>NW_027361736.1:0-1200000 GCF_039654945.1 Dendrobates tinctorius | reverse complement strand
GGGCCCCGGCCACAAAATCGGGCCCTGAGGGGCCCTGGTCACAAAATCGGACCCTGAGGGGCCCCGGCCACAAAATCGGACCCTGAGGGGCCCCGGTCACAAAATCGGACCCTGAGGGGTCCTGGCCACAAAATCAGACCCTGAGGGACCCCACCCACAAAATCAGACCCTGAGGGGCCCCGGCCATAAAATCAGACCCTGAGGGGCCCCGGCCATAAAATCGGACTCTGAGGGGCCCCGGCCACAAAATCGTACCCTGAGGGGCCCCACCCACAAAATCAGACCATGAGGGGCCCCACCCACAAAATCAGACCCTGAGGGGCCCCACCCATAAAATCGGACCCTGACGGGCCCCGGCCATAAAATCGGACCTTGAGGGGCCCCGGCCACAAAATCGTAACCTGAGGGGCCCCACCCACAAAATCAGACCATGAGGGGCCCCACCCACAAAATCGGACCATGAGGGGCCCCACCCACAAAATCGGACCATGAGGGGCCCCACCCATAAAATCGGACCCTGAGGGCCCCCAACCACAAAATAGGACCCTAAAGGGCCCCGCCCTCAAAATCGAACCCTGAGGGGCCCCAACCACAAAATCTGACCCTGAGGGGCACCGGCCACAAAATCGGACCCTGAGGGGCCCCACCCTCAAAATCGGATCCTGAGGGGTCCAACCAACAAAATCGGACCCTGAGGGGCCCCAGCCACATAATCGGACCCTGAGGGGCCCCACCCACAAAATCGGACCCTGAGGGGCCCCGGCCACAAAATCGGACCGAGGGGACCCGGCCACAAAATCTGGACCCTGAGCGGCCCAACCACAAAATCGGACCCTGAGGGGCCCCGGCCACAAAATCGGACCCTGAGGGGCCCCAGCCACAAAATCGGACCCTGAGGGGCGCCGGCCACAAAATCGGACCCTGAGGGGCCCCAACCACAAAATCAGACCCTGAGGGGCCCCGGCAACAAAATCGGACCTTGAGGGGCCCCAACCACAAAATCGGACTCTGTGGGGCCCCGGCTACAAAATCCGACCCTGAGAGACCCCGGCCACAAAATCGAACCCAGAGGGGCCCCACCCACAAAATTGGACCCTGAGGGGCCCCGCCCACCAAATCAGACCCTGAGGATCCCCGCCCACAAAATCGGACCCTGAGGGGCCCCGCCCTCAAAATCGGACCCTGAGGGGCCCCGCCAACCAAATCGGACTCTGAGGGGCCCCACCCACAAAATCGAACCCTGAGGGGCCCCACCCTCAAAATCGGACCCTGAGGGGCCCAACCAACAAAATTGGACCCTGAGGGGCCCCAGCCACAAAATCGAGTCCTGAGGGGCCCTGGCCACAAAATCGGACCCTGAGGGGCCCCGGCCACAAAATCGGACCCTGAGGGGTCCTGGCCACAAAATCAGACCCTGAGGGGCCCCACCCACAAAATCAGACCCTGAGGGGCCCCGGCCATAAAATCAGACCCTGAGGGGCCCCGGCCATAAAATCGGACCCTGAGGGGCCCCGGCCACAAAACATACCCTGAGGGCCCCACCCACAAAATCAGACCATGAGGGGCCCCACCCACAAAATCGGACCCTGAGGGGCCCCACCCATAAAATCGGACCCTGAGGGGACCCACCCATAAAATCAGACCCTGAGGGGCCACACCCACAAAATCGGACCCTGAGAGGCCACACCCACAAAATCAGACCCTGAGGGGCCCCACCCACAAAATTGGACCCTGAGGAATCCCGGCCACTAATTCAAATCCTGAGGAGCCCAGGCCACCGAATCGGATCCTGAGGGGCCCCACCCACCAAATCAGACCCTGAGGCCAAAGTGGCCCCTGAGAGGCACCCACATTTAAAACGGATCCTGAGTTGAAAGTCTTGCAGGGGCAGCAGCCAAGTCTCTCTTAAAGGGGCAGCCCAGGCACCATTTCAAACCACTATCTGTACTTCCTTCAGGAAATACACATCTAGTATTATTATTACTATTCAGTTGATTTCCGCAATTAATGCGGCCCGAAACGCTACACGCACAGACTCCGTTGAGGTGTCGTTTCGTAGCCAGCGTTCACGAGAGGTGTGGTAAGTATTTTTCATGTCGATCAGATTTATAGTTTTTGTGCAATTTGCGTTTAAAAAAACATTTTCCTGTCATTGGAATGCACTGTCTCAATGCATTTCGATTGGAAAATTTTGCCATAGGAAAAACATGGGGCAGTCGTGAGGCGACTGATATGCGCAGGCACATCCAGGCACACCCAGCTCACCCAGTTACTATGCCAACGCCTATGAACTTTTCATGACCCCTCCAGGACAGAGTTTCTGGCAGATAATATTAGCTCTTAAAGCGAAACCCAGAGCACAAATGCAAATCTAGCTTCATCACATGACGCATGACCCTGAGAGAGAATGTGCGCCAAAATTGATTTAGAAGCCCAGTGCGCCAAACTGGCTCTTAAAATGCCGACGCGCCTAAGTGATTCTTAAAGGATCGGCGCACCAAAATGAGTCTTAAAGGGCCGGCGCACCAAATCTGTCGCTGATTGACCCTGGCCTACAAATCGGAGGCTGATCGACCCTGGCCTACAAATCGGAGGCTGATCGACCCTGGCCTACAAATCGGACCCTGAGGGTCCCCGCTCAACAAATCGGACCCTGAGGGGCCCCGCTCACCAAAAGGAACTCTGAGGTGCCCCGCTCACCAAATCGGACCCTGAGTGGCCCCACTCACCAAATCAGACCCTGAGGGGCCCTGCTCACCAAATTGAACTCTGAGGGGCCCCGCTCACCAAATCAGACCCTGAGGGGCCCTGCTCACCAAATTGAACTCTGAGGGGCCCCACCCACCAAATCGGATTCTGAAAGGCCCCAGCCACAAAATCGGACCCTGATGGGCCCCAGACACAAAATCAGACCCTGAGGGGCCCCGGACACAAAATCGGACCCTCAGGGGCTCCACCCACAAAATCTGACCCTGAGAGGCCCCAATCACAAAATCGGACCCTGAGGGGCCCCGCCAACCAAATCTGACCCTGATGGGCCCCGCCCACCAAATCGGACCCTGAGGGGCCCCGCTGACCAAATCGGACCCTGAGGGGCTCCGCTCACCAAATCGGATCCTGAGGGGTCCCGCCCACCAAATCGGATTCTGAGTGGCCCCGCCTTCCAAATCGGACCCTGAGGGGCCCCGCTCACCAAATGGAACTCTGAGGTGCCCCGCTCACCAAATCGGACCCTGAGTGGCCCCGCCCACCAAATCGGACCCTTTGGGGACTCGCCCACCAAATCGGACCCTGAGGGGCCGCACTCACCAAATCGGACCCTGAGGGGCCCAGCTCTCCAAATCGGACCCTGAGGGGGCCCGTTCACAAAATCGAACCCTAAGGGGCCCCGTCCACCAAATCAGACCCAGAGGGGCCCCACCCACCAAATTGGACCCTGAAGGGCCCCACCCACCAAATCAGACCCTGAGGGGCCCCGCTCACTAAATCGGACGCTGAGGGGCCACGCCCACCAAATTGGACCCTGAGGGTCCCCGCTCACCAAATCGGACCCTGAGTGGCCCCCATCAAATTGGACTCAGAGTGGCCCCGCCCACCAAATCAGACCCGGGGCCCCACCCACAAAATCGGACCCTGAGGGGCCCTGGCCACAAAATCGGACCCTGAGGGGCCCCAACCACCAAATCGGACCCTGAGGGGCCCCGGCCACAAAATCAGACCCTGAGGGACCCCACCCACAAAATCGGACCCTGAGGGGCTTCGGCCACAAAATCGGACCCTGAGGGGCCCTGGCCACAAAATCGGACCCTGAGGGGCCCCAACCACCAAATCGGACCCTGAGGGGCCCCGGCCACAAAATCGGACCCTGAGGGGCCCCACCCACCAAATCAAACCCTGAGGGGCCCCGGCCACCAAATCTGACCCTGAGGGGCCCCACCCAACAAATCGGACCCTGAGGGGCCCCGGCCACAAAATCGGACCCTGAGAGGCCCCACCCACAAAATCGGGCCCTGAGGGGCCCCACCCACAAAATCGGACACTGAGGCCAAAGTGGCCCCTGAGAGGCACCCACAGTTAAAACGGATCCTGAGTTGAAAGTCTTGCAGGGGCAGCAGGCAAGTCTCTCTTAAAGAGGCAGCCCGGGCACCATTTCAAAACACTATCTGTACTTCCTTCAGGAAATACATATCTAGTTATTATAGTGGTTTGAAAAAACCACTATATTGTAATCCGAACGCTGCTAACTTATTCTTCTTCTTATTATTATAGTGGTTTGAAAAAACCAATATATTGTAATCCGAACGCTGCTAACTTATTCTTCTTCTTATTATTATTAAGTTGATTTCCGCAATTAATACAGCCCAAACCGCTACACGCACAGACTCCGTTGAGGTGTCGTTTCGAAGCCAGCGCCCATGAGAGGTGTGCTAAGTATTTTTCGTGTCGATCAGATTTGTAGTTTTTGCGCAATTTGCGTTCGAAATTTTTTTTTCCCGTCATTGGAATGCACTGTCTCCAATGCATTTGAATGGGGAAATGGCAAAACGTGCCCTGAGGCGATTGAAATGGCAGTTGAGCTCATTGATATGCGCAGGCAGAACCAGTTACTATGCCAACGCCTACGAACGTCACATGACATCTCCAGAACAGAGCTTCTGCCACATAATATCAGCTCTTAAAGCGAAACCCACAGCACAAATGCAAATCTAGCTTCATCACATGACCCATGCCCCTGAGAGAGAATGTGCGCCAAAGTGTATTTAGAAGCCCAGTGAGCCAAACTGGCTCTTAAAGGGCCGAAGTGCAAAAGTGACTGTTAAAGGGCCGGCGCACCGAAATGAGTCTTAAAGGGCCAAGACGCCAAATCGAAAGCTGAGTGACCACAGGCTCCAAATCGGAGGCTGATCGACCCCGGCCTCCAAATCGGAGGCTGATCGACCCCGGCCTCCAAATCGGAGGCTGATCGACCCCGGCCTCCAAATCGGAGGCTGATCGACCCCGGCCTCCAAATCGGAGGCTGAGCCACCCCGGCCTCCAAATCGGAGGCTGAGCCACCCCGGCCTCCAAATCGGAGGCTGAGCCACCCCGGCCTCCAAATCGGAGGCTGAGCCACCCCGGCCTCCAAATCGGAGGACGAGCCACCCCGGCCTCCAAATCGGAGGCTGAGCCACCCCGGCCTCCAAATCGGAGGCTGAGCCACCCCGGCCTCCAAATCGGAGGCTGAGCCACCCCGGCCTTCAAATCGGAGGCTGAGCCACCCCGGCCTCCAAATAGGAGGCTGAGCCACCCCGGCCTCCAAATGGGAGGCTGAGCCACCCCGGCCTCCAAATGGGAGGCTGAGCCACCCCGGCCTCCAAATGGGAGGCTGAGCCACCCCGGCCTCCAAATGGGAGGCTGATCGACCCCGGCCTCCAAATGGGAGGCTGATCGACCCCGGCCTCCAAATGGGAGGCTGATCGACCCCGGCCTCCAAATGGGAGGCTGAGCCACCCCGGCCTCCAAATGGGAGGCTGAGCCACCCCGGCCTCTAAATGGGAGGCTGATCGACCCCGGCCTCCAAATGGGAGGCTGATCGACCCCGGCCTCCAAATGGGAGGCTGATCGACCCCGGCCTCCAAATGGGAGGCTGAGCCACCCCGGCCTCCAAATGGGAGGCTGAGCCACCCCGGCCTCCAAATGGGAGGCTGAGCCACCCCGGCCTCCAAATGGGAGGCTGAGCCACCCCGGCCTCCAAATGGGAGGCTGATCGACCCCGGCCTCCAAATCGGAGGCTGATCGACCCCGGCCTCCAAATCGGAGGCTGAGCCACCCCGGCCTCCAAATCGGAGGCTGAGCCACCCCGGCCTGCAAATCGGAGGCTGAGCCACCCCGGCCTCCAAATCGGAGGCTGAGCCACCCCGGCCTCCAAATCGGAGGCTCTTTGACCTCGGCCTCCAAATCGGAAGCTCATCGACCCCGGCCTCCAAATCTTACCCAGAGTGGCCCCGCCCACCAAATCTTACCGAGTGGCCCCGCCCACCAAATCGGACCCAGAGAGGCCCCGCCCACCAAACCGGACCCTGAGAGGCCCCGCCCACCAAATCGGACCCTGTTGGGCCCCGCCCACTAAATCGGACCCAGAGTGGTCCCGCCAACCAAATCGGACCCAGAGTGGCCCCGCCGACCAAATCGGACCCAGAGGGTCTCCGCCCACAAAATCAGATCTAAGGGGCCCAACCCACCAAATCTGACCCTGAGGGGCCCCAACCACAAAATCGGACCCTGATTGGTCCCAACCACAAAATCAGACCCTGAGGGGCCCCGGCCACAAAATCGGACTCTGAGGGGCCCCGGCCACAAAATCGGACCCTGAGGGGCACTGGCCACAAAATCCGACCCTGAGGGGCCCAACCCACATAATCGGACCCTGAGGGGCCACGGCCAGAAAATCGGACCCTGAGGGGATCCGGCCACAAAATCAGACCCTGAGGGGCCCTGGCCACAAAATCGGACCCAGAGGGGCCCCACTCACAAAATCGGAACCTGAGGGGCCCCACCCACAAAATCGGACCCTGAGGGGCCACACCCACAAAATCGGAGCCTGAGAGATCCCCGCCAACAATTCAAGCCCTGAGGAGCCCAGGCCAAGGAATCGGATCCTGAGGGGCCCCACCCACCAAATCAGACCCTGAGGCCAAAGTGGCCTCTGAGAGGCACTCACAGTTAAAACGGATCCTGAGTTGAAAGTCTTGCAGGGGCAGCAGGCAAGTCTCTCTTAAAGGGGCAGCCCGGGCACCATTTCAAACCACTATCTGTACTTCCTTCAGGAAATACACATCTAGTTATAGTGGTTTGAAAAAACCACTATATTGTAATCCGAACGCTGCTAACTTATTCTTCTTATTATTATTATTAAGTAGATTTCCGCAATTAATACGGCCCGAACCGCTACACGCACAGACTCCGTTGAGGTGTCGTTTCGAAGCCAGCGTCCTTGAGAGGTGTGCTAAGTATTTTTCGTGTCGATCGGATTTGTAGTTTTTGCGCAATTTGCGTTTGAAAATTTTTTTTTTCCCGTCATTGGAATGCACTGTCTCAATGCATTTGAATGGGAAATGGCAAAACATGCCCTGAGGCGATTGAAATGGCAGTTGAGCTCATTGATATGCGCAGGCAGACCCAGTTACTATGCCAACGCCTACGAACGTCACATGACCTCTCCAAGACAGAGCTTCTGACACATAATATCAGCTCTTAAAGCAAAACCCACACCACAAATGCAAATCTAGCTTCATCACATGACACTTGCCCCTGAGAGAGAATGTGTGCCAAAGTGGATTTAGAAGCCCAGTGAGCCACCCTGGCTCTTAAAGGGCCGACGCGCCAAAGTGATTCTTAAAGAGCCGGCGCACCAAAATGAGTCTTAAAGGGCCGGCGCGCCAAATCGAAAGCTGAGTGACCCATGGCTCCAAATCGGAGGCTGATAGACCCTGGCCTACAAAAAGGAGGCTGAGCCACCCTGGCATCCAAATAGGACCCAGAGTGGCCCCTCCCACCAAATCGGACCCAGAGTGGCCCCGCCCACCAAATCAGACCCAGAGTGGCCCCACCCACCAAATTGGACCCTGAGGGGCCCCACCCACAAAATCGGACCCTGAGGGGCCCCGCCTACAAAATTGAACTCTGAGGGGCCCCAACCACAAAATCAGATCCTGAGGGGCCCCACCTACAAAATCGGATCCTGAGGGGCCTCACCCACAATATCGGACCCTGAGGGCCCGGTCACAAAATTGGATCCTGAGGGGCCCACCCACAAAATCAGACCCTGAGGGCCCGGTCACAAAATTGGATCCTGAGGGGCCCCAACCACAAAATCGATCCATGAGGGGCCCCAACCACAAAATCGGACCCTGAGGGGCCCCACCCACAAAATTGGACCCTGAGGGGCCCCGGCCAAAAAATTGGACCCTGAGGGGCCCCACCCACAAAATTGGACCCTGAGGGGCCCCGGCCACAAAATCAGACCCTGAGGGACCCCGGCCACAAAATCGGACCCTGAGGGACCCCACCCACAAAATCGGACCCTGAGGGGATCCGGCCACAACATCGGACCCTGAGAGGCCCCACTCACAAAATCGGACCCTGAGGGGCCCCAACCACAAAATCGGACCCTGAGTTGCCCCAACCACAAAATCGGACCCTGAGGGGCCCCGGCCACAAAATCGGACCCTGAGGGGCCCCGCCTACAAAATTGAACCCTGAGGGGACCCAACCACAAAATCGGATCCTGAGGAGCCCCACCCACAAAATCGAATCCTGAGGGTCCCCACCCACAATATCGGACCCTGAGGGGCCCCACCCACAAAATCAGACCCTGAGGGCCCCGGTCACAAAATTGGATCCTGAGGGGCCCCAACCACAAAATCGATCCCTGAGGGGCCCCAACCACAAAATCGGACCCTGAGGTGCCCCACCCACAAAACTGGACCCTGAGGGGCCCCACCCACAAAATTGGACCCTGAGGGGCCCCGGCCAAAAAATTGGACCCTGAGGGGCCCCACCCACAAAATTGGACCCTGAGGGGCCCCGGCCACAAAATCGGACCCTGAGGGGCCCCTCCCACAAAATCAGACCCTGAGGGGATCCGGCCACAAAATCAGACCCTGAGGGGCCCCGGCCACAACATCGGACCCTGAGGGGCCCCACTCACAAAATCGGACCCTGAGGGGCCCCAACCACAAAATCGGACCCTGAGGGGCCCCAACCACAAAATCGGACCCTGAGGGGCCCCGGCCACAAAATCGGACCCTGAGGGGCCCCGGCCACAAAATCGGACCCTCACGGGCCCCGGCCAGAAAATCGGACCCTGAGGGGCCGCGGCCACAAAAGCGGACCGTGAGGGGCCCCGCCTACAAAATTGAACCCTGAGGGGCCCCAACCACAAAATCGGTTCCTGAGGGGCCCCACCCACAATATCGGACCCTGAGGGGCCCCACCCACAAAATCAGACCCTGAGGGCCCCGATCACAAAATTGGATCCTGAGGGGCCCCAACCACAAAATCGATCCCTGAGGGGCTCCAACCACAAAATCGGACCCTGAGGGGCCCCACCGACAAAATTGGACCCTGAGGGGCCCCACCCACAAAATTGGACCCTGTGGGGCCCCGGCCACAAAATCGGACCCTGAGGGGCCCCACCCACAATATCGGATCCTGAGGGGCCCCACCCACAAAATGGGATCCTGAGGGGCCCCACCCACAATATCGGACCCTGAGGGGCCCCACCCACAAAATCAGACCCTGAGGGCCCCGGTCACAAAATTGGATCCTGAGGGGCCCCAACCACAAAATCGATCCCTGAGGAGCCCCAACCACAAAATCGGACCCTGAGGGGCCCCACTGACAAAATTGGACCCTGAGGGGCCCCACCCACAAAATTGGACCCTGAGGGGCCCCACCCACAAAATTGGACCCTGAGGGGCCCCGTCCAAAAAATTGGACCCTGAGGGGCCCCACCCACAAAATTGGACCCTGAGGGGCCCCGGCCACAAAATCGGACCCTGAGGGACCCCGGCCACAAAATCAGACCCTGAGGGGACCCACCCACAAAATCGGACCCTGAGGGGATCCGGCCACAAAATCAGACCCTGAGGGGCCCCGGCCACAACATCGGACCCTGAGGGGCCCCACTCACAAAATCGGACCCTGAGGGGCCCCAACCACAAAATAGGACCCTGAGGGGCCCCAACCACAAAATTGGACCCTGAGCGACCCCGGCCAAAAAATCGGATCCTGAGGGGCCCCAACCACAAAATCGGACCCTGAGAGGCTCCGGACACAAAATCGGACCCTGAGGGGCCCCAACCACAAAATCGGACCCTGAGAGGCACCGGCCACAAAATCGGACCCTGAGGGGCCCCAGACACAAAATCGGACCCTGAGTGGCCCCGTCCACCAAATCGGACCCTAAGGGGCGCCACCCACAAAATCGGACCCTGAGGTGCCCCGGCCACAAAATCGGACCCAGAGGGGCCCCACCCACAAAATCGGGCCCTGAGTGGTCCCACCCACAAAATCGGACCCTGAGGCCAAAGTGGCCCCTGAGAGGCACCCACAGTTAAAACGGATCCTGAGTTGAATGTCTTGCAGGGGCAGCAGCCAAGTCTCTCTTAAAGGGGCAGCCCAGGCACCATTTCAAACCACTATCTGTACTTCCTTCAGGAAATACACATCTAGTATTACAATTATAATGCGTCAATCACAAGTTATTCAGTTGATTTCCGCAATTAATGCGACCCGACCCGCTACACTCACAGACTCCATTGAGGCGTCATTTCAAAGCCAGCTTCCACGAGTGGTGTGCTAAGTATTTTTCGTGTCGATCGGAATTGTAGTTTTAGCGCAATTTGCGTTTGAAAAAATGCATTTGTCTCAATGCATTTCAATGGGAAAATTTTGTAATAGAAAAACATTGGGCAGTCGTGAGGCGATTCAAATGGCAGTTAAGCTCATTGATAAGCGCAGGCAGACCCAGTTACTATGCCAACGCCTACGAACTTCACATGACCTCTCCAGGACACAGATTCTGCCAGATAATTTCAGCTCTTAAAGCGAAACCCACAGCACAAATGCAAATCTAGCTTCATCACATGACGCATGCCCCTGAGAGAGAATGTGGATTTAGAAGCCCAGTGAGCCAAACTAGCTCTTAAAGGGCCGACGCGCCTATGTGATTCTGAAAGGGTCGGCGCACCAAATGAGTCTTAAAGGGTTGGCACGCCAAGTCGAAAGCTGAGTGACCCCAGTCTCCAAATCGGAGGCTGATTGACCCTGGCCTACAAATCAGAGGCTGAGCCACCCTGGCCTCCAAATCGGACCCAGAGTGGCTGCGCCCACCAAATCGGACCCAGAGTGGCCGCGCCCACCAAATCAGACCCAGAGTGGCCCCGCCCACCAAATCTGACCTTGAGGGGCCCCGCACACCAAATTGGACCCAGAGTGGCCCCGCCCACCAAATTGGACCCTGAAGGCCCCGCCCACCAAATCGGATCCAGTGTGGCACCGGCTACAAAATCAGACCCTGAGGGGCCTCGGCCACAAAATCAGACCCTGAGGGGCCCCGCCCACCAAATCGGACCCTGAAGGGCCCCGCCCACCAAATCGAACCCTGAAGGGCCCCGCCCACCAAATCGTACCCTGAAGGGCCCCGCCCGCCAAATTAGACCATGATGGGCCCTGCCCACCAAATCAGACCCTGAGGCGTCCCACCCACCAAATCAGACACTGAGGGGCCCCGCCCACCAAATAGAACCCTGAGGGGCCCCGCCCACCAAATTGGACCCAGGGGGCTCCGCCCACAAAATCAGACCCTAAGGGGCCCCACCTGCAAAATCAGTCTTGGCCACAAAATTGGACCCTGAGAGTCCCCAACCACAAAATCGCACCCTGAGGGCCCCCGGCCACAAAATCGCACCCTGAGGGCCCCTGGCCACAAAATCGGATCATGAGGGGCCCCGGCCATAAAATCAGACCCAGAGGGGCCCACCCACAAAATCTGACCCTGAGGGGCCCCACCCGCAAAATCAGACCCTGAGGGGCCCCAACCACAAAATCAGACTCAGAGTGGCCCCGCCCACCAAATCGGACCCTGAGGGGCCCCGGCCACCAAATCGGAACCTGAGGGGCTCCACCCATAAAATCAGACCCTGAGGGGCCCCTGCCACAAAATCGGACCCTGAGGGGCCCCACCCACAAAATCAGACCCTGAGGGGGCCCAGCCACAAAATTGGACCCTTAGGGGCCCCACCCACAAAATCGGACCTTGAGGGGCCCCTGCCACAAAATCGAACCCTGAGGGGCCCCACCCACAAAATCGGACCGTGAGGGATCCCGGCCAGCAAATCAAGCCCTGAGGAGCCCAGGCCACCGAATCGGATCCTGAGGGGCCCTACAAACCAAATCAGACCCTGAGGCCAAAGAGGCCCCTGAGAAGCACCCACATTTAAAACGGATCCTGTGTTGAAAGGCTTGCAGGGACAGCAGTCAAGTCTCTCTTAAAGGAGCAGCCCAGGCACCATTTCAAACCACTATCTGTACTTCCTTCAGGAAATACATATCTAGTTATAGTGGTTTGAAAAAACCACTATATTGTAATCCGAACGCTGCTAACTTATTCTTCTTATTATTATTAAGTTGATTTCCGCAATTAATGCGGCCCGAACCGCTACACGCACAGACTCCGTTGAGGTGTCGTTTCGAAGCCAGCGTCCATGAGAGGTGTGCTAAGTATTTTTCGTGTCGATCGGATTTGTAGTTTTTGCGCAATTTGCGTTTGAAATTTTTTTTTCCCGTCATTGGAATGCACTGTCTCCAATGCTTTTCAATAGGAAATGGCAAAACGTGCCCTGAGGCGATTGAAATGACAGTTGAGCTCATTGATATGCGCAGGCAGACCCAGTTACTATGCCAACGCCTACGAACTTCACTTGAACCCCAGCACAGAGCCTCTGCCACATAATATCAGCTCTTAAAGCGAAACCCACAGCAAAAATGCAAATCTAGCTTCATCACATGACACATGCCCCTGAGAGAGAATGTGTGCTCCAAAGTGGATTTAAAAGAAGCCCAGTGAGCCAAACTAGCTCTTAAAGGGCCAACGCGCCAAAGTGATTGTTAAAGGGCCAGCGCACTCAAATGAGTCTTAAAGGGCCGACACACCAAATCGGAGGCTGAGCCACCCCGGCCTCCAAATCGGAGGCTGAGCCACCCCGGCCTCCAAATCGGAGGCTGAGCCACCCCGGCCTCCAAATCGGAGGCTGAGCCACCCCGGCCTCCAAATCGGAGGCTGAGCCAACCCGGCCTCCAAATCGGAGGCTGATCCACCCCGGCCTCCAAATCGGAGGCTGATCCACCCCGGCCTCCAAATCGGAGGCTGATCCACCACGGCCTCCAAATCGGAGGCTGATCGACCCAGGCCTCCAAATCAGAGGCTGAGCCACCCCGGCCTCCAAATAGGAGGCTGAGCCACCCCGGCCTCCAAATAGGAGGCTGAGCCACCCCGGCCTCCAAATAGGAGGCTGAGCCACCCCGGCCTCCAAATAGGAGGCTGAGCCACCCCGGCCTCCAAATCGGAGGCTGATCGACCCCGGCCTCCAAATCGGAGGCTGAGTCACCCCGACCTCCAAATCGGAGGCTGAGCCACCCCGGCCTCCAAATCGGAGGCTGAGCCACCCCGGCCTCCAAATCGGAGGCTGAGCCACCCCGGCCTCCAAATCGGAGGCTGAGCCACCCCGGCCTCCAAATCGGAGGCTGAGCCACCCCGGCCTCCAAATCGGAGGCTGATCCACCCCGGCCTCCAAATCGGAGGCTGATCCACCCCGGCCTCCAAATCGGAGGCTGATCCACCCAGGCCTCCAAATCGGAGGCTGATCGACCCAGGCCTCCAAATCGGAGGCTGATCGACCCAGGCCTCCAAATCGGAGGCTGAGCCACCCCGGCCTCCAAATAGGAGGCTGAGCCACCCCGGCCTCCAAATAGGAGGCTGAGCCACCCCGGCCTCCAAATTGGAGGCTGAGCCACCCCAGCCTCCAAATCGGAGGCTGATCGACCCCGGCCTCCAAATCGGAGGCTGAGCCACCCCGGCCTCCAAATCTGAGGCTAGCCACCCCGGCCTCCAAATCGGAGGCTGAGCCACCCCGGCCTCCAAATCGGAGGCTGAGCCAACCCGGCCTCCAAATCGGAGGCTGAGCCAACCCGGCCTCCAAATCGGAGGCTGAGCCACCCCGGCCTCCAAATCGGAGGCTGAGCCACCCCGGCCTCCAAATCGGAAGCTCATCGACCCCGGCCTCCAAATCGGAGGCTCTTTGACCTCGGCCTCCAAATCGGAAGCTCAACGACCCCAGCCTCCAAATTGGAGGCTGAGCGACCCCAGCCTCCAAATCTTACCCAGAGTGGCCCCACCCACCAAATCAGACCCAGAGAGGCCGCACCCACAAAATAGGAGCCTGAGGGATCCCGGCCAACAATTCAAGCCCTGAGGGGCCCCACCCTCAAAATCGGACCCTGAGGGGCCCAATCAACAAAATCGGACCCTAAGGGGCCCCAGCCACAAAATCGGACCCTGAGGGGCCCCACCCACAAAATCGGACCCTGAGAGGCCCCACCCGCAAAATCAGACCCTGAGGGGCCCCGGCCATAAAATCAGACCCTGAGGGGCCCCGGCCATAAAATCGGACCCTGAGGGGCCCGGACACAAAATCATACCCTGAGGGGCCCCACCCACAAAATCAGACCATGAGGGGCCCCACCCACAAAATCGGACCCTGAGGGGACCCACCCACAAAATCGGACCCTGAGGGGCAAACACCCACAAAATCCGACCCTGAGGGGCCACACCCACAAAATTGGACCCTGAGGAATCCCGGCAGCTAATTCAAATCCTGAGGAGCCCAGGCCACCGAATCGGATCCTCAGGGGCCCCACCCACCAAATCAGACCCTGAGGCCAAAGTGGCCCCTGAGAGGCACCCACATTTAAAACGGATCCTGAGTTGAAAGTCTTGCAGGGGCAGCAGGCAAGTCTCTCTTAAAGGGGCAGACCGGGCACCATTTCAAACCACTATCTGTACTTCCTTCAGGAAATACACATCTAGTTATAGTGGTTTGAAAAAACCACTATATTGTAATCCGAACGCTGCTAACTTATTCTTCTTCTTATTATTCAGTTGATTTCCGCAATTAATGCGGCCCGAACCGCTACACGCACAGACTCCATTGAGGTGTCGTTTCGAAGCCAGCGTCCATGAGAGGTGTGCTAAGTATTTTTCGTGTCGATCGGATTTGTAGTTTTTGCGCAATTTGCGTTTGAATTTTTTTTTTCCCGTCATTGGAATGCACTGTCTCCAATGCTTTTCAATGGGAAGCTTAAAACGTGCCCTGAGGCGATTGAAATGGCAGTTGAGCTCATTGATATGCGCAGGCACACCCAGTTACTATGCCAACGCCTACGAACGTCACATGACGACCCCAGGAGAGAGCTTCTGCCACATAATATCAGCTCTTAAAGCAAAACCCACAGCACAAATGCAAATCTAGCTTCATCACATGACACATGCCCCTGAGAGAGAATGTGTGCGCCAAAGTGGATTTAGAAGCCCAGTGAGCCACCCTGGCTCTTAAAGGGCCGACGCGCCAAAGTGAGTCTTAAAGAGCCGGCGCACCAAAATGAATCTTAAAGGGCCGGCGCGCCAAATCGAAAGCTGAGTGACCCAAGGCTCCAAATCGGAGGCTGATAGACCCTGGCCTACAAAAAGGAGGCTCAGCAACCCTGGCATCCAAATCGGACCCAGAGTGGCCCCGCCTACCAAATCGGACCGAGGGGCCCCACCCACAAAATCGGACCCTGAGGGCCCCAACCACAAAATTGGACCCTGAGGGGCCCCACCCACAAAATCGGACCCTGAGGGGCCCCAACCACAAAATCGGACCCTGAGGGGCCCCACCCACAAAATCGGACCCTGACTGGCCCTGGCCACAAAATCGGACCCTGACCGGCCCCGGCCGCAAAATCGGACCCTGAGGGGCCCCGGCCACAAAATCGGACCCTGAGGGGCCCCGCCCACAAAATCGGACCCTGAGGGCCCCAACCACAAAATCGGACCCTGAGGGGCCCCAACCACAAAATCGGACCCTGAGAGACCCCGGCCACAAAATCGAACCCAGAGGGGCCCCACCCACAAAATTGGACCCTGGGGGCCCCGCCCACCAAATCGGACCCTGAGGGGCCCCGCCCTCAAAATTGGACCCTGAGTAGACCCGGCCACAAAATCAGACCCTGAGGGGCCCCGGCCACAAAATCGGACCCTGAGGGGCCCCGGCCACAAAATCGGACCCTGAGGGGCCCCGGCCACAAAATCGGACCCTGAGGGGCCCTGGCCACAAAATCGGACCCTGAGGGGCCCAACCTACAAAATCGGACCCTGAGGGGCCCCAGCCACAAAATCGGGCCCTAAGGGGCCCTGGCCACAAAATCGGACCCTGAGGGGCCCCGGCCACAAAATCGGACCCTGAGGGGTCCCGGCCACAAAATCGGACCCTGAGGGATCCCGGCCACAAAATCGGACCCTGAGGGGCCCCGGCCACCAAATCGGACCCTGAGGGGCCCCGCCCACCAAATCGGACCCTGAGGGGCACTGCCCACTAAATCGGACCGAGAGAGGCCACGCCCACCAAATCGGACTCTGAGGAGCCCCGCCCACCAAACCAGATCCTGAGGAGCCCCGCCCACCAAATCAGACCCTGAGGGGCCCCGCCCACCAAATCGGACCCAGAGTGGCCCCGCTCACCAAAATGGACCCAGGGGGCTCCACCCACAAAATCAGACCCTAAGGGGCCCCACCCACAAAATCTGACCCTGAGTAGACCCGGCCACAAAATCAGACCCTGAGGGGGCCCAACCACAAAATCGGATCCTGAGGGGCCCCGGCCACAAAATCGGACCCTGAGGGGCCCCAGCCACAAAATCAGACCCTGAGGGGCCCCGGCCACAAAATTGGAACTTGAAGGGCCCCGGCCACAAAATCGGACCCTGAGGGGCCCCAGCCACAAAATCGGACCCTGAGGTGCCCCGGCCACAAAATCGGACCCTGAGGGGCCCCGGCCACAAAATCGGATCCTGAGGGGCCCAACCAACAAAATCAGACCCTGAGGGGCCCCAGCCACAAAATCGGACCCTGAGGGGCCCCAGCCACAAAATCGGACCCTGAGCGGCCCAACCACAAAATCGGACCCTGAGGGGCCCCGGCCACAAAATCAGACCCTGAGGGGCCCCAGCCACAAAATCGGACCCTGAGGGGCCCAGGCCACGAAATCGGACCCTGAGGGGCGCAAGCCACAAAATCGGACCTTGAGGGGCCCCAACCACAAAACCGGACCCTGAGGGGCCCCAATCACAAAATCGGACCCTGAAGGGCCCCAACCACAAAATCGGACCCTGAGGGGCCCCAACCACAAAATCGGACCCTGAGGGGCCCCAACCACAAAATCGGACCCTGAGGGGCCCCGGCCACAAAATCGGACCCTGAGAGACCCCGGCCACAAAATCAAACCCAGAGGGGCCCCACCCAGAAAATTGGACCCTGAGGGGCCCCGCCCACAAAATCAGACCCTGAGGGGCCCCGCCATCAAAATTGGACCCTGAGAGGCCCCGCCCACCAAATCGGACCCTGAGGGGCCCCGCCAACCAAATCGGACTCTGAGGGGCCCCACCCACAAAATCGGACCCTGAGGGCCCCCAATCACAAAATCGGACCCTGAGGAGCCCCAACCACAAAATCAGACCCTGAGGGCCCCGCCCACCAAATCGGACCCTGAGGGGCCCCGCCCACAACATCAGACCCTGAGGGGCCCCGCCCTCAAATTCAGACCCTGAGTAGACCCGGCCACAAAATCAGACCCTGAGGGGCCCCAACCACAAAATCGGACCCTGAGGGGCCCCGGCCACGAAATCGGACCGAGGGGCCCCACCCTCAAAATCGGATCCTGAGGGGCCCAACCAACAAAATCGGACCCTGAGGGGCCCCAGCCACCAAATCGGACCCTGAGGGCCCCGCCCACCAAATCAGACCCTGAGGGGCCTCGCCCACAAAATCAGACCCTGAGGGGCCCCGCCATCAAAATCGGACCCTGAGTAGACCCGGCCACAAAATCAGACCCTGAGGGGCCCCAACCACAAAATCGGACCCTGAGGGGCCCCGGCCACAAAATCGGACCCTGAGGGGCCCCACCCTCAAAATCGGACCCTGAGGGGCCCAACCAACAAAATCGGACCCTGAGGGGCCCCAGCCAGAAAATCGGACCCTGAGGGGCCCCGGCCACAAAATCGGACCCTGAGGGGCCCCAGCCACAAAATCGGACCCTGATGGGCCCCAGCCACAAAATCGGACCCTGAGGGGCCCCAGCCACAAAATCGGACCCTGAGGGGCCCCAGCCACAAAATCGGACCCTGAGCGGCCCAACCACAAAATTGGACCCTGAGGGGCCCCGGCCACAAAATCGGACCCTGAGGGGCCCCAGCCACAAAATCGGACCCTGAGGGGCCCAGGCCACGAAATCGGACCCTGAGGGGCGCAAGCCACAAAATCGGACCTTGAGGGGCCCCAACCACAAAACCGGACCCTAAGGGGCCCCAATCACAAAATCGGACCCTGAGGGGCCCCAACCACAAAATCGGACCCTGAGGGGCCCCAACCACAAAATCGGACCCTGAGGGGCCCCGGCCACAAAATCGGACCCTGAGGGGCCCAGGCCATGAAATCGGACCCTGAGGGGCGCCGGCCACAAAATCGGACCCTGAGGGGCCCCAACCACAAAACCGGACCCTGAGGGGCCCCAATCACAAAATCGGACCCTGAGGGGCCCCCACCACAAAATCGGACCCTGAGGGGCCCCGGCCACAAAATCGGACACTGTGAGACCCCGGCCACAAAATCGAACCCAGAGGGGCCCCACCCACAAAATTGGACCCTGAGGGGCCCCGCCCACAAAATCGGACCCTGAGAGGCCCCGCCCACCAAATCAGACCCTGAGGGGCCCCGCCAACCATATCGGACTCTGAGGGGCCCCACCCACAAAATCAGACCCTGAAGGGCATCGGCCACAAAATTGGACCCTGAGGGGCCCCACCCACAAAATTGGACCCTGACGGGGCCCCATCCACAAAATTGGACCCTGAGGGGCCCCGGCCAAAAAACTGGACCCTGAGGGGCCCAACCCACAAAATTGGACCCTGAGGGTCCCCGGCCACAAAATCGGACCCTGAGGGGCCCCGGCCACAAAATCAGATCCTGAGGGGCCCCAACCACAAAATCGTACCCTGAGAGGCTCCGGACACAAAATCGGACCCTGATGGGGCCCCAACCACAAAATCGGACCCTGAGAGGCACCGGCCACAAAATCGGACCCTGAGGGGCCCCGGCCACAAAATCGGACCCTGAGGGGCCCAACCCACAAAATCACTCAGTGTCCCCACCCACCAAATTGGACCCTGAAGTTCCCCGCCCACCAAATCGGACCCAGAGTGGCCCCGCCCACCAAATCAGACCCAGAGTGGCCCCGCCCACCAAATCGGACCCTGAGGGGCCCCGCCCACCAAATCGGACCCTGAGGGGCCCCGCCCATCAAATCGAACCCTGAGGGGCCCCGCCCACCAAATCGGACCCTGAGGGGCCCCGCCCACCAATTCAGACCCTGAGGGGCCCCACCCACTAAATCGGATTCTGAAAGGCCCCAACCACAAAATCGGACCCTGAGGGGCCCCGCTGACCAAATTGAACTCTGAGGGGCCCCACTCACCAAATTGGACCCCGAGTGGCCCCGCCCACCAAATTGGACCCTGAGTGGCCCCACCCACCAAATCGGACCCTGAGGTGCCCCGGCCACAAAATCGGACCCAGAGGGGCCCCACCCACAAAATCGGGCCCTGTGGGGTCCCACCCACAAAATCGGACCCTGAGGCCAAAGTGGCCCCTGAGAGGCACCCACAGTTAAAACGGATCCTGAGTTGAAAGTCTTGCAGGGGCAGCAGGCAAGTCTCTCTTAAAGGGGCAGCCCGGGCACCATTTCAAACCACTATCTGTACTTCCTTCAGGAAATACACATCTAGTTATAGTGGTTTGAAAAAACCACTATATTGTAATCCGAACGCTGCTAACTTATTCTTCTTCTTATTATTCAGTTGATTTCCGCAATTAATGCGGCCCGAACCGCTACACGCACAGACTCCGTTGAGGTGTCGTTTCGAAGCCAGCGTTCATGAGAGGTGTGCTAAGTATTTTTCGTGTCGATCGGATTTGTAGTTTTTGCGCAATTTGCGTTTGAAAATTTTTTTTCCCGTCATTGGAATGCACTGTCTCCAATGCTTTTCAATGGGAAGCTTAAAACGTGCCCTGAGGCGATTGAAATGGCAGTTGAGCTCATTGATATGCGCAGGCACACCCAGTTACTATGCCAACGCCTACGAACGTCACATGACGACCCCAGGAGAGAGCTTCTGCCACATAATATCAGCTCTTAAAGCAAAACCCACAGCACAAATGCAAATCTAGCTTCATCACATGACACATGCCCCTGAGAGAGAATGTGTGCGCCAAAGTGGATTTAGAAGCCCAGTGAGCCACCCTGGCTCTTAAAGGGCCGACGCGCCAAAGTGAGTCTTAAAGAGCCGGCGCACCAAAATGAATCTTAAAGGGCCGGCGCGCCAAATCGAAAGCTGAGTGACCCAAGGCACCAAATCGGAGGCTGATAGACCCTGGCCTACAAAAAGGAGGCTCAGCAACCCTGGCATCCAAATCGGACCCAGAGTGGCCCCGCCTACCAAATCGGACCGAGGGGCCCCACCCACAAAATCGGACCCTGATGGCCCCACCCACAAAATCGGACCCTGAGGGGTCCCACCCACAAAATCGGACCCTGAGGGGCCCCAACCACAAAATCGGACCCTGAGGGGCCCCAACCACAAAATCGGACCCTGACTGGCCCTGGCCACAAAATCGGACCCTGACCGGCCCCGGCCGCAAAATCGGACCCTGAGGGGCCCCGGCCACAAAATCGGACCCTGAGGGCCCCACCCACAAAATCGTACCCTGAGGGACCCCACCTACAAAATTGAACCCTGAGGGGCCCCAACCACAAAATCGGACCCTGAGGGGCCCCAACCACAAAATCGGACCCTGAGAGACCCCGGCCACAAAATCGGACCCTGAGGGGCCCCGGCCACAAAATCGGACCCTGAGGGGTCCCGGCCACAAAATCGGACCCTGAGGGATCCCGGCCACAAAATCGGACCCTGAGGGGCCCCGGCCACCAAATCGGACCCTGAGGGGCACCGCCCACCAAATCGGACCCTGAGGGGCACTGCCCACTAAATCGGACCGAGAGAGGCCACGCCCACCAAATCGGACTCTGAGGAGCCCCGCCCACCAAATCAGATCCTGAGGAGCCCCGCCCACCAAATCAGACCCTGAGGGGCCCCACCCACCAAATCGGACCCAGAGTGGCCCCGCCCACCAAAATGGACCCAGGGGGCTCCACCCAAAAAATCAGACCCTAAGGGGCCCCACCCACAAAATCGCATCCTGAGGGGCCCCGGCCACAAAATCGGACCCTGAGGGGCCCCACCCACAAAATCGGACCCTGAGGGGCCCCGGCCACAAAATCGGAACCTGAAGGGCCCCGGCCACAAAATCGGACCCTGAGGGGCCCCAGCCACAAAATCGGACCCTGAGGGGCCCCAGCCACAAAATCGGACCCTGAGGGGCCCCGGCCACAAAATTGGAACTTGAAGGGCCCCGGCCACAAAATCGGACCCTGAGGGGCCCCAGCCACAAAATCGGACCCTGATGGGCCCCGGCCACAAAATCGGACCCTGAGGGGCCCCGGCCACAAAATCGGACCCTGAGGGGCCCCAGCCACAAAATCGGACCCTGAGGGGCCCCGGCCACAAAATCGGATCCTGAGGGGCCCAACCAACAAAATCAGACCCTGAGGGGCCCCAGCCACAAAATCGGACCCTGAGGGGCCCCAGTCACAAAATCGGACCCTGAGCGGCCCAACCACAAAATCGGACCCTGAGGGGCCCCAGCCACAAAATCGGACCCTGATGGGCCCCGGCCACAAAATCGGACCCTGAGGGGCCCCGGCCACAAAATCGGACCCTGAGGGGCCCCGGCCACAAAATCGGATCCTGAGGGGCCCAACCAACAAAATCAGACCCTGAGGGGCCCCAGCCACAAAATCGGACCCTGAGGGGCCCCAGCCACAAAATCGGACCCTGAGCGGCCCAACCACAAAATCGGACCCTGAGGGGCCCAGGCCACGAAATCGGACCCTGAGGGGCGCAAGCCACAAAATCGGACCTTGAGGGGCCCCAACCACAAAACCGGACCCTGAGGGGCCCCAATCACAAAATCGGACCCTGAAGGGCCCCAACCACAAAATCGGACCCTGAGGGGCCCCAACCACAAAATCGGACCCTGAGGGGCCCCAACCACAAAATCGGACCCTGAGGGGCCCCGGCCACAAAATCAGACCCTGAGGGGCCCCGCCCTCAAAATCGGACCCTGAGAGGCCCCACCCACCAAATCGGACCCTGAGGGGCCCCGCCAACCAAATCGGACTCTGAGGGGCCCCACCCACAAAATCGGACCCTGAGGGCCCCCAATCACAAAATCGGACCCTGAGGAGCCCCAACCACAAAATCAGACCCAGAGGGCCCCGCCCACCAAATCGGACCCTGAGGGGCCCCGCCCACAACATCAGACCCTGAGGGCCCCGCCCTCAAATTCGGACCCTGAGTAGACCCGGCCACAAAATCAGACCCTAAGGGGCTCCAACCACAAAATCGGACCCTGAGGGGCCCCGGCCACGAAATCGGATCCTGAGGGGCCCCACCCTCAAAATCGGATCCTGAGGGGCCCAACCAACAAAATCGGACCCTGAGGGGCCCCAGCCACCAAATCGGACCCTGAGGGCCCCGCCCACCAAATCAGACCCTGAGGGGCCTCGCCCACAAAATCGGACCCTGAGTAGACCCGGCCACAAAATCAGACCCTGAGGGGCCCCAACCACAAAATCGGACCCTGAGGGGCCCCGGCCACAAAATCGGACCCTGAGGGGCCCCACCCTCAAAATCGGATCCTGAGGGGCCCAACCAACAAAATCAGACCCTGAGGGGCCCCAGCCACAAAATCGGACCCTCAGGGGCCCCGCCCACAAAATTGGACCCTGAGGGGCCCCGCCCTCAAAATCGGACTCTGAGAGGCCCCGCCCACCAAATCGGACCCTGAGGGGCCCCGCCCACCAAATCGGACCCTAAGGGGCCCCGCCAACCAAATCGGACTCTGAGGGGCCCCACCCACAAAATCGGACCCTGAGTAGACCCGGCCACAAAATCAGACCCTGAGGTGCCCCAACCACAAAATCGGACCCTGAGGGGCCCCGGCCACAAAATCGGACCCTGAGGGGCCCCGGCCACAAAATCGGATCCTGAGGGGCCCAACCAACAAAATCGGACCCTGAGGGGCCCCAGCCACAAAATCGGACCCTGAGGGGCCCCACCCACAAAATCGAACCCTGAGGGACCCCGGCCACAAAATCGAATCCTGAGGGGCCCCGGCCACAAAATCGGACCCTGAGCGGCCCAACCACAAAATCGGACCCTGAGGGGCTCCGGCCACAAAATCGGACCCTGAGGGGCCCCAGCCACAAAATCGGACCCTGAGGGGCCACACCCACAAAATCGAACCCTGAGGGACCCCGGCCACAAAATCGAATCCTGAGGGGCCCCGGCCACAAAATCGGACCCTGAGCGGCCCAACCACAAAATCGGACCCTGAGGGGCTCCGGCCACAAAATCGGACCCTGAGGGGCCCCAGCCACGAAATCGGACCCTGAGAGGCCCCAACCACAAAATCGGACCCTGAGGGGCCCCGGCCACAAAATCAGACCCTGAGAGACCCCGGCCACAAAATCGAACCCAGAGGGGCCCCACCCACAAAATCGGACCCTGAAGGGCCCCGGCCACAAAATCGGACTCTGAGGAGCCCCGCCCACCAAATCGGACCCAGAGTGACCCCGCCCACCAAATCGGACCCAGAGTGACCCCGCCCACCAAATCGGACCCAGAGTGACCCCGCCCACCAAATCGGACCCAGAGAGGCCCCGCCCACCAAATCGGCCCCCCGAGTGGCCCCGAACACCAAATCGGCCCCCGAGGGTTACCACCCACAAAATCGGACCCTGAGGGGCCCCTGCCACAAAATCAGACCCTAAGGGGCCCCACCCACAAAATAGGACCCTGAGCGGACTTGGACACAAAATTATACTCTGAGGGGCCCCAACCAGAAAATCGGACTCTGAGGGGCCCCGGCCACAAAATCGGACCCTGAGGGGCCCCACCCACAAAGTCAGACCCTGAGGGGCCCCACCCACAAGTTCAGACCCTGAGGAGCCCTGGCCACAAAATCGGACCTGAGGGGCTCCGGCGATAAAATCGGACCCTGTGGGGCCCCACCCACAAAATCGGACCCTGAGGGGCCCCGGCCACAAAATCAAACCCTGAAGGGCATCGGCCACAAAATTGGACCCTGAGGGGCCCCACCCACAAAATTGGACCCTGACGGGGCCCCATCCACAAAATTGGACCCTGAGGGGCCCCGGCCAAAAAACTGGACCCTGAGGGGCCCAACCCACAAAATTGGACCCTGAGGGGCCCCGGCCACAAAATCGGACCCTGAGGGGCCCCGGCCACAAAATCAGATCCTGAGGGGCCCCAACCACAAAATCGTGCCCTGAGAGGCTCCGGACACAAAATCGGACCCTGATGGGGCCCCAACCACAAAATCGGACCCTGAGAGGCACCGGCCACAAAATCGGACCCTGAGGGGCCCCGGCCACAAAATCGGACCCTGAGAGGCCCAACCCACAAAATCACTCAGTGTCCCCGCCCACCAAATTGGACCCTGAAGTTCCCCGCCCACCAAATCCGACCCAGAGTGGCCCCGCCCACCAAATCAGACCCAGAGTGGCCCCGCCCACCAAATCGGACCCTGAGGGGCCCCGCCCACCAAATCGGACCCTGAGGGGCCCCGAACATCAAATCGAACCCTGAGGGGCCCCGCCCACCAAATCGGACCCTGAGGGGCCCCGCCCACCAATTCGGACCCTGAGGGGCCCCGCCCACTAAATCGGATTCTGAAAGGCCCCAACCACAAAATCGGACCCTGAGGGGCCCCGCTGACCAAATTGAACTCTGAGGGGCCCCACTCACCAAATCGGACCACGAGTGGCCCCGCCCACCAAATTGGACCCTGAGTGGCCCCGCCCACCAAATCGGACCCTGAGGTGCCCCGGCCACAAAATCGGACCCAGAGGGGTCCCACCCACAAAATCGGGCCCTGAGGGGTCCCACCCACAAAATCGGACCCTGAGGCCAAAGTGGCCCTTGAGAGGCACCCACAGTTAAAACGGATCCTGAGTTGAAAGTCTTGCAGGGGCAGCAGGCAAGTCTCTCTTAAAGGGGCAGCCCGGGCACCATTTCAAAACACTATCTGTACTTCCTTCAGGAAATACACATCTAGTATTAATGTTGTAATCCGAACGCTGCTAACTTATTCTTATTTTTCAGTTGATTTCCGCAATTAATGCGGCCCGAACCGCTACACGCACAGACTCCGTTGAGGTGTCGTTTCAAAGCCAGCGTCCACGAGAGGTGAGCTAAGTATTTTTCGTGTCGATCGGATTTGTAGTTTTTGAGCAATTTGCGTTTGAAAATTTTTTTTCTCGTCATTGGAATGCACTGTCTCAATGCATTTGAATGGGAAACTTAAAACGAGCCCTGAGAAATTGATTGAAATGGCAGTAAAGCTCATTGATATGCGCAGGAACACCCAGTTACTATGCCAACGCCTATGAACGTCACATGACGCCCCCAGGACAGAGCTTCTGCCACATAATATCAGCTCTTAAAGCAAAACCCACAGCACAAATGCAAATCTAGCTTCATCACATGAAGCATGACCCTGAGAGAGAATGTGCGCCAAAGTGCGCCCCCCGCCCACCAAATCGGACCCTGAAGGACCCCGCCCACCAAATCGGACCCTGAGGGGCCCCGCCCACCAAATCGGACCCTGAGGTGCCCCGCCCACCAAATTGGACCCTGATGGGCTCCGCCCACCAAATAGTACCCTGATGGGCCCCGCCCACCAAATAGTACCCTGAGTGATCCCGCCCACCAAATCGGATTCTGAAAGGCCCCAACCACAATATCGGACCCTGAGGAGCCCCACCCACAAAATCGGACCCTGAGGGGCCCCATCCACAAAATCGAACCCAGAGTGGCCCAGCCCACCATATCGGACCCTGAAGTGCCCCACCCACAAAATCGGACCCTGAGGGGCCCCGGCCACAAAATCGTTCCCTGAGGGGCCCTGACCACAAAATCAGACCCTGAGGGGCCCCACCCACAAAATCGGACCCTGAGGGGCCCCGCCCACCAAATCAGACCCAGAATGGCCCCCGCCAAGCAAATCGGACCCTGAGGGGCCCCACCCACCAAATCAGACCCTGAGGGGCCCCGCCCACCAAATGGGACCCTGAGGGGCCCCGCTCACCAAATTGAACTCTGAGAGGCCCCGCTCACCAAATCGGACCCTGAGGGGCCTCGCCCACCAAATCAGATTCTGAGTGGCCCCGCCCACCAAATAGGACCTTGAGGGGCCCCGCCCACCAAATCGGACCCTGAGTGGCCCCACCCACCAAATCGGACCCTGAGGGACCTCGCCCACCAAATCGGACCCTGAGTGGCCCCACCCACCAAATTGGACCCTGAGGGGCCCTGCCCACCAAATTGGACCCTGAGGTGTCCCGCCTGCCAAATCGGACCCTGAGGGGCCCCGCTGACCAAATCGGACCCTGAGGGGCCCCGCTCACGAAATTGAACTCTGAGGGGCCCTGCTCACCAAATTTATCCTGAGGGTCCCCACCCACCAAATCGGACCCTGAGGGGCCCTGGCCACAAAATCAGACCCTGAGGGCCCCACCCACAAAATCGGGCCCTAAGGGGCCCCACCCACAAAATCGGACCCTGAGGTCAAAGTGACCCCTGAGAGGCACTCACAGTTAAAACGGATCCTGAGTTGAAAGTCTTGCAGGGGCAGCAGGCAAGTCTCTCTTAAAGGGGCAGCCCGGGCACCATTTCAAACCACTATCTGTACTTCCTTCAGGAAATACACATCTAGTTATAGTGGTTTGAAAAAACCACTATATTGTAATCCGAACGCTGCTAACTTATTCTTCTTCTTCTTCTTCTTATTATTATTAAGTTGATTTCCGCAATTAATACAGCCCGAACCGCTACACGCACAGACTCCGTTGAGGTGTCGTTTCGAAGCCAGCGTCCATGAGAGGTGTGCTAAGTATTTTTCGTGTCGATCGGATTTGTAGTTTTTGCGCAATTTGCGTTTGAAAAATTTTTTTCCCGTCATTGGAATGCACTGTCTCAATGCATTTGAATGGGGAAATGTTGCTATAGACAAAACATGCCCTGAGGCGATTGAAATGGCAGTTGAGCTCATTGATATGCGCAGGCAGACCCAGTTACTATGCCAACGCCTACGAACGTCACATGACCTCTCCAAGACAGAGCTTCTGCCATATAATATCAGCTCTTAAAGCAAAACCCACAGAACAAATGCAAATCTAGCTTCATCACATGACGTATGCCCCTGAGAGAGAATGTGCGCCAAAGTGTATTTAGAAGCCCAGTGAGTCACCCTGGCTCTTAAAAGGCCGACGCGCCAAAGTGATTCTTAAAGAGCCGGCGCACTAAAATGAGTCTTAAAGGGCCGGCGCGCCAAATCGAAAGCTGAGTGACCCAAGGCTCCAAATCGGAGGCTGATAGACCCTGGCCTACAAAAAGGAGGCTGAGCCACCCTGGCATCCAAATTGGACCCAGGGTGGCCCCGCCCACCAAATCGGACCCAGAGTGGCCCAGCCCACCAAATCAGACCCAGAGTGGCCCCACCCACCAAATTGGACCCTGAGGGGCCGCACCCACAAAATCGGACCCTGAGGGGCCCCGGCCACAAAATCGGACCCTGAGGGGCCCCACCCACAAAATCAAACCCTGAGGGGATCCGGCCACAAAATCAGACCCTGAGGGGCCCCGGCCACAACATCGGACCCTGAGGGGCCCCACTCACAAAATCGGACCCTGAGGGGCCCCACCCACAAAATCGGACCCTGAGGGGCCCCGCCCACCAAATTAGACCCTGAGGGGCCCCACCCTCAAAATCAGACCCTGAGGGGCCACAGCCACAAAATCAGACCCTGAGGGTCCCCAGCCACAAAATCGGACCCTGAGGGGCCCCACCCACAAAATCGGACCCTAAGGGGCCCCACCCACAAATCCAGACCCTGAGGGGCCCCACCCACAAAATCGGACCCTGAGGGGCCCCACCCTCAAAATCGGACCCTGAGGGGCCCCGCCTACCAAATCGGACCCTGAGGGGCCCCGCCAACCAAATCGGACTCTGAGGGGCCCCACCCTCAAAATCGGACCCTGAGGGGCCCAACCAACAAAATCGGACCCTGAGCGGCCCCAGCCACAAAATCGGGCCCTGAGGGGCCCCGGCCACAAAATCGGACCCTGAGGGGCCCCGGCCACAAAATCGGACCCTGAGGGGCCCAGACCACAAAATCGGACCCTGAGGGGTCCCGGCCACAAAATCGGTCCCTGAGGGGCCCCGACCACAAAATCGGACCCTGAGGGGCCCCGGCCAAAAAATCGGACCCTGAGGGGCCCCAACCACAAAATCGGACCCTGAGGGGCCCCAACCACAAAATCGGACCCTGAGAGACCCCGGCCACAAAATCGTACCCAGAAGGGCCCCACCCACAAAATCGGACCCTGAGGGGCCCCGCCCACAAAATCGGACCCTGAGGGGCCCCGCCCACAAAATCGGACCCTGAGGGGCCCCGCCCTCAAAATCGGACCCTGAGAGGCCCCGCCCACCAAATCGGACCCTGAGGGGCCCCGCCAACCAAATCGGACTTGGAGGGGCCCCACCCACAAAATCGGACCCTGAGGGCCCCCAACCACAAAATCGGACCCTAAGAGGCCCCGGCCACAAAATCGGACCCTGAGAGACCCCGGCCACAAAATCGAACCCAGAGGGGCCCCGCCCACAAAATCGGACCCTCAGGGGCCCCGCCCTCAAAATCGGACCCTGAGGGGCCCCGCCCTCAAAATCGGACCCTGAGGGGCCCCGCCTACCAAATCGGACCCTGAGGGGCCCCGCCAACCAAATCGGACTCTGAGGGGCCCCACCCACAAAATCGGACCCTGAGGGGCCCCACCCTCAAAATCGGACCCTGAGGTGCCCCGCCCTCGAAATCGGACCCTGAGGGGCCCCGCCTACCAAATCGGACCCTGAGGGGCCCCGCCAACCAAATCGGACTCTGAGGGGCCCCACCCTCAAAATCGGACCCTGAGGGGCCCAACCAACAAAATCGGACCCTGAGCGGCCCCAGCCACAAAATCGGGCCCTGAGGGGCCCCGGCCACAAAATCGGACCCTGAGGGGCCCCGGCCACAAAATCGGACCCTGAGGGGCCCAGACCACAAAATCGGACCCTGAGGGGTCCCGGCCACAAAATCGGACCCTGAGGGGTGCCACCCACAAAATCAGACCCTGAGGGGCCCCGGCCATAAAATCGGACCCTGAGGGGCCCCGGCCATAAAATCGGACCCTGAGGGGCCCCACCCACAAAATCGTACCCTGAGGGGCCCCACCCACAAAATCAGCCATGAGGGGCCCCACCCACAAAATCGGACCCTGAGGAGCCCCACCCACAAAATCGGACCCTGAGGGGACCCACCCACAAAATCGGACCCTGAGGGGCCCCACCCACAAAATTGGACCCTGAGGAATCCCAGCCACTAATTCAAATCCTTATTAGCCCAGGCCACCGAATCGGATCCTGAGGGGCCCCACCCACCAAATCAGACCCTGAGGCCAAAGTGGCCCCTGAGAGGCACCCACATTTAAAACAGATCCTGAGTTGAAAGTCTTGCAGGGGCAGCAGGCAAGTCTCTCTTAAAGGGGCAGCCCAGGCACCATTTCAAACCACTATCTGTACTTCCTTCAGGAAATACACATCTAGTATTAATGTTGTAATCCGAAAGTTGCTAACTTATTCTTATTATTCAGTTGAATTCCGCAATTAATGCGGCCCGAACCGCTACATGCACAGACTCCGTTGAGGTGTCGTTTCGAAGCCAGCGTCCACGAGAGGTGTGCTAAGTAATTTTCGTTTCGATCGGATTTGTAGTTTTTGTGCAATTTGCGCTAGAAAATTTATTTTCCTGTCATTGGAAAGTATTGTCTCCAATGCTTTTCAATGGGGAAATTTTGTCATAGAGAAAATATGCCCTGAGGCGATTCAAATTACAGTTAAGCTGATTGATATGTGCAGGCAGACCCAGTTACTATGCCAACGCCTATGAACATGACATGACATCTCCAGAACAAAGCTTCTGCCACATAATATCAGCTCTTAAAGCAAAACCCACAGAACAAATGCAAATCTAGCTTCATCACATGACGTATGCCCCTGAGAGAGAATGTGCGCCAAAGTGGATTTAGAAGCCCAGTGAGCCACCCTGGCTCTTAAAGGGCCGACGCGCCAAAGTGATTCTTAAAGAGCCGGCGCACCAAAATGAGTCTTAAAGGGCCGACGCGCCAAATCGAAAGCTGAGTGATCCCAGGCTCCAAATCGGAGGCTGAGCCACCCCGGCCTTAAAATCGGAGGCTGAGCCACCCTGGCCCCAAATCGGACCCAGAGTGGCCCCGCCCACCAAAAACGGACCCAGAGTGGTACAGCCCACCAAATCGGACTCAGAGTGGCCCCACCCACCAAATCGGACCCTGAAGGGCCCCGCCCACCAAATCGGACCCAGAGGGGCCCTGCCCACCAAATCGGACCGTGAGGAGCTCCGTCCACCAAATCGGACCCTGAGGGACCCCACCCACCAAATCAGAAAATGAAGGGCCCCGCCCACCAAATCGGACCCTGAGGGGCCCCGCCCAGCAAATCGGACCCTGAGGGGCCCAGCCCACAAAATCGGACCCTGAGGGTCCCCGCCCACCAAATCGGACGCTGAGGGGCCCCGCACACCAAATCGGACCCTGAGGGGCCCAGGCCACCAAATCAGATTCTGAAAGGCCCCAACCACAAAATCGGACCCTGAGGGGCCCCGCTGACCAAATTGAACTCTGAGGGGCCCCACTCACCAAATCGGACCCTGAGTGGCCCCGCCCACCAAATCGGACCCTGAGTGGCCCCGCCCACCAAGTCGGACCCTGAGTGGCCCTGCCCACCAAATCGGACCCTGAGGGGCCCCACCCACAAAATCGGACCCTGAGGGGCCCCGGCCACAAAATCGGACCCTGAGGGGCCCCACCCACAAAATCGGGCCCTGAGGGGTCCGACCCACAAAATTGGACCCTGAGGCCAAAGTGGCCCCTGAGAGGCACCCACAGTTAAAACGGATCCTGAGTTGAAAGTCTTGCAGGGACAGCAGGCAAGACTCTCTTAAAGGGGCAGCCCGGGCACCATTTCAAACCACTATCTGTACTTCCTTCAGGAAATACACATCTAGTGTTAATTTTGTTATCTTTATTCAGTTGATTTCCGCAATTAATGCGGCCCGAACCGCTACACGCACAGACTCCGTTGAGGCGTCGTTTCGAAGCCAGCATCCACAAGTGGTGTGCTAAGTATTTTTCGTGTCGATCTGATTTGTAGCTATTGCGCAATATGTGTTTGAAATTTTTTTTATTATCATTGGAATGCATTGTCTCAATGCATTGCCATAGGAATACATGGGGCAGACGTGAGGCGATTCAAATGTGAGGATCAGTTGCAGCATTAAGGCTATGTGCCCATGCTAGCGTTTTTAAACGCTCAGCAAAAGGATCCCCTTCTCAGAAATCACGCATGTTTTTCCGCACGTTTTTTGCGCGATTTTTGACGCGATTTTGACGCGTTTGTGACGCGTTTTTTGACAAGCGATTTCTGGGATCATTGGGGATGGCTAAAAACGCTGAGCAATGCGGGAATTAATGAGTATGCTGCGTTTTTAGCTGCTAAGCTATTCCTGAGCGGTTAAAAACGCATGCATTGGCACAAAAAGCCAAAAACGCATGCTAATTAATTTGATGCATCTTTTAAGCGTTTCTGCAGCGTCTGATCCGGCTCAAACGCTGCGGAAATGCTTAACAAAACGCATCGTGGGCACACAGCCTTAAGCTCATTGATATGCGCAGGCAGACCCAGTTACTATGCCAACGCCTTCGAACTTTACATGACCCCACAAGGACTCAGTTTCTGCCAGATAATATCAGCTCTTAAAGCGAGGCTCCGGACACAAAATCGGACCCTGATGGGGCCCCAACCACAAAATCGGACCCTGAGAGGCACCGGCCACAAAATCGGACCCTGAGGGGCCCCGGCCACAAAATCGGACCCTGAGGGGCCCAACCCACAAAATCACTCAGTGTCCCCACCCACCAAATTGGACCCTGAAGTTCCCCGCCCACCAAATCGGACCCAGAGTGGCCCCGCCCACCAAATCAGACCCAGAGTGGCCCCGCCCACCAAATCGGACCCTGAGGGGCCCCGCCCACCAAATCGGACCCTGAGGGGCCCCGCCCATCAAATCGAACCCTGAGGGGCCCCGCCCACCAAATCGGACCCTGAGGGGCCCCGCCCACCAATTCAGACCCTGAGGGGCCCCACCCACTAAATCGGATTCTGAAAGGCCCCAACCACAAAATCGGACCCTGAGGGGCCCCGCTGACCAAATTGAACTCTGAGGGGCCCCACTCACCAAATTGGACCCCGAGTGGCCCCGCCCACCAAATTGGACCCTGAGTGGCCCCACCCACCAAATCGGACCCTGAGGTGCCCCGGCCACAAAATCGGACCCAGAGGGGCCCCACCCACAAAATCGGGCCCTGTGGGGTCCCACCCACAAAATCGGACCCTGAGGCCAAAGTGGCCCCTGAGAGGCACCCACAGTTAAAACGGATCCTGAGTTGAAAGTCTTGCAGGGGCAGCAGGCAAGTCTCTCTTAAAGGGGCAGCCCGGGCACCATTTCAAACCACTATCTGTACTTCCTTCAGGAAATACACATCTAGTTATAGTGGTTTGAAAAAACCACTATATTGTAATCCGAACGCTGCTAACTTATTCTTCTTCTTATTATTCAGTTGATTTCCGCAATTAATGCGGCCCGAACCGCTACACGCACAGACTCCGTTGAGGTGTCGTTTCGAAGCCAGCGTTCATGAGAGGTGTGCTAAGTATTTTTCGTGTCGATCGGATTTGTAGTTTTTGCGCAATTTGCGTTTGAAAATTTTTTTTCCCGTCATTGGAATGCACTGTCTCCAATGCTTTTCAATGGGAAGCTTAAAACGTGCCCTGAGGCGATTGAAATGGCAGTTGAGCTCATTGATATGCGCAGGCACACCCAGTTACTATGCCAACGCCTACGAACGTCACATGACGACCCCAGGAGAGAGCTTCTGCCACATAATATCAGCTCTTAAAGCAAAACCCACAGCACAAATGCAAATCTAGCTTCATCACATGACACATGCCCCTGAGAGAGAATGTGTGCGCCAAAGTGGATTTAGAAGCCCAGTGAGCCACCCTGGCTCTTAAAGGGCCGACGCGCCAAAGTGAGTCTTAAAGAGCCGGCGCACCAAAATGAATCTTAAAGGGCCGGCGCGCCAAATCGAAAGCTGAGTGACCCAAGGCACCAAATCGGAGGCTGATAGACCCTGGCCTACAAAAAGGAGGCTCAGCAACCCTGGCATCCAAATCGGACCCAGAGTGGCCCCGCCTACCAAATCGGACCGAGGGGCCCCACCCACAAAATCGGACCCTGATGGCCCCACCCACAAAATCGGACCCTGAGGGGTCCCACCCACAAAATCGGACCCTGAGGGGCCCCAACCACAAAATCGGACCCTGAGGGGCCCCAACCACAAAATCGGACCCTGACTGGCCCTGGCCACAAAATCGGACCCTGACCGGCCCCGGCCGCAAAATCGGACCCTGAGGGGCCCCGGCCACAAAATCGGACCCTGAGGGCCCCACCCACAAAATCGTACCCTGAGGGACCCCACCTACAAAATTGAACCCTGAGGGGCCCCAACCACAAAATCGGACCCTGAGGGGCCCCAACCACAAAATCGGACCCTGAGAGACCCCGGCCACAAAATCGGACCCTGAGGGGCCCCGGCCACAAAATCGGACCCTGAGGGGTCCCGGCCACAAAATCGGACCCTGAGGGATCCCGGCCACAAAATCGGACCCTGAGGGGCCCCGGCCACCAAATCGGACCCTGAGGGGCCCCGCCCACCAAATCGGACCCTGAGGGGCACTGCCCACTAAATCGGACCGAGAGAGGCCACGCCCACCAAATCGGACTCTGAGGAGCCCCGCCCACCAAATCAGATCCTGAGGAGCCCCGCCCACCAAATCAGACCCTGAGGGGCCCCACCCACCAAATCGGACCCAGAGTGGCCCCGCCCACCAAAATGGACCCAGGGGGCTCCACCCAAAAAATCAGACCCTAAGGGGCCCCACCCACAAAATCGCATCCTGAGGGGCCCCGGCCACAAAATCGGACCCTGAGGGGCCCCACCCACAAAATCGGACCCTGAGGGGCCCCGGCCACAAAATCGGAACCTGAAGGGCCCCGGCCACAAAATCGGACCCTGAGGGGCCCCAGCCACAAAATCGGACCCTGAGGGGCCCCAGCCACAAAATCGGACCCTGAGGGGCCCCGGCCACAAAATTGGAACTTGAAGGGCCCCGGCCACAAAATCGGACCCTGAGGGGCCCCAGCCACAAAATCGGACCCTGATGGGCCCCGGCCACAAAATCGGACCCTGAGGGGCCCCGGCCACAAAATCGGACCCTGAGGGGCCCCTGCCACAAAATCGGACCCTGAGGGGCCCCGGCCACAAAATCGGATCCTGAGGGGCCCAACCAACAAAATCAGACCCTGAGGGGCCCCAGCCACAAAATCGGACCCTGAGGGGCCCCAGTCACAAAATCGGACCCTGAGCGGCCCAACCACAAAATCGGACCCTGAGGGGCCCCAGCCACAAAATCGGACCCTGATGGGCCCCGGCCACAAAATCGGACCCTGAGGGGCCCCGGCCACAAAATCGGACCCTGAGGGGCCCCGGCCACAAAATCGGATCCTGAGGGGCCCAACCAACAAAATCAGACCCTGAGGGGCCCCAGCCACAAAATCGGACCCTGAGGGGCCCCAGCCACAAAATCGGACCCTGAGCGGCCCAACCACAAAATCGGACCCTGAGGGGCCCAGGCCACGAAATCGGACCCTGAGGGGCGCAAGCCACAAAATCGGACCTTGAGGGGCCCCAACCACAAAACCGGACCCTGAGGGGCCCCAATCACAAAATCGGACCCTGAAGGGCCCCAACCACAAAATCGGACCCTGAGGGGCCCCAACCACAAAATCGGACCCTGAGGGGCCCCAACCACAAAATCGGACCCTGAGGGGCCCCGGCCACAAAATCAGACCCTGAGGGGCCCCGCCCTCAAAATCGGACCCTGAGAGGCCCCACCCACCAAATCGGACCCTGAGGGGCCCCGCCAACCAAATCGGACTCTGAGGGGCCCCACCCACAAAATCGGACCCTGAGGGCCCCCAATCACAAAATCGGACCCTGAGGAGCCCCAACCACAAAATCAGACCCAGAGGGCCCCGCCCACCAAATCGGACCCTGAGGGGCCCCGCCCACAACATCAGACCCTGAGGGCCCCGCCCTCAAATTCGGACCCTGAGTAGACCCGGCCACAAAATCAGACCCTAAGGGGCTCCAACCACAAAATCGGACCCTGAGGGGCCCCGGCCACGAAATCGGATCCTGAGGGGCCCCACCCTCAAAATCGGATCCTGAGGGGCCCAACCAACAAAATCGGACCCTGAGGGGCCCCAGCCACCAAATCGGACCCTGAGGGCCCCGCCCACCAAATCAGACCCTGAGGGGCCTCGCCCACAAAATCGGACCCTGAGTAGACCCGGCCACAAAATCAGACCCTGAGGGGCCCCAACCACAAAATCGGACCCTGAGGGGCCCCGGCCACAAAATCGGACCCTGAGGGGCCCCACCCTCAAAATCGGATCCTGAGGGGCCCAACCAACAAAATCAGACCCTGAGGGGCCCCAGCCACAAAATCGGACCCTCAGGGGCCCCGCCCACAAAATTGGACCCTGAGGGGCCCCGCCCTCAAAATCGGACTCTGAGAGGCCCCGCCCACCAAATCGGACCCTGAGGGGCCCCGCCCACCAAATCGGACCCTAAGGGGCCCCGCCAACCAAATCGGACTCTGAGGGGCCCCACCCACAAAATCGGACCCTGAGGGCCCCAACCACAAAATAGGACCCTAAGGGGCCCCGCCCTCAAAATCGGACCCTGAGTAGACCCGGCCACAAAATCAGACCCTGAGGTGCCCCAACCACAAAATCGGACCCTGAGGGGCCCCGGCCACAAAATCGGACCCTGAGGGGCCCCGGCCACAAAATCGGATCCTGAGGGGCCCAACCAACAAAATCGGACCCTGAGGGGCCCCAGCCACAAAATCGGACCCTGAGGGGCCCCACCCACAAAATCGAACCCTGAGGGACCCCGGCCACAAAATCGAATCCTGAGGGGCCCCGGCCACAAAATCGGACCCTGAGCGGCCCAACCACAAAATCGGACCCTGAGGGGCTCCGGCCACAAAATCGGACCCTGAGGGGCCCCAGCCACAAAATCGGACCCTGAGGGGCCACACCCACAAAATCGAACCCTGAGGGACCCCGGCCACAAAATCGAATCCTGAGGGGCCCCGGCCACAAAATCGGACCCTGAGCGGCCCAACCACAAAATCGGACCCTGAGGGGCTCCGGCCACAAAATCGGACCCTGAGGGGCCCCAGCCACGAAATCGGACCCTGAGAGGCCCCAACCACAAAATCGGACCCTGAGGGGCCCCGGCCACAAAATCAGACCCTGAGAGACCCCGGCCACAAAATCGAACCCAGAGGGGCCCCACCCACAAAATCGGACCCTGAAGGGCCCCGGCCACAAAATCGGACTCTGAGGAGCCCCGCCCACCAAATCGGACCCAGAGTGACCCCGCCCACCAAATCGGACCCAGAGTGACCCCGCCCACCAAATCGGACCCAGAGTGACCCCGCCCACCAAATCGGACCCAGAGAGGCCCCGCCCACCAAATCGGCCCCCCGAGTGGCCCCGAACACCAAATCGGCCCCCGAGGGTTACCACCCACAAAATCGGACCCTGAGGGGCCCCTGCCACAAAATCAGACCCTAAGGGGCCCCACCCACAAAATAGGACCCTGAGCGGACTTGGACACAAAATTATACTCTGAGGGGCCCCAACCAGAAAATCGGACTCTGAGGGGCCCCGGCCACAAAATCGGACCCTGAGGGGCCCCACCCACAAAGTCAGACCCTGAGGGGCCCCACCCACAAGTTCAGACCCTGAGGAGCCCTGGCCACAAAATCGGACCTGAGGGGCTCCGGCGATAAAATCGGACCCTGTGGGGCCCCACCCACAAAATCGGACCCTGAGGGGCCCCGGCCACAAAATCAAACCCTGAAGGGCATCGGCCACAAAATTGGACCCTGAGGGGCCCCACCCACAAAATTGGACCCTGACGGGGCCCCATCCACAAAATTGGACCCTGAGGGGCCCCGGCCAAAAAACTGGACCCTGAGGGGCCCAACCCACAAAATTGGACCCTGAGGGGCCCCGGCCACAAAATCGGACCCTGAGGGGCCCCGGCCACAAAATCAGATCCTGAGGGGCCCCAACCACAAAATCGTGCCCTGAGAGGCTCCGGACACAAAATCGGACCCTGATGGGGCCCCAACCACAAAATCGGACCCTGAGAGGCACCGGCCACAAAATCGGACCCTGAGGGGCCCCGGCCACAAAATCGGACCCTGAGAGGCCCAACCCACAAAATCACTCAGTGTCCCCGCCCACCAAATTGGACCCTGAAGTTCCCCGCCCACCAAATCCGACCCAGAGTGGCCCCGCCCACCAAATCAGACCCAGAGTGGCCCCGCCCACCAAATCGGACCCTGAGGGGCCCCGCCCACCAAATCGGACCCTGAGGGGCCCCGAACATCAAATCGAACCCTGAGGGGCCCCGCCCACCAAATCGGACCCTGAGGGGCCCCGCCCACCAATTCGGACCCTGAGGGGCCCCGCCCACTAAATCGGATTCTGAAAGGCCCCAACCACAAAATCGGACCCTGAGGGGCCCCGCTGACCAAATTGAACTCTGAGGGGCCCCACTCACCAAATCGGACCACGAGTGGCCCCGCCCACCAAATTGGACCCTGAGTGGCCCCGCCCACCAAATCGGACCCTGAGGTGCCCCGGCCACAAAATCGGACCCAGAGGGGTCCCACCCACAAAATCGGGCCCTGAGGGGTCCCACCCACAAAATCGGACCCTGAGGCCAAAGTGGCCCTTGAGAGGCACCCACAGTTAAAACGGATCCTGAGTTGAAAGTCTTGCAGGGGCAGCAGGCAAGTCTCTCTTAAAGGGGCAGCCCGGGCACCATTTCAAAACACTATCTGTACTTCCTTCAGGAAATACACATCTAGTATTAATGTTGTAATCCGAACGCTGCTAACTTATTCTTATTTTTCAGTTGATTTCCGCAATTAATGCGGCCCGAACCGCTACACGCACAGACTCCGTTGAGGTGTCGTTTCAAAGCCAGCGTCCACGAGAGGTGAGCTAAGTATTTTTCGTGTCGATCGGATTTGTAGTTTTTGAGCAATTTGCGTTTGAAAATTTTTTTTCTCGTCATTGGAATGCACTGTCTCAATGCATTTGAATGGGAAACTTAAAACGAGCCCTGAGAAATTGATTGAAATGGCAGTAAAGCTCATTGATATGCGCAGGAACACCCAGTTACTATGCCAACGCCTATGAACGTCACATGACGCCCCCAGGACAGAGCTTCTGCCACATAATATCAGCTCTTAAAGCAAAACCCACAGCACAAATGCAAATCTAGCTTCATCACATGAAGCATGACCCTGAGAGAGAATGTGCGCCAAAGTGCGCCCCCCGCCCACCAAATCGGACCCTGAAGGACCCCGCCCACCAAATCGGACCCTGAGGGGCCCCGCCCACCAAATCGGACCCTGAGGTGCCCCGCCCACCAAATTGGACCCTGAGTGATCCCGCCCACCAAATCGGATTCTGAAAGGCCCCAACCACAATATCGGACCCTGAGGAGCCCCACCCACAAAATCGGACCCTGAGGGGCCCCATCCACAAAATCGAACCCAGAGTGGCCCAGCCCACCATATCGGACCCTGAAGTGCCCCACCCACAAAATCGGACCCTGAGGGGCCCCGGCCACAAAATCGTTCCCTGAGGGGCCCTGACCACAAAATCAGACCCTGAGGGGCCCCACCCACAAAATCGGACCCTGAGGGGCCCCGCCCACCAAATCAGACCCAGAATGGCCCCCGCCAAGCAAATCGGACCCTGAGGGGCCCCACCCACCAAATCAGACCCTGAGGGGCCCCGCCCACCAAATGGGACCCTGAGGGGCCCCGCTCACCAAATTGAACTCTGAGAGGCCCCGCTCACCAAATCGGACCCTGAGGGGCCTCGCCCACCAAATCAGATTCTGAGTGGCCCCGCCCACCAAATAGGACCTTGAGGGGCCCCGCCCACCAAATCGGACCCTGAGTGGCCCCACCCACCAAATCGGACCCTGAGGGACCTCGCCCACCAAATCGGACCCTGAGTGGCCCCACCCACCAAATTGGACCCTGAGGGGCCCTGCCCACCAAATTGGACCCTGAGGTGTCCCGCCTGCCAAATCGGACCCTGAGGGGCCCCGCTGACCAAATCGGACCCTGAGGGGCCCCGCTCACGAAATTGAACTCTGAGGGGCCCTGCTCACCAAATTTATCCTGAGGGTCCCCACCCACCAAATCGGACCCTGAGGGGCCCTGGCCACAAAATCAGACCCTGAGGGCCCCACCCACAAAATCGGGCCCTAAGGGGCCCCACCCACAAAATCGGACCCTGAGGTCAAAGTGACCCCTGAGAGGCACTCACAGTTAAAACGGATCCTGAGTTGAAAGTCTTGCAGGGGCAGCAGGCAAGTCTCTCTTAAAGGGGCAGCCCGGGCACCATTTCAAACCACTATCTGTACTTCCTTCAGGAAATACACATCTAGTTATAGTGGTTTGAAAAAACCACTATATTGTAATCCGAACGCTGCTAACTTATTCTTCTTCTTCTTCTTCTTATTATTATTAAGTTGATTTCCGCAATTAATACAGCCCGAACCGCTACACGCACAGACTCCGTTGAGGTGTCGTTTCGAAGCCAGCGTCCATGAGAGGTGTGCTAAGTATTTTTCGTGTCGATCGGATTTGTAGTTTTTGCGCAATTTGCGTTTGAAAAATTTTTTTCCCGTCATTGGAATGCACTGTCTCAATGCATTTGAATGGGGAAATGTTGCTATAGACAAAACATGCCCTGAGGCGATTGAAATGGCAGTTGAGCTCATTGATATGCGCAGGCAGACCCAGTTACTATGCCAACGCCTACGAACGTCACATGACCTCTCCAAGACAGAGCTTCTGCCATATAATATCAGCTCTTAAAGCAAAACCCACAGAACAAATGCAAATCTAGCTTCATCACATGACGTATGCCCCTGAGAGAGAATGTGCGCCAAAGTGTATTTAGAAGCCCAGTGAGTCACCCTGGCTCTTAAAAGGCCGACGCGCCAAAGTGATTCTTAAAGAGCCGGCGCACTAAAATGAGTCTTAAAGGGCCGGCGCGCCAAATCGAAAGCTGAGTGACCCAAGGCTCCAAATCGGAGGCTGATAGACCCTGGCCTACAAAAAGGAGGCTGAGCCACCCTGGCATCCAAATTGGACCCAGGGTGGCCCCGCCCACCAAATCGGACCCAGAGTGGCCCAGCCCACCAAATCAGACCCAGAGTGGCCCCACCCACCAAATTGGACCCTGAGGGGCCGCACCCACAAAATCGGACCCTGAGGGGCCCCGGCCACAAAATCGGACCCTGAGGGGCCCCACCCACAAAATCAAACCCTGAGGGGATCCGGCCACAAAATCAGACCCTGAGGGGCCCCGGCCACAACATCGGACCCTGAGGGGCCCCACTCACAAAATCGGACCCTGAGGGGCCCCACCCACAAAATCGGACCCTGAGGGGCCCCGCCCACCAAATTAGACCCTGAGGGGCCCCACCCTCAAAATCAGACCCTGAGGGGCCACAGCCACAAAATCAGACCCTGAGGGTCCCCAGCCACAAAATCGGACCCTGAGGGGCCCCACCCACAAAATCGGACCCTAAGGGGCCCCACCCACAAATCCAGACCCTGAGGGGCCCCACCCACAAAATCGGACCCTGAGGGGCCCCACCCTCAAAATCGGACCCTGAGGTGCCCCGCCCTCAAAATCGGACCCTGAGGGGCCCCGCCTACCAAATCGGACCCTGAGGGGCCCCGCCAACCAAATCGGACTCTGAGGGGCCCCACCCTCAAAATCGGACCCTGAGGGGCCCAACCAACAAAATCGGACCCTGAGCGGCCCCAGCCACAAAATCGGGCCCTGAGGGGCCCCGGCCACAAAATCGGACCCTGAGGGGCCCCGGCCACAAAATCGGACCCTGAGGGGCCCAGACCACAAAATCGGACCCTGAGGGGTCCCGGCCACAAAATCGGTCCCTGAGGGGCCCCGGCCACAAAATCGGACCCTGAGGGGCCCCGGCCAAAAAATCGGACCCTGAGGGGCCCCAACCACAAAATCGGACCCTGAGGGGCCCCAACCACAAAATCGGACCCTGAGAGACCCCGGCCACAAAATCGTACCCAGAAGGGCCCCACCCACAAAATCGGACCCTGAGGGGCCCCGCCCACAAAATCGGACCCTGAGGGGCCCCGCCCACAAAATCGGACCCTGAGGGGCCCCGCCCTCAAAATCGGACCCTGAGAGGCCCCGCCCACCAAATCGGACCCTGAGGGGCCCCGCCAACCAAATCGGACTTGGAGGGGCCCCACCCACAAAATCGGACCCTGAGGGCCCCCAACCACAAAATCGGACCCTAAGAGGCCCCGGCCACAAAATCGGACCCTGAGAGACCCCGGCCACAAAATCGAACCCAGAGGGGCCCCGCCCACAAAATCGGACCCTCAGGGGCCCCGCCCTCAAAATCGGACCCTGAGGGGCCCCGCCCTCAAAATCGGACCCTGAGGGGCCCCGCCTACCAAATCGGACCCTGAGGGGCCCCGCCAACCAAATCGGACTCTGAGGGGCCCCACCCACAAAATCGGACCCTGAGGGGCCCCACCCTCAAAATCGGACCCTGAGGTGCCCCGCCCTCAAAATCGGACCCTGAGGGGCCCCGCCTACCAAATCGGACCCTGAGGGGCCCCGCCAACCAAATCGGACTCTGAGGGGCCCCACCCTCAAAATCGGACCCTGAGGGGCCCAACCAACAAAATCGGACCCTGAGCGGCCCCAGCCACAAAATCGGGCCCTGAGGGGCCCCGGCCACAAAATCGGACCCTGAGGGGCCCCGGCCACAAAATCGGACCCTGAGGGGCCCAGACCACAAAATCGGACCCTGAGGGGTCCCGGCCACAAAATCAGACCCTGAGGGGTGCCACCCACAAAATCAGACCCTGAGGGGCCCCGGCCATAAAATCGGACCCTGAGGGGCCCCGGCCATAAAATCGGACCCTGAGGGGCCCCACCCACAAAATCGTACCCTGAGGGGCCCCACCCACAAAATCAGCCATGAGGGGCCCCACCCACAAAATCGGACCCTGAGGAGCCCCACCCACAAAATCGGACCCTGAGGGGACCCACCCACAAAATCGGACCCTGAGGGGCCCCACCCACAAAATTGGACCCTGAGGAATCCCAGCCACTAATTCAAATCCTTATTAGCCCAGGCCACCGAATCGGATCCTGAGGGGCCCCACCCACCAAATCAGACCCTGAGGCCAAAGTGGCCCCTGAGAGGCACCCACATTTAAAACAGATCCTGAGTTGAAAGTCTTGCAGGGGCAGCAGGCAAGTCTCTCTTAAAGGGGCAGCCCAGGCACCATTTCAAACCACTATCTGTACTTCCTTCAGGAAATACACATCTAGTATTAATGTTGTAATCCGAAAGTTGCTAACTTATTCTTATTATTCAGTTGAATTCCGCAATTAATGCGGCCCGAACCGCTACATGCACAGACTCCGTTGAGGTGTCGTTTCGAAGCCAGCGTCCACGAGAGGTGTGCTAAGTAATTTTCGTTTCGATCGGATTTGTAGTTTTTGTGCAATTTGCGCTAGAAAATTTATTTTCCTGTCATTGGAAAGTATTGTCTCCAATGCTTTTCAATGGGGAAATTTTGTCATAGAGAAAATATGCCCTGAGGCGATTCAAATTACAGTTAAGCTGATTGATATGTGCAGGCAGACCCAGTTACTATGCCAACGCCTATGAACATGACATGACATCTCCAGAACAAAGCTTCTGCCACATAATATCAGCTCTTAAAGCAAAACCCACAGAACAAATGCAAATCTAGCTTCATCACATGACGTATGCCCCTGAGAGAGAATGTGCGCCAAAGTGGATTTAGAAGCCCAGTGAGCCACCCTGGCTCTTAAAGGGCCGACGCGCCAAAGTGATTCTTAAAGAGCCGGCGCACCAAAATGAGTCTTAAAGGGCCGACGCGCCAAATCGAAAGCTGAGTGATCCCAGGCTCCAAATCGGAGGCTGAGCCACCCCGGCCTTAAAATCGGAGGCTGAGCCACCCTGGCCCCAAATCGGACCCAGAGTGGCCCCGCCCACCAAAAACGGACCCAGAGTGGTACAGCCCACCAAATCGGACTCAGAGTGGCCCCACCCACCAAATCAGAAAATGAAGGGCCCCGCCCACCAAATCGGACCCTGAGGGGCCCCGCCCACCAAATCGGACCCTGAGGGGCCCCGCCCACCAAATCGGACCCTGAGGGGCCCAGCCCACAAAATCGGACCCTGAGGGTCCCCGCCCACCAAATCGGACGCTGAGGGGCCCCGCACACCAAATCGGACCCTGAGGGGCCCAGGCCACCAAATCAGATTCTGAAAGGCCCCAACCACAAAATCGGACCCTGAGGGGCCCCGCTGACCAAATTGAACTCTGAGGGGCCCCACTCACCAAATCGGACCCTGAGTGGCCCCGCCCACCAAATCGGACCCTGAGTGGCCCCGCCCACCAAGTCGGACCCTGAGTGGCCCTGCCCACCAAATCGGACCCTGAGGGGCCCCACCCACAAAATCGGACCCTGAGGGGCCCCGGCCACAAAATCGGACCCTGAGGGGCCCCACCCACAAAATCGGGCCCTGAGGGGTCCGACCCACAAAATTGGACCCTGAGGCCAAAGTGGCCCCTGAGAGGCACCCACAGTTAAAACGGATCCTGAGTTGAAAGTCTTGCAGGGACAGCAGGCAAGACTCTCTTAAAGGGGCAGCCCGGGCACCATTTCAAACCACTATCTGTACTTCCTTCAGGAAATACACATCTAGTGTTAATTTTGTTATCTTTATTCAGTTGATTTCCGCAATTAATGCGGCCCGAACCGCTACACGCACAGACTCCGTTGAGGCGTCGTTTCGAAGCCAGCATCCACAAGTGGTGTGCTAAGTATTTTTCGTGTCGATCTGATTTGTAGCTATTGCGCAATATGTGTTTGAAATTTTTTTTATTATCATTGGAATGCATTGTCTCAATGCATTGCCATAGGAATACATGGGGCAGACGTGAGGCGATTCAAATGTGAGGATCAGTTGCAGCATTAAGGCTATGTGCCCATGCTAGCGTTTTTAAACGCTCAGCAAAAGGATCCCCTTCTCAGAAATCACGCATGTTTTTCCGCACGTTTTTTGCGCGATTTTTGACGCGATTTTGACGCGTTTGTGACGCGTTTTTTGACAAGCGATTTCTGGGATCATTGGGGATGGCTAAAAACGCTGAGCAATGCGGGAATTAATGAGTATGCTGCGTTTTTAGCTGCTAAGCTATTCCTGAGCGGTTAAAAACGCATGCATTGGCACAAAAAGCCAAAAACGCATGCTAATTAATTTGATGCATCTTTTAAGCGTTTCTGCAGCGTCTGATCCGGCTCAAACGCTGCGGAAATGCTTAACAAAACGCATCGTGGGCACACAGCCTTAAGCTCATTGATATGCGCAGGCAGACCCAGTTACTATGCCAACGCCTTCGAACTTTACATGACCCCACAAGGACTCAGTTTCTGCCAGATAATATCAGCTCTTAAAGCGAAACCCAAAGCACAAATGCAAATCGAGCTTCATCACATGACGCATGCCCCTGAGAGAGAATGTGCGCCAAAGTGGATTTAGAAACCCAGTGCGCCAAACTGTCTCTTAAAGGGCTGATGCGCCAAAGTGATTCTTAAAGGCCGGTGCACCAAAATGGGTCTTTAAGGGCCGGCACGCCAAATCGAAATATGGGTGACCCGAGGCTCCAAAACGGAGGCTGATTGACCCCGGCCTCCAAATCGGACCCTGAGGGGCCCCGCCCACCAAATCGGACCCCGAGGGGCCCCGCCCACCAAATCGGACCCAGAGCGGCCCCGCCCACCAAATCGGACCCTGAGGGGCCCCGCCCACCAAAACAGACCGTGGGGGCCCCGCCCACCAAAACAGACCCTGGGGGCCCCGCCCACCAAATCGGACCCTGATGTGCCCCGCCCACCAAATCGGACCCTGATGTGCCCCGCCCACCAAATCGGACCCTGATGTGCCCCGCCCACCAAATCGGACCCTGAAGGGCCTCGCCCACCAAATCGGACCCACAGTGGCCCCGCCCACCAAATTGGAACAACAGTGGCCCCGCCCACCAAATCGGACCCTGAGGGGCCCTGCCCACCAAATCGGACTATGAGGGGTCCCAACTACAAAATCGGACCCAGAGTGGCCCCGCCCACCAAATCGGACCCAGAGTGGCCCCGCCCACCAAATCGGACCCAGAGTGGCCCCGCCCACCAAATCGGACCCCAGAGAGGCCCCGCCCACCAAATCGGACCCCAGAGAGGCCCCGCCCACCAAATTGGACCCTGAGGCCGGTTTCACATTAGCGCATTTTCAGCGCGCGCATGGCCGGGGGTAGCTCTGCCCCCGATCCGGCTCTCTGCCCGGCGTGCCCGCCCCTTGCTTGTAGCGCCGCCTACTAGCGGACAGCGGCGCCTGCGATCGGCGCACCCTATCTTTAGCATAGGGTGCGCAGATCGTGCGCAGGCCGTGCGCTAGTTGCGCTTTGACCTGCGCTGCGCACTTTTGACGGTGCACCGTGCGCGCCAAAATCAAACTTTTCGGATTTTGGCGCACACGGCGCACCGTCAAAAGTGCGCAGCGCAGGTCAAAGCGCAACTAGCGCACGGCCTGCGCACGATCTGCGCACCCTATGCTAAAGATAGGGTGCGCCGATCGCAGGCGCCGCTGTCCACTAGTAGGCGGCGCTACAAGCAAGGGGCGGGCACGCCGGGCAGAGAGCCGGCTCGGGGGCGGAGCTACCCCCGGCCGTGCGCGCGCTGAAAATGCGCTAATGTGAAACCAGCCTGAGGGGCTCCGCCCACCAAATCGGACTCTGAGGGACCCTGCCCACCAAACCGAACCCTGAGGGGCCCCGGCCACAAAATCGGACCCAGAGGTGCCCCACTCACAAAATCGGACCGAGAGGCCCCGGCCACAAAATCTGACCCTGAGGGATCCCGTCCACCATTTCAAGCCCCGAGGAGCCCAGGTCACCAAATTGGATCCTGAGGGGCCCCACCCACCAAATCAGACCCTGAGGGGCCCCACAGGCCAACGTGACCCCTGAGAGGCACCCACAGTTAAAACGGATCCTGAGTTGAAAGTCTTGCAGGGGCAGCAGGCAAGTCTCTCATAAAGGGGCAGCCCGGGAACCATTTCAAACCACTATCTGTACTTCCTTCAGGAAATACACATCTAGTATTATTATTACTATTCAGTTGATTTCCGCAATTAATGCGGCCCGAACCGCTGCACACACAGACTCCGTTAAGGTGTCGTTTCGAAGCCAGCGTCCACGAGAGGTGTGCTAAGTATTTTTCGTGTCGATCGGATTTGTAGTTTTTGCGCAATTTGCATTTGAAAAACATTTTCCTCAATGCATTTCAATGGGAAAATGTTGCCATAAAGAAAACATGGGACAGTCGTGAGGTGGCAGTTAAGCTCATTGATATGCACAGGCTCACCCAGTTACTATGCCAACGCCTACGAACATCACATGACCTCTCTAGGACAGAGTACCTGGTAGATAATTTCAGCTCTTAAAGCGAAACCCACAGCATAAGTGCAAATCTAGCTTCATCACATGACGCATGCCCCAGAGAGAGAATGTGCGCCAAAGTGGATTTAGAAGCCCAGTGCGCCAAACTGGCTCTTAAGGGACCGACGCGCCAAAGTGATTCTTAAAGGGACGGCGCACCGAAATGAGTCTTAAAGGGCTGGCGCGCCAAATCGAAAGCTGAGTGACCCCAGGATCCAAATTGGAGGCTGAGCCACCCTGCTCTCCAAATCGGACCCAGCGTGGACCCGCTCAAAAAAATCAGACCCTGAGTGGCCCTGCCCACCAAAACGGACCCAGAATGGCACAGCCCACCAAATCGGACCCTGAGTGGCCCCGCCCACCTAATCAGACTCAGAGTGTCCCCACCCACCAAATTGGATCCTGAGGAGCACCGCCCACCAAATCAGACCCAGAGTGGCCCCGCCCACCAAATCGGACCCTGAGGAGCACCCCCCACCAAATTGGACCCAGAGGGGCCCCGACCACTAAATCGGACCCTGAGGGGCCCCGCCCACCAAATCAGACCCTGAGGGGCACCGCCCACTAAATCGGACCCTGAGGGGCACCGCCCACTAAATGGGACCTTGAGGGGCCACACCCACAAAATGAGACCCTGAGGGATCCCGGCCAGCAATTCAAGCCCTGAGGAGCCCAGGCCACCGAATCGGTTCCTGAGGGTCCCCACCCATCAAATCAGACCCTGAGGCCAAAGTGGCCCCTGAGAGGCACCCACAGTTAAAACGGATCCTGAGTTGAAAGTCTTGCAGGGGAAGCAGGCAAGTCTCTCTTAAAGGGGCAGCCCGGGCACCATTTCAAACCACTATCTGTACTTCCTTCAGGAAATACACATCTAGTATTAATGTTGTAATCCGAACGCTGCTAACTTTTTCTTTTTATTCAGTTGATTTCCGCAATTAATGCGGCCCGAACCGCTACACACACAGACTCCGTTGAGGTGTTGTTTCGAAGCCAGCGACCACGAGAGGTGTGCTAAGTATTTTTCGTGTCGATCGGATTTGAAGTTTTTGCACAATTTGCGTTTGAAAATTTTTTTTCCCGTCATTGGAATGCATGTCTCAATGCTTTTCAATGGGCAACTTAAAACGTGCCCTGAGGCAATTCAAATGGCAGTAAAGCTCATTGATATGCGCAGGCACACCCATTTACTATGCCAACGCCTACGAACGTCACATGACGCCCCCAGGATAGAGCTTCTGGCACATAATATCAGCTCTTAAAGCGAAACCCACAGCACAAATGCAAATCTAGCCTCATCACATGAAGCATGCCCCTGAGAGAGAATGTGCGCAAAGTGGATTTAGAAGCCCAGTGAGCCACCCTGTCTCTAAAATGGCCGACGCGCCAAAGTGATTCTTAAAGGGCCAGCGCGCCAAATCGAAAACTGAGTGACCCCAGGCTCCAAATCGGAAGCTTAGCCACCCCGGCCTCCAAATTGGAGGTTGATCGACCCTGGCCTCCAAATCGGACCCAGCGTGGCCCCGCTCAAGAAATCGGCCCCCGAGTGGACCCGCCCACCAAATCGGCACCCGAGTGGCCCCGCCCACCAAATCGGCCCCCAAGTGGCCCCGCCCACCAAATCGGCCCCGAGTGGCCCCGCCCACCAAATCGGCCCCCGAGTGGCCCCGCCCACCAAATCAGCCCCCGAGTGGCCCCGCCCACCAAATTAGACCCAGAGTGGTCCCGCCCACCAAAATGGACCCAGAGTGGTCCCGCCCACCAAATTGGACCCAGAGGGGCTCCGCCCACAAAATCAGACCCTAAGGGGACCCACCCACAAAATCGGACCCTGAGGGGCCCCGGCCACAAAATCAGACCCTGAGGGGCCCCAACAAAATCAGACCCTGAGGGAATCCGGCCACAAAATCAGACCCTGAGGGGCCCCACCCACAAAATCGGACCCTGAGGGGCCCCACCCACAAAGTCAGACCCTGAGAGGCCCCACCCACAAAACCGGACCCTGAGGGGCCACACCCACAAAATCGGAGCCTGAGGGATCCCCACCAACAATTCAAGCCCTGAGCAGCCCAGGCCAAAGAATCAGATCCTGAGGCGCCCCACCAACCAAATCAGACCCTGAGGCCAAAGTGGCCCTTGAGAGGCACTCACAGTTAAAACGGATCCTGAGTTGAACGTCTTGCAGAGGCAGCAGGCAAGTCTCTCTTAAAGGGGCAGCCCGGGCACCATTTCAAACCACTATCTGTACTTCCTTCAGGAAATACACATCTAGTATTATTATTACTATTCAGTTCAGTTGATTTCCGCAATTAATGCGACCCGAACCGCTACATGCACTGACTCCGTTGAGGCGTCGTTTCGAAGCCAGCGTCCACGAGAGGTGTGCTAAGTATTTTTCGTGTCAATCGGATTTGTAGTTTTTGCACAATTTGCGTTTGAAAAAAACATTTTCCTGTCATTGGAATGCACTGTCTCAATGCATTTTAATGGGAAAATGTTGCCATAGGGAAAACATGGGGCAGTCATGAGGTGGCAGTTAAGCTCATTGATATGCGCAGGCACACCCAGTTACTATGCCAATGCCTACGAACTTTAAATGACCCCAGCAGGGCACAGTTTCTGCCAGATAATATCAGCTCTTAAAGCGAAACCCACAGCACAAATGCAAATCTAGCTTCATCACATGACGCAAGCCCATGAAAGATAATGTGCGCCAAAATGGATTTAGAAGCCCAGTGCGCCAAACTGGCTCTTAAAGGGCCAACGCGCCTAAGTGATTCTTAAAGGGCTGGCGCACCAAAATGAGTCTTAAAGGGCCAGCGCGCCAAATCGAAAGCTGAGTGACCCCAGGCTCGAAATCGGAGGCTGAGCCACCCCAGCCTCCAAACCGGAGGCTCATCGACCCTGGCTTACAAATCGGACCCAGAGTGGCCCCGCCCACCATATCGGACCCAGCTTGGCCCCGCCCACCAAATCGGATCCTGAGGGGCCACACCCACTAAATCAGACCCTGAGGGGCCCCACAGGCCAAAGTGGCACCTGAGAGTCACCCACAGTTAAAACGGGTCCTGAATTGAAAGTCTCTCTTAAAGGGGCAGCCAATGTACCATTTCAAATCACTATCTGTACTTCCTTCAGGAAATACACATCTAGTATTATTTATAGTGGTTTGAAAAAACCACTATATTGTAATCCGAACGCTGCTAACTTATTCTTCTTCTTATTATTATTAAGTTGATTTCCGCAATTAATGCGGCCCGAACCGCTACACGCACAGACTCCGTTGAGGTGTCGTTTCGAAGCCAGCGTCCATGAGAGGTGTGCTAAGTATTTTTCGTGTCGATCGGATTTGTAGTTTTTACGCAATTTGCGTTTGAAATTTTTTTTTCCCGTCATTGGAATGCACTGTCTCCAATGCTTTTCAATAGGAAATGGCAAAACGTGCCCTGAGGCGATTGAAATGACAGTTGAGCTCATTGATATGCGCAGGCAGACCCAGTTACTATGCCAACGCCTACGAACTTCACTTGAACCCCAGCACAGAGCCTCTGCCACATAATATCAGCTCTTAAAGCGAAACCCACAGCACAAATGCAAATCTAGCTTCATCACATGACACATGCCCCTGAGAGAGAATGTATGCGCCAAAGTGGATTTAAAAGAAGCCCAGTCAGCCAAACTAGCTCTTAAAGGGCCAGCGCACCCAAATGAGTCTTAAAGGGCCGACACACCAAATCGGAGACTGAGCCACCCCAGCCTCCAAATCGGAGGCTGAGCCACCCCGGCCTCCAAATCGGACAATGAGCCACACCGGCCTCCAAATGGGAGGCTGATCCACCCCGGCCTCCAAATCGGAGCCTGATCCACCCCGGCCTCCAAATCGGAGCCTGATCCACCCCGGCCTCCAAATCGGAGCCTGATCCACCCCGGCCTCCAAATCGGAGCCTGATCCACCCCGGCCTCCAAAACGGAGCCTGATCCACCCCGGCCTCCAAATCGGAGGCTGATCGACCCAGGCCTCCAAATCAGAGGCTGAGCCACCCCACCCTCCAAATCGGAGGCTGATCGACCCCGGCCTCCAAATCGGAGGCTGATCGACCCCGGCCTCCAAATCGGAGGCTGATCGACCCCGGCCTCCAAATCGGAGGCTGATCGACCCCGGCCTCCAAATCGGAGGCTGATCGACCCCGGCCTCCAAATCGGAGGCTGATCCACCCCGGCCTCCAAATCGGAGGCTGATCCACCCCGGCCTCCAAATCGGAGGCTGATCCACCCCGGCCTCCAAATCGGAGGCTGATCCACCCCGGCCTCCAAATCGGAGGCTGAGCCACCCCGGCCTCCAAATCGGAGGCTGAGCCACCCCGGCCTCCAAATCGGAGGCTGAGCCACCCCGGCCTCCAAATCGGAGGCTGAGCCACCCCGGCCTCCAAATCAGAGGCTTTTTGACCTCGGCCTCCAAATCGGAAGCTCAACGACCCCGGCCTCCAAATTGGAGGCTGAGCGACCCCAGCCTCCAAATCTTACCCAGAGTGGCCCCGCCCACCAAATCGGACCCTGTGGGGCCCCGCCCACCAAATCGGACCCTGAGAGGCCCCGCCCACCAAATCGGACCCAGAGTGGTCCCGCCCACCAAATTGGACCCAAAGTGGTCCCGCCCACCAAATTGGACCCAGAGGGGCTCCGCCCACAAAATCAGACCCAGAGGGGCCCCTGCCACAAAATCAGACCCTGAGGGGCCGCGGTAACAAAATCGGACCCTGATGGGCCCCAGTCACAAAATTGGACCCTGATAGGCCCCGGCCACAAAATCGGACCGAGGGGCCCCAACCACAAAATCGGACCCTGAGGGGACCCAACCACAAAATCGGACCCTGAGAGGCCCCGCCCACCAAATTGGACCCAGAGTGGTCCCGCCCACCAAATTGGACCTAGAGGGGCCCACCCACAAAATCGGACCCAGAGGGGCCCCTGCCGCAAAATCGGACCCTGAGGGGCCGCGGCCACAAAATCAGACCCTGAGGGGCCGCGGCCACAAAATCGGACCCTGAGGGGCCCCTACCACAAAATCGGACCCTGAGGGGACCCAACCACAAAATCGGACCCTGAGGGGCCCCTGACACAAAATCGGACCCTGAGGGGCCCCGGCCACAAAATCGGACCCTGAGGGGCCCAACCCACAAAATCGGACCCTGAGGGGACCTGCCCACCAAATTGGACCCTGAGGGGCCCCGCCCACCAAATCGGACCCTGAGAGGTCCCACCCACAAAATCGGACGCTGACGGGCCCCGGCCACAAAATCGGACCCTGAGGGGCCCCACCTGCAAAATTGGACCCTGAGGGGTTCCGGCCACAAAAATCGGATCCTGATTGGCCCCGGCCACAAAATCGGACCCTGAGGGGCCCCAGCCACAAAATCGGACCTTGAGGGGCCCCACCCACCAAATCAGACCCTGAGGGGCCCCGGCCACCAAATCGGACCCTGAGGGGCCCCGGCCACCAAATCGGACCCTGAGTGGCCCCGGCCACAAAATCGGACCCTGAGAGGCCCCATCCAAAAAAATCGGACCCTGAGGGGCCCCATCCACAAAATCAGGCCCTGAGGGGCCCCACCCACAAAATCAGACCATGAGGCCAAAGTGGCCCCTGAGAGGCACCCACAGTTAAATCGTATCCTGAGTTGAAAGTCTTGCAGGGGCAGCAGGCAAGTCTCTCTTAAATGGGCAGCCCGGGCACCATTTCAAACCACTATCTGTACTTCCTTCAGGAAATACACATCTAGTATTATTATTACTATTCAGTTGATTTCCGCAATTAATGCGGCCCGAACCGCTACACGCACAGACTCCGTTGAGGCCTCGTTTCGAAGCCAGCGTCCACGAGTGATGTGCTAAGTATTTTTCATGTCGATCGGATTTGTAGTTTTTGCGCAATTTGCGTTTGAAAAAACATTTTTCCTCAATGCATTCCAATGGGTAAATGTTGCCATAGGGAAAACATGGGACAGTCGTGAGGTGGCAGTTAAGCAAATTGATAGGCGCAGGCTCACCCAGTTACTATGCCAATGCCTATGAACTTCACATGACCACTCCAGGACAGAGTTTCTGGCAGATAATTTCAGCTCTTAAAGCGAAACCCACAGCACAAATGCAAATCTAGCTTCATCACATGACGTATGCCCTTGAGAGAATGTGAGCCAAAGTGGATTTAGAAGCCCAGTGAGCCAAACTGGCTCTTAAAGGGCCGACACGCCAAAGTGATTCTTAAAGGGCCGGCGCACCGAAATGAGTCTTAAAGGGCCGGCGCGCAAAATTGAAAGCTGAGTGACCCCAGGCTCCAAATCGGAGGCTGAGCCACCCCGGCCTCCAAATCGGAGGCTGAGCCATCCTGGCCTCCAAATCGGACCCAGCGTGGCCCTGCTCAAAAAATCAGACCCTGAGTGGCACAGCCCACCAAATCGGACCCTGAGGGGCCCCGCCCACCAAATCGGACCGAGAGTGGCCATGCCAACTAAATCGGACCCTGAGGGGCCCCGCCCACCAAATCGGACTCAGAGGGACCCCGCCCACCAAATCAGACCCAGTTTGGCCCCACCCACAAAATCGGACCCAGAGGGGCCCCAACCACAAAATCGGACCCTGAGGGGCACCACCCACAAAATCGGACCCTGAGGGGATACTGCCACAAAATCAGACCCTGAGGGGCCCCGGCCACAAAATCGGGCCCTGAGGGGACTCACTCACAAAAATCGGACCCTGAGGGGCCACACCCACAAAATCGGACCCTGAGGGGCCACACCCACAAAATCGGAGCCTCAGGGATCCCCGCCAACAATTCAAGCCCTGAGGAGCCCAGGCCAAAGAATCAGATCCTGAGGGGCCCACCCACCAAATCAGACCCTGAGACCAGAGTGGCCCCTGAGAGGCACTCACAGTTAAGACGGATCCTGAGTTGAAAGTCTTGCAGGGGCAGCAGGCAAGTCTCTCTTAAAGGGGCAGCCCGGGCACCATTTCAAACCACTATCTGTACTTCCTTCAGGAAATGCACATCTAGTATTAATGTTGTAATCCGAACGCTGCTAATTTATTCTTATTTTTCAGTTGATTTCCGCAATTAATGCGGCCCGAACCGCTACACGCACAGACTCCGTTGAGGTGTCGTTTTGAAGCCAGCATACACGAGAGGTGTGCTATGTATTTTTCTTGTCGATCGGATTTGTAGTTTTTGCGCAATTTGCGTTTGAAAATTTTTTTTCCTGTAATTGGAATGCACTGTCTCAATGGATTTGAATGGGAAACTTAAAACGTGCCCTGAGGCGATTGAAATGGCAGTAAAGCTCATTGATATGCGCAGGCACACCCAGTTACTATGCCAACGCCTACGAACGTCACATGACGCCCCCAGGACAGAGCTTCTGCCACATAATATCAGCTCTTAAAGCGAAACCCACAGCACAAATGCAAATCTAGCTTTATCCCATGACGCATGCCCCTGAGAGAGAATGTGCGCCAAAGTGCGCCCCCGCCCACCAAATCGGACCCTGAGCGACCCCGCCCACCAAATCGGTTTCTGAAAGGCCCCAACCACAAAATCGGACCCTGAGGGGCCCCACCCACAAAATCGGACCCTGAGGGGACCCAACCACAAAATCGAACCCAGAGTGGTCCAGCCCACCAAATCGGACCCTGAGGGGCCCCACCCACAAAATCGGACCCTGAGGGTCCCCACCCACAAAATCGTTCCCTGAGGGGCCCCGGCCACAAAATCAGACCCTGATGGGACCTACCCACAAAATGGGACCCTGAGGGGCTCCGCCCACCAAATCAGACCCAGAATGGCCCCTGCCCAGCAAATCGGACCCTGAGGGGCCCCACCCACCAAATCAGACCCTGAGGGGCCCCGCCCACCAAATCGGACCCTGAAAGGGCCCGCTCACCAAATTGAACTCTGAGAGGCCCCGCTCACCAAATCGGACCCTGAGGGGCCCCGCCCACCAAATCAGATTCTGAGTGGCCCTGCCCACCAAATTGGACCCTGAGGGGCCCCGCCCACCGAATCGGACCCTGAGTGGCCCCGCCCACCAAATCGGACCCTGAGGGACCCCGCCCACCAAATTGGATTCTGAAGGGCCTCAACCAGAATATCGGACCCCGAGGGGTCCCGGACACAAAATCAGGCCATGAGGGGCCCCACCCACAAAATCAGACCCTGAGGGGCCCCAACCACAAATTTGGACCCTGAGGAGCCCCACCCACCAAATAGGACCCTAAGGGGCCCCGCCCACCTAATCGGACCCTGAGGGACCCCGCCCACCAAAACGGATTCTGAAGGGCCCCAACCACCAAATCGGACCTTGAGGGGCCCCACCACCCAAATCAGACGGTGAGGGGCTCCGGCCACCAAATCGGACCCTGAGGGGCCCCACCCACCAAATCGGACCCTGAGGGGCCCCGGCCACAAAATCGGACCCTAAGGGGCCCCACCCACAAAATCGGGCCCTGAGGGGCCCCACCCACAAAATCGGAACCTGAGGTCAAATTGGCCCCTGAGAGGCACCCACATTTAAAACGGATACTGAGTTGAAAGTCTTGCAGGGGCAGCAGGCAAGTCTCTCTTAAGGGGCAGCCCGGGCACCATTTCAAACCACTATCTGTACTTCCTTCAGGAAATACACATCTAGTTATTATTATTCAGTTGATTTCCGCAATTAATACGGCCCGAACCGCTACACGCACAGATTCCGTTGACGTGTCGTTTCAAAGCCAGCGTCCACGAGAGGTGTGCTAAGTATTTTTCGTGTCGATCGAATTTGTAGTTTTTGTGTAATTTTTTTTCCCGTCATTGGAATGCACTGTCTCAATGCATTTGAATGGGAAACTTAAAACGTGCCCTGAGGCTATTGAAATGGCAGTAAAGCTCATTGCTATGCACAGGCACACCCAGTTACTATGCCAACGCCTACGAACGTCACATGACGCCCCCAGGACAGAGCTTCTGCCACATAACATGACGCATGCCCCTGAGAGAGAATGTGCACCAAAGTGAGCCCCCGCCCACCAAATCGGACCCTGAGGGGCCCCGCCCACCAAATCGGACTCAAATATCCCGCTCACCAAATCCGACCCTGACGGGCCCCGCTCACCAAATTGAACTCTGAGGGGCCCCGCTCACCAAATCGGACCCTGAGGGGCCCCACCCACCAAATCGGACTCTGAGGGGCCCCGCCCACCAAATCAGACCCTGAGGGTCCCAGCTCACCAAATCGGACCCTGAGGGGCCCCGCCCACCAAATCGGACCCTGAGGGGCCCCGCCCACCAAATCAGACCCTGAGGATCCCAGCTCACCAAATCGGACCCTGAGGGGCCCCACCTACCAAATCAGACCCTGAGGGGCCCCGCCCATCAAATCGAACCCTGAGGGGCCCTGCCCACCAAATCGGACCCTGAGGGGCCCCGCCCACCAAATCGGACCCTGAGGGGCCCCAAAGGCCAAAGTGGCCCCTGATAATCACCCACAGGTAAAACGGATCTTGAGTTGAAAGTCTTGCAGGGGCAGCAGGCAAGTCTCTCTTAAAGGGGCAGCCCGGGCACCATTTCAAACCACTATCTGTACTTCCTTCAGGAAATACACATCTAGTTATTATTATTAAGTTGATTTCCGCAATTAATATAGCCCGAACCGCTACACGCACAGACTCCGTTGAGGTGTCGTTTCGAAGCCAGCGTCCATGAGAGGTGTGCTAAGTATTTTTCGTGTCGATCGGATTTGTAGTTTTTGCGCAATTTGCGTTTGAAAATTTTTTTTCCCGTCATTGGAATGCACTGTCTCAATGCATTTGAATGGGAAATGGCAAAACATGCCCTGAGGCGATTGAAATGGCAGTTGAGCTCATTGATATGCGCAGGCAGACCCAGTTACTATGCCAACGCCTACGAACGTCACATGACCTCTCCAAGACAGAGCTTCTGCCATATAATATCAGCTCTTAAAGCAAAACCCACACCACAAATGCAAATCTAGCTTCATCACATGACACTTGCCCCTGAGAGAGAATGTGTGCCAAAGTGGATTTAGAAGCCCAGTGAGCCACCCTGGCTCTTAAAGGGCCGACGCTCCAAAGTGATTATTAAAGAGCCGGCGCACCAAAATGAGTCTTAAAGGGCCGGCGCGCCAAATCGAAAGCTGAGTGACCCAAGGCTCCAAATCGGAGGCTGATAGACCCTGGCCTACAAAAAGGAGGCTGAGCCACCCTGGCATCCAAATTGGACCCAGAGTGGCCCCTCCCACCAAATCGGACCCAGAGTGGCCCCGCCCACCAAATCAGACCCAGAGTGGCCCCACCCACCAAATTGGACCCTGAGGGGCCCCACCCACAAAATCCGACCCTGAGGGGCCCCAGCCACAAAATCGGACCCTGAGGGGCCCCGCCTACAAAATTGAACCCTGAGGGGCCCCAACCACAAAATCAGATCCTGAGGGACCCCAACCACAAAATCGGACCCTGAGGTGCCCCGGTCACAAAATCGGACCCTGAGGGGCCCCACCCACAAAATCAGACCTTGAGGGGCCCCACCCACAAAACCAGACCCTGAGGGGCCCCAGCCGCAAAATAAGACCCTGAGGGGCCCCACCCACAAAATTGGAACCTGAGAGACCCCGGCCAAAAAATCGAACCCACAGGGGCCCCAGTCACAAAATCAGATCATAAGGGGCCAGGTCACGAAATCGGACCCTGAGGGGCCCCACCCACAAAATCAGACCCTGAGGGGCCCCGCCCACCAAATTAGACCCTGAGGGGCCCCACCCTCAAAATCAGACCCTGAGGGGCCCCAGCCACAAAATCAGACCCTGAGGGGCCCCAGCTACAAAATCGGACTCTGAGGGGCCCCACCCACAAAATCGGACCCTGAGGGGCCCCACCCACAAATCCAGACCCTGAGGTGACCCGGCCACAAAATCGGACCCTGAGAGACCCCGGCCACAAAATCTGACCCTGAGGGGCCCCAACCACAAAATCAGACCCTGAGGGGCCCCAGTCACAAAATCGGACCCTGAGGGGCCCCACCCACAAAATCAGACCCTGAGGAACCCCAGCCACAAAATCAGAACCTGAGGGGCCCCAACCACAAAATCAGAACCTGAGGGGCCCCACCCACAAAATCAGACCATGAGGGACCCCACCCACAAAATCGGACCCTGAGGGGCCCCGCCCACCAAATTAGACCCTGAGGGGCCCCACCCTCAAAATCGGTCGCTGAGGGGCCCCACCCACAAAATCGGACCCTGAGAGACCCCGGCCACAAAATCCAACCCACATGGGCCTCAGTCACAAAATCAGACCCTAAGGGACCCCCGCCACAAAATCGGACCCTGAGGGGCCCCACCCACAAAATCAGACCCTGAGGGACCCCAGCCACAAAATCGGACCCTGAGGGGCCCCACCCACAAAATCAGACCCTGAGGGTCACCCGTCACAAAATCGGACCCTGAGGGGCCCCACCCACAGAATCGGACCCTAATGGGCCCCACCCACAAAATCAGACCCTGAGGGGCCCCAGCCACAAAATCGGACCCTGAGGGGCCCCACCCACAAAATCGGACCCTGAGGGGCCCCACCCACAAAATCGGACCCTGAGGGGCCCCACCCACAAAATCGGACCCTGCGGGGCCCCGCCCACCAAATTAGACCCTGAGGGGCCCCACCCTCAAAATCGGTCCCTGAGGGGCCCCGGCCACAAAATCGGACCCTGAGGGGCCCCAGCCGCAAAATCGGACCCTGAGGGGCCCCACCCGCAAAATCGGACCCTGAGGGGCTCCACCCGCAAAATCGGACCCTGAGGGGCCCCGGCCCCAAAAATCGGACCCTGAGGGGCCCCAACCACAAAATCGGACCCTGAGAGGCACCGGCTACAAAATCGGACCCTGAGGGGCCCCGGACACAAAATCGGACCCTGAGGGGCCCCGGCCACAAAATCGGACCCTGAGGGGCCCAACCCACAAAATCAGACTCAGTGTCCCCGCCCACCAAATTGGACCGTGAAGGGCCCCGTCCACCAAATCGGACCCAAAGTGGCCCCGCCCACCAAATCAGACCGAGTGGCCCCGCCCACCAAATGGGACCCTTAGGGGCCCCGCCCACCAAATTGGACCCTGAGGGGCCCCGCCCACCAAATTGGACCCTGAGGGGCCCCGCCCACCAAATCGGACTCTGAGGGGCCCAGCCCACCAAATCGGACCCTGAGGGGCCCCACCCACTAAATCGGATTCTGAAAGGCCCCAACCACAAAATTGGACTCTGAGGGGCCCCACCCACAAAATCGGACCCTGAGGGTCCCCGCTGACCAAATTGGACTCTGAGGGGCCCCGCCCACCAAATCGGACCCAGAGTGGCCCGCCCACCAAATCAGACCTAGAGTGGCCCCGCTCACCTTATCGGACCCCGAGAGGCCCCACCCACCAAATCGGACCCCGAGGGGCCCCGCCCACCAAATCGGACCCCGAGGGGTCCCGCCCACCAAATCAGACCCCGAGGGATCCCGCCCACCAAATCGGACCCCGAGGGTCCTCGCCAACCAAATTGGACCCTGAGGGGACCCTCCCACCAAATCGGACTATGATAGATCCCGCCCACCAAATCAGACACTGAGGGGCCCAGCTCAACAAATCGGACCCAGAGTGGCCCCGCCACCAAATCGGACCCAGAGTGGCCCTGCCCACCAAATCAGACCCAGAGTGGCCCTGCCCACCAAATTGTACCCTGAGGGGCCCCACCCACAAAATCGGACCCTAAGGGGCCCTACGCACAAAATTGGACCCTTAGGGGCCCCGGCCACAAAATTGGACCCTGAGGGGCCCCACCCACAAAATCGGACCATGAGGGGATCCGGCCACAACATCGGACCCTCAGGGACCCCGGCCACAAAATCAGATCCTGAGGGGCCCCGCCCACCAAATCGGACCCTGAGGGGCCCCGAACATCAAATCGAACCCTGAGGGGCCCCGCCCACCAAATCGGACCCTGAGGGGCCCCGCCCACCAATTCGGACCCTGAGGGGCCCCGCCCACTAAATCGGATTCTGAAAGGCCCCAACCACAAAATCGGACCCTGAGGGGCCCCGCTGACCAAATTGAACTCTGAGGGGCCCCACTCACCAAATCGGACCACGAGTGGCCCCGCCCACCAAATTGGACCCTGAGTGGCCCCGCCCACCAAATCGGACCCTGAGGTGCCCCGGCCACAAAATTGGACCCAGAGGGGTCCCACCCACAAAATCGGGCCCTGAGGGGTCCCACCCACAAAATCGGACCCTGAGGCCAAAGTGGCCCTTGAGAGGCACCCACAGTTAAAACGGATCCTGAGTTGAAAGTCTTGCAGGGGCAGCAGGCAAGTCTCTCTTAAAGGGGCAGCCCGGGCACCATTTCAAAACACTATCTGTACTTCCTTCAGGAAATACACATCTAGTATTAATGTTGTAATCCGAACGCTGCTAACTTATTCTTATTTTTCAGTTGATTTCCGCAATTAATGCGGCCCGAACCGCTACACGCACAGACTCCGTTGAGGTGTCGTTTCAAAGCCAGCGTCCACGAGAGGTGAGCTAAGTATTTTTCGTGTCGATCGGATTTGTAGTTTTTGAGCAATTTGCGTTTGAAATTTTTTTTTCTCGTCATTGGAATGCACTGTCTCAATGCATTTGAATGTGAAACTTAAAACGAGCCCTGAGAAATTGATTGAAATGGCAGTAAAGCTCATTGATATGCGCAGGAACACCCAGTTACTATGCCAACGCCTATGAACGTCACATGACGCCCCCAGGACAGAGCTTCTGCCACATAATATCAGCTCTTAAAGCAAAACCCACAGCACAAATGCAAATCTAGCTTCATCACATGAAGCATGACCCTGAGAGAGAATGTGCGCCAAAGTGCGCCCCCCCGCCCACCAAATCGGACCCTGAAGGACCCCGCCCACCAAATCGGACCCTGAGGGGCCCCGCCCACCAAATCGGACCCTGAGGTGCCCCGCCCACCAAATTGGACCCTGATGGGCTCCGCCCACCAAATAGTACCCTGATGGGCCCCGCCCACCAAATAGTACCCTGAGTGATCCCGCCCACCAAATCGGATTCTGAAAGGCCCCAACCACAATATCGGACCCTGAGGAGCCCCACCCACAAAATCGGACCCTGAGGGGCCCCATCCACAAAATCGAACCCAGAGTGGCCCAGCCCACCATATCGGACCCTGAAGTGCCCCACCCACAAAATCGGACCCTGAGGGGCCCCGGCCACAAAATCGTTCCCTGAGGGGCCCTGACCACAAAATCAGACCCTGAGGGGCCCCACCCACAAAATCGGACCCTGAGGGGCCCCGCCCACCAAATCAGACCCAGAATGGCCCCCGCCAAGCAAATCGGACCCTGAGGGGCCCCACCCACCAAATCAGACCCTGAGGGGCCCCGCCCACCAAATGGGACCCTGAGGGGCCCCGCTCACCAAATTGAACTCTGAGAGGCCCCGCTCACCAAATCGGACCCTGAGGGGCCTCGCCCACCAAATCAGATTCTGAGTGGCCCCGCCCACCAAATAGGACCTTGAGGGGCCCCGCCCACCAAATCGGACCCTGAGTGGCCCCACCCACCAAATCGGACCCTGAGGGACCTCGCCCACCAAATCGGACCCTGAGTGGCCCCACCCACCAAATTGGACCCTGAGGGGCCCTGCCCACCAAATTGGACCCTGAGGTGTCCCGCCTGCCAAATCGGACCCTGAGGGGCCCCGCTGACCAAATCGGACCCTGAGGGGCCCCGCTCACGAAATTGAACTCTGAGGGGCCCTGCTCACCAAATTTATCCTGAGGGTCCCCACCCACCAAATCGGACCCTGAGGGGCCCTGGCCACAAAATCAGACCATGAGGGCCCCACCCACAAAATCGGGCCCTAAGGGGCCCCACCCACAAAATCGGACCCTGAGGTCAAAGTGACCCCTGAGAGGCACTCACAGTTAAAACGGATCCTGAGTTGAAAGTCTTGCAGGGGCAGCAGGCAAGTCTCTCTTAAAGGGGCAGCCCGGGCACCATTTCAAACCACTATCTGTACTTCCTTCAGGAAATACACATCTAGTTATAGTGGTTTGAAAAAACCACTATATTGTAATCCGAACGCTGCTAACTTATTCTTCTTCTTCTTCTTCTTCTTATTATTATTAAGTTGATTTCCGCAATTAATACAGCCCGAACCGCTACACGCACAGACTCCGTTGAGGTGTCGTTTCGAAGCCAGCGTCCATGAGAGGTGTGCTAAGTATTTTTCGTGTCGATCGGATTTGTAGTTTTTGCGCAATTTGCGTTTGAAAATTTTTTTTCCCGTCATTGGAATGCACTGTCTCAATGCATTTGAATGGGGAAATGTTGCTATAGACAAAACATGCCCTGAGGCGATTGAAATGGCAGTTGAGCTCATTGATATGCGCAGGCAGACCCAGTTACTATGCCAACGCCTACGAACGTCACATGACCTCTCCAAGACAGAGCTTCTGCCATATAATATCAGCTCTTAAAGCAAAACCCACAGAACAAATGCAAATCTAGCTTCATCACATGACGTATGCCCCTGAGAGAGAATGTGCGCCAAAGTGTATTTAGAAGCCCAGTGAGTCACCCTGGCTCTTAAAAGGCCGACGCGCCAAAGTGATTCTTAAAGAGCCGGCGCACTAAAATGAGTCTTAAAGGGCCGGCGCGCCAAATCGAAAGCTGAGTGACCCAAGGCTCCAAATCGGAGGCTGATAGACCCTGGCCTACAAAAAGGAGGCTGAGCCACCCTGGCATCCAAATTGGACCCAGGGTGGCCCCGCCCACCAAATCGGACCCAGAGTGGCCCAGCCCACCAAATCAGACCCAGAGTGGCCCCACCCACCAAATTGGACCCTGAGGGGCCGCACCCACAAAATCGGACCCTGAGGGGCCCCGGCCACAAAATCGGACCCTGAGGGGCCCCACCCACAAAATCAAACCCTGAGGGGATCCGGCCACAAAATCAGACCCTGAGGGGCCCCGGCCACAACATCGGACCCTGAGGGGCCCCACTCACAAAATCGGACCCTGAGGGGCCCCACCCACAAAATCGGACCCTGAGGGGCCCCGCCCACCAAATTAGACCCTGAGGGGCCCCACCCTCAAAATCAGACCCTGAGGGGCCACAGCCACAAAATCAGACCCTGAGGGTCCCCAGCCACAAAATCGGACCCTGAGGGGCCCCACCCACAAAATCGGACCCTAAGGGGCCCCACCCACAAATCCAGACCCTGAGGGGCCCCAGCCACAAAATCGGACACTGAGAGACCCCGGCCACAAAATCGGACCCTGAGGGGCCCAAACCACAAAATCGAACCCTGAGGGGCCCCACCCACAAAATCAGACCCTGAGGGACCCCAGCCACAAAATCAGACCCTGAGGGGCCCCAGCCACAAAATCGGACCCTGAGGGGCCCCACCCACAAAATCGGACCCTGAGGGGCCCCGCCCACCAAATTAGACCCTGAGGGGCCCCACCCTCAAAATCGGTCCCTGAGGGGCCCCGGCCACAAAATCGGACCCTGAGGGGCCCCGGCCAAAAAATCGGACCCTGAGGGGCCCCAACCACAAAATCGGACCCTGAGGGGCCCCAACCACAAAATCGGACCCTGAGAGACCCCGGCCACAAAATCGTACCCAGAAGGGCCCCACCCACAAAATCGGACCCTGAGGGGCCCCGCCCACAAAATCGGACCCTGAGGGGCCCCGCCCACAAAATCGGACCCTGAGGGGCCCCGCCCTCAAAATCGGACCCTGAGAGGCCCCGCCCACCAAATCGGACCCTGAGGGGCCCCGCCAACCAAATCGGACTTGGAGGGGCCCCACCCACAAAATCGGACCCTGAGGGCCCCCAACCACAAAATCGGACCCTAAGAGGCCCCGGCCACAAAATCGGACCCTGAGAGACCCCGGCCACAAAATCGAACCCAGAGGGGCCCCGCCCACAAAATCGGACCCTCAGGGGCCCCGCCCTCAAAATCGGACCCTGAGGGGCCCCGCCCTCAAAATCGGACCCTGAGGGGCCCCGCCTACCAAATCGGACCCTGAGGGGCCCCGCCAACCAAATCGGACTCTGAGGGGCCCCACCCACAAAATCGGACCCTGAGGGGCCCCACCCTCAAAATCGGACCCTGAGGTGCCCCGCCCTCAAAATCGGACCCTGAGGGGCCCCGCCTACCAAATCGGACCCTGAGGGGCCCCGCCAACCAAATCGGACTCTGAGGGGCCCCACCCTCAAAATCGGACCCTGAGGGGCCCAACCAACAAAATCGGACCCTGAGCGGCCCCAGCCACAAAATCGGGCCCTGAGGGGCCCCGGCCACAAAATCGGACCCTGAGGGGCCCCGGCCACAAAATCGGACCCTGAGGGGCCCAGACCACAAAATCGGACCCTGAGGGGTCCCGGCCACAAAATCGGACCCTGAGGGGTGCCACCCACAAAATCAGACCCTGAGGGGCCCCGGCCATAAAATCGGACCCTGAGGGGCCCCGGCCATAAAATCGGACCCTGAGGGGCCCCACCCACAAAATCGTACCCTGAGGGGCCCCACCCACAAAATCAGCCATGAGGGGCCCCACCCACAAAATCGGACCCTGAGGAGCCCCACCCACAAAATCGGACCCTGAGGGGACCCACCCACAAAATCGGACCCTGAGGGGCCCCACCCACAAAATTGGACCCTGAGGAATCCAAGCCACTAATTCAAATCCTTATTAGCCCAGGCCACCGAATCGGATCCTGAGGGGCCCCACCCACCAAATCAGACCCAGAGGCCAAAGTGGCCCCTGAGAGGCACCCACATTTAAAACAGATCCTGAGTTGAAAGTCTTGCAGGGGCAGCAGGCAAGTCTCTCTTAAAGGGGCAGCCCAGGCACCATTTCAAACCACTATCTGTACTTCCTTCAGGAAATACACATCTAGTATTAATGTTGTAATCCGAAAGTTGCTAACTTATTCTTATTATTCAGTTGAATTCCGCAATTAATGCTGCCCGAACCGCTACATGCACAGACTCCGTTGAGGTGTCGTTTCGAAGCCAGCGTCCACGAGAGGTGTGCTAAGTAATTTTCGTTTCGATCGGATTTGTAGTTTTTGTGCAATTTGCGCTAAAAAATTTATTTTCCTGTCATTGGAAAGTATTGTCTCCAATGCTTTTCAATGGGGAAATTTTGTCATAGAGAAAATATGCCCTGAGGCGATTCAAATTACAGTTAAGCTGATTGATATGTGCAGGCAGACCCAGTTACTATGCCAACGCCTATGAACATGACATGACATCTCCAGAACAAAGCTTCTGCCACATAATATCAGCTCTTAAAGCAAAACCCACAGAACAAATGCAAATCTAGCTTCATCACATGACGTATGCCCCTGAGAGAGAATGTGCGCCAAAGTGGATTTAGAAGCCCAGTGAGCCACCCTGGCTCTTAAAGGGCCGACGCGCCAAAGTGATTCTTAAAGAGCCGGCGCACCAAAATGAGTCTTAAAGGGCCGACGCGCCAAATCGAAAGCTGAGTGATCCCAGGCTCCAAATCGGAGGCTGAGCCACCCCGGCCTTAAAATCGGAGGCTGAGCCACCCTGGCCCCAAATCGGACCCAGAGTGGCCCCGCCCACCAAAAACGGACCTAGAGTGGTACAGCCCACCAAATCGGACTCAGAGTGGCCCCACCCACCAAATCGGACCCTGAAGGGCCCCGCCCACCAAATCGGACCCAGAGGGGCCCTGCCCACCAAATCGGACCGTGAGGAGCTCCGTCCACCAAATCGGACCCTGAGGGACCCCACCCACCAAATCAGAAAATGAAGGGCCCCGCCCACCAAATCGGACCCTGAGGGGCCCCGCCCACCAAATTGGACCCTGAGGGGCCCCGCCCAGCAAATCGGACCCTGAGGGGCCCAGCCCACAAAATCGGACCCTGAGGGTCCCCGCCCACCAAATCGGACGCTGAGGGGCCCCGCACACCAAATCGGACCCTGAGGGGCCCAGGCCACCAAATCAGATTCTGAAAGGCCCCAACCACAAAATCGGACCCTGAGGGGCCCCGCTGACCAAATTGAACTCTGAGGGGCCCCACTCACCAAATCGGACCCTGAGTGGCCCCGCCCACCAAATCGGACCCTGAGTGGCCCCGCCCACCAAGTCGGACCCTGAGTGGCCCTGCCCACCAAATCGGACCCTGAGGGGCCCCACCCACAAAATCGGACCCTGAAGGGCCCCGGCCACAAAATCGGACCCTGAGGGGCCCCACCCACAAAATCGGGCCCTGAGGGGTCCGACCCACAAAATTGGACCCTGAGGCCAAAGTGGCCCCTGAGAGGCACCCACAGTTAAAACGGATCCTGAGTTGAAAGTCTTGCAGGGACAGCAGGCAAGACTCTCTTAAAGGGGCAGCCCGGGCACCATTTCAAACCAATATCTGTACTTCCTTCAGGAAATACACATCTAGTGTTAATTTTGTTATCTTTATTCAGTTGATTTCCGCAATTAATGCGGCCCGAACCGCTACACGCACAGACTCCGTTGAGGCGTCGTTTCGAAGCCAGCATCCACAAGTGGTGTGCTAAGTATTTTTCGTGTCGATCTGATTTGTAGCTATTGCGCAATATGTGTTTGAAAATTTTTTTATTATCATTGGAATGCATTGTCTCAATGCATTGCCATAGGAATACATGGGGCAGACGTGAGGCGATTCAAATGTGAGGATCAGTTGCAGCATTAAGGCTATGTGCCCATGCTAGCGTTTTTAAACGCTCAGCAAAAGGATCCCCTTCTCAGAAATCACGCATGTTTTTCCGCACGTTTTTTGCGCGATTTTTGACGCGATTTTGACGCGTTTGTGACGCGTTTTTTGACAAGCGATTTCTGGGATCATTGGGGATGGCTAAAAACGCTGAGCAATGCGGGAATTAATGAGTATGCTGCGTTTTTAGCTGCTAAGCTATTCCTGAGCGGTTAAAAACGCATGCTAATTAATTTGATGCATCTTTTAAGCGTTTCTGCAGCGTCTGATCCGGCTCAAACGCTGCGGAAACGCTTAACAAAACGCATCGTGGGCACACAGCCTTAAGCTCATTGATATGCGCAGGCAGACCCAGTTACTATGCCAACGCCTTCGAACTTTACATGACCCCACAAGGACTCAGTTTCTGCCAGATAATATCAGCTCTTAAAGCGAAACCCAAAGCACAAATGCAAATCGAGCTTCATCACATGACGCATGCCCCTGAGAGAGAATGTGCGCCAAAGTGGATTTAGAAACCCAGTGCGCCAAACTGTCTCTTAAAGGGCTGATGCGCCAAAGTGATTCTTAAAGGCCGGTGCACCAAAATGGGTCTTTAAGGGCCGGCACGCCAAATCGAAATATGGGTGACCCGAGGCTCCAAAACGGAGGCTGATTGACCCCGGCCTCCAAATCGGACCCTGAGGGGCCCCGCCCACCAAATCGGACCCCGAGGGGCCCCGCCCACCAAATCGGACCCAGAGCGGCCCCGCCCACCAAATCGGACCCTGAGGGGCCCCGCCCACCAAAACAGACCGTGGGGGCCCCGCCCACCAAAACAGACCCTGGGGGCCCCGCCCACCAAATCAGACCCTGATGTGCCCCGCCCACCAAATCGGACCCTGATGTGCCCCGCCCACCAAATCGGACCCTGATGTGCCCCGCCCACCAAATCGGACCCTGAAGGGCCTCGCCCACCAAATCGGACCCACAGTGGCCCCGCCCACCAAATTGGAACAACAGTGGCCCCGCCCACCAAATCGGACCCTGAGGGGCCCTGCCCACCAAATCGGACTATGAGGGGTCCCAACTACAAAATCGGACCCAGAGTGGCCCCGCCCACCAAATCGGACCCAGAGTGGCCCCGCCCACCAAATCGGACCCAGAGTGGCCCCGCCCACCAAATCGGACCCCAGAGAGGCCCCGCCCACCAAATTGGACTCTGAGGCCGGTTTCACATTAGCGCATTTTCAGCGCGCGCACGGCCGGGGGTAGCTCTGCCCCCGATCCGGCTCTCTGCCCGGCGTGCCCGCCCCTTGCTTGTAGCGCCGCCTACTAGCGGACAGCGGCGCCTGCAATCGGCGCACCCTATCTTTAGCATAGGGTGCGCAGATCGTGCGCAGGCCGTGCGCTAGTTGCGCTTTGACCTGCGCTGCGCACTTTTGACGGTGCACCGTGCGCGCCAAAATCAAACTTTTCGGATTTTGGCGCGCACGGCGCACCGTCAAAAGTGCGCAGCGCAGGTCAAAGCGCAACTAGCGCACGGCCTGCGCACGATCTGCGCACCCTATGCTAAAGATAGGGTGCGCCGATCGCAGGCGCCGCTGTCCACTAGTAGGCGGCGCTACAAGCAAGGGGCGGGCACGCCGGGCAGAGAGCCGGCTCGGGGGCGGAGCTACCCCCGGCCGTGCGCGCGCTGAAAATGCGCTAATGTGAAACCAGCCTGAGGGGCTCCGCCCACCAAATCGGACTCTGAGGGACCCTGCCCACCAAACCGAACCCTGAGGGGCCCCGGCCACAAAATCGGACCCAGAGGTGCCCCACTCACAAAATCGGACCGAGAGGCCCCGGCCACAAAATCTGACCCTGAGGGATCCCGTCCACCATTTCAAGCCCCGAGGAGCCCAGGTCACCAAATTGGATCCTGAGGGGCCCCACCCACCAAATCAGACCCTGAGGGGCCCCACAGGCCAACGTGACCCCTGAGAGGCACCCACAGTTAAAACGGATCCTGAGTTGAAAGTCTTGCAGGGGCAGCAGGCAAGTCTCTCATAAAGGGGCAGCCCGGGAACCATTTCAAACCACTATCTGTACTTCCTTCAGGAAATACACATCTAGTATTATTATTACTATTCAGTTGATTTCCGCAATTAATGCGGCCCGAACCGCTGCACACACAGACTCCGTTAAGGTGTCGTTTCGAAGCCAGCGTCCACGAGAGGTGTGCTAAGTATTTTTCGTGTCGATCGGATTTGTAGTTTTTGCGCAATTTGCATTTGAAAAACATTTTCCTCAATGCATTTCAATGGGAAAATGTTGCCATAAAGAAAACATGGGACAGTCGTGAGGTGGCAGTTAAGCTCATTGATATGCACAGGCTCACCCAGTTACTATGCCAACGCCTACGAACATCACATGACCTCTCTAGGACAGAGTACCTGGTAGATAATTTCAGCTCTTAAAGCGAAACCCACAGCATAAGTGCAAATCTAGCTTCATCACATGACGCATGCCCCTGAGAGAGAATGTGCGCCAAAGTGGATTTAGAAGCCCAGTGCGCCAAACTGGCTCTTAAGGGACCGACGCGCCAAAGTGATTCTTAAAGGGACGGCGCACCGAAATGAGTCTTAAAGGGCTGGCGCGCCAAATCGAAAGCTGAGTGACCCCAGGCTCCAAATTGGAGGCTGAGCCACCCTGCTCTCCAAATCGGACCCAGCGTGGACCCGCTCAAAAAAATCAGACCCTGAGTGGCCCTGCCCACCAAAACGGACCCAGAATGGCACAGCCCACCAAATCGGACCCTGAGTGGCCCCGCCCACCTAATCAGACTCAGAGTGTCCCCACCCACCAAATTGGATCCTGAGGAGCACCGCCCACCAAATCAGACCCAGAGTGGCCCCGCCCACCAAATCGGACCCTGAGGAGCACCCCCCACCAAATTGGACCCAGAGGGGCCCCGACCACTAAATCGGACCCTGAGGGGCCCCGCCCACCAAATCAGACCCTGAGGGGCACCGCCCACTAAATCGGACCCTGAGGGGCACCGCCCACTAAATGGGACCTTGAGGGGCCACACCCACAAAATGAGACCCTGAGGGATCCCGGCCAGCAATTCAAGCCCTGAGGAGCCCAGGCCACCGAATCGGTTCCTGAGGGTCCCCACCCATCAAATCAGACCCTGAGGCCAAAGTGGCCCCTGAGAGGCACCCACAGTTAAAACGGATCCTGAGTTGAAAGTCTTGCAGGGGAAGCAGGCAAGTCTCTCTTAAAGGGGCAGCCCGGGCACCATTTCAAACCACTATCTGTACTTCCTTCAGGAAATACACATCTAGTATTAATGTTGTAATCCGAACGCTGCTAACTTTTTCTTTTTATTCAGTTGATTTCCGCAATTAATGCGGCCCGAACCGCTACACACACAGACTCCGTTGAGGTGTTGTTTCGAAGCCAGCGACCACGAGAGGTGTGCTAAGTATTTTTCGTGTCGATCGGATTTGAAGTTTTTGCACAATTTGCGTTTGAAAATTTTTTTTCCCGTCATTGGAATGCATGTCTCAATGCTTTTCAATGGGCAACTTAAAACGTGCCCTGAGGCAATTCAAATGGCAGTAAAGCTCATTGATATGCGCAGGCACACCCATTTACTATGCCAACGCCTACGAACGTCACATGACGCCCCCAGGATAGAGCTTCTGGCACATAATATCAGCTCTTAAAGCGAAACCCACAGCACAAATGCAAATCTAGCCTCATCACATGAAGCATGCCCCTGAGAGAGAATGTGCGCAAAGTGAATTTAGAAGCCCAGTGAGCCACCCTGTCTCTAAAATGGCCGACGCGCCAAAGTGATTCTTAAAGGGCCAGCGCGCCAAATCGAAAACTGAGTGACCCCAGGCTCCAAATCGGAGGCTTAGCCACCCCGGCCTCCAAATTGGAGGTTGATCGACCCTGGCCTCCAAATCGGACCCAGCGTGGCCCCGCTCAAGAAATCGGCCCCCGAGTGGACCCGCCCACCAAATCGGCACCCGAGTGGCCCCACCCACCAAATCGGCCCCCAAGTGGCCCCGCCCACCAAATCGGCCCCCGAGTGGCCCCGCCCACCAAATCGGCCCCCGAGTGGCCCCGCCCACCAAATCAGCCCCCGAGTGGCCCCGCCCACCAAATTAGACCCAGAGTGGTCCCGCCCACCAAAATGGACCCAGAGTGGTCCCGCCCACCAAATTGGACCCAGAGGGGCTCCGCCCACAAAATCAGACCCTAAGGGGACCCACCCACAAAATCGGACCCTGAGGGGCCCCGGCCACAAAATCAGACCCTGTGGGGCCCCAACAAAATCAGACCCTGAGGGAATCCGGCCACAAAATCAGACCCTGAGGGGCCCCACCCACAAAATCGGACCCTGAGGGGCCCCACCCACAAAGTCGGACCCTGAGAGGCCCCACCCACAAAACCGGACCCTGAGGGGCCACACCCACAAAATCGGAGCCTGAGGGATCCCCACCAACAATTCAAGCCCTGAGCAGCCCAGGCCAAAGAATCAGATCCTGAGGCGCCCCACCAACCAAATCAGACCCTGAGGCCAAAGTGGCCCTTGAGAGGCACTCACAGTTAAAATGGATCCTGAGTTGAACGTCTTGCAGAGGCAGCAGGCAAGTCTCTCTTAAAGGGGCAGCCCGGGCACCATTTCAAACCACTATCTGTACTTCCTTCAGGAAATACACATCTAGTATTATTATTACTATTCAGTTCAGTTGATTTCCGCAATTAATGCGACCCGAACCGCTACATGCACTGACTCCGTTGAGGCGTCGTTTCGAAGCCAGCGTCCACGAGAGGTGTGCTAAGTATTTTTCGTGTCAATCGGATTTGTAGTTTTTGCACAATTTGCGTTTGAAAAAAACATTTTCCTGTCATTGGAATGCACTGTCTCAATGCATTTTAATGGGAAAATGTTGCCATAGGGAAAACATGGGGCAGTCATGAGGTGGCAGTTAAGCTCATTGATATGCGCAGGCACACCCAGTTACTATGCCAATGCCTACGAACTTTAAATGACCCCAGCAGGGCACAGTTTCTGCCAGATAATATCAGCTCTTAAAGCGAAACCCACAGCACAAATGCAAATCTAGCTTCATCACATGACGCAAGCCCATGAAAGATAATGTGCGCCAAAATGGATTTAGAAGCCCAGTGCGCCAAACTGGCTCTTAAAGGGCCAACGCGCCTAAGTGATTCTTAAAGGGCTGGCGCACCAAAATGAGTCTTAAAGGGCCAGCGCGCCAAATCGAAAGCTGAGTGACCCCAGGCTCGAAATCGGAGGCTGAGCCACCCCAGCCTCCAAACCGGAGGCTCATCGACCCTGGCTTACAAATCGGACCCAGAGTGGCCCCGCCCACCATATCGGACCCAGCTTGGCCCCGCCCACCAAATCGGATCCTGAGGGGCCACACCCACTAAATCAGACCCTGAGGGGCCCCACAGGCCAAAGTGGCACCTGAGAGTCACCCACAGTTAAAACGGGTCCTGAATTGAAAGTCTCTCTTAAAGGGGCAGCCAATGTACCATTTCAAATCACTATCTGTACTTCCTTCAGGAAATACACATCTAGTATTATTTATAGTGGTTTGAAAAAACCACTATATTGTAATCCGAACGCTGCTAACTTATTCTTCTTCTTATTATTATTAAGTTGATTTCCGCAATTAATGCGGCCCGAACCGCTACACGCACAGACTCCGTTGAGGTGTCGTTTCGAAGCCAGCGTCCATGAGAGGTGTGCTAAGTATTTTTCGTGTCGATCGGATTTGTAGTTTTTGCGCAATTTGCATTTGAAAAACATTTTCCTCAATGCATTTCAATGGGAAAATGTTGCCATAAAGAAAACATGGGACAGTCGTGAGGTGGCAGTTAAGCTCATTGATATGCACAGGCTCACCCAGTTACTATGCCAACGCCTACGAACATCACATGACCTCTCTAGGACAGAGTACCTGGTAGATAATTTCAGCTCTTAAAGCGAAACCCACAGCATAAGTGCAAATCTAGCTTCATCACATGACGCATGCCCCTGAGAGAGAATGTGCGCCAAAGTGGATTTAGAAGCCCAGTGCGCCAAACTGGCTCTTAAGGGACCGACGCGCCAAAGTGATTCTTAAAGGGACGGCGCACCGAAATGAGTCTTAAAGGGCTGGCGCGCCAAATCGAAAGCTGAGTGACCCCAGGCTCCAAATTGGAGGCTGAGCCACCCTGCTCTCCAAATCGGACCCAGCGTGGACCCGCTCAAAAAAATCAGACCCTGAGTGGCCCTGCCCACCAAAACGGACCCAGAATGGCACAGCCCACCAAATCGGACCCTGAGTGGCCCCGCCCACCTAATCAGACTCAGAGTGTCCCCACCCACCAAATTGGATCCTGAGGAGCACCGCCCACCAAATCAGACCCAGAGTGGCCCCGCCCACCAAATCGGACCCTGAGGAGCACCCCCCACCAAATTGGACCCAGAGGGGCCCCGACCACTAAATCGGACCCTGAGGGGCCCCGCCCACCAAATCAGACCCTGAGGGGCACCGCCCACTAAATCGGACCCTGAGGGGCACCGCCCACTAAATGGGACCTTGAGGGGCCACACCCACAAAATGAGACCCTGAGGGATCCCGGCCAGCAATTCAAGCCCTGAGGAGCCCAGGCCACCGAATCGGTTCCTGAGGGTCCCCACCCATCAAATCAGACCCTGAGGCCAAAGTGGCCCCTGAGAGGCACCCACAGTTAAAACGGATCCTGAGTTGAAAGTCTTGCAGGGGAAGCAGGCAAGTCTCTCTTAAAGGGGCAGCCCGGGCACCATTTCAAACCACTATCTGTACTTCCTTCAGGAAATACACATCTAGTATTAATGTTGTAATCCGAACGCTGCTAACTTTTTCTTTTTATTCAGTTGATTTCCGCAATTAATGCGGCCCGAACCGCTACACACACAGACTCCGTTGAGGTGTTGTTTCGAAGCCAGCGACCACGAGAGGTGTGCTAAGTATTTTTCGTGTCGATCGGATTTGAAGTTTTTGCACAATTTGCGTTTGAAAATTTTTTTTCCCGTCATTGGAATGCATGTCTCAATGCTTTTCAATGGGCAACTTAAAACGTGCCCTGAGGCAATTCAAATGGCAGTAAAGCTCATTGATATGCGCAGGCACACCCATTTACTATGCCAACGCCTACGAACGTCACATGACGCCCCCAGGATAGAGCTTCTGGCACATAATATCAGCTCTTAAAGCGAAACCCACAGCACAAATGCAAATCTAGCCTCATCACATGAAGCATGCCCCTGAGAGAGAATGTGCGCAAAGTGAATTTAGAAGCCCAGTGAGCCACCCTGTCTCTAAAATGGCCGACGCGCCAAAGTGATTCTTAAAGGGCCAGCGCGCCAAATCGAAAACTGAGTGACCCCAGGCTCCAAATCGGAGGCTTAGCCACCCCGGCCTCCAAATTGGAGGTTGATCGACCCTGGCCTCCAAATCGGACCCAGCGTGGCCCCGCTCAAGAAATCGGCCCCCGAGTGGACCCGCCCACCAAATCGGCACCCGAGTGGCCCCACCCACCAAATCGGCCCCCAAGTGGCCCCGCCCACCAAATCGGCCCCCGAGTGGCCCCGCCCACCAAATCGGCCCCCGAGTGGCCCCGCCCACCAAATCAGCCCCCGAGTGGCCCCGCCCACCAAATTAGACCCAGAGTGGTCCCGCCCACCAAAATGGACCCAGAGTGGTCCCGCCCACCAAATTGGACCCAGAGGGGCTCCGCCCACAAAATCAGACCCTAAGGGGACCCACCCACAAAATCGGACCCTGAGGGGCCCCGGCCACAAAATCAGACCCTGTGGGGCCCCAACAAAATCAGACCCTGAGGGAATCCGGCCACAAAATCAGACCCTGAGGGGCCCCACCCACAAAATCGGACCCTGAGGGGCCCCACCCACAAAGTCGGACCCTGAGAGGCCCCACCCACAAAACCGGACCCTGAGGGGCCACACCCACAAAATCGGAGCCTGAGGGATCCCCACCAACAATTCAAGCCCTGAGCAGCCCAGGCCAAAGAATCAGATCCTGAGGCGCCCCACCAACCAAATCAGACCCTGAGGCCAAAGTGGCCCTTGAGAGGCACTCACAGTTAAAATGGATCCTGAGTTGAACGTCTTGCAGAGGCAGCAGGCAAGTCTCTCTTAAAGGGGCAGCCCGGGCACCATTTCAAACCACTATCTGTACTTCCTTCAGGAAATACACATCTAGTATTATTATTACTATTCAGTTCAGTTGATTTCCGCAATTAATGCGACCCGAACCGCTACATGCACTGACTCCGTTGAGGCGTCGTTTCGAAGCCAGCGTCCACGAGAGGTGTGCTAAGTATTTTTCGTGTCAATCGGATTTGTAGTTTTTGCACAATTTGCGTTTGAAAAAAACATTTTCCTGTCATTGGAATGCACTGTCTCAATGCATTTTAATGGGAAAATGTTGCCATAGGGAAAACATGGGGCAGTCATGAGGTGGCAGTTAAGCTCATTGATATGCGCAGGCACACCCAGTTACTATGCCAATGCCTACGAACTTTAAATGACCCCAGCAGGGCACAGTTTCTGCCAGATAATATCAGCTCTTAAAGCGAAACCCACAGCACAAATGCAAATCTAGCTTCATCACATGACGCAAGCCCATGAAAGATAATGTGCGCCAAAATGGATTTAGAAGCCCAGTGCGCCAAACTGGCTCTTAAAGGGCCAACGCGCCTAAGTGATTCTTAAAGGGCTGGCGCACCAAAATGAGTCTTAAAGGGCCAGCGCGCCAAATCGAAAGCTGAGTGACCCCAGGCTCGAAATCGGAGGCTGAGCCACCCCAGCCTCCAAACCGGAGGCTCATCGACCCTGGCTTACAAATCGGACCCAGAGTGGCCCCGCCCACCATATCGGACCCAGCTTGGCCCCGCCCACCAAATCGGATCCTGAGGGGCCACACCCACTAAATCAGACCCTGAGGGGCCCCACAGGCCAAAGTGGCACCTGAGAGTCACCCACAGTTAAAACGGGTCCTGAATTGAAAGTCTCTCTTAAAGGGGCAGCCAATGTACCATTTCAAATCACTATCTGTACTTCCTTCAGGAAATACACATCTAGTATTATTTATAGTGGTTTGAAAAAACCACTATATTGTAATCCGAACGCTGCTAACTTATTCTTCTTCTTATTATTATTAAGTTGATTTCCGCAATTAATGCGGCCCGAACCGCTACACGCACAGACTCCGTTGAGGTGTCGTTTCGAAGCCAGCGTCCATGAGAGGTGTGCTAAGTATTTTTCGTGTCGATCGGATTTGTAGTTTTTACGCAATTTGCGTTTGAAATTTTTTTTTCCCGTCATTGGAATGCACTGTCTCCAATGCTTTTCAATAGGAAATGGCAAAACGTGCCCTGAGGCGATTGAAATGACAGTTGAGCTCATTGATATGCGCAGGCAGACCCAGTTACTATGCCAACGCCTACGAACTTCACTTGAACCCCAGCACAGAGCCTCTGCCACATAATATCAGCTCTTAAAGCGAAACCCACAGCACAAATGCAAATCTAGCTTCATCACATGACACATGCCCCTGAGAGAGAATGTATGCGCCAAAGTGGATTTAAAAGAAGCCCAGTCAGCCAAACTAGCTCTTAAAGGGCCAGCGCACCCAAATGAGTCTTAAAGGGCCGACACACCAAATCGGAGACTGAGCCACCCCAGCCTCCAAATCGGAGGCTGAGCCACCCCGGCCTCCAAATCGGACAATGAGCCACACCGGCCTCCAAATGGGAGGCTGATCCACCCCGGCCTCCAAATCGGAGCCTGATCCACCCCGGCCTCCAAATCGGAGCCTGATCCACCCCGGCCTCCAAATCGGAGCCTGATCCACCCCGGCCTCCAAATCGGAGCCTGATCCACCCCGGCCTCCAAATCGGAGGCTGATCGACCCAGGCCTCCAAATCAGAGGCTGAGCCACCCCACCCTCCAAATCGGAGGCTGATCGACCCCGGCCTCCAAATCGGAGGCTGATCGACCCCGGCCTCCAAATCGGAGGCTGATCGACCCCGGCCTCCAAATCGGAGGCTGATCGACCCCGGCCTCCAAATCGGAGGCTGATCCACCCCGGCCTCCAAATCGGAGGCTGATCCACCCCGGCCTCCAAATCGGAGGCTGAGCCACCCCGGCCTCCAAATCGGAGGCTGAGCCACCCCGGCCTCCAAATCGGAGGCTGAGCCACCCCGGCCTCCAAATCAGAGGCTTTTTGACCTCGGCCTCCAAATCGGAAGCTCAACGACCCCGGCCTCCAAATTGGAGGCTGAGCGACCCCAGCCTCCAAATCTTACCCAGAGTGGCCCCGCCCACCAAATCGGACCCTGTGGGGCCCCGCCCACCAAATCGGACCCTGAGAGGCCCCGCCCACCAAATCGGACCCAGAGTGGTCCCGCCCACCAAATTGGACCCAAAGTGGTCCCGCCCACCAAATTGGACCCAGAGGGGCTCCGCCCACAAAATCAGACCCAGAGGGGCCCCTGCCACAAAATCAGACCCTGAGGGGCCGCGGTAACAAAATCGGACCCTGATGGGCCCCAGTCACAAAATTGGACCCTGATAGGCCCCGGCCACAAAATCGGACCGAGGGGCCCCAACCACAAAATCGGACCCTGAGGGGACCCAACCACAAAATCGGACCCTGAGAGGCCCCGCCCACCAAATTGGACCCAGAGTGGTCCCGCCCACCAAATTGGACCTAGAGGGGCCCACCCACAAAATCGGACCCAGAGGGGCCCCTGCCACAAAATCGGACCCTGAGGGGCCGCGGCCACAAAATCAGACCCTGAGGGGCCGCGGCCACAAAATCGGACCCTGAGGGGCCCCTACCACAAAATCGGACCCTGAGGGGACCCAACCACAAAATCGGACCCTGAGGGGCCCCTGACACAAAATCGGACCCTGAGGGGCCCCGGCCACAAAATCGGACCCTGAGGGGCCCAACCCACAAAATCGGACCCTGAGGGGACCTGCCCACCAAATTGGACCCTGAGGGGCCCCGCCCACCAAATCGGACCCTGAGAGGTCCCACCCACAAAATCGGACGCTGACGGGCCCCGGCCACAAAATCGGACCCTGAGGGGCCCCACCTGCAAAATTGGACCCTGAGGGGTTCCGGCCACAAAAATCGGATCCTGATTGGCCCCGGCCACAAAATCGGACCCTGAGGGGCCCCAGCCACAAAATCGGACCTTGAGGGGCCCCACCCACCAAATCAGACCCTGAGGGGCCCCGGCCACCAAATCGGACCCTGAGGGGCCCCGGCCACCAAATCGGACCCTGAGTGGCCCCGGCCACAAAATCGGACCCTGAGAGGCCCCATCCAAAAAAATCGGACCCTGAGGGGCCCCATCCACAAAATCAGGCCCTGAGGGGCCCCACCCACGAAATCAGACCATGAGGCCAAAGTGGCCCCTGAGAGGCACCCACAGTTAAATTGTATCCTGAGTTGAAAGTCTTGCAGGGGCAGCAGGCAAGTCTCTCTTAAATGGGCAGCCCGGGCACCATTTCAAACCACTATCTGTACTTCCTTCAGGAAATACACATCTAGTATTATTATTACTATTCAGTTGATTTCCGCAATTAATGCGGCCCGAACCGCTACACGCACAGACTCCGTTGAGGCCTCGTTTCGAAGCCAGCGTCCACGAGTGATGTGCTAAGTATTTTTCATGTCGATCGGATTTGTAGTTTTTGCGCAATTTGCGTTTGAAAAAACATTTTTCCTCAATGCATTCCAATGGGTAAATGTTGCCATAGGGAAAACATGGGACAGTCGTGAGGTGGCAGTTAAGCAAATTGATAGGCGCAGGCTCACCCAGTTACTATGCCAATGCCTATGAACTTCACATGACCACTCCAGGACAGAGTTTCTGGCAGATAATTTCAGCTCTTAAAGCGAAACCCACAGCACAAATGCAAATCTAGCTTCATCACATGACGTATGCCCTTGAGAGAATGTGAGCCAAAGTGGATTTAGAAGCCCAGTGAGCCAAACTGGCTCTTAAAGGGCCGACACGCCAAAGTGATTCTTAAAGGGCCGGCGCACCGAAATGAGTCTTAAAGGGCCGGCGCGCAAAATTGAAAGCTGAGTGACCCCAGGCTCCAAATCGGAGGCTGAGCCACCCCGGCCTCCAAATCGGAGGCTGAGCCATCCTGGCCTCCAAATCGGACCCAGCGTGGCCCTGCTCAAAAAATCAGACCCTGAGTGGCACAGCCCACCAAATCGGACCCTGAGGGGCCCCGCCCACCAAATCGGACCGAGAGTGGCCATGCCAACTAAATCGGACCCTGAGGGGCCCCGCCCACCAAATCGGACTCAGAGGGACCCCGCCCACCAAATCAGACCCAGTTTGGCCCCACCCACAAAATCGGACCCAGAGGGGCCCCAACCACAAAATCGGACCCTGAGGGGCACCACCCACAAAATCGGACCCTGAGGGGATACTGCCACAAAATCAGACCCTGAGGGGCCCCGGCCACAAAATCGGGCCCTGAGGGGACTCACTCACAAAAATCGGACCCTGAGGGGCCACACCCACAAAATCGGACCCTGAGGGGCCACACCCACAAAATCGGAGCCTCAGGGATCCCCGCCAACAATTCAAGCCCTGAGGAGCCCAGGCCAAAGAATCAGATCCTGAGGGGCCCACCCACCAAATCAGACCCTGAGACCAGAGTGGCCCCTGAGAGGCACTCACAGTTAAGACGGATCCTGAGTTGAAAGTCTTGCAGGGGCAGCAGGCAAGTCTCTCTTAAAGGGGCAGCCCGGGCACCATTTCAAACCACTATCTGTACTTCCTTCAGGAAATGCACATCTAGTATTAATGTTGTAATCCGAACGCTGCTAATTTATTCTTATTTTTCAGTTGATTTCCGCAATTAATGCGGCCCGAACCGCTACACGCACAGACTCCGTTGAGGTGTCGTTTTGAAGCCAGCATACACGAGAGGTGTGCTATGTATTTTTCTTGTCGATCGGATTTGTAGTTTTTGCGCAATTTGCGTTTGAAAATTTTTTTTCCTGTAATTGGAATGCACTGTCTCAATGGATTTGAATGGGAAACTTAAAACGTGCCCTGAGGCGATTGAAATGGCAGTAAAGCTCATTGATATGCGCAGGCACACCCAGTTACTATGCCAACGCCTACGAACGTCACATGACGCCCCCAGGACAGAGCTTCTGCCACATAATATCAGCTCTTAAAGCGAAACCCACAGCACAAATGCAAATCTAGCTTTATCCCATGACGCATGCCCCTGAGAGAGAATGTGCGCCAAAGTGCGCCCCCGCCCACCAAATCGGACCCTGAGCGACCCCGCCCACCAAATCGGTTTCTGAAAGGCCCCAACCACAAAATCGGACCCTGAGGGGCCCCACCCACAAAATCGGACCCTGAGGGGACCCAACCACAAAATCGAACCCAGAGTGGTCCAGCCCACCAAATCGGACCCTGAGGGGCCCCACCCACAAAATCGGACCCTGAGGGTCCCCACCCACAAAATCGTTCCCTGAGGGGCCCCGGCCACAAAATCAGACCCTGATGGGACCTACCCACAAAATGGGACCCTGAGGGGCTCCGCCCACCAAATCAGACCCAGAATGGCCCCTGCCCAGCAAATCGGACCCTGAGGGGCCCCACCCACCAAATCAGACCCTGAGGGGCCCCGCCCACCAAATCGGACCCTGAAAGGGCCCGCTCACCAAATTGAACTCTGAGAGGCCCCGCTCACCAAATCGGACCCTGAGGGGCCCCGCCCACCAAATCAGATTCTGAGTGGCCCTGCCCACCAAATTGGACCCTGAGGGGCCCCGCCCACCGAATCGGACCCTGAGTGGCCCCGCCCACCAAATCGGACCCTGAGGGACCCCGCCCACCAAATTGGATTCTGAAGGGCCTCAACCAGAATATCGGACCCCGAGGGGTCCCGGACACAAAATCAGGCCATGAGGGGCCCCACCCACAAAATCAGACCCTGAGGGGCCCCAACCACAAATTTGGACCCTGAGGAGCCCCACCCACCAAATAGGACCCTAAGGGGCCCCGCCCACCTAATCGGACCCTGAGGGACCCCACCCACCAAAACGGATTCTGAAGGGCCCCAACCACCAAATCGGACCCTGAGGGGCCCCACCACCCAAATCAGACGGTGAGGGGCTCCGGCCACCAAATCGGACCCTGAGGGGCCCCACCCACCAAATCGGACCCTGAGGGGCCCCGGCCACAAAATCGGACCCTAAGGGGCCCCACCCACAAAATCGGGCCCTGAGGGGCCCCACCCACAAAATCGGAACCTGAGGTCAAATTGGCCCCTGAGAGGCACCCACATTTAAAACGGATACTGAGTTGAAAGTCTTGCAGGGGCAGCAGGCAAGTCTCTCTTAAGGGGCAGCCCGGGCACCATTTCAAACCACTATCTGTACTTCCTTCAGGAAATACACATCTAGTTATTATTATTCAGTTGATTTCCGCAATTAATACGGCCCGAACCGCTACACGCACAGATTCCGTTGACGTGTCGTTTCAAAGCCAGCGTCCACGAGAGGTGTGCTAAGTATTTTTCGTGTCGATCGAATTTGTAGTTTTTGTGTAATTTTTTTTCCCGTCATTGGAATGCACTGTCTCAATGCATTTGAATGGGAAACTTAAAACGTGCCCTGAGGCTATTGAAATGGCAGTAAAGCTCATTGCTATGCACAGGCACACCCAGTTACTATGCCAACGCCTACGAACGTCACATGACGCCCCCAGGACAGAGCTTCTGCCACATAACATGACGCATGCCCCTGAGAGAGAATGTGCACCAAAGTGAGCCCCCGCCCACCAAATCGGACCCTGAGGGGCCCCGCCCACCAAATCGGACTCAAATATCCCGCTCACCAAATCCGACCCTGACGGGCCCCGCTCACCAAATTGAACTCTGAGGGGCCCCGCTCACCAAATCGGACCCTGAGGGGCCCCACCCACCAAATCGGACTCTGAGGGGCCCCGCCCACCAAATCAGACCCTGAGGGTCCCAGCTCACCAAATCGGACCCTGAGGGGCCCCGCCCACCAAATCGGACCCTGAGGGGCCCCGCCCACCAAATCAGACCCTGAGGATCCCAGCTCACCAAATCGGACCCTGAGGGGCCCCACCTACCAAATCAGACCCTGAGGGGCCCCGCCCATCAAATCGAACCCTGAGGGGCCCTGCCCACCAAATCGGACCCTGAGGGGCCCCGCCCACCAAATCGGACCCTGAGGGGCCCCAAAGGCCAAAGTGGCCCCTGATAATCACCCACAGGTAAAACGGATCTTGAGTTGAAAGTCTTGCAGGGGCAGCAGGCAAGTCTCTCTTAAAGGGGCAGCCCGGGCACCATTTCAAACCACTATCTGTACTTCCTTCAGGAAATACACATCTAGTTATTATTATTAAGTTGATTTCCGCAATTAATATAGCCCGAACCGCTACACGCACAGACTCCGTTGAGGTGTCGTTTCGAAGCCAGCGTCCATGAGAGGTGTGCTAAGTATTTTTCGTGTCGATCGGATTTGTAGTTTTTGCGCAATTTGCGTTTGAAAATTTTTTTTCCCGTCATTGGAATGCACTGTCTCAATGCATTTGAATGGGAAATGGCAAAACATGCCCTGAGGCGATTGAAATGGCAGTTGAGCTCATTGATATGCGCAGGCAGACCCAGTTACTATGCCAACGCCTACGAACGTCACATGACCTCTCCAAGACAGAGCTTCTGCCATATAATATCAGCTCTTAAAGCAAAACCCACACCACAAATGCAAATCTAGCTTCATCACATGACACTTGCCCCTGAGAGAGAATGTGTGCCAAAGTGGATTTAGAAGCCCAGTGAGCCACCCTGGCTCTTAAAGGGCCGACGCTCCAAAGTGATTATTAAAGAGCCGGCGCACCAAAATGAGTCTTAAAGGGCCGGCGCGCCAAATCGAAAGCTGAGTGACCCAAGGCTCCAAATCGGAGGCTGATAGACCCTGGCCTACAAAAAGGAGGCTGAGCCACCCTGGCATCCAAATTGGACCCAGAGTGGCCCCTCCCACCAAATCGGACCCAGAGTGGCCCCGCCCACCAAATCAGACCCAGAGTGGCCCCACCCACCAAATTGGACCCTGAGGGGCCCCACCCACAAAATCCGACCCTGAGGGGCCCCAGCCACAAAATCGGACCCTGAGGGGCCCCGCCTACAAAATTGAACCCTGAGGGGCCCCAACCACAAAATCAGATCCTGAGGGACCCCAACCACAAAATCGGACCCTGAGGTGCCCCGGTCACAAAATCGGACCCTGAGGGGCCCCACCCACAAAATCAGACCTTGAGGGGCCCCACCCACAAAACCAGACCCTGAGGGGCCCCAGCCGCAAAATAAGACCCTGAGGGGCCCCACCCACAAAATTGGAACCTGAGAGACCCCGGCCAAAAAATCGAACCCACAGGGGCCCCAGTCACAAAATCAGATCATAAGGGGCCAGGTCACGAAATCGGACCCTGAGGGGCCCCACCCACAAAATCAGACCCTGAGGGGCCCCGCCCACCAAATTAGACCCTGAGGGGCCCCACCCTCAAAATCAGACCCTGAGGGGCCCCAGCCACAAAATCAGACCCTGAGGGGCCCCAGCTACAAAATCGGACTCTGAGGGGCCCCACCCACAAAATCGGACCCTGAGGGGCCCCACCCACAAATCCAGACCCTGAGGTGACCCGGCCACAAAATCGGACCCTGAGAGACCCCGGCCACAAAATCTGACCCTGAGGGGCCCCAACCACAAAATCAGACCCTGAGGGGCCCCAGTCACAAAATCGGACCCTGAGGGGCCCCACCCACAAAATCAGACCCTGAGGAACCCCAGCCACAAAATCAGAACCTGAGGGGCCCCAACCACAAAATCAGAACCTGAGGGGCCCCACCCACAAAATCAGACCATGAGGGACCCCACCCACAAAATCGGACCCTGAGGGGCCCCGCCCACCAAATTAGACCCTGAGGGGCCCCACCCTCAAAATCGGTCGCTGAGGTGCCCCACCCACAAAATTGGACCCTGAGAGACCCCGGCCACAAAATCCAACCCACATGGGCCTCAGTCACAAAATCAGACCCTAAGGGACCCCCGCCACAAAATCGGACCCTGAGGGGCCCCACCCACAAAATCAGACCCTGAGGGACCCCAGCCACAAAATCGGACCCTGAGGGGCCCCACCCACAGAATCGGACCCTAATGGGCCCCACCCACAAAATCAGACCCTGAGGGGCCCCAGCCACAAAATCGGACCCTGAGGGGCCCCACCCACAAAATCGGACCCTGAGGGGCCCCACCCACAAAATCGGACCCTGAGGGGCCCCACCCACAAAATCGGACCCTGCGGGGCCCCACCCACCAAATTAGACCCTGAGGGGCCCCACCCTCAAAATCGGTCCCTGAGGGGCCCCGGCCACAAAATCGGACCCTGAGGGGCCCCAGCCGCAAAATCGGACCCTGAGGGGCCCCACCCGCAAAATCGGACCCTGAGGGGCTCCACCCGCAAAATCGGACCCTGAGGGGCCCCGGCCCCAAAAATCGGACCCTGAGGGGCCCCAACCACAAAATCGGACCCTGAGAGGCACCGGCTACAAAATCGGACCCTGAGGGGCCCCGGACACAAAATCGGACCTTGAGGGGCCCCGGCCACAAAATCGGACCCTGAGGGGCCCAACCCACAAAATCAGACTCAGTGTCCCCGCCCACCAAATTGGACCGTGAAGGGCCCCATCCACCAAATCGGACCCAAAGTGGCCCCGCCCACCAAATCAGACCGAGTGGCCCCGCCCACCAAATGGGACCCTTAGGGGCCCCGCCCACCAAATTGGACCCTGAGGGGCCCCGCCCACCAAATTGGACCCTGAGGGGCCCCGCCCACCAAATCGGACTCTGAGGGGCCCAGCCCACCAAATCGGACCCTGAGGGGCCCCACCCACTAAATCGGATTCTGAAAGGCCCCAACCACAAAATTGGACTCTGAGGGGCCCCACCCACAAAATCGGACCCTGAGGGTCCCCGCTGACCAAATTGGACTCTGAGGGGCCCCGCCCACCAAATCGGACCCAGAGTGGCCCGCCCACCAAATCAGACCTAGAGTGGCCCCGCTCACCTTATCGGACCCCGAGAGGCCCCACCCACCAAATCGGACCCCGAGGGGCCCCGCCCACCAAATCGGACCCCGAGGGGTCCCGCCCACCAAATCAGACCCCGAGGGATCCCGCCCACCAAATCGGACCCCGAGGGTCCTCGCCAACCAAATTGGACCCTGAGGGGACCCTCCCACCAAATCGGACTCTGATAGATCCCGCCCACCAAATCAGACACTGAGGGGCCCAGCTCAACAAATCGGACCCAGAGTGGCCCCGCCCACCAAATCGGACCCAGAGTGGCCCTGCCCACCAAATCAGACCCAGAGTGGCCCCGCCCACCAAATTGTACCCTGAGGGGCCCCACCCACAAAATCGGACCCTAAGGGGCCCTACGCACAAAATTGGACCCTTAGGGGCCCCGGCCACAAAATTGGACCCTGAGGGGCCCCACCCACAAAATCGGACCATGAGGGGATCCGGCCACAACATCGGACCCTCAGGGACCCCGGCCACAAAATCAGATCCTGAGGGGCCCCAACCACAAAATCGGACCCTGAGAGGCTCCGGCCGCAAAATCGGACCCTGAGGGGCCCCAACCACAAAATTGGACCCTGAGAGGCACCGGCCACAAAATCGGACCCTGAGGGGCCCCGGACACAAAATCGGACCCTGAGGGGCCCCGGCCACAAAATCGGACCCTGAGGGGCCCAACCCACAAAATCAGACCCTGAGGGGCCCCGCCCACCAAATTAGACCCTGAGGGGCCCCACCCTCAAAATCAGATTCTGAAAGGCCCCAATCACAAAATCGGACCCTGAGGGGCCCCGCTGACCAAATTGAACTCTGAGGGGCCCCGCCCACCAAATCGGACCCAGAGTGGCCCGCCTACCAAATCAGACCTAGAGTGGCCCCGCCCACCAAATCGGACCCAGAGTGGCCCGCCTACCAAATCAGACCTAGAGTGGCCCCGCCCACCAAATCGGACCCTGAGGGGCCCCGCCCACCAAATCGGACCCCGAGGGATCCCGGCCACCAAATCGGACCCCGAGGGTCCCCGCCCACCAAATTGGACCCTGAGGGACCCAGCCCACCAAATCGGACTCTGATAGATCCCGCCCACCAAATCAGACCCTGAGGGGCCCCGCCCACCAAATCGGACCCTGAAAGGCCCCGCCCACCAAATCGGACCCTGAGGGGCCCCACCCACCAAATCGGACCCTAAGGGGCCTCGGCCACAAAATCGGACCCTGAGGGGCCCCACCCACAAAATCGGACCCTGAGGGGCCCCGGCCACAAGATTGGACCCTGAGGGGCCCCAACCACCAAATCAGACCCTGAGGGGCCTCGGCCACAAAATCGGACCCTTAGGGGCCCCACCCACCAAATCAGCCCCTGAGGGGACCCGGCCACCAAATCGGACCCTGAGTGGCCCCACCCACCAAATCGGACCCTGAGGTGCCCCACCCACAAAATCGTGCCCTGAGGGCCCCACCCACAAAATCGGACTCTGAGGCCAAAGTGGCCCCAGAGAGGCACCCACAGTTAAAACGGATCCTGAGTTGAAAATCTTGCAGGTGCAGCAGGCAAGTCTCTCTTAAAGGGGCAGCCTGGGCAGCATTTCAAACCACTATCTGTACTTCCTTCAGGAAATACACATCTAGTATTACAATTATAATGCGCCAATCACAAGTTATTCAGTTGATTTCCGCAATTAATGCGGCCCGAACCGCTACACGCACAGACTCCGTTGAGATGTCGTTTTGAAGCCAACGTCCACGAGAGGTGTGCTAAGTATTTTTCGTGTTGATCGGATTTTTAGTTTCTGTGCAATTTGCGTTTGAAAATTTTTTTTCCCGTCATTGGAATGCACTGTCTCAATGCTTTTCAATGGGAAACTTAAAACGTGCCCTGAGGCGATTGAAATGGCAGTAAAGCTCATTGATATGCGCAGGCACACCAAGTTACTATGCCAACGCATACGAACGTCACATGACGCCCCAAGGACAGAGCTTCTGCCACATAATATCAGCTCTTAAAGCGAAACCCACAGCACAAATGCAAATCTAACTTCATCACATGAAGCATGCAACTGAGAGAGAATGTCCGCCAAAGTACGCCCTCCCGCCCACCAAATCGGATCCTGAGGGGCCCCGCTCACCAAATCGGACCCTGAGGGACCCCGCCCAGCAAATCGGACCCAGAGGGACCCCGCACACCAAATTGGACCCTGAGGGGCCCCGCCCACCAAATCGGACCCTGAGGTGCCCCGCCCACCAAATTGGACCCTGATGGTCCCCGCCCACCAAATTGGACCCTGAGGGGCCCCGCCCACCAAATCGGACCCTGAGGGGCCCCGCCCACCAAATCGGACCCTGGTGGGCCCCACCCACCAAATCGGACCCTGAGGGGCCCCGCCCACCAAATCGGACCCTGACGGGCCCCACCCACCAAATAGGACCCTGAGGGGCCCCGCCCACCAAATCGGACCCTGACAGGCCCCGCCCACCAAATCAGACCCCGAGGGGCCCCGCCCACCAAATCTGACCCCGAGGGGCCCCGCCCACCAAATCGGACCCCAAGGGGCACCGCTCACCAATTGGACCCTGAGGGGCCCCGCCCACCAAATCGGAACCTGAGGGGCCCCATCCACCAAATCGGACCCTAAGGGGCCCCGCTCACCAAATCGGACACTGAGGGGCCCTGCCCACCAAATCGGACCCTGAGGGCCCCCGCCTACCAAATCGGACCCAGAATGGCCCCCGCCCACCAAGTCGGACCCTGAGGGGCCCCTCCCACCAAATCAGACCCTGATGGGCCCCGCCCACCAAATCGGACCCTAAGGGGCCCCACTGACCAAATCGAACCCTGAGGGCCCCGCTCACAAAATTGAACTCTGAGGGGCCCCGCTCACCAAATCGGACTCTGAGGGGACCCGCCCACCGAATAGGATTCTGAGTTGCCCCGGACACCAAATCGACCCTTAGGGTCCCCACCCACCAAATCGGACCCTGAGTGGCCCTGCCCACCAAATCGGACCCTGAGGGGCCACGCCCACCAAATCGGATTCTGAAGGGCCTCAACCACAAAATCGGACCCAGAGGGGCCCCGGACACAAAATCGGACACTGAGGAGCCCCACCCACCAAATTGGACCCTGAGGGGCCCCGCCCACCAAATTGGACCCTGAAGGGCCCCGCCCACCAAATCAGACCCTAAGGGGCCCCCCATCAAATTGGACTCAGAGTGGCCCCGCCCACCAAATGAGACCCGGGGGCCCCACCCACAAAATCGGACCCTGAGGGGCCCTGGCCACAAAATCGGACCCTGAGGGGCCCCAACCACCAAATCGGACCCTGAGGGGCCCCGGCCACAAAATCAGACCCTGAGGGACCCCACCCACAAAATCGGACCCTGAGGGGCTTCGGCCACAAAATCGGACCCTGAGGGGCCCCACCCACCAAATCGGACCCTGACAGGCCCCGCCCACCAAATCAGACCCCGAGGGGCCCCGCCCACCAAATCTGACCCCGAGGGGCCCCGCCCACCAAATCGGACCCCGAGGGGCCCCGCCCACCAATTGGACCCTGAGGGGCCCCGCCCGCCAAATCGGAACCTGAGGGGCCCCATCCACCAAATCGGACCCTAAGGGGCCCCGCTCACCAAATCGGACACTGAGGGGCCCTGCCCACCAAATCGGACCCTGAGGGCCCCCGCCTACCAAATCGGACCCAGAATGGCCCCCGCCCACCAAGTCGGACCCTGAGGGGCCCCTCCCACCAAATCAGACCCTGATGGGCCCCGCCCACCAAATCAGACCCTAAGGGGCCCCACTGACCAAATCGAACCCTGAGGGCCCCGCTCACAAAATTGAACTCTGAGGGGCCCCGCTCACCAAATCGGACCCTGAGGGGACCCGCCCACCGAATAGGATTCTGAGTTGCCCCGGACACCAAATCGACCCTTAGGGTCCCCACCCACCAAATCGGACCCTGAGTGGCCCTGCCCACCAAATCGGACCCTGAGGGGCCACGCCCACCAAATCGGATTCTGAAGGGCCTCAACCACAAAATCGGACCCAGAGGGGCCCCGGACACAAAATCGGACACTGAGGAGCCCCACCCACCAAATTGGACCCTGAGGGGCCCCGCCCACCAAATTGGACCCTGAGGGGCCCCGCCCACCAAATCAGACCCTAAGGGGCCCCCCATCAAATTGGACTCAGAGTGGCCCCGCCCACCAAATCAGACCCGGGGGCCCCACCCACAAAATCGGACCCTGAGGGGCCCTGGCCACAAAATCGGACCCTGAGGGGCCCCAACCACCAAGTCGGACCCTGAGGGGCCCCGGCCACAAAATCAGACCCTGAGGGACCCCACCCACAAAATCGGACCCTGAGGGGCTTCGGCCACAAAATCGGACCCTGAGGGGCCCTAGCCACAAAATCGGACCCTGAGGGGCCCCAACCACCAAATCGGACCCTGAGGGGCCCCGGCCACAAAATCGGACCCTGAGGGGCCCCACCCACCAAATCAAACCCTGAGGGGCCCCGGCCACCAAATCTGACCCTGAGGGGCCCCACCCAACAAATCGGACCCTGAGGGGCCCCGGCCACAAAATCGGACCCTGAGAGGCCCCACCCACAAAATCGGGCCCTGAGGGGCCCCACCCACAAAATCGGACACTGAGGCCAAAGTGGCCCCTGAGAGGCACCCACAGTTAAAACGGATCCTGAGTTGAAAGTCTTGCAGGGGCAGCAGGCAAGTCTCTCTTAAAGGGGCAGCCCGGGCACCATTTCAAACCACTATCTGTACTTCCTTCAGGAAATACATATCTAGTTATTATAGTGGTTTGAAAAAACCACTATATTGTAATCCGAACGCTGCTAACTTATTCTTCTTATTATTATTATTATTATTAAGTTGATTTCCGCAATTAATACGGCCCGAACCGCTACACGCACAGACTCTGTTGAGGTGTCGTTTCGAAGCCAGCGTCCATGAGAGGTGTGCTAAGTATTTTTCGTGTCAATCGGATTTGTAGTTTTTGCGCAATTTGCGTTTGAAAATTTTTTTTCCCGTCATTGGAATGCACTGTCTCAATGCATTTGAATGGGAAATGGCAAAACATGCCCTGAGGCGATTGAAATGGCAGTTGAGCTCATTGATATGCGCAGGCAGACCCAGTTACTATGCCAACGCCTACGAACGTCACATGACCTCTCCAAGACAGAGCTTCTGCCATATAATATCAGCTCTTAAAGCAAAAACCCACACCACAAATGCAAATCTAGCTTCATCACATGACACTTGCCCCTGAGAGAGAATGTGTGCCAAAGTGGATTTAGAAGCCCAGTGAGCCACCCTGGCTCTTAAAGGGCCGACGCGCCAAAGTGATTCTTAAAGAGCCGGCGCACCAAAATGAGTCTTAAAGGGCCGGCGCGCCAAATCGAAAGCTGAGTGACCCAAGGCTCCAAATCGGAGGCTGATAGACCCTGGCCTACAAAAAGGAGGCTGAGCCACCCTGGCATCCAAATTGGACCCAGAGTGGCCCCTCCCACCAAATCGGACCCAGAGTGGCCCCGCCCACCAAATCAGACCCAGAGTGGCCCCACCCACCAAATTGGACCCTGAGGGGCCCCACCCACAAAATCGGACCCTGAGGGGCCCCGGCCACAAAATCGGACCCTGAGGGGCCCCGCCTACAAAATTGAACCCTGAGGGGCCCCAACCACAAAATCAGATCCTGAGGGGCCCCACCCACAAAATCGGATCCTGAGGGGCCCCACTCACAATATCGGACCCTGAGGGGCCCCACCCACAAAATCAGACCCTGAGGGCCCCGGTCACAAAATTGGATCCTGAGGGGCCCCACCCACAAAATCGATCCATGAGGGGCCCCAACCACAAAATCGGACCCTGAGGGGCCCCACCCACAAAGCTGGACCCTGAGGGGCCCCGGCCACAAAATCAGACCCTGAGGGACCCCGGCCACAAAATCGGACCCTGAGGGACCCCACCTACAAAATCGGACCGAGGGGATCCGGCCACAAAATCAGACCCTGAGGGGCCCCGGCCACAACATCGGACCCTGAGAGGCCCCACTCACAAAGTCGGGACGCTGAGGGGCCCAACCACAAAATCGGACCCTGAGGGGCCCCAACCACAAAATCGGACCCTGAGGGGCCCCGGCCACAAAATCGGACCCTGAGGGGCCCCGCCTACAAAATTGAACCCTGAGGGGACCCAACCACAAAATCAGATCCTGAGGGGCCCCACCCACAAAATCGGATCCTGAGGGGCCCCACCCACAATATCGGACCCTGAGGGGCCCCACCCACAAAATCAGACCCTGAGGGCCCCGGTCACAAAATTGGATCCTGAGGGCCCCAACCACAAAATCAATCCCTGAGGGGCCCCAACCACAAAATCGGACCCTGAGGGGCCCCACCCACAAAACTGGACCCTGAGGGGCCCCACCCACAAAATTGGACCCTGAGGGGCCCCGGCCAAAAAATTGGACCCTGAGGGGCCCCACCCACAAAATTGGACCCTGAGGGGCCCCGGCCACAAAATCAGACCCTGAGGGACCCCGGCCACAAAATCGGACCCTGAGGGGCCCCTCCCACAAAATCGGACCCTGAGGGGATCCGGCCACAAAATCAGACCCTGAGGGGCCCCGGCCACAACATCGGACCCTGAGGGGCCCCACTCACAAAAACGGACCCTGAGGGGCCCCAACCACAAAATCGGACCCTGAGGGGCCCCAACCACAAAATCGGACCCTGAGGGGCCCCCGGCCAAAAAATTGGACCCTGAGGGGCCCCACCCACAAAATCGGACCCTGAGGGGATCCGGCCACAAAATCAGACCCTGAGGGGCCCCGGCCACAACATCGGACCCTGAGGGGCCCCACTCACAATATCGGACCCTGAGGGGCCCCCCTCACAAAATCGGACCCTGAGGGGCCCCAACCACAAAATCGGACCCTGAGGGGCCCCGGCCACAAAATCGGACCCTGAGGGGCCCCGGCCACAAAATCGGACCCTCACAGGCCCCGGCCACAAAATCGGACCCTGAGGGGCCCCGGCCACAAAATCGGACCCTGAGGGGCCCCGGCCACAAAATCGGACCCTGAGGGGCCCCGCCTACAAAATTGAACCCTGAGGGGCCCCAAACACAAAATCGGATCCTGAGGGGCCCCACCCACAAAATCGGATCCTGAGGGGCCCCACCCACAATATCGGACCCTGAGGGGCCCCACCCACAAAATCAGACCCTGAGGGCCCCGGTCACAAAATTGGATCCTGAGGGGCCCCAACCACAAAATCGATCCCTGAGGGGCCCCAACGACAAAATCGGACCATGAGGGGCCCCACCCACAAAATTGGACCCTGAGGGGCCCCGGCAAAAAAAATTGGACCCTGAGGGGCCCCACCCACAAAATTGGACCCTGAGGGGCCCCAGCCACAAAATCGGATCCTGAGGGACCCGGGCCACAAAATCAGACCCTGAGGGGCCCCACCCACAAAATCGGACCCTGAGGGGATCTGGCCACAAAATCAGACCCTGAGGGGCCCCGGCCACAACATCGGACCCTGAGGGGCCCCACTCACAAAATCGGACCCTGAGGGGCCCCAACCACAAAATCGGACCCTGAGGGGCCCCAACCACAAAATCGGACCCTGAGGGGCCCTGGCCAAAAAATTGGACCCTGAGGGGCCCCATCCACAAAATTGGACCCTGAGGGGCCCCGGCCACAAAATCGGACCCTGAGGGACCCCGGCCACAAAATCAGATCCTGAGGGGCCCCAACCACAAAATCGGACCCTGAGAGGCTCCGGACACAAAATCGGACCCTGAGGGGCCCCAACCACTAAATTGGACCCTGAGAGGCACCGGCCACAAAATCGGACCCTGAGGGGCCCCGGACACAAAATCGGACCCTGATGGGCCCAACCCACAAAATCGGACCCTGAGGGGCCCAACCCACCAAATCGGACCCTGAGGGGCCCCGCCCACCAAATTGGACCCTGAGAGGCCCCGCCCACCAATTCAGACCCGGAGGGGCCCCCCCCACTAAATCAGATTCTGAAAGGCCCCAACCACAAAATCGGACCCTGAGTGGCCGCACCCACAAAAATCGGACCCTGAGGGGCCCCGCTGACCAAATTGAACTCTGAGGGGCCCCACTCACCAAATCGGACCCTGAGTGGTCCCGCCCACCAAATCGGACCCCGAGTGGCCCCGTCCACCAAATCGGACCCTAAGGGGCCCCACCCACAAAATCGGACCCTGAGGTGCCCCAGCCACAAAATCGGACCCAGAGGGGCCCCACCCACAAAATCGGGCCCTGAGGGGTCCCACCCACAAAATCGGACCCTGAGGCCAAAGTGGCCCCTGAGAGGCACACACAGTTAAAACGGATCCTGAGTTGAAAGTCTTGCAGGGGCAGCAGCCAAGTCTCTCTTAAAGGGGCAGCCCGGGCACCATTTCAAACCACTATCTGTACTTCCTTCAGGAAATACACATCTAGTATTAATGTTGTAATCCAAACGCTGCTACCTTATTCTTCTTATTTTTCAGTTGATTTCCGCAATTAATGCGGCCCGAACCGCTACACGCACAGACTCCGATGAGGTGTCATTTCAAAGCCAGCGTCCACAAGAGGTGTGCTAAGTATTTTTCGTGTCGATCGGTTTTGTTTTTGCGCAATTTGCGTTTGAAAATTTTTTTTCCTGTCATTGGAATGCACTGTCTCAATGCATTTGAATGGGAAACTTAAAACGGGCCCTGAGGCAATTGAAATGGCAGTAAAGCTCATTGATATGCGCAGGCACACCCAGTTACTATGCCAACGCCTACGAACGTCACATGACGCCCCCAGGACAGAGCTTCTGCAACATAATATCAGCTCTTAAAGCGAAACCCACAGCACAAACGCAAATCTAGCTTCATCATATAACGCATGCCCCTGAGAGAGAATGTGCGCCAAAGTGCGCCCCCTCCCACCAAATCGAACCCTGAGCGGCCCCGCCCACCAAATCGGACCCTGAGTGGCCCCGCCCACCAAATCGGATTCTGAAAGGCCCGAACCACAATATCGGACCCTGAGGGGCCCCACCCACCAAATCGGATCCTGAGGGCCCCGACCCACAAAATCGGACCCTGAGAGGGCCCCAGCCACAAAATCGGACCCTAAGGGGCCCCACCCACCAAATCGGACTCTGAGAGATCCCGCCCACCAAATCGGACCCTGAGGGGCCCCGCTCACCAAATTGAACTCTGAGGACCCCGCTCACCAAATCGGACCCTGAGGGACCCCGCCCACCAAATCGGACCCTGAGGGACCCCGCCCACCAAATCGGACCCTGAGGGGCCCTGCTCACCAAATTGGACCCTGAGGGGCCCCGCTCACCAAATCGAACCCAGAGGGGCCCCGGCCACAAAATTGGACCCTGAGGGGTCCCGGACACAAAATCGGACCCTGAGGGGCTCCACCCACAAAATCGGACCCTGAGGGGCCCCGCTCACGAAATTGAACTCTGAGGGGCCCCGCTCACCAAATCGTACCCTGAGGGGCCCCGCCCACCAAATCGAACCCTGACGGGCCCCACCCACCAAATCGGATCCTGAGTGGCCCCGCCCATCAAATAGGACCCTGAGTGTCCCCGCCCATCAAATCGGACCCTGAGTGTCCCCTCCCACCAAATCGGACCCTGAAGGGCCCCGACAACCAAATCGGATTCTGAAGGGCCCCAACCACCAAATCGGACCCTGATGGGTCCCGCCCACCAAATCGGACCCTGAGGGGCCCTGCCCTCAAAATCAGACCCTGAGGGGCCCCAACCACAAATTTGAACCCTGAGGAGCCCCACCCTCCAAATCGGACCCTGAGGGGCCCCACCCACAAAATAGGACCCTGAGGGGCACCAACCATTAAATCGGACCCTGAGGGGCCCCACCCACCAAATCGAACCCTGAGGGGCCTCGGCCACAAAATCAGACCCTGAGCGGGCCCCACCCACAAAATCGGACCCTGAGGGGCCCCGGCCACAAAATCGGACCCTGAGGGGCCCCAACCACCAAATCGGACCCTGAGGGGCCCCGGCCACAAAATCGGACCCTGAGGGGCACCACCCACCAAATCAGACCCTCAGGGGCCCCGGCCACCAAATCGGACCCTAAGGGGCCCCACCCACCAAATCGGACCCTGAGGGGCCCTGGCCACAAAATCGGACCCTGAGGGGCCCCACCCACAAAATCGGGCCCTGAGGGTCCCCACCCACAAAATCGGACCCTGAGGTCAAAGTGGCCCCTGAGAGGCACCCACAGTTAAAACGGATCCTGAGTTGAAAGTCTTGCAGGGTCAGCAGGCAAGTCTCTCTTAAAGGGGCAGCCCAGGCACCATTTCAAACCACTATCTGTACTTCCTTCAGGAAATACACATCTAGTTTATTCTTATTATTCAGTTGATTTCCGCAATTAATGCGGCCCGAACCTCTACACGCACAGACTCCGTTGAGGTGTCGTTTCGAAGCCAGCATACACGAGAGGTGTGCTATGTATTTTTCTTGTCGATCGGATTTGTAGTTTTTGCGCAATTTGCATTTGAAAATTTTTTTTCCTGTCATTGGAATGCACTGTCTCAATGGATTTGAATGGGAAACTTAAAACGTGCCCTGAGGCGATTGAAATGGCAGTAAAGCTCATTGATATGCGCAGGCACACCCAGTTACTATGCCAACGCCTACGAACGTCACATGACGCCCCCAGGACAGAGATTCTGCCACATAATATCAGCTCTTAAAGCGAAACCCACAGCACAAATGCAAATCTAGCTTTATCACATGACGCATGCCCCTGAGAGAGAATGTGCGCCAAAGTGCGCCCCCGCCCACCAAATCGGACCCTGAGCGACCCCGCCCACCAAATCGGTTTCTGAAAGGCCCCACCCACAAAATCGGACCCTGAGGGGCCCCACCCACAAAATCGGACCCTGAGAGGCCCCACCCACCAAATCGGACCCTGAGGGGCCCTGGCCACAAAATCGGACCCTGAGGGTCCCCACCCACAAAATCGGACCCTGAGGTCAAAGTGGCCCCTGAGAGGCACCCACAGTTAAAACGGATCCTGAGTTGAAAGTCTTGCAGGGTCAGCAGGCAAGTCTCTCTTAAAGGGGCAGCCCAGGCACCATTTCAAACCACTATCTGTACTTCCTTCAGGAAATACACATCTAGTTTATTCTTATTATTCAGTTGATTTCCGCAATTAATGCGGCCCGAACCGCTACACGCACAGACTCCGTTGAGGTGTCGTTTCGAAGCCAGCATACACGAGAGGTGTGCTATGTATTTTTCTTGTCGATCGGATTTGTAGTTTTTGCGCAATTTGCATTTGAAAATTTTTTTTCCTGTCATTGGAATGCACTGTCTCAATGGATTTGAATGGGAAACTTAAAACGTGCCCTGAGGCGATTGAAATGGCAGTAAAGCTCATTGATATGCGCAGGCACACCCAGTTACTATGCCAACGCCTACGAACGTCACATGACGCCCCCAGGACAGAGATTCTGCCACATAATATCAGCTCTTAAAGCGAAACCCACAGCACAAATGCAAATCTAGCTTTATCACATGACGCATGCCCCTGAGAGAGAATGTGCGCCAAAGTGCGCCCCCGCCCACCAAATCGGACCCTGAGCGACCCCGCCCACCAAATCGGTTTCTGAAAGGCCCCACCCACAAAATCGGACCCTGAGGGGCCCCACCCACAAAATCGGACACTGAGGGGCCCCAACCACAAAATCGAACCCAGAGTGGCCCAGCCCACCAAATCGGACCCTGAGGGGCCCCACCCACAAAATCGGACCCAGAGGGTCCCCACCCACAAAATCGGACCAAGAGGGGCCCCGGCCACAAAATCGTTCCCTGAGGGGCCCCGGCCACAAAATCAGACCCTGATGGGCCCTACCCACAAAATGGGACCCTGAGGGGCTCCGCCCACCAAATCAGACCCAGAATGGCCCCTGCCCAGCAAATCGGACCCTGAGGGGCCCCACCCACCAAATCAGACCCTGAGGGGCCCCGCCCACCAAATCAGACCCTGAAAGGGCCCGCTCACCAAATTGAACTCTGAGAGGTCCCGCTCACCAAATCGGACCCTGAGGGGCCCCGCCCACCAAATCAGATTCTGAGTGGCCCTGCCCACCAAATTGGACCCTGAGGGGCCCCGCCCACTGAATCGGACCCTGAGTGGCCCCGCCCACCAAATCGGACCCTGAGGGACCCCGCCCACCAAATTGGATTCTGAAGGGCCTCAACCAGAATATCGGACCCCGAGGGGTCCCGGACACAAAATCAGGCCATGAGGGGCCCCACCCACAAAATCAGACCCTGAGGGGCCCCAACCACAAATTCGGACCCTGAGGAGCCCCACCCACCAAATAGGACCCTAAGGGGCCCCGCCCACCTAATCGGACCCTGAGGGACCCCGCCCACCAAAACGGATTCTGAAGGGCCCCAACCACCAAATCGGACCCTGAGGGGCCCCACCACCCAAATCAGACCGTGAGGGGCTCCGGCCACCAAATCGGACCCTGAGGGGCCCCGGCCACAAAATCGGACCCTAAGGGGCCCCACCCACAAAATCGGGCCCTAATGGGCCCCACCCACAAAATCGGACCCTGAGGTCAAAGTGGCCCCTGAGAGGCACCCACATTTAAAACGGATCCTGAGTTGAAAGTCTTGCAGGGGCAGCAGGCAAGTCTCTTAAGGGGCAGCCCGGGCACCATTTCAAACCACTATCTGTACTTCCTTCAGGAAATACACATCTAGTATTAATGTTGTAATGCGACCGCTGCTAACTTGTTCTTATTATTCAGTTGATTTCCGCAATTAATGCGGCCCGAACCGCTACACGCACAGACTCCGTTGAGGTGTCGTTTCGAAGCCAGCATCCACGAGAGGTGTGCTCAGTAATTTTCGTGTCGATTGGATTTGTAAGTTTTGCGTAATTTGCATTAGAAATTTTTTTTTCCCGTCATTTGAATGTATTGTCTCAATGCTTTTCAATGGGGAAATTTTGCCTCAGAGAAAATATGCCCTGAGGCGATTCAAATGGCAGTTTAGCTCATTGATATGCGCAGGCAGACCCAGTTACTATGCCAACGCCAAAGAACTTCACATGATGCCCTCAGGACACAGTTTCTGGCGATAATATCAGCTCTTAAAGCGAAACCCACGGCACAAATGCAAATCTAGCTTTATCACATGACGCATGCCCCTGGGAGAATGTACGCCAAAGTGAATTTAGAAGCCCAGTGCGCCAAACTAACTCTTAAACAGCCAACGCGCCTAACTGAATCTTAAAGGGCCGGCGCACCAAAATGAGCCTTAAATGGCCGGCGCGCCAAATCGAATGCTGAGAGACCACAGGCTCCAAATCGGAGGCTGATCAACCCTGTCCTACAAATCGGAGGCTGAGCCACCCAGGCCAACAAATCGGCCCCGGAGTGGCCCCGCCCACCAAATCGGACCCAGAGAGGCCCCGCCCACCAAATTGGACCCTGAGGGGCCCCGCTCACCAAATCAGACCCAGAGTGGCCCCGCCCTCCAAATCGAACCCAGAGTGGCCCGCCCACCAAATCGAACCCTGAGAGGCCCCTCCCACCAAATCAGACTCAGAGTGGTCCCGCCTCCCAAATTGTACCCTGAAGGGCCCCGCCCATCAAATTGGACCTTGAATGGCCCCGCCCACCAAATCTGACCCTAAGGGGCCCCGCCCACCTAATCAGACCCAGAGTGGCCCCGCCCACCAAATCAGGCCATGAGGGGCGCCGCCCACCAAATCAGACCCTCATGGGACCCGCCTGCCAAATCATACCCTGAAGAGCCCCGCCCACCAAATCGGACCCTGAGAGGCCCCATCTACCAAATCGGAACCAGAGGAGCCCCGCCCACGAAATTGGACATGTGGGGCCCCACTCACCAAATCGGACCCTGTGGGGCCCCGCCCACCAAATTGGACCCATAGTGGCCCCTCCCACCAAATCAGACCCTGTGGGGCCCCGCCCATCAAATCGGACCCTGTGGTGCCCCACCCACCAAATCGGACCCAGAGGGGTCCCACCCGCCAAATCGGACCCTGAGGAGCCGTGCCCACCAAACCGGACCCTGAGGGGCCTCACCCACCAAATCGGCCCACCAATTCAAGCCCTGAGGAGCCCAGTCCACTGAATCGGATCCTGAGGGCCCCCACCCACCAAATCAGACCCTGAGGGGCCCAACAGGCCAAAGTGGCCCCTGAGAGGCACCCACAGGTAAAACGGATACTGAATTGAAAGTCGTGCAGGGGTAGCAGGCAAGTCTCTCTTAAAGTGGCAGCCCGGGCACCATTTTAAACCACTATCTGTACTTCCTTCAGGAAATACACATCTAGTATTATTATTATTATTCAGTTGATTTCCGCAATTAATGCGGCCCGCACCGCTACACGCACAGACTCCATTGAGGCGTCGTTTCGAAGCCAGCGTCCACGAGTGGTGTGCTAAGTATTTTTCGTGTCGATCAGATTTGTAGTTTTTGCGCAATTTGCATTTGAAAAAACATTTTCCTGTCATTGGAATGCACTGTGTCAATGCATTTCAATGGGACAATTTTGCCATAGGGAAAACATGGGGCAGTGGTGAGGTGGCAGTTAAGCTCATTGATATGCACAGGCACACCCAGTTACTATGCCAACGCCTACGAACTTTGCATGACCCCAGCAGGACAGCGTTTTTGCCAAATAATATCAGCTCTTAAAGGGAAACCCAAGCACAAATGCAAATCTGATTGACCCTGGCCTACAAATCGGAGGCTGAGCCACCCAGGCCTCGAAATCGGACCCAGAGTGGCCCCACCCACCAAATGGGACCCTGAGTGGTCCCACCCACCAAATCGGACCCAGAGTGCCCCCGCCCACCAAATCGGATTCTGAGGGGTCCCGCTCACCAAATCCGACCCTGAGGGGCCCCGCCAACAAAATCGGACTCTGAGGGGCCCTGCCCACCAAATCGGACCCAGAGTGACCCCACCCACCAAATGGGACCCTGAGGGGCCCCACACACCAGACCAGACCCTGAGGGGCCCCACCCACCAAATTGGACCATGAGGTGCCCTGCCCACGAAATCAGACCCAGAGTCGCCCCACCCACCAAATCAGACCCGGAGGGGCTCCGCCCACCAAATCAGACCCAGAGGGGCTCCGCCCACAAAATCAGACCCTAAAGGGCCCCATGCACAAAATCGGACCCTAAGGGGCCCCGCCACAAAATCGGACCCAGAGAAGCCCCGGCCACAAAATCGGACCCTGATGGATCCCGTCCGCCAATTCAGGCCCTGAGGAGCCCAGGCCACCGAATCGGATCCTGAGGGGCCCCACCCACCAAATCAGACCCTGAGGGGCCCCACAGGCCAAAGTGGCTCCTGAGAGGCACCCACAGTTAAAACAGATCCTGAGTTGAAAGTCTTGCAGGGGCAGCAGGCAAGTCTGTCTTAAAGGGGCAGCCCGGGCACCATTTCAAACCACTATCTGTACTTCCTTCAGGAAATACACATCTAGTTATAGTGGTTTGAAAAAAACACTATATTGTAATCCGAACGCTGCTAACTTATTCTTCTTCTTCTTCTTATTATTATTAAGTTGATTTCCGCAATTAATGCGGCCCGAACCGCTACACGCACAGACTCCGTTGAGGTGTCGTTTCGAAGCCAGCGTCCATGAGAGGTGTGCTAAGTATTTTTCGTGTCGATCGGATTTGTAGTTTTTGCGCAATTTGCGTTTGAAAATTTTTTTTCCCGTCATTGGAATGCACTGTCTCCAATGCTTTTCAATAGGAAATGGCAAAACATGCCCTGAGGCGATTGAAATGGCAGTTGAGCTCATTGATATGCGCAGGCACAACCAGTTACTATGCCAACGCCTACGAACTTCACTTGAACCCCAGCACAGAGCCTCTGCCACATAATATCAGCTCTTAAAGCGAAACCCACAGCACAAATGCAAATCTAGCTTCATCACATGACACATGCCCCTGAGAGAGAATGTGTGCGCCAAAGTGGATTTAAAAGAAGCCCAGTGAGCCAAACTAGCTCTTAAAGGGCCAACGCGCCAAAGTGATTGTTAAAGGGCCAGCGCACCCAAATGAGTCTTAAAGGGCCGACACACCAAATCGGAGACTGAGCCACCCCGGCCTCCAAATCGGAGGCTGAGCCACCCCGGCCTCCAAATCGGAGGCTGAGCCACCCCGGCCTCCAATTCGGAGGCTGCGCCACCCCGGCCTCCAAATCGGAGGCTGAGCCACCCCGGCCTCCAAATCGGAGGCTGATCCACCCCGGCTTCCAAATCGGACGCTGAGCCACCCCGGCCTCCAAATCAGAGGCTGATCCACCCCGGCCTCCATATCAGAGGCTGATCGACCCAGGCCTCCAAATCAGAGGCTGATTGACCCAGGCCTCCAAATCGGAGGCTGAGCCACCCCGGCCTCCAAATCGGAGGCTGAGCCACCCCGGCCTCCAAATCGGAGGCTGAGCCACCCCGGCCTCCAATTCGGAGGCTGAGCCACCCCGGCCTCCAAATCGGAGGCTGAGCCACCCCGGCCTCCAAATCGGAGGCTGATCCACCCCGGCTTCCAAATCGGACGCTGAGCCACCCCAGCCTCCAAATCAGAGGCTGATCCACCCCGGCCTCCAAATCAGAGGCTGATCGACCCAGGCCTCCAAATCGGAGGCTGATCGACCCAGGCCTCCAAATCGGAGGCTGAGCCACCCCGGCCTCCAAATCGGAGGCTGAGCCACCCCGGCCTCCAAATCGGAGGCTGAGCCACCCCGGCCTCCAAATCGGAGGCTGAGCCACCCCGGCCTCCAAATCGGAGGCTCAGCCACCCCGGCCTCCAAATCGGAGGCTCAGCCACCCCGGCCTCCAAATCGGAGGCTGAGCGACCCCGGCCTCCAAATCGGAGGCTGATCCACCCCGGCCTCCAAATCGGAGGCTGAGCCACCCCGGCCTCCAAATCGGAGGCTGAGCCACCCCGGCCTCCAAATCGGAGGCTGAGCCACCCCGGCCTCCAAATCGGAGGCTGAGCCACCTCGGCCTCCAAATCGGAGGCTGAGCCACCCCGGCCTCCAAATCGGAGGCTCATCGACCCCGGCCTCCAAATCGGAAGCTCATCGACCCCGGCCTCCAAATCGGAGGCTCTTTGACCTCGGCCTCCAAATCGGAAGCTCAACGACCCCGGCCTCCAAATTGGAGGCTGAGCGACCCCAGCCTCCAAATCTTACCCAGAGTGGCCCCACCCACCAAATCAGACCCAGAGAGGCCCTGCCCACCAAATCGGACCCTGTGGGGCCCCGCCCACGAAATAGGACCCTGTGGGGCCCCGCCCACCAAATTGGACCCTAAGAGGCCCCGCCCACCAAATTGGACCCAGAGTGGTCCCGCCCACCAAATTGGACCCAGAGGGGCCTCTGCCACAAAATTAGACCCTGAGGGGCCGCGGCCACAAAATCGGACCCTGATGAGCCCCAGTCACAAAATTGGACCCTGATAGGCTCCGGCCACAAAATCGGACCCTGAGGTGCCCCAACCACAAAATCGGACCCTGAGGGGACCCAACCACAAAATCGGACCCTGAGAGGTCCCGCCAACCAAATTGGACCCAGAGTGGTCCCGCCCACCAAATTGGACTCAGAGGGGCCCCACCCATAAAATCGGACCCAGAGGGGCCCCTGCAACAAAATCGGACCCTGAGGGGCCGCGGCCACAAAATCAGACCCTGAGGGGCCGCGGCCACAAAATCGGACCCTGAGGGGCCCCAACCACAAAATCGGACCCTGAGGGGACCCAACCACAAAATCGGACCCTGAGGGGCCCCTGACACAAAATCTGACCCTGAGGGGCCCAATCCACAAAATCGGACCCTGAGGGGCCCTGCCCACCAAATTGGACCCTGAGGGGCCCCGCCCACCAAATCGGACCCTGAGATGCCCCACCCACAAAATCGGACCCTGACGGGCCCCGGCCACAAAATCGGACCCTGAGGGGCCCCACCCACAAAATTGGACCCTGAGGGGTTCCGGCCACAAAAATCGGATCCTGAGTGGCCCAGCCACAAAATCGGACCCTGAGGGGCCCCAGCCACAAAATCGGACCTTGAGGGGCCCCACCCACCAAATCAGACCCTGAGGGGCCCCAGCCCCCAAATCGGACCCTGAGGGGCCCCGGCCACCAAATCGGACCCTGAGTGGCCCCGGCCACAAAATCGGACCCTGAGGGGCCCCACCCGCAAAATCGGACCCTGAGGGGCCCCACCCGCAAAATCGGAACCTGAGGGGCTCCACCCGCAAAATGAGACCCTGAGGGGCCGCGGCCCCAAAAATCGGACCCTGAGGGTCCCCAACCACAAAATCGGACCCGGAGAGGCAACGGCTACAAAATCGGACCCTGAGGGGCCCCGGACACAAAATCGGACCCTGAGGGGCCCCAGCCACAAAATCGGACCCTGAGGGGCCCAACCCACAAAATCAGACTCAGTGTCCCCGCCCACCAAATCAGACCCAGAGTGGCCCCGACCACCAAATCGGACCCTGAGGGGCCCCGCCCACCAAATCGGACCCTGAGGGGCCCCGCCCACCAAATCGGACCCTGAGGGGCCCCGCCCACCAAATCGGACCCTGAGGGGCCCCGTCCACTAAATCGGACCCTGAGGGGCCCTGCCCACTAAATCGGATTCTGAAAGGCCCCAACCACAAAATCGGACCCTGAGGGGCCCCACTCACAAAATCGGACCCTGAGGGTCCCCGCTGACCAAATTGAACTCTGAGGGGGCCCGCCCACCAAATCAGACCCAGAGTGGCCCGCCCACCAAATCAGACCTAGAGTGGCCCCGCTCACCAAATCGGACCCCGAGGGGCCCCACCCACCAAATCGGACCCCGAGGGGCCCCGCCCACTAAATCGGACCCCGAGGGGCCCCGCCCACCAAATCGGACCCCGAGGGATCCCGCCCACCAAAACGGACCCCGAGGGTCCCCGCCAACCAAATTGGACCCTGAGGGGCCCCGGCCACAAAATCGGACCCTTAGGGGCCCCACCCACCAAATCAGCCCCTGAGGGGACCCGGCCACCAAATCGGACCCAGAGTGGTCCCGCCCACCAAATCGGACCCTGAGGTGCCCCACCCACAAAATCGGACCCTGAGGGGCCGCGGCCACAAAATCGGACCCTGATGAGCCCCAGTCACAAAATTGGACCCTGATAGGCTCCGGACACAAAATCGGACCCTGAGGTGCCCCATCCTCAAAATCGGACCCTGAGGGGACCCAACCACAAAATCGGACCCTGAGAGGTCCCGCCCACCAAATTGGACCCAGAGTGGTCCCGCCCACCAAATTGGACTCAGAGGGGCCCCACCCACAAAATCGGACCCAGATGGGCCCCTGCAACAAAATCGGACCCTGAGGGGCCGCGGCCACAAAATCAGACCCTGAGGGGCCGCAGCCACAAAATCGGACCCTGAGGGGCCCCAACCACAAAATCGGACCCTGAGGGGACCCAACCACAAAATCGGACCCTGAGGGGCCCCTGACACAAAATCGGACCCTGAGGGACCCCGGCCACAAAATCGGACCCTGAGGGGCCCCACCCACAAAATCGGACCCTGAGGGGATCCGGCCACAAAATCAGACCCTGAGGGGCCCTGGCCACAACATCGGACCCTGAGGGGCCCCACTCACAAAATCGGACCCTGAGGGGCCCCAACCACAAAATCGGACCCTGAGGGGCCCCAACCACAAAATCGGACCCTGAGGGGCCCCGGCTACAAAATCGGACCCTGAGGGGCCCCGACTACAAAATCGGACCCTGAGGGGCCCCAACCACAAAATCAGATCCTGAGGGGCCCCACCCACAAAATCGGATCCTGAGGGGCCCCACCCACAATATCGGACCCTGAGGGGCCCCACCCACAAAATCAGACCCTGAGGGCCCCGGTCACAAAATTGGATCCTGAGGGGCCCCAACCACAAAATCGATCCCTGAGGGGCCCCAACCACAAAATTGGACCCTGAGGGGCCCCACCCACAAAACTGGACCCTGAGGGGCCCCACCCACAAAATTGGACCCTGAGGGACCCCGGCCACAAAATCGGAACCTGAGGGGCCCCTCCCACAAAATCGGACCCTGAGGGGATCCGGCCACAAAATCAGACCCTGAGGGGCCCCGGCCACAACATTGGACCCCGAGGGGCCCCACTCACAAAATCGTACCCTGAGGGGCCCCAACCACAAAATCGGACCCTGAGGGGCCCCAACCACAAAATCGGACCCTGAGGGGCCCCGGCCACAAAATCGGACACTGAGGGGCCCCGGCCACAAAATCGGACCCTCACGGGCCCCGGCCACAAAATCGGACCATGAGGGGCCCCGCCTACAAAATTGAACCCTGAGGGGCCCCAACCACAAAATCGGATCCTGAGGGGCCCCACCCACAAAATCGGATCCTGAGGGGCCCCACCCACAATATCGGACCCTGAGGGGCCCCACCCACAAAATCAGACCCTGAGGGCCCCGGTCACAAAATTGGATCTTGAGGGGCCCCAACCACAAAATCGATCCCTGAGGGGCCCCAACCACAAAATCGGACTCTGAGGGGCCCCACCGACAAAATTGGACCCTGAGGGGCCCCACCCACAAAATTGGACCCTGAGGGGCCCCACCCACAAAATTGGACCCTGAGGGGCCCCGGCCAAAAAATTGGACCCTGAGGGGCCCCACCCACAAAATTGGACCCTGAGGGGCCCCGGCCACAAAATCGGACCCTGAGGGACCCCGGCCACAAAATCGGACCCTGAGGGGCCCCACCCACAAAATTGGACCCTGAAGGGATCCGGCCACAAAATCAGACCCTGAGGGGCCCCGGCCACAACATCGGACCCTGAGGGGCCCCACTCACAAAAACGGACCCTGAGGGGCCCCAACCACAAAATCGGACCCTGAGGGGCCCCAACCACAAAATCGGACCCTGAGGGGCCCCGGCCAAAAAATTGGACCCTGAGGGGCCCCACCCACAAAATCAGACCCTGAGGGGATCCTTCCACAAAATCAGACCCTGAGGGGCCCCGGCCACAACATCGGACCCTGAGGGGCCCCACTCACAAAATCGGACCCTGAGGGGCCCCACTCACAAAATCGGACCCTGAGGGGCGCCAACCACAAAATCGGACCCTGAGGGGCCCCGGCCACAAAATCGGACCCTGAGGGGCCCCGGCCACAAAATCGGACCCTCACGGGTCCCGGCCACAAAATCGGACCCTGAGGGGCCCCGGTCACAAAATCGGACCCTGAGGGGCCCCGCCTACAAAATTGAACCCTGAGGGGCCCAAACCACAAAATCGGATCCTGAGGGGCCCCACCCACAAAATCGGATCCTGAGGGGCCCCACCCACAATATCGGACCCTGAGGGGCCCCACCCACAAAATCAGACCCTGAGGGCCCCGGTCACAAATTTGGATCCTGAGGGGCCCCAACCACAAAATCGATCCCTGAGGGGCCCCACCAACAAAATCGGACCCTGAGGGGCCCCACCCACAAAATTGGACCCTGAGGGGCCCCACCCACAAAATTGGACCCTGAGGGGCCTCGCCCACCAAATTGGTCCCTTAAGGGCCCCGCCCACCAAATCAGACCCTGAGGGGCCCCGGCCACAAAATCGGACCCTGAGGGGCCCCACCCACAAAATCGGACCCTGAGGGGCCCCAACCACAAAATCGGACCCTGAGGGGCCCCGGCCACAAAAATCGAACCCAGTGGGGCCCCGGCCACAAAATCGGACCCTGAAGGGCCCCGCCCTCCAAATCAGACCCTGAGGGGCCCCGGCCACAAAATCGGACCCTGAGGGGCCCCACCCACAAAATCAGACCCTGAGGGGCCCCAACAACAAAATCGGACCCTGAGGGGCCCCGGCCACAAAATCGGACCCTGAGAGACCCCGGCCACAAAATCGAATCAAGAGGGGTCCCAGTCACAAAATCGGACCCTGAGGGGCCCCGCCCACCAAATCGGACCCTGAGGGGCCCCGCCCACCAAATCAGACCCTGAGGGGCCTCGCCCACCAAATCAGATCCTGAGGGGCCCCACCCACAAAATCGGACCCTGAAAGGCCCCGCCCACCAAATTAGATCCTGAGGGGCCCCACCCACAAAATCGGACCATGAGGAGCCCACCCACAAAATCAGACCCTGAGGGGCCCCACCCACAAAATCAGACCCTGAGGGGTCCCAACCACAATATCGGACCCTGAGGGACCCCAACCACAAAATCAGACCCTGAGGGCCCCGGTCACAAAATTGGATCTTGAGGGGCCCCAACCACAAAATTGATCCCTGAGGGGCCCCAACCACAAAATCGGACTCTGAGGGGCCCCACCGACAAAATTGGACCCTGAGGGGCCCCACCCACAAAATTGGACCCTGAGGGGCCCCACCCACAAAATTGGACCCTGAGGGGCCCCGGCCAAAAAATTGGACCCTGAGGGGCCCCACCCACAAAATCGGACCCTGAGGGGCCCCGGCCACAAAATCGGACCCTGAGGGACCCCGGCCACAAAATCGGACCCTGAGGGGCCCCACCCACAAAATTGGACCCTGAAGGGATCCGGCCACAAAATCAGACCCTGAGGGGCCCCGGCCACATCGGACCCTGAGGGGCCCCACTCACAAAAACGGACCCTGAGGGGCCCCAACCACAAAATCGGACCCTGAGGGGCCCCAACCACAAAATCGGACCCTGAGGGGCCCCGGCCAAAAAATTGGACCCTGAGGGGCCCCACCCACAAAATCAGACCCTGAGGGGATCCTTCCACAAAATCAGACCCTGAGGGGCCCCGGCCACAACATCGGACCCTGAGGGGCCCCACTCACAAAATCGGACCCTGAGGGGCCCCACTCACAAAATCGGACCCTGAGGGTGCCAACCACAAAATCGGACCCTGAGGGGCCCCGGCCACAAAATCGGACCCTGAGGGGCCCCGGCCACAAAATCGGACCCTCACGGGCCCCGGCCACAAAATCGGACCCTGAGGGGCCCCGGTCACAAAATCGGACCCTGAGGGGCCCCGCCTACAAAATTGAACCCTGAGGGGCCCCGGCCACAAAATCGGACCCTCACGGGCCCCGGCCACAAAATCGGACCCTGAGGGGCCCCGGTCACAAAATCGGACCCTGAGGGGCCCCGCCTACAAAATTGAACCCTGAGGGGCCCAAACCACAAAATCGGATCCTGAGGGGCCCCACCCACAAAATCGGATCCTGAGGGGCCCCACCCACAAAATTGGACCCTGAGGGGCCTCGCCCACCAAATTGGTCCCTTAAGGGCCCCGCCCACCAAATCAGACCCTGAGGGGCCCCGGCCACAAAATCGGACCCTGAGGGGCCCCACCCACAAAATCAGACCCTGAGGGGCCCCAACCACAAAATCGGACCCTGAGGGGCCCGGGCCACAAAAATCGAACCCAGTGGGGCCCCGGCCACAAAATCGGACCCTGAAGGGCCCCGCCCTCCAAATCAGACCCTGAGGGGCCCCGGCCACAAAATCGGACCCTGAGGGGCCCCACCCACAAAATCAGACCCTGAGGGGCCCCAACAACAAAATCGGACCCTGAGGGGCCCCGGCCACAAAATCGGACCCTGAGAGACCCCGGCCACAAAATCGAATCAAGAGGGGTCCCAGTCACAAAATCGGACCCTGAGGGGCCCCGCCCACCAAATCGGACCCTGAGGGGCCCCGCCCACCAAATCAGACCCTGAGGGGCCTCGCCCACCAAATCAGACCCTGAGGGGCCCCACCCACAAAATCGGACCCTGAAAGGCCCCGCCCACCAAATTAGATCCTGAGGGGCCCCACCCACAAAATCGGACCATGAGGAGCCCACCCACAAAATCAGACCCTGAGGGGCCCCACCCACAAAATCAGACCCTATGGGGTCCCAACCACAATATCGGACCCTGAGGGACCCCAACCACAAAATCGGACACTGAGGGGCCCCAGTCACAAAATCGGACCCTGAGGCGCCCCGTCCACAAAATCGGACCATGAGGGGCCACACCTACAAAATAGGAGCCTGAGGGATCCCGGCCAACAATTCAAGCCCTGAGGATCCCAGGCCAAGGAATCAGATCCTGAGGGGCCCCACCCACCAAATCCGACCCTGAGGCCAAAGTGGCCCCTGAGAGGCACTCACAGTTAAAACGGATCCTGCGTTGAAAGTCTTGCAGGGGCAGCAGGCAAGTCTCTCTTAAAGGGGCAGCCCGGGCACCATTTCAAACCACTATCTGTACTTCCTTCAGAAAATACACATCTAGTTCTTCTTCTCCTTATTATTATTATAGTGGTTTGAAAAAACAACTATATTGTATTCCGAACGCTGCTAACTTCTTCCTATTATTATTATTAAGTTGATTTCCGCAATTAATACGGCCCGAACCGCTACACGCACAGACTCCGTTGAGGTGTCGTTTCGAAGCCAGCGTCCACGAGAGGTGTGCTAAGTATTTTTCGTGTCGATCGGATTTGTAGTTTTTGCGCAATTTGCGTTTGAAAATTTTTTTTCCCGTCATTTTTTCCCGTCATTGTCTCAATGCTTTTAAATGGAAAATGGCAAAACGTGCCCTGAGGCGATTGAAATGGCAGTTAAGCTCATTGTTATACGCAGGCACACCCAGTTACTATGCCAACGCCTACGAACGTCACATGACGCCCCCAGGACAGAGCTTCTGCTGCATAATATCAGCTCTTAAAGCGAAACCCACAGCACAAATGCAAATCTAGCTTCATCACATGACGCATGCCCCTGAGAGAGAATGTGCGCCAAAGTTGATTTAGAAGAAGCCCAGTGAGCCAAACTAGCTCTTAAAGGGCCGACGCACCAAAGTGATTGTTAAAGTGCCGGCGTACCGAAATGAGTCTTAAAGGGCCAACAAGCCAAATCGAAAACTGAGTGACCCCAGGCTCCAAATCGGAGGCTGAGCCACCCCGGCCTCCAAATCGGAGGCTGATCGACCCCGGCCTCCAAATCGGAGCCCGAGCCACCCCGGCCTCCAAATCGGAGCCCGAGCCACCCCGGCCTCCAAATCGGAGCCCGAGCCACCCCGGCCTCCAAATCGGAGCCCGAGCCACCCCGGCCTCCAATTCGGAGCCCGAGCCACTCCGGCCTCCAATTCGGAGCCCGAGCCACCCCGGCCTCCACATCGGAGGCTGATCCACCCCAGCCTCCAAATCGGAGGCTGATCCACCCTGGCCTCCAAATCGGAGGCTGATCGACCCCGGCCTCCAAATCGAAGGCTGATCAACCCTGGCCTCCAAATTGGAGGCTGAGCCACCCCGGCCTCCAAATCGGAGGCTGACCCACTCCGGCCTCCAAATCGGAGGCTGAGCCACCCCGGCCTCCAAATCGGAGGCTGAGCCACCCCGCCCACCAAATTGGACCCTGAGTGGCCCCACCCAACAAAACGGACCCAGAGTGGCCCCACCCACCAAATCGGACCCAGAGTGGCCCTACCCACCAAATCGGACCCTGAGGGGCCCCGGCTACAAAATCGGGCCCTGAAGGGCTGCACCCACAAAATTGGACCCTGAGGGGCCCCACCCACAAAATCGGACCCTGAGGGGATCCGGCCACAAAATCAGACCCTGAGGGGCCCCAGCCACAAAATCGGACCCTGAGGGGCCCCACTCACAAAATCGGACCCTGAGGGGCCCCACCCGCAAAATCGGACCCTGAGGGGCCACACCCACAAAATCGGACCCTGAGGGGCCACACCCACAAAATCAGAGACTGAGGGATCTCCGCCAACAATTCAAGCCCTACGGGGCCCAGGCCAAGGAATGAGATCCTGAGGGGCCCCACCCATCAAATCAGACCCTGAGGCGAAAGTGGCCCATGAGAGGCACCCACAGTTAAAACGGATCCTGAGTTGAAAGTCTTGCAGGGGCAGCAGGCAAGTCTCTCTTAAAGGTGCAGCCCAGGCACCATTTCAAAGCACTATCTGTACTTCCTTCAGGAAATACACATCTAGTTATTCAGTTGATTTTCTGCAACTAATGCGGCCCGAACCGCTACACGCACAGACTCCGTTGAGGTGTCTTTTCGAAGCCAGCGTTCATGAGTGGTGTGCTAAGTAATTTTCATGTCGATCGGATTTGTAGATTTTGCCCAATTTGCGTTTGAAAAAACATTTTCCTCAGTACATTTCAATGGGAAAATGTTGCCATAGGGAAACATGCCCTGAGGTGATTCAAATGGCAGTTAAGCTCAATGATATGCGCAGGCACACCCAGTTACTATGCCAACGCCTACGAACTTCACATGACCCCTCCAGGACAGAGTTTCTGGCAGATAATATCAGCTCTTAAAGCGAAACTCACAGCACAAATGCAAATCTAGCTTCATCACATGACGCATGCCCCTGAGAGAGAATGTGTGCCAAAGTTGATTTAGAAGCCCAGTGAGCCAAACTGGCTCTTAAAGGGCCGATGCGCCAAAGTGATTCTTAAAGGGCCGGCGCACTTAAATGAGTCTTAAAGGGCCGGCGTGCTAAATCGAAAGCTGAGTGACCCCAGGCTCCAAATCGGGGGCTGATCGACTCTGGCCTACAAATCGGAGGCTGAGCCACCCTGGCTTCCAAATCGGACCCAGAGTGGCCCCGCCCACCAAATCGGACCCAGAGTGGCCCCACCCACCAAGTTAGACCCAGAGTGGCCCGCCCACCAAATCAGACCTAGAGAGGCAACGCCCATCAAATCGGACCCTGAAGGGCCCCGCCCACCAAATTAGACCCAGAGTGGCCCCGCCCACCAAATCGGACCCTGAGAGGCCTCACCCACCAAATCAGACCCTGAGGGGCCCCACCCACCAAAATGGACCCTGAGGGGCCCCGCCCACCAAATCGGACCCAGAGTGGCCCCACCCACCAAATTGGACCCATTGTGGCCCCGCCCTCCAAATTGGACCCAGAGTAGTCCCGCTCACCAAATTGGACCCAGAGGGGCTCCGCCCACAAAATCAGACCCTAAGGGGCCCCACCCACAAAATTGGACCCTGAGGGTCCCCACCCACAAAATCAGACCATGAGGGGCCCAAACCACAAAATCGGACCCTGAGGGGCCCCAGCCACAAAATCGGTCCCTGAGGGACCCCACCCACAAAATCGGACCCTGAGGGGTCCCACCCACAAAATCATTCATACCCTGAGGGGCCACACCCTCAAAATCAGACCCTGAGGGTTCCCAGCCACCAATTCAAGCCCTGAGGAGCCCAGGCCACCAAATCGTATCCTGAGGGGCCCCACCCACCAAATCAGACCCTGAGGACAAAGTGGCCCCTGAGAGGCACCCACAGTTAAAACGGATCCCGAGTTGAAAGTCTTGCAGGGGCAGCAGGCAAGTCTCTCTTAAAAGGAGCAGCCCGGGCACCATTTCAAGGCACTATCTGGACTTCCTTCAGGAAATACACATCTAGTTCTTATTATTATTCAGTTGATTTCCGCAATTAATGCGGCCCGAACCGCTACAGGCAGACTCCGTTGAGGCGTCGTTTCAAAGCCAGCGTCCACGAGTGGTGTGCTAAGTATTTTTCGTGTCGATTGGATTTGTTGTTTTTGCGCAATTTGCATTTGAAAAAATGTTTTCCCGTCATTGGAATGCATTTCAATGGGAAAATTTTGCCATCGGAATACATGGGTCAGTCGTGAAGCGATTGAAATTTGAGGACCAGTTGCTGCAGTTAAGCTCGTTGATTTGCGCAGACAGACCCAGTTACTATGCCAATGCCTACGAACTTTACATGACCCCACCAGGACACAGTTTCTGCCAGATAATATCAGCTCTTAAAGCGAAACCCAAAGCACAAATGCAAATCTAGCTTCATCACATGACGCATGCCCCTGAGAGAGAATGTGCGCCAAAGTGAATTTAGAAGCCCAGTGCGCCAAACTGGCTCTTAAAGGGCCAACGTGCCAAAGTGATTCTTCAAGGGCCGGCGCACCAAAATGAGTCTTAAAGGGCCGGCACGCCAAATCGAAAGCTGAGTGACCCCAGGCTCCAAATCGGAGGCTGATCGACCCCAGCCTCCAAATCGGAGGTTGATCGACCCCGGCCTCCAAATCGGAGGCTGATCGACCCTGGCCTCCAAATCAGAGGCTGATCGACCCCGGTCTCCAAATCACAGGCCAAAGTGGCCCCTGAGAGGTAACCACAGTTAAAACGGATCCTGAGTTGAAAGTCTTGCAGGGGCAGAAGGCAAGTCTCTCTTAAAGGGGCAGGCCAGGCACCATTTCAAAGCACTATCTGTACTTCCTTCAGGAAATACACATCTAGTTGCTCTTAGAAATTAATGAAGTTAATCATTAAATTTGAGAGTCAGGAACTCTCTAAAATTCAGTCTGACATTGATTCTAAATCTTCTGCCCTAAAATCCTCTATGGTGGGTGATTCCTACCAAGCTTTTCAACAAGAGCTGAAAATCAATGTTCAATCTTTAGAGGATTCTGTGTCATAAATCTAAAGAAGAAAAAATTTAACAGAGATACATTTGACTACGCAAATAATCAAATTTATGAATGGGGCAGATGGGAAAGATCTGGTTCTTTCCTTAAATCTATTTTGAAGAAACGAACCCGCACTTTTTTTCTTCTCAGAAAAATCAAGTCACTTTTTCCTCCTCTGACCCGGATTCATCTGATGTATCTACAGATAATTTACAGGATGTGTCTTCATTATCGGATCATGATGGTGGGAATACTGGTATGCAGGCCCAGTCTAACTACTATCATCGACCACGCAGATACAATCCAAAAAACGATCAAAGAGGACGGGGAGGAAACACCGCAGAAGTGCCGGTCTTTTTCAAAAGCAGACTGAGAAGTTTCAAGAAGAGCAAATATTGAATGTGGTCAATTTATCCTCACATGTTCTTACAGATGCAGAAACCAAACTTCTTTCTCGTGGTAAGAATTTTGTTCCCACTCATTCTCGATTAGATGTTTTTTCAACGTTAAAGGACATTAACAAATTTGTAAGAGACCTTACGGTCCGTAAACATTTTTTTGAATGCGAGGACTCTGATTCTTTTTGTTCCAGTTTCAACAGAATTTTTTTTTTTCTCAAATAAAAATTTTAAGGAACAATGCAGCTTGTTACATCTCACCGACTTGGATTCTACTATGGACACCACTGAACCCATTAATTTGTCATTTCCTTTATGTATCAAAAATCCTTCGTTTTATCCAGTGAATACCCGCACTGAAGCTATGGACCGCTTCCAAGAAAATATCGAAAGGGACATTAAAAAACTAGCAGAACATTCTGTCCTTTTTAAATCCAATTTGTCTACATCAGAAAAAGAAGCACTTGAAATTCTCAAAAGGAATTCGGACATAACCATCAAAATGTTCGATAAGGGGGGATCAGTGGTTTTGATGAACACTATTGATTATGTTACTGCCATTGATAATATGTTGATGCAAGATGATATTTATTCTAAGCTGGATTTTGATCCCACTTCACGTTTTTTTACAGAACTGTAAAGCGATCATTGATACCGGTGTTTACAAAGGTTTTTTTTCCTCTAAACAAGCCGATTTTCTTTTTGTAACTAAACCTATTATTCATCTTACATGCCCTGCCAAAGACACACAAACAAATTTTTCTTCCTCCCATGCGCCCCATGGTCTCAGGTATCGGCTCTATGGGCGAACACCTGGGACAATGGTTAGACTCTATTCTCCAACCTTTGGTTCGACGCACACCTGGTTTTTTAAAAGACTCCAGTGATGTCCTGAAATTATTTCACAACATCATCTGGGATAAAACTTGGTCCTGGCTTAGTTGCGATGTAACTGCATTGTACACTAGTATACCTCATCATGTGGCTTGAACAGCTGTTAGATTTCATCTACAGAAATATGGTCATTTTACCAGTGATTTTTCTGATTTTATTTTGCAGGTTTTAAACTTTCTTCTTACTCACAATTATTTTTCTTTCAATAACACATTTTTTTTACAGAATTCAGATGTTTTCATGGGGGCGAAATTCTCCCCTTCTGTTGCAAACCTTGTCATGTCGTGGTGGGAGGAGTTGTACATTTACAATATTAGCAATCCTTTTACAGATTCTATTCAATATTATTCCAGATTTATAGATGACCTTCTGTTAATCTGCTAGGGAGATGTAAATCATATACATTTTTTCATGGATTATTTAAAATCTAATCCCTTCAATTTAAAATTTACGTTTTCGTTTGACAGCAAAACTATGTTTTTTGGATCTGTGTTTAGTAGGAATACCTTCTTGTACTATTGCCAGTTCTACTTATTGAAAAAAAACTGCAGGAAACACCATTCTGCATGCAGACAGTTTCCACCCTGTTCACACTATTAAATCAATCCCTGTTGGTGAGCTTATTCGAGCAAAACACAATTGCAGCAACACTCTCTCCTATGAACAGGAAAGTGTCTGCATTCAGAACAGACTGAGGAATTGCAACTATCCCAAATGGTCTCTCCATAGAGCGCATAAAATTGTGGAAAAAAAACGTGTGATTCCCTTTTAACTGTTGAACCAATTTCACATGATGCATCTTTGTCTAATGAAGGAAACAGATCTGACTCTGGATCTAATTCTAGGTCTAAGAATAATAGCCCCACTCTAGTGCTTACTTATAGCACTTTTTTTTAAGTCCATCTCAGATATAGTATCTCGCAATCTGAATTTACTCAGAAGTGATGACACTATGGACAAAATTCTAGCAAATGGGATTCAAATTGTTTCCAGAAGGGCTCCCACACTCGGTAATTTTCTGTCACCTAGTCTCCTCAGATCCAACAAGCGCACTAAAACAAATTGGCTGACAACCAAGGGGTTTTTCAGATGTGTTTTTTTCCATGTAAAACCTGTTCACACTCGACTAAAACGCTGTCTTTTTCTAACTGTTTAACTAATAAAGTTTTTTTTATTTGATTATTTGAATTGTACCACAGATCATGTAGTGTAATTATAGAATGCAAACAATGCAATTTAAAATATGTAGGTTCCAACATCAGAAAATTAAAGGAACGTGTCCGAGAACACATCTATGATGTTATTAACCCTACAGTATGCAGCATATCTAATGCTTCCAAACACTTTATTATGTCACACAATAGAGATTTGTCGTTTTTCAGTGTTTTTGCTATTGAACAGGTAGAGAGACACATTTGTGGAGGAAATAGAGAAAAACAACTACAGGACAAACAAGCCTTATGGATTCTTCTAGATGCATGTGTTTCCACTGCAATGAATTTACGGAAAGAACTCATGTTGCATTATTGATTGTGTTTGTTTTATTTGGTGGTCTTAAATATGCATCACATGTTAATTAGTGCCACCTGTGTGTACTAGTTATATTCTCACACCCCTTCCCTTGGAGCTATACTGAGTTTAAGAACTTTTTGTTCGAAACGCATACAGTGTCTCTTCAACCTTCCCTCCGGTTTTGGGTATATGCATTTTTTGTATTTTGTATACCTATTTTATGGATATCTAAATAAAGTATTTTGGATTCTACCCTTTTGAGCTGGACCGTCTTTTCCATATGTATGAATTATACAATTTGCCGACCAGTGAGTGTTGCCTCACTCAATACACTTGTATTAAGCTATCAAGCTGAGGCTGCACCCCATCTAGTGATGTGGCCATCTATTGGGAGCATCCAACTAGAGGGCATGGCCTCACTTTATACAAGTGTATGGAGAGCAAGACCGAGTCCTCTAGCCGGTCTAAAACTGGTGAATCCCCGCTGAACTCAGTATGGATTCATAAGGCTGCAGTGACAGAGTGATGGCAGACTTATCAGTTTTTAACAGACAACCCTTTTAAGACAAAACAAAGCAGAATTATCCACAAACAAGCAACAACTGAAGTCAGCTGCAGAAAAAGACCTGGCAAAGCATCACAAAGGAGGAAACCCAACATTTGGTGACATCCATGACTTCCAGACTTCAGGCAGTAATTTAACCCTTTCACCCCCGAAGCCTGCTTTCACCTTCCTGACCAGACCAATTTTTTTCAATTCTGACCACTGTCACTTTATGAGGTAATAACAGGAACACTTCAACGGATCCTACTGATTCTGAGAATGTTTTCTTGTGACATATCATACTTCATGATAGTGGTAACATTTCTTTATATAAGACATTTGTGAAAAAAATTGGAAATTTGGCAAAAATTTTGAAAATTTTTCGCAATTTTCAAACTTCTAACTTTTATGCCCTTAACCCCTTACCTACATTGAACATACTATTCCATCCATGTGACCTGGGAACTAAGTCCCAAGGACGGAATAGTACACCCAACACGATCAGCGGTGCTCACGGGGTGAGCACCGCTGATCGCGGCCGGGTGTCAGCTGATTATCACAGCTGACACCCGGCACTATGTGCCAGGGGCGGTCACGGACCGCCCTGGCACATTAACCTCCGATACACTGTGATCAAACATGATCGCAGTGTACCGGGGGCACAGGGAAGAATCGCGCAAGGAGGGGGCTCCCTGCATGCTTCCCTGAGACCCTCGGAGCAACTTGATGTGCTTGCGCTACACCGAGGGTCTCCTCCATGCAGGCTTCTGGATCCAATATGGCCGTGGGGCCTTTGGGGTCCTGCAGGGAGGCGGCTTCCTCAGTGCCTGCTGAGAGCAGGCGCTGAGAAAGCCTGCTTCACTGCCTGTCAGATCGCTGATCTGACAGTGCTCTGCAAAGTGTCAGATCAGCGATCTGACACTATATAGTAATGTCCCCAATTGGGACAATGTAATAAAGTGTAAAAAAAACATGTATAAAAATAATTTATAAAAAATTCCTAAATAGATAAAAAAATTCCCTAATAAATCCTTTTTTTTGTAAATAGAAATCCAAAACAAGAAAAATACACATATTTAGTATTGCCGCGTCCATAACGACCCGCCCTATAAAACTGTCCCACTAGTTAACCCCTTTAGTGAACCCCTTCAAAAAAAAAGCAAGGCTAAAAAACCAATGCTTTATCATCATACCGCCGAACAAAAAGTGCAGTACACGCGATCAAAAAGACCTGTTATGAATGAGTCACCGGAGGAGGAGAAAACAAAAATACAAGCTAAGTCCAGAAAACCGGAGAGGCTGGTAGCTATCGGATTGCAGACCCCTGATCCTATACACCACAACTAACAGTAGCCGTGGGGGGTTCCTACGGTGCCCTAGACCCATCGTCACAGCCGGAAAACTACATAAGCCTAAAGAAGGAAAGGGGAAATCTAAACTGCCCCAGAGCAGACCCCAAAGCAATAGACAGCCCCCAACATGTATTGTCGGTGAAAAACAGATGAAAACACAAACACAGACAGAAAGACAGGCTGAGCAAACGATGGGGCCCAACTAACTAGATAGGACAGGACAGAAAAGATGCTGGCTGCAATCTGCAAAAAACCCTACCAAAAATGTCCCAACCGTCTGATAGGGAAAAAGGCCCTGAAGTCGCTAGACTTCAAAATCACTATATCAGCACTCAGGTATATTCTGAAAACAGAGCAAAGAGATCAACTGATCAGAGACAAAAATGGAATTCAGCCAGTCCCAACCAGGACTGGCTGAATACAAGCACTAAGGAAACCAGATCTCATGGAATAATAGCAGGGCAAAAACTTAGCTTTTAGTAGACAGGAACTAAGCTGGATGCAAGAGCTCAGAGCAGAAAGGATCACCAGCAGCCCTGCAGGGCGTCGGCTGCCTTATATCCACTCAGAAATTCCAGATGTCCAATCACACTCCGCCTGTTCAGATGACAGGTTCTTCCCTTCCCAATCAATTTCACTATCTCTCTTTTCACCAGCAGAGGGAGTTCATCAGACATCAAAGGTGAAGGGGAGAATGAACTCACAAAAAAGACCGATATAAATAACCATAGTTCCGCTGAAAATGTCATCTTGTCCCCCAAAAACGAGCCGCCATAGAGCATCAACAAAAAAATAAAAAAGTTATAGCTTGCAGAATAAAGCGATGCAAAAATAATTATTTTTTATATAAAATTGTTTTTATTGTATAAAAGCGCCAAAACATAAAAAATGATATAAATGAGGTATACTGACCCAAAGAATAAAACAGCTTTATCAATTTTACCACACACGTAACGGTGTAAACGCCCCCCCAAAAGAAATTAATGAAATGCTGGATTTTGTTCACTCTGCGTCCCAAAAATCGGAATAAAAAGCGATCAAAAAAGTCACGTGCCCAAAAATAGTACCAATAAAAATATCAACTCGCCCCGCAAAAAATAAGACCTCACATGACTCTGTGGGTCAAAATATGGAAAACTTATAGCTCTCAAAATGTGGTGATGCAAAAACTATTTTTACAATAAAAAGCATCTTTTAGTGTGTGACAGCTGCCAAGCATAAAAACCCACCACAAATAGTAAATCAAACCCCCTTTATCACCCCCTTAGTTAGGGAACAATAATAAAATTAAGAAATTTCCATTTTCCCATTAGGGCTAGGGATAGGGTTAGGGCTGAGATTAGGGTTAGGGGTGTGTTGGGGTTAGGGTTGGAGTTAGAATTGGGCGGTTTCCACTGTTTAGGCACATCAGGGGCTCTCCAAATGCAACATGGCGTCTGATCTAAATTCCTGCCAATACTGCGTTGAAAAAGTCAAACGATGCTCGTTCCCTTCCAAGCTCTGCCATGCGACCAAACAGTGGTTTACCCCCACATATAAAGTATCAGCCTACTCAGGACAAATTGCACAACAACTATTGGTGTCCAATTTCTCTTGTTACTCTTGGGAAAATAAAAAATTGGGGGCAAAAATATCATTTTGTGGAAAAAAAATGATTTTTTTATTTTTATGGCTCTACGTTATAAACTTCTGTGAAGCACTTGGGGGTTCAAAGTGCTCACCACACATCTAGATAAGTTCCTTGGGTGGTCTAGTTTCCGAAATGGGGTCACTTGTGGGGGGTTTCCACAGATTAGGCACATCAGGGGCTCTCCAAAAGCAAGATGACACCCACAGACCATCAAAGTCTGCATTCCAAAACGTCACTACTTCACTTCCGAGCCCCGACGTGTGCCTATACAGTAGTCTTCTCGCACATATGGGATATCAGCATACTCAGGACAAATTGGACAACTACTTTTGAGGTCAAATTTCTCGTTACCATTGGGAAAATAAAAAAATTGGGGACAAAAAAAATCATGTTTGTGGAAAAAATATGATTTTTTAATTTTCACGCCCGGGCGTTATAAACTTCTGCAAAGCACTTGGGGATTCAAAGTGATCACCAGTCACCACACATCTAGATAAGTTCCTTGAGGGGTCTAGTTTCTAAAATGTGGTCACTGGTGCGGTGTTTCCACTGTTTAGGCACATCATAGGCTCTCCAAACGCGACATGGCGTCCGTTCTCAATTCCAGCCAAAAAAGTCAAATGGCGCTGCTTCCCTTCCAAGCTCTGCCATGCGCCCAAATAGTGGTTTATCCCCACATATGGGGTATCAGTGTACTCAGGAAAAATTGCACAATAACTTTATGGGTCTTGTTACCCTTGGGAAAATAAAAATTGGGGGTGAAAAGATCATTTTTGTGGAAAAATGATTTTTTAATTTTATGGCTGTACGTTATAAACTTATGTGAAGCCCATGGGTGTTATGAATGGGTCACCGAGGAGAAAAAACAACACAGAAAACCAGAGAGGTTGGTAACTATGCAGATTGCAGATCTCCGATCCTAACCACACAACTAGCAGCAGTCATGGAGCATACCTACGATGAATCTAGACGCCTCGTCACAACTGGAGGACTACATAAGCCTAAAGCAAGAAAAGGGGAAAACTAACTGCCCCAGAGCAGACCCCAAAGGAAAGACAGCCCCCACACATGTATTGACGGTGAAACAAGATGAAAACACAAACACAGGCAGGAAAATAGGCTGAGCAAACGATGGGGCCAAACTAACCAGAAAGGACAGGAAAGGAAAGACACTGTCTGCAATCTGCCAAAAACCCTACAAAAATAATGTTCAACAATTCTGATAGCAAAATTAACCCTGAAGTCACTAGACTTCTCCCTCTATATCAGCACTCTGAAATATTCTGAGACAGAGCAAAAAGAGGCCAATCTAATAAGGGACAAAAAATAGAATTAGACTTACCGGTAATTCGGTTTCTAGAAACCTTCCACAACAGCATAGGAGGATGTCTCCATGCCCTAATGGGTGACAGGAAGCACGAGAGGTTAAAAGGTCCCTCCCACCTCCCTCTCACCAGTGACTTATAACTGATTACCATAGCACCGGTTACCTTAAGATTCTCAGAATTTGTCCAAGAATGCAGGGAGGGAAATAGTGGTGTCGTGGAAGGTTTCTAGAAACCGAATTACCGGTAAGTCTAATTCTATTTTCTCTAGCAACCTTCCACGACAGCATAGGAGGCATAACAACCTATACTGCACTGGGGGGGACAACGGCCTGAAGAACTTTGCAGCCAAAGACTAAATCCCTGTTGGACACAAGGTCTAATCTATAGTGTTTAGTGAAAGTATGTAAGGAGGACCAGGTTGCTGCCTTACAAATCTGCTCTGAAGATGCGCCTGCCCTCTCAGCCCATGAAGTGGAGGTAGATCGTGTTGAATGCACTTTGATCCCTGTAGGGGGAGTGATGTTTTGCCCCAGGTATGCTTCGGAGATAGCCTTTTTAATCCAATTGGCAATGGTGTTTTTTGCCACCTTCTTTCCTCTGTTTGGACCAGAGGTATGGATAAATAGGTTGTGGTCGATTCTATATGGTTTGGTGTACTCCAAGTATTGGAGAATTATTTGTCTTAAGTCCAGCGCGTGAAACACCTCCTCTTTGGGGTTTGCTGGGTTTTGACAGAATGAAGGAAGAATTATATTTTGAGACCTATGAAAGAAAGACACAACCTTTGGTAGGAAAGATGGATCAAGGGAGAGAACTATGGAATCGTCTCTAACTGTTAAGTAGGGTTCCTTGATTGAGAGAGCCTGGAGCTCTCCTACTCGCCTTGCTGAGGTTATTGCTATAAGAAAGGCTAATTTGTAGGTGAGGAGCTGAGAAGTACAGGATGACAGAGGCTCAAAGGGTGATTGAGTGAGTCCCGTAAGCACCACATTCAAGTCCCATGGTGGGACAGAGACTAGTTTTTTTGGATTAAAAACACACATGTGACATGCACAATGTGAACAAGTCTGTTGGACCATGTTCACTCCACCCTGACTGAAACACAAACAAAAAGCACAGAATGACAAATGTGCAAAAATACCTTGCAATAAGACATATAACAGTAGTCAGCAAGTGCTGATAAAAGGTAATAACAAACACAGGGTATTTAGTCGATACGTTTTTTTGCAAAAAAATGTATACCAAGCTGCCTCACCAACGTCAAGGTAACCCGTATTGAAGCAGTCCCTATCTAATGTATTTAATACCTGAACATATGAACTGTGTCTAAATGAGCAGGATTAAGACAGGCGCTTTCTGGTATGGGCACGTGATGCAAGACAGCTCCTTATGTGCATGTCACACAAGAGAGGGGTGGGGTCTCTCAAATCATGCATAAGCATGAAAAAAACTGGATTAAAAACACACATGTGACATGCACAATGTGAACAAGTCTGTTGGACCATGTTCTCTCCACCCTGACTGAAACACAAACAAAAAGCACAGAATGACAAATGTGCAAAAATACCTTGCAATAAGACATATAACAGTAGTCAGCAAGTGCTGATAAAAGGTAATAACAAACACAGGGTATTTAGTCGATACGTTTTTTTGCAAAAAAATGTATACCAAGCTGCCTCACCAACGTCAAGGTAACCCGTATTGAAGCAGTCCCTATCTAATGTATTTAATACCTGAACATATGAACTGTGTCTAAATGAGCAGGATTAAGACAGGCGCTTTCTGGTATGGGCACGTGATGCAAGACAGCTCCTTATGTGCATGTCACACAAGAGAGGGGTGGGGTCTCTCAAATCATGCATAAGCATGAAAAAAACTGGATTAAAAACACACATGTGACATGCACAATGTGAACAAGTCTGTTGGACCATGTTCACTCCACCCTGACTGAAACACAAACAAAAAGCACAGAATGACAAATGTGCAAAAATACCTTGCAATAAGACATATAACAGTAGTCAGCAAGTGCTGATAAAAGGTAATAACAAACACAGGGTATTTAGTCGATACGTTTTTTTGCAAAAAAATGTATACCAAGCTGCCTCACCAACGTCAAGGTAACCCGTATTGAAGCAGTCCCTATCTAATGTATTTAATACCTGAACATATGAACTGTGTCTAAATGAGCAGTATTAAGACAGGCGCTTTCTGGTATGGGCACATGATGCAAGACAGCTCCTTATGTGCATGTCACACAAGAGAGGGGTGGGGTCTCTCAAATCATGCATGTAGCCTAGCGGCCGATGTCATGATTCTTTTTATCCACCTGTGGTTAGCCAAGTCACAGTCAAACATAGAGCTTAATGCTGATACTTGTATATTTAGTGTGCTAGGTTTTAGACCTAGTTCCAGCCCCCTCTGTAAGAAATCTAGGATACGGGAAATGTTAGGGTTGTCTGGGTCAGGCAGGTCTGGCAGACACCATGAGGAGAATCTCTTCCATATTTTATTATATATGGCAATGTTGACTGGCTTCCGAGATTTCAGGAGGGTTTTAATTACCGCCTCTGATAGCCCCCTGGCCCTCAAGATCTGGGCTTCAGAAACCAGGCCGCTAACTTCATTTCCCTGAGGTTCGGGTGATGCAGAGGACCCTGTAAGAGAAGATCGTCTTTTATGGGTAGGATGAATGGCCCGTCTACCTGTAGTTCTGTTATTAGAGAGTACCAGCTCCTATTTGGCCATAGCAGAGCTACTAGAATTGTTGGGGTGTGATCCTCCTGGATTTTCCTCAGGGTAGCAGCAAGGATTGGAACTGGCAGGAAGGCATATGCCAGATGGAAACTCCACCTGTGGGCGAAGGCGATCACTCCCAGAGATCTGTCCCTGGGGTTCAGGGAGAAGTAGTTTCTCACATGAGCATTCTCTCCTGAGGCTAGTAGGTCCACCTCCGGGAGGCCCCACCTGCTGACTAGTATTCGAAAGACTCTTCCATTCAGGGCCCACTCGCCAGGCTGGATGCTTTTTCTGCTCAGGAAATCTGCCTGAAGATTGTCCGTACCCCTCAGGTGGACTGCTGTCAGGGAATGAAGGTGTCTTTCGGCCCAGCAAAATATTCGGCCTGAGAGGCCCTCCAGGTCGCTGGATCTTGTGCCACCCTGGTGCCTGAGATGTGCCACTGTTGTTATGTTGTCCGAGTAGACTCTGATATGTTGGTCTTGGACCAGGTGTCTTGCTGCCAGGAGAGCTTCCTCCACTTCTTTCAGCTCCCTGAAGTTTGAGGATCTTGCACTCATTTTCTGGCTCCATAACCCTTGGAATGGCTGACGAGACACTACAGCTCCCCAACCATTTTTGCTGGTGTCTGTTGTTACCATAACCAGGGGAATCTGGGACCAGTTGACTCCCCTGCACAGGTTTTTGCGGTCCATCCACCATGATAGTGAAGCTTTCACTGTTCCCTGGGTCTGGACCCTTTTGTTCAGGCAGGTGTGATCCCTGTTCCAGTTTCTTAAGATATGAGACTGGAGTGTTCTGGAGTGGGCCTGCGCCCAAGGCACCGACTGGATGCAGGAGGTCATTAATAGAGTTGAGCGAAACGGGTCGAAAAAATTCAAAAGTCGCCGACTTTTGGCAAAGTCGGGTTTCATGAAACCAAACCCGACCCTAGGATGAGGTCGGCCACGAGGTCGGCGACTTACGCGCCAAAGTCGCGTTTCAAAAGTTTGTTTTGCGCTCTTTTTCAGCCAATCAGGATCCACGGACACTGTGGGCAACGTGATGACATAGGCAGGTCACCACCATCTTTCAGAAGGGCATGCAAGTGATTGGCTTGCTTTGGTGGGCATCACAGGGGTTATAAAAGGGCATGCACGCCGACCGCCATCTTACTTCTGCCGATCTTAGCATAGGGAGAGGTTGCTGATTCTGTAGGGAGAGCGTTAAGCAGGGAAGAAGACACCAAAAACTGCTTCTGCTGCTAGCGATTTTGCATGTACAACACACCAGTCACTGTGCAGTGCAAGGGGAGGCTATATAGTGGTGTATCAGAGGTGTTGGTTGTTGGGCTGCCTTCTAAGGCTTCCTGACATTCCTGCATTGCTGCTTACCCACTGCTCCGCAAACTGCTTTTTTAAAAGCAATCCCAATTTTTTTTTTTGTCCTGCTGAGGTACTGAGTGTGCATTTTTTCACACCATACAGCGGTGTACGCTCCTCACACAGTACCGTGTAACGGCTGTTATCACAGCCACAGTGAAGCTATCAGTGAGTCACTCTGTGAGAATAAGTCAAGGACATGTTCCGTTCTTACAGACCTGCACTCTAGGGAGATTCCAATTCTGCCCAATTCTACATACACCTTGTAGTTTGTGATACACTAGCCAATTTCTGCCTGTGACATAGCGCTCAGATATTCAGTGGGCCTCACACAATCCATAAGTGTCCAGTGTCCACAAGTGTGTGCAGAAATTAAAAATCTCCCTTATCCTCTAGTCACTTTGGTCACAGCTCTGCCATCGAGCCTGTGACAGAGCGCTCAGATACTCAGTGGGCCTCACACAATCCATAAGTGTCCAGTGTCCACAAGTGTGTGCAGAAATTAAAAATCTCCCTTATCCTCTAGTCACTTTTGTCACAGCTTTGCCTTCGAGCCTGTGACAGAGCGCTCAGATACTCAGTGGGCCTCACACAATCCATAAGTGTCCAGTGTCCACAAGTGTGTGCAGAAATTAAAAATCTCCCTTATCCTCTAGTCACTTTGGTCACAGCTCTGCCATCGAGCCTGTGACAGAGCGCTCAGATACTCAGTGGGCCTCACACAATCCATAAGTGTCCAGTGTCCACAAGTGTGTGCAGAAATTAAAAATCTCCCTTATCCTCTAGTCACTTTGGTCACAGCTCTGCCATCGAGCCTGTGACAGAGCGCTCAGATACTCAGTGGGCCTCACACAATCCATAAGTGTCCAGTGTCCACAAGTGTGTGCAGAAATTAAAAATCTCCCTTATCCTCTAGTCACTTTGGTCACAGCTCTGCCATCGAGCCTGTGACAGAGCGCTCAGATACTCAGTGGGCCTCACACAATCCATAAGTGTCCAGTGTCCACAAGTGTGTGCAGAAATTAAAAATCTCCCTTATCCTCTAGTCACTTTGGTCACAGCTCTGCCATCGAGCCTGTGACAGAGCGCTCAGATACTCAGTGGGCCTCACACAATCCATAAGTGTCCAGTGTCCACAAGTGTGTGCAGAAATTAAAAATCTCCCTTATCCTCTAGTCACTTTGGTCACAGCTCTGCCATCGAGCCTGTGACAGAGCGCTCAGATACTCAGTGGGCCTCACACAATCCATAAGTGTCCAGTGTCCACAAGTGTGTGCAGAAATTAAAAATCTCCCTTATCCTCTAGTCACTTTGGTCACAGCTCTGCCATCGAGCCTGTGACAGAGCGCTCAGATACTCAGTGGGCCTCACACAATCCAAAAGTGTCCAGTGTCCACAAGTGTCTGCAGAAATTCAAAATCTCCCCTGTCCTATAGACACCTTGTACCTTGTTTTACATTACTATATAGTTTGTTGGATTTTGTCTACATTTCTACCAAAAATGAGGAACGCTGGAGGAAGAGGCCGTGGAATTGGGCGGGGGTTGGCAGCTGGTAATGATGGTGTTGGTAGTGGATCTGATGGTAGTGGCAAGAGCAAAATAGGACCGAATGCAGGAGGTGTTGAGCCTGCATCATCGTCTGGCTACATAAGGCCTCGAACGCTTAGTTTTCTAGGAGTTGGCAAACCGCTTTTAAAGCCAGAGCATCAGGAAAAAGTTTTGTCTTACATTGCTGACTCAGCCTCCAGCTCTATCGCCTCCTCTTCTTCAGTTGTAAAAAGTAAAAGCACTGAGTCGTCATTGGAGGCTCATGTTCATGAACCACACCTTTCCTTGTGTCCTTCACCCCAACCAAGATTGAAGGATGACGCAGGCCATACTACTGATTACTCCATGGAGCTGTTTTCACATACCATGCCTGGATTATCAAGTGAAATGGTGAATTACCCAGGCCAAGATGAATCTGACATGGAGTGCACTGATGCACAGCCGCTGATGGATGATTCTGCTGGTAAATTCACTCAGAGCACTACATTGTCCTCGCAGTGTTCAGAGCCAGATTCTGACCCTGATGAGACTCAGGTGCCCCTTCCCGCACACTATACCACCATACACGGTGACACAGAGGAAGGTGCACATGACATAGAAGAGGAGGTGATGGATGACCCAGTTGTTGACCCAGATTGGCATCCATTGGGGGAAGAGGGTGCTGCTTCCAATAGCTCAGATGAGGAGCATCCACAGCAGACATCGACATCGCAACAGCTGTTATCTGGCAGGCCCGGAGCACTCCAAAGACAGGTTCCAAACATCAAAAGAGTTGCTGGACAGCTTGTCCAGAGGGTCAAAAGATCACAGCGTGCTAGGCCGCAAAATGTCTGCCAAAGTAGGAAGAGTGCAGTGTGGCACTTTTTTGAACAAAATCCTCATGATCAGGCCAAGGTTATCTGTAAGAAGTGCGCAAAGACCTTTAGCCGAGGGAAAAATCTGAAAAATTTGAATACCAGTTGCATGCTTAGACATTTAACCAGCATGCACTTGCAAGCGTGGACACAACACCAAACCTCAAGTGCCACATGTGCAACTGATCACAACGAAGGTAGTCAGCAATGCTACATTGTTTCCCCCACTGTAAGCCCACCGGTTAGCACAGCAGCAAATGTTGAGGTGTCGGTGCAATGCCACAGCAGTCAGGGAATCCCACTGTTATATCAACGAAAGACTGATTGTAGGCCATCAGAAAGAACAACAACTCCATCACCATCATCAACCCTCTCTCAGTCCGCCCTGTCCACCGCTACTTCCACCATATGCAGCTCTCAAGTCCAGCTCACCCTCCCAGACACTATGAGTAGGTCAAGAAAGTACTCAGTCTCTCATCCGCGTACACTGGGTTTGAACGCCCACATTGCCAAACTAATCTCATTTGAGATGATGCCCTTTCGGTTGGTGGAAAGCACAGCTTTCCGCGAACTCATGGCCTATGCAGTACCACGCTATGACCTACCCAGTCACCACTTCTTCTCTTGCAAAGCCATCCCAGCCCTCCACCATCATGTGAAAGACCGCATTGTCCATGTACTCAAGCAGTCAGTGAGCGGAAAGGTGCACCTCACAACTGATGCATGGTCCAGTCGGCATGGCCAGGGCCGTTACGTGTCCATCACTGCGCACTGGGTTAATGTGGTGGATGCAGGGTCCACAGGGGACAGTGGTGGTGGGACAGTGCTGCCTAGCCCACGGTATAGGAAACAGTTGGCTGTAGGCGTTCGACCCTCCTCCTCCTCCTCCAGAAGCGAAAGCTCGTCCACAGAGCGCAGTCGCACGAGCACTCCATCTGCAGCTGCCACTGTTGCACACGATGTGTCCCCCTATCGAGCAGCTAGTGGAAAGCGTCAGCAGGCTGTGTTGCAGATGATGTGTTTGGGCGACAGACACACCGCCGAGGTACTGGCCGAGTACTTGAAGCGACAAACTGAGTCATGGCTGGGCAGTGTACATCTTGAGGCAGGCAAGGTAGTTAGTGATAACGGCCGTAATTTTGTGGCAGCCATAGCCCTTTCAAAACTCAGCCACATACCTTGCTTGGCTCACACCTTGAACCTGGTGGTGCAGTGCTTCCTCAAAAATTATCCGGAGTTAACAGCCCTGCTCCAGAAGGTGCGAAGACTGTGCGCGCACATCCGCCGGTCGCCTGTACACTCCGTTCGTATGCAGAAGCTGCAGCGATTGCTCCACCTTCCCAACCACCGCCTCATTATCGACATTGCAACAAGGTGGAACTCCACCCTGCACATGGTGGAGCGGCTGTGCGAGCAGAGGCAGGCCATAATGCATTTGTGGGAGGATACACGGCCAGGCACTTTGAGAGCAGACATGGAGTTGACAGGTGTGCAGTGGTCGAAGCTGAAAGACCTCTGTAAAGTCCTTCAGTGTTTTGAGGAATGCACACGGCTGGTAAGCGCAGACGATGCCATCCTAAGCATGAGCATCCCACTTATGCGTCTGCTCATGCAAACTTTGACGCACCTTAAGGAGCAGGCGTCTGCAGCCAATGTTGATGAGGAGGAAGAGGAGGAGGGAATCCTTGATGACATTCAGCCATTGTCTGCTCAGTGACCTCTCCTGGACGAGGTGGAGGAAGAAGAGGAGTAGGAGGAGGAGGATGATGGGGATGATTACTTAGGGGAGGAGGATGCATCTCGTGGGGCAAGTGAAAATGTTGGCGTGGCAAGGTCTGGTACAGGGTTTGTGCGTGACTGGAGGGATGTGGATTTGCCAGAAAGTGCTCCTCCAACCAGCACTCGCAGTGCATCATTGACACCGGGAACATTGGCCCACATGTCAGATTATGCCTTGCGGATCCTAAAAAGGGACCCCCGCATTGCCAAAATGATGAACGATGACGACTACTGGTTGGCCAGCATCCTGGATCCACGCTATAAAGGCAAATTACAAAACATCATGCCACAGGAGAACCTTGACCTAATATTGGCTAATAAACAAGCAACTCTGGTAAATCGGTTGCTTGAGGCATTCCCAGCGGTGATGGTTCTCACACGAGCCGTACAGGCCGGGGGCAGCTTGGCAGAGGTGTTCGTGGTGCACACAGCAGAAGTGGCGTTGGAGACAGGGGTTTCATGACAATGTTGTGGACTGATTTTTCAAATACCGCTCACACAACTGGTAATACTGCATCGATGGAAAGTGACAGGAGACAGCAGTTGTCAACTATGGTTACAAACTACTTTTCCTCCCATATCGATGTTCTCCCACACAGGTCATTCCCCTTTGACTATTGGGCCGCTAAACTGGACACCTGGCCTGAATTGGCCCAATATGCCTTACAGGAGCTCGCTTGCCCAGCTGCAAGTGTGCTATCGGAAAGAGTCTTCAGTGCAGCTGGAACAATCCTGACAGAAAAAAGGACCCGTCTGTCAACCCAAAATGTGGATGATCTAACCTTCATTAAAATGAACCATGCATGGGTTTCCAAGGATTTTGTCCAACGTTCCCCTGATGACACATAGGGTGACAGAAAAATGGCTTGCTTTGGTCCACCTCTTCCTGGGACTTCACCTATTTCGCCTTTTGCATCAGCTGAATGTCCAACATCAACATATGCCACTTTCTAAAACTCCCTAACTGTGCTGCCTCCCCCCCCATGGCCGGGGTCACCACCTAGCGCACGACACCGTGCGTGTGCTGTTGCCCTGGACAGGTGGGTAGGCCGACTCTTGGGCGCGGGCACTGGCACAGGGTCCCTCATAGTGCAATTAAGTGTCTCTGACGGTGGTGGTGCACACCCGCCGTCAGATACACTGCTGTACTATGAGGGGCCCAGTGCCAGTACCGACGCCCACGAGTGGGCCCCCCTTGCTTGGGCAGGGCCCCAGCATTTGCAATCTTTACCTCTCCCTGCTCCTCCGCTGTGTAATCTGGGCCGTCAAATCCATACTGTGCCTGACACCGTCTGAGCCTGCCTCCTGATGTATAGACATATCTTTTGAATGTGTACGCTATCCATACATGTTATCTGGGGATACGGTACCCTTTCTAACCTTTGTGCAATCACGTGCAATCCATACTGGGCCTAACACCGTCTGAGCCTGCCTCCTGATGTATAGACATATATTTTGAATGTGTACGCTATCCATACATGTTATCCGGGGATACGGTACCCTTTCTAACCTTTGTGCAATCACGTGCAATCCATACTGTGCCTGACACCGTCTGAGCCTGCCTCCTGATGTATAGACATATCTTTTGAATGTGTACACTATGCTATCCATACATGTTATCTGGGGATACGGTACCCTTTCTAACCTTTGTGCAATCACGTGCAATCCATACTGGGCCTAACACCGTCTGAGCCTGCCTCCTGATGTATAGACATATTTTGAATGTGTACGCTATCCATACATGTTATCCGGGGATACGGTACCCTTTCTAACCTTTGTGCAATCACGTGCAATCCATACTGTGCCTGACACCGTCTGAGCCTGCCTCCTGATGTATAGACATATCTTTTGAATGTGTACGCTATCCATACATGTTATCTGGGGATACGGTACCCTTTCTAACCTTTGTGCAATCACGTGCAATCCATACTGGGCCTAACACCGTCTGAGCCTGCCTCCTGATGTATAGACATATATTTTGAATGTGTACGCTATCCATACATGTTATCCGGGGATACGGTACCCTTTCTAACCTTTGTGCAATCACGTGCAATCCATACTGTGCCTGACACCGTCTGAGCCTGCCTCCTGATGTATAGACATATCTTTTGAATGTGTACACTATGCTATCCATACATGTTATCTGGGGATACGGTACCCTTTCTAACCTTTGTGCAATCACGTGCAATCCATACTGGGCCTAACACCGTCTGAGCCTGCCTCCTGATGTATAGACATATTTTGAATGTGTACGCTATCCATACATGTTATCCGGGGATACGGTACCCTTTCTAACCTTTGTGCAATCACGTGCAATCCATACTGTGCCTGACACCATCTGAGCCTGCCTCCTGATGTATAGACATATCTTTTGAATGTGTACGCTATCCATACATGTTATCTGGGGATACGGTACCCTTTCTAACCTTTGTGCAATCACGTGCAATCCATACTGGGCCTAACACCGTCTGAGCCTGCCTCCTGATGTATAGACATATATTTTGAATGTGTACGCTATCCATACATGTTATCCGGGGATACGGTACCCTTTCTAACCTTTGTGCAATCACGTGCAATCCATACTGTGCCTGACACCGTCTGAGCCTGCCTCCTGATGTATAGACATATCTTTTGAATGTGTACGCTATCCATACATGTTATCTGGGGATACAGTACCCTTTCTAACCTTTGTGCAATCACGTGCAATCCAACTGGGCCTAACACCGTCTGAGCCTGCCTCCTGATGTATAGACATATATTTTGAATGTGTACGCTATCCATACATGTTATCTGGGGAAACGGTACCCTTTCTCACCTTTGTGCAATCACGTGTAATCCATACTGGGCGTGAGAACGGCTGGCGAGCTGTTAAGCAAGCTACAGCACCTGTGGTTTGCACACGTAAGTTTTTTATTTTTTCAGGAATGACGGTTAGGCCTAATTCCGGAACTGCGGTTGACCTGCACTTACTGGGAAATCATCGTTCGCGGGTAATAATTGTAATCAGTGATCCCCATCACTAGCGTTGTTCAGCGGGTTATCTGCACCTGTAAGCGACAAACGCTGGCCTTTTCAGTGTAGCGCACATGCAGCCACGGACATGTAAGGGCATGACACACCAGTTATTGGCCAATCTCATGTGCCAGAGCCTCACTTGTCCCTCTAGTAAGCCGGACTCGGACCGCGGGGCATGACGGAGTCTCGTTCGTTAACGTAATTAAGCTTGCAATGTGTGCATCTGTTCTGTAGCTGGCATGGTTGAGGTTTCCCAGGTGGAGTCGAATTTAACCGTAGGCTCCACTCCTGGTGGTGCCCTTCTGGACATTCCTTTAAGGTTCAGCTTTGCAACCATACTGCCCACGTAAAACAAACACTTTGCCTTCATGAACGCTGTTTGGAGGGTCATGACTCGTGGGAATAACGCCGCCCAATCAGTTAACCTGCTAGAGAGATCCTTCGTTGCTCCCAAGCATGACATCACACTCCCTAGGAGGAAGGTAATGCCACTGTGGCGACCGTACTCCTGGGGGCGACACAAGTGCACTGATGCCCAGCCACTGCTCGATGAATCTGCTGGTACATTGACCCAGACCACTACATTCCCCTCGCACGCTACACGGCCTGAATCTGACCCTGATGAAACTCAGGTTACCCTTCCCATATACAGTTCCATCTTACACGGTGACAAAGAGGAAGCTGCAGATGAAAGTGCAGGTTCGGCCCACCCGCCATCAGACACACCACTGTACTATCAGGGGCCCTGTGCCAGTGCCGTCGCCAACGAGTGGGCCCCCCCTGCTTGCTCAGGATCACAGCACTTGCAAGGTTGAAATACTGTGCAGTGAGATGGAAGATGGGGACGACGAGGAGTCCAGACTAGTACAGGGATTCCCTAGCGAGGAGACTTATTTGATTGTTTTCAATGTTGGGACAGCAATTTTTGGGGAGCACTATACTCTGGAGAATGATAGATGGGGCCCACCATACACTGGAACATTCCAAAGGTGGACATCAGACACTGGAGCAGCATTTACAGGGCCCATTATACACTAGAGCATTAGAAATGGGGCCCATTATGTTTGGAGCATTATTTGGGCCCATAAGACAGTGGAGCTTCATCCATGGGGACCAACATATACTGTAGCATTATGTGGAGCTCATCATATACTGTTTCAAACATTATATGGGACCAATGATTCTGTATGGAGAAATAGATGGGCCTCGTCATGAGATGTAAAAAGTGAAGTATTTTTCATTGTACTATACCGCTATTTCTCTGCCGTATCGGAGCATGATGAGTTGTGGTATGTGTTAAAGGGGCGCTCTTTCGCCCAGGGCACATGAAAACCTGGAGCCAGCCCTCCCCCAAATTTAGCCAAATAACCCCCATTTTTCAGTGCGTAACTTGTATTATGACGTTAATTAAGGTTGACAAGCTTAAGTAAGAAGAATTGGCATTCAAATGGGCACTGTAGGTGTGTTTCCTGTCCTCCTCTCACTGCCGACTTTTATTCCCCATTGACTTACATTGGGTTTCGTGTTTCAGGACGACCCCGACTTTTCCCTATAATCGGACGATCTTGCTCGACCCGACTTTTGGAAAAGTCGGGTTTCACGAAACGAAACTCGACCCTAAAAAACCAAAAGTCGCTCAACTCTAGTCATTAACCTAGTATGGACATGGCTGCCCTGAGGGTCGGGGATCTCTGTCCTCTGAAATCTGAGACTCTTGACATTATAGACGTCTGATGTTCCTCCGAGAGGAAGGACATTTTATTCTTTGAATCTAGTAGGATTCCTAAACATTTTATCTCCTGAGAGGGTTGGATTTGCGACTTCTTTATATTCGGGATCTACCCCAATGATTGGAGAATGTCTAGAGTCTGGGCTACCTGGTCTTCCAGGGCCTGGTAGGATGACCCTATTACCAGTAGGTCGTCCAGGTAAGGTACATTACATATTCCCCGGCTTCTGATGTAGGACACGGCCTCTGTCATAATTTTGGAAAACACTCGAGGGGCAGAGGATATTCCAAAGGGAAGCACATTGTATTGAAAGTGCTTGACTTCCGGACCCTGACGGATCGCAAACCTTAGATACTTCCTGTGGGAAGGATGTATGGGTATGTGGAAATAAGCATCCTTCAGATCTATAGTTGCCATGAAGTAAGATGGCCCTATTAGAGGAATGGTGGTCTTTACTGACTCCATCTTGAATTTGCGGTATGCAATGTGTCGGTTGAGGCCCTTCAGATTTATTATTATCCTTGCCTCCCCTGTGGGCTTTTTCACTAGGAACAATCTGGAATAATGCCCCATTCCTTGCTCCTCCACAGGGACCCAAGAGATGGCATTTGAGTGTAGAAGAAGCCGAATGCCGGATTTTAGTGCTGGGGACTCCCGAGGTGGTAGGGAGGCAACTCTTATACCCCGCGGGGGGAGGATTCGAGCTCTAGCAGTAGGCCCTCTCTGATCACACTGAGGACCCAGGGGCTGTTGGAGATCAACTGCCAGGCAGGAGCAAACCTCGAAAGCCTCCCCCCGACCGGGGTCGAGTCATTGTTTTTCTTGTGGTGGTTGCTGCTGCTGCTGGGGGACCAGGATGTTCCTGCCTCTCCCTTTAGCGTAGCTCCATCTTCCAGTCTTTCCCTTTCCTCGCGGTTGGGATGATTGACTCTGGGGGGCTCGAAAAAGACGCTTTGTTGAGGTCCTCTGCTCTGGAAGCACCTTCTTTTTATCTGTGGCCTTTTCTAAAATTTCGTCTAAGTCAAGGCCGAAGACATGTTCGCCTTTGAAGGGTAAAGAGCAGAGTTTAACTTTGGAAGTAACATCACCACTCCATGTTTTAAGCCAGAGGGCTCGCCTGGCGGAATTTGACTGGACCATAGCCCTGGCAGAGGCACGGATCATCTCCATTGATGCATCTGCCAGGAAACCCGTAGCTCTCTGCAAGATAGGGAGGGAGTTAAGGAGGTCACTTCTCGAGGTACCACGAGAAATATGGCTCTCTAGCTCCTCAAACCATTGGAAGAGGGACCTAGATACACAAGTGGACGCGATTCCTGACTTTAAGGTAAAGGCAGAGGTTTCCTAGGCCTTCCTTAGGAGGCTTTCTGCTTTACGGTCCATCGGATCTCTAAGCTGGGATGCATCATCAAACGGCAGAACTGTCTTTTTTACCACTCTTGCCACCTGGACGTCAATCTTCGGGATGTCCCATTTAAATTCCTCTCCCTCCAGGGGAAATCTATGTCGGATTTCTGAGGGGGCCGAGTTGCGTTTTTCTGGATACTCCCATTCCTGGGAAATCATATCTGCTATACTCCTGTGGACTGGAAAGCCTGTTCGTTTAGGCCCCTCGTATCCACCAAACATGCGATCCTGTGTTGTCTGCGTGACAGGTTCGTCCTCTAGGCCCATAGTGGCACTTACTGCACTGACCAGCTCCTCCACATATGCTGTGGAGAGGAGGTACCTTCTAGTGTCTGCTGACCCAGAGGTTCCCGGTTGTTCCCAATTCTCGAATCCCGATTTGTATGATCCCTCTGATTCAGATTCCAAATTCTCTATTTGAATTTTCCGCTTTTTTGGGGGTGGTGAGCCCACAATCGGGGGGAGTGGAGGTGGTGGAGGGGGGCAGGGCAGCTAAAGAGGTTTGAACCTGATGGGTAACCAAGCTGCGGATCTCGCCGATTAATGACGGGTGCTCAGCCCTAACCACCTTATCTGTGCAAGCTTGGCATAGCTTTTTCTCCCAATTTGAGGGAAGTTTCGTGCTGCATATCGCACATTTAGCCGACTTGCTGGTTGCATTGGTGCTCTTATGGGCAGACTTTTCTCCCTATGAAACAAGGGGGAGAAATATTTTGAGGACCTATACCCAGAGACCGCACTACTAGGACCCATCCCCGGACACTTACTGTGGCTGGGGCAGCGCTGGACTCTGCAGACGCAGGGCAGGAAGGCCCGTCCATGTTAACAGGGGATTCTCATCTTACCTGTCGGCGTCTTCCGGCGGGTTAATAACAGATTAACCCGCCCTCAGCGCAGTATTCATTTTCCCCCTCCTCCTCCCTGGGTCCCGGAGCAGGCAGAGCAAGCGCTGGCGAGCTCCACGCGCCGGAAACAGCATGAGGGCCGCCATGACAGCACGACCTCCACATACCCCGGAAGTGACCCGCGCGTGTGACGTCACTTCCGGGTGTCGCACTGCACGCAGGGGGAGGAGGAGAGACCGGAGAGCTACAGGAGGCCTCCGGCCAGGGATCACTGGCCCGCTTTACTCCCCATAGGGGAGCGCGGGAGGGTGTCACGGGGGCTTAGTTCAACTAAGGCTGAAATACCCGGGGCCCCTGTGGTGTCCCTTTACTAGGGGAAACCCTGTCTGACCCTCAACCCAGGGTTTTTGCTGAAGGTGCAAATGCCTGAGCCTCCGACCTTTCCTTATCTCCTGCTCAGCCCTGCACTTAACCCTCCACCCTCCACCCAGTGAGAAGTCACCACCAAAGCTCCCACACAAATAATGACAGACAGGGAGAACTTAAACTGCACTGCGCCGCACACACACAGGAATAAACAGTAATGTGAACAGGGCACAACTAAACACAAATATGGGAAGGAGAAAGGATAACGACGGATCATACGACACCAGATATGAATCTCTCTCTCTTGAACACCTCCACTCCAGACCGGAACCACTTGGTATGAAACACAAGCTATAATCGGCGACGCCCATAGGCCAGCATGACTATTTAAAGACCGTGGGCGTGACTAACCATCCAACCTGGTCTCCAGCAGGATTAACCCCCGAGAGCCTGAAGATCAGGCCGGCGCCACTGAGGCTATAGTGGCTGGAGGTGGAACTACCTCTGCCTGCCGGATGCTGTGGTGTGAACAGCGTCCGACATGACAGTACCCCGTCTTCTACGAGGGACCCCAGGGCCCTCAAGACTCATAGGACCCGGCTTGTCCGGATGACGACGGTGAAAAGAACTGACCAGCCGATCCGCATGTATGTCTGAGGCTGGAACCCAAGACCTCTCCTCTGGACCATACCCCCGCCAGTGCACCAAATACTGAAGAGTACGGCGTACTACTCGAGAGTCCACTACCTTGGCGACCTCGAACTCTAACTCGCCATCCACCATGACTGGAGGTGGCATCGGCGTCGTGTCCACCAAGCCTACCACCTTTTTCAATAAAGCCCTGTGAAACACGTTGTGTATCTTGTACACCGCGGGAAGTTCCAACCGATAAGCCACTGGGTTAATGATGGCAGAAATCCTAAAAGGCCCAATAAACCTTGGACCCAGTTTTAAAGAAGGGATTTTGAGTTTTATGTTCTTCGTAGCTAACCACACCCATTCACCCACACACAGGTCCGGACCTGGCACGCGTCTACTGTCAGCCACCCGTTTGTACCTGGCACTCATGCTCAACAAACGCTGTTTCACCCGCCTCCAGACTGATGACAATTGGGCTCCTAGCTGATCCTCCTCCGGGACACCCCCGGAGTCACCCTGACGTAAGGTACAAAACTGAGGATGTTGACCGTACACACAAAAGAATGGAGACTCTCCTGATGACTCTTGGCGGTGATTATTTAATGCGAATTCGGCCAGAGGAAGGAAAGTAGACCACTCCTCCTGGTTGTCGGACACAAAGCATCGTAAATACTGTTCTAGATTTTGGTTCATGCGCTCAGTTTGTCCATTAGACTGTGGATGAAACGCCGATGAATGTGACAACTTGATCCCCAACCTTGAGCAAAAAGCTTTCCAAAACCTCGCCACAAATTGCGTACCCCTATCAGATACTATGTCAGACGGTACTCCGTGGAGTCTGACCACCTCCTTCACAAATACCTGAGCCAACGTCTTAGCATTGGGCAAAGAGGACAACGCCACAAAATGCGCCATCTTTGAAAAACGGTCAACCACCACCAGGATGACCGTGTTCCCTGCCGAGGCTGGCAAGTCAGTGATAAAATCCATGGAGATTTCTGTCCATGGCCTATTGGGTACCCCCAGAGGCTGTAGCGTGCCAGCAGGACGGGTTCGGGGTGACTTAGCCCTAGCGCACGTGATGCAAGCTGCCACGTACGAGACCATGTCCTGCCGGATTTTGGGCCACCAGAAACGACGCGATACCAGCTCTAAGGTGCCCTTCACCCCTGGGTGACCAGCCAGTACCGAATCGTGGTGTTCCTTCAACACCTTAGGCCGAAGATGCAGGGGTACAAATGATTTGTTGGCGGGAAGTCCTGGTGGTACCTCCTCTTGGGCCTCGGCAATCTCCGCCTCTACCTCAGTCGTGAGAGCCGAGACCACTACCCCTTTCTGGAGGATGGGTACCGGCTCTTCCCGAGGTTCTCCCCCCGGAAAACACCTAGACAAAGCATCCGCCTTGGTGTTTTTAGCCCCGGGACGGTACGTCACAAGAAAATTGAAACGAGTAAAAAACAATGCCCAGCGAGCCTGCCTAGGAGACAGACGCTTGGCCGACTCCAGGTAGAGCAGATTCTTATGGCCGATTATAATGTCACGGGGGCTTAGTTCAACTAAGGCTGAAATACTCGGGGCCCCTGTGGTGTCCCTTTACTAGGGGAAACCCTGTCTGACCCTCAACCCAGGGTTTTTGCTGAAGGTGCAAATGCCTGAGCCTCCGACCTTTCCTTATCTCCTGCTCAGCCCTGCACTTAACCCTCCACCCTCCACCCAGTGAGAAGTCACCACCAAAGCTCCCACACAAATAATGACAGACAGGGAGAACTTAAACTGCACTGCGCCGCACACACACAGGAATAAACAGTAATGTGAACAGGGCACAACTAAACACAAATATGGGAAGGAGAAAGGATAACGACGGATCATACGACACCAGATATGAATCTCTCTCTCTTGAACACCTCCACTCCAGACCGGAACCACTTGGTATGAAACACAAGCTATAATCGGCGACGCCCATAGGCCAGCATGACTATTTAAAGACCGTGGGCGTGACTAACCATCCAACCTGGTCTCCAGCAGGATTAACCCCCGAGAGCCTGAAGATCAGGCCGGCGCCACTGAGGCTATAGTGGCTGGAGGTGGAACTACCTCTGCCTGCCGGATGCTGTGGTGTGAACAGCGTCCAACATGACAGAGGGCCAGGAATGGTCCCGAATCCAGGAGGAGACGGGAGCAGCTCGGAGGAGGGGAGGCAGCGCCACCGACCACCACTGCCCGGCTTTTTCTTTCCTCAGGTATGCTGCAGCAGCCGGCCACACAGCACACCAGACCTCTCCATGCCCCATGGGGGACAGGAAAGTCACTGGTGAGAGGGAGGTGGGAGGGACCTTTTAACCTCTCGTGCTTCCTGTCCCCCATTAGGGCATGGAGACATCCTCCAATGCTGTCGTGGAAGGTTGCTAGAGAAAAGGCAAATTGGCAAATACAGATAAAAAAGAGTGGAAATTCAGCACAGCCCCAGCCGGGGCTGGCTGACCACACAAAAAACTGAATAGACCAACAAAAGCAAGTGTGAACATTAGCAAAAAACTTAGCTTGAGAAGACTGGAACAGAGCTGAAGTCCAAGACCTGAGAAGCAGACTGAATCACCAGCACCAGGATAGGGCGTTGGCTGTTATGAATGAGTCACCGTAGGAGGCAAAAACAGAAATACTAGCTAAGTCCAGAAAACCAGAGAAGTTGGCAGCTATCGGATTGCAGACCTCTGAACCTATCAACAACAACTAGCAGTAGCCGTGGGGGGTTCCTACGGTGCCCTAGACCCCTCGATCACAGCCGGAGAACTGCATAGCCTAAAGACAGAAAGGGAAATCTAAACTGCCCCAGAACAGACCCCAAAGCAATAGGCAGCCCCCAACATATAATGACGGTGAAGCAAGATGAAAAAACACTCACACAGATAGAAAGATGGGCTTAGCAAATGATGGGGCCCAAGCTAACTAGATAGGACAGGATAGAAAAGCTGCTGTCTGTAATCCGCCAAAACCCTATCAAAACAAGAGCCAACAGCTGATAGGGAAAAAAGCCCTGAAGACGCTAGGCTTCAAAAAGACTATATCAGCACTCAGGTATTTTCTGAAGACAGAGCAAAAAGGAATTCAGCTCACCCCAGCAGGGAATGGCAGAAATCAAGGAAAAACAATGCAAAACAAAACCAAAACACAAATGCAAAAAGTAGAGCAGAAAACTTAGCTTTTGGGGAGCAGGAATCAGACTGGTCTCCTAGAATCCCTCAGAGAGATCACCAGCAAGGCAGAAGGGCGTCGTCTGCCTTATATCCAGTCAGTAATTCCCGTCACCCAGTCATCATCATCCTACCCAGGTGCTTGGTAATCAGCCTCACTACCTTTCTTCACCAGAAGAGGGAGTTCATCAGACCTCAACAGTGAAGGGGAAAATGAACTCACAACAGTACCTCCCCCTTGAGGAGGGGTCACCGAACCCTCATCCACGCTACCAGGGCGATCAGGGTGAGCCCGATGAAAGGCACGCACCAATCTTTTGGCATGAATATCAGAGGCAGAGACCCAGGAATTATCCTCCTGTCCATAACAATTCCACTTAACCAAATACTGGAGTCTCCGTCTAGCCAGACGGGAATCCAGTATCTTCTCTACCTCATATTCCATGTTACCTTCAACCTATACAGGGTCTGGAGGTGCCACCCCAGGAACTACTGGTTCAACAAACCTCTTCAACAAGGACTTATGAAACACATTATGGATTTTAAATGTAACAGGAAGAGCCAAACGTAAAGAGACCGGATTAATAATCTCCAAAATCTTGTAAGGTCCAATAAATCAAGGCTTAAACTTAGGAGAAGCCACCTTCATAGCGATATTTTTTGATGATAACCAAACTATATCACCAACCTTAAACTGGGGACCAATGGTCCTATGTTGGTTGGAAAACCGCTGGGCCTTTTCCTGGGAGAGAGATAACTTATCCACCACTTGGTCCCAGATCTGGTGCATTCTCTCCACCACAGTGTCAACACCTGGGCAGGCAGAAGGCTCCACCTGCCCTGAAGAAAATCGAGAATGAAACCCAAAGTTACAAAAAAAAGGTGACATCAAAGTGGCAGAACTAGCTCTATTATTTAAAGCTAATTCGGCCAAGGGCAAAAATGAAACCCAATCATCCTGATCAGCGGAAATAAAACATCTCAAATACGACTCCAAGGTCTGGTTTGTTCTCTCCATCTGCCCATTGGTCTGAGGGTGAAAAGCAGAGGAGAAGGACAACTGAATTCCCAGCTTGGAACAGAAAGTCCTCCAAAATCTAGACACAAACTGAACTCCTCTGTCAGATACAATGTTCTCAGGAATCCCGTGCAAGCAAACCACCTGTTGCAAAAACAGGGGCACCAACTCAGAGGAAGATAGCAACTTAGGGAGTGGTACAAGATGAACCATCTTAGAGAACCTATCACAAATCACCCAAATAACAGTCATTCTCTGAGAGACAGGCATATCAGAGATGAAATCCATTGAAATATGGGTCCATGGCCTCCTGGGAACCAGCAAAGGCATCAACAACCCACTAGAGCGAGAACAAGGTTTAGACCGGGAGCAAGTCCTACAGGACTGCACAAAATTCCTGTCATCATGAGACGAGGCGGGCCACCTAAAAGACTGACTCACCAGATCTCTAGTACCAAAAATACCTGGATGACAAGCCAATGCAGAGCAATGAACTTCAGACATCACTCTCTTCTTCCACTGGTCAGGAACATACAACTTTCCACTGGGACAACGCTCAGGTTTGTCCTCCTGGAACTCTTCCAGAGCACGTCTCAAATCGGGCGAGATGGCAGAAAGAACTACCCCTTCGCCTAAGATGGTAGCAGGCTTGGTCACCACAGGAGAATCAGCAAAAAAGCTCCTAGAGAGAGCGTCAGCCTTGACATTCTTAGTGCCAGGAAGAAAAGAGACCACAAAATCAAAACGTGTAAAAAACAAGGCCCATCTAGCCTGTCTAGGGTTCAAGCGTTTGGCCGACTCCAGGTAAATCAAATTCTTGTGGTCAGTGAGGACCACGACTTGATGTTTAGCTCCCTCCAACCAATGTCTCCACTCCTCAAATGCCCATTTCATGGCTAACAGTTCCCGATTCCCCACATCATAGTTACGTTCAGATGGAGAGAACTTTCAGGAAAAGAAAGCACAGGGATTCATTTTAGATGTTACAGGATCCTTTTGGGACAAAACAGCTCCTGCACCAATCTCAGAAGCGTCCACCTCTACCTGGAACGGGAGTGAGACATCAGGTTGCCCCAAAACCGGGGCAGAAGTGAATCTTCGCTTCAGCTCCTGAAAGGAAGAAACAGCCTCCGGAGACCAATTCAACACATCAGCACCCTTCTTAGTCAGAACAGTCAATGGCTTGGCAATACTAGAAAATTTTGCTATAAATTTCTGATAAAAATTAGCAAAACCCAAAAACTTCTGGCGGGCCTTCAAAGAAGTGGGCTGAACCCAATCATAAATGGCCTGTACCTTGGCCGGGTCCATTTCAATAGTTGACGGAGACAAAATGAATCCCAAAAATGAAATCCTCTGTACCCCAAAAAGGCATTTCGATCCTTTGACATACAGGGAATTCTCCCTCAAGACCCGGAACACAGTCCGAACATGTTCCACATGAGAATCCCAATCCTTGGAGAAGATCAAAATATCATCCAGATAGATAATCAAAAATTTATCCACAAAGTCTCGGAAAATATCGTTCATGAAGCACTGGAAGACAGAAGGGGCATTAGTGAGCCCAAAAGACATCACCAGGTACTCAAAATGTCCCTCCAGAGTATTAAACGCCATCTTCCATTCATCCCCATGCTTAATGCGGATAAGATTATGCGCCCCCCTGAGGTCAAGCTTGGTAAACCAGCAAGCACCTTTAACTCTGGAGAATAGATCCGAAATCAGGGGTAACGGATACTGATATTTAATAGTAATTTTTTTGAGGGCACGATAATCAATACAAGGCCTTAATGAACCATCCTTTTTGGCCACGAAAGAAAAAAACAGCACCTAAGGGTGAAGAAGATGGTCTAATATGACCCTTCTCCAACGCCTCCTTAATGTAGGATCACATAGCCTCGTGCTCGGGTACAGATAAATTGAAGAGCCGACCCTTGGAAAATTTACACCCCGGGCTCAGTTCAATTGCACAGCCTATGAGGAGGCAAAGACGCAGACTCATTTTCACTAAATACATCATAAAAATTTTTGACAGTACAATTCTGCAGAATCTTGACCCTGGCTCAATGCCAACAGGGTCTTTTCAGCCTGATCAATAGCATTAGGTTCGTCATACAACAACCCCAAGGCTTGAAAAAATGCATTCACATTAGTCAGAATAGGATCATCTGGTTTCAAAGAAAACGCCCAATCCTGGGGATCTCCACGCAGCAAAGAGATGACAATTTTAACCTACTGCGCGGAGCTCCCTGACGAGTTAGGCTTCAAGGCAAAAAATAATTTACAATTATTTTTGAAATTCAAAAATTTAGACCGATCCCCAAAAAACACATCAGGAGTAGGGATCTTTGGTTCAGCAGCATGTGAATGAGCAAGGTAGGCGGAAATTCCCCGCACTTCCGCAGCAAGCTGCTCCACACGATCATATAATTGCTTTATCTCCATTGAGAGAAAAAAAAATTCCCCCTACGGCCTCAGAGATATAGAGGAAAAAATATACACACTTTTTTTTTTTTTTTTAGAATTCTTTCCTGCTATTGAGTACCCTAGGATCTGCGGCATGGCTGGTGATTCTGTTATGAATGAGTCACCGTAGGAGGCAAAAACAGAAATACTAGTTAAGTCCAGAAAACCAGAGAAGTTGGCAGCTATCGGATTGCAGGCCTCTGAACCTATCAACAACAACTAGCAGTAGCCGTGGGGGGTTCCTACGGTGCCCTAGACCCCTTGATCACAGCCGGAGAACTGCATAGCCTAAAGACAGAAAGGAAAATCTAAACTGCCCCAGAGCACACCCCAAAGCAATAGGCAGCCCCCAACATATAATGACGGTGAAGCAAGATGAAAAAACACTCACACAGATAGAAAGATAGGCTGAGCAAATGGTGGGGCCAAAGCTAACTAGATAGGACAGGATAGAAAAGCTGCTGTCTGTAATCCGCCAAAATCCTATCAAAACAAGAGCCAACAGCTGATAGGGAAAAAAGCCCTGAAGACGCTAGGCTTCAAAAAGACTATATCAGCACTCAGGTATTTTCTGAAGACAGAGCAAAAAGGAATTCAGCTCACCCCAGCAGGGAATGGCAGAAATCAAGGAAAAACAATGCAAAACAAAACCAAAACACAAATGCAAAAAGTAGAGCAGAAAACTTAGCTTTTGAAGAGCAGGAATCAGACTGGTCTCCTAGAATCCCTCAGAGAGATCACCAGCAAGGCAGAAGGGCGTCAGCTGCCTTATAGCCAGTCAGTAATTCCCGTCACCCAGTCATCATCATCCTACCCAGGTGCTTGGTAATCAGCCTCACTACCTTCCTTCACCAGAAGAGGGAGTTCATCAGACCTCAATGGTGAAGGGGAAAATGAACTCACAACAGTTGGCTGTCTTATATCCAGTCTGATACTCCAGAGATCCAATCGTTATCCTCATCATCAGGTGGCAGATCACTACCAATTAAACCAACCTCACTACCTCTTGTCACCACCAGAGGGAGAACAGAAGGAGAACTCTCAACTGGTGGAGCAGAAAATGAGTTCACAACACATTACACACATTACTCATAGCTATGAGTAAGGACCCTCTAGTCCGAAACGCGTAAGCGTCTGTCACATTGGTGAACCATATGTTTTTTATGCATCTATTCTGTTTTTAATCATTTTTTTGGAATAAAGTCTTTTGATTTTAACCATCCTTTGGTCGAAGTTGCTGGAACATCTCCCAAGTATTGTGCCTACAAGATTTTCCGGAATCCAAGTTCCCTGCACCGCCCAGGATTGATTGCATTCCTCCAGACTTCGCATTTGCTACGGTTTGGTGAGCTGACAAAAAACTTTTTCCTTTGGGCTTCCCCTGCAGTCTGTGTTAGAGGGTGGTCTGTGTTGGCACGGTAATAAATTGTGAAAATAGAAACAACAAGGCACTATTCAAATGAATGGTACAAGGTGCACAAGTAGGGTCTCCGGCCCACGTAATATTATGAAAAAACTTGGCACTCAAATGGCAAAATGAATTAAATCCTTCGTTTTATTTGCATCCAAATTGTGTTAAACGTTTTCGATCCAACAACGGATCTTCATCAGAACTTCTCTAAAAAAGCATATTTACAAAAATAGAAAACAAATCTATGTTATTGGGTATCACATTTAGAGAAGATAACATACATTACAATGCATACTTCGAGAGGCAAGGTTAAGCTACTTATCAAAAATTACATAAATCCCGTCAAACAGAGTCTTGAAGGTGAATTCCAGATGTGAAGTGATCCGTGAGGTAAGGTATGTAAATCTGTATTAAGGAAATATCCGCCAACATCACTTAAAGAATCTGTAAAATCTATATCATAGGTGAGAACATGGTTAAGGATATGAGGTTCTGGTAACAGGTGCCAACCAAAAGGTGAAAAGTGACAGAAATACACGTGTTGTATAAACTATGTCTTTCCTAAAAAAGAGAGAGCAAAGAGAAAATCACATATAAAGTGGGATCTTTATGCTATTGTAATATATAAAGCACAATGGTAGTGGTGCAAGTGAGTGAGCGTAGGAACATTACAAAAGCAAATGTAAATTGTACCTGAATTAATTATGATATAAGGAGAGCGCTGGTGTGACAACCCATGTCACTTATTTCGTTATGGCACCGCAGATGATAAAAATGAAAAAGGATTGCTTTGATGAATACCGCTCTTGGAGCAATGAGGAAAATATGTGAAAAATATTGTTGTTACCTGACTCCTCTGGCTACTAGAGTCCTCCGGTATGACCGCTGAAGTGGTGAAAAACGTCAGTGAAACCGCGGTATGCCCGCTGAAGTGAAGGACGCCCGGGTACTGGGCTCCACTTCCTGGTTTATATGTCCCGGCGGGGAAACTCCCCTAAGCGTCATCATATTACGTGCAGCTAGAGGAGGACAAACCTGTCCACGTCATCGCGCCTGCGCACTGCAAGCCCAGCGGTTACATCAGTAAAAAGAGGAGCGCGCCTGCGCTCTTACTCCTGTTTGTGGCTATCCATATCATCGCGCCTGCGCACTATATGCCCAGCGATCACGTTTGGCAATGGAGGAGCGCGCCTGCGCTTTTATTCCCTGCTTGTGGCTATCAGGGCAGGGAAGGATGGTGATTGAAAGTTTCTTGTAATGACCACCGGATATATTGTACTTGCGCTCACTTTATCATAAAAAAAGGCTCATTTTAGGCTACTTTCACACATCAGTTTTTGTGCATCAGGCGCGATGCGGCAAAAAGTGAAAAAACCGGATCCGGCGCCTGTTGCCACCGGATCCGGTTTTTTCCCCATAGAGTTTCATTATCGCCGCATCGCGCCTGATGCCTATGCGGCGTATCCGGTTTTTGCCAGATCCGGCAAAAACAGCCGGTCCGGCGTCTGGAAAAAACGTTCTCTGCAACGTTTTTTCTCAGCGCCGGACCGGCTTTTTCCACAGCGCATGCCCGGACTCTGTGAATGTTAACCCCACAAGTGCCCGGTGAGAGAGAGAGAGATCTCTCTCTGTCACCCAGACACTTGTGAGAGATCTCTCTCGCCGGGCACTTGTGGGGTTAACACTCACAGGGTCTGGGTGAGAGAGAGAGATCTCTCTGTGGGGTTAACCCCACAAGTGCCCGGCAAGAGAGAGAGATTCTCTCGCCCGGACACTGAGTGTTAACCCCACATGTCTCTCTCTCTCTCCAACCACCTCTCCTCTCCCCTCCCCTCTCCTCTCCCCTACCCTCTCCTCTCCTACCCTCCCCTCACCTCCCTTTCAGCAGCTGTCTCTCTCAACGGCTGTCTCTGTCCACCTCCTGCTGCGGCTCCTTTAAATCACGTCCGAGCCGTATCAGACGCCGCACACACATCCAGTGTCACGGCTGCAGGCCGGATCCGGCGGCCCGGCTTTTCGCCGCACGCCGCCGGACCCCACACACCGGATGTGTGAAAGTAGCCTTAAAGACTCATTGTGGCTGAGCAGTGAAATTAAAATTGTTTTATTGAAGAAATATAGTAAAAGATCAAGCTAATATTATTATATAACTAAATGGACATATAGTGTCTACGTTTTACCTATAATTAAAGGCCCTTAAAGGGTAAGTAGGAATATATAATAGGGATAAACTATATGAACTTTAGGTTTTGATCCTTGGCTTATATGGAAAATCTATGTTCTATAACTATGTAAAGGTGGCGGAGAAAAAGATACTATACCAGGTGAAACAGTAGTGCTCGGTGAGGAAGTGAAGAGTCAATTCTAACGATTCTATATGAGAAAAGAGAAAATAATGGTCAAAATAGGTACTTTAAATTATAAAGCATTCGAGATATATACAATATTTAGTCCAACAATACTCCATATCACAGAAAACTCTGTGTGTCATAGTCTCTATTGAGTCCTTTGGGTTCCAAGGTTTGTAAAGTGAAAATCCAATAGGCTTCTCTTTTTTTGAGCCTCTTTGTCCTATCGTACCCTCTTCTGTCAGCTTCAATTTGCTCCAATACTTGAAACTTTAATTGGGAAATATTATGTCCCTTCTCGAGAAAATGATATGGGAGCGGGAGATGGGATTTTTTACATCTTATATTCGACTTATGTTGTGAAATTCTGTCTTTTACCATCTGTGTGGTCTCTCCCACATAAGCTAGGCCACATGGACATTTAATCAAATACACAACGTATGTTGATTCACAAGTAAAAAACCCTTTGATAGGAATAGCCCTTCCCGTCTGTGGATGAAAGATCTGATCACCTTTTTGTATGTTATTGCACTGCAGACAGGATAGGCATGGAAATGTGCCACATTTTTGTGTCTGGAGAAAAGTTTGTCTTGGTACCCTTGTGTTGGAGCCAATATCCGCTTTAACAAGCTTATCTTTTAAATTTCTTGGTCTCCGGTAACAAGGGAGAAATGGTTTCTGAAATTCCTCTATCTCTGGATAACTTTTTGATAATAGTCCCCAGTGTCTGTTTATGGAAGATTGTACCTTTCTCGAGTAGGGGTGATATGTGTTGACAAAGGGAATACGTTTATCTGCTTTGTTGGTTTTATCAAATTGGCCTATCATGGATCTTGACTCAGTAAAAAGCTTTGCTGGGTATCCCCTTTCTGTAAATTTCTTTGTCATATCGTTCAATCTCTGGGTCTTAGTGGCCCCCTCTGAGACTATTCTATCTATCCTGCAGTATTTTGATCCGGGGATAGATTTTTTAACTGTGGATGGATGAAAGCTGTCAAAATGTAAGATGCTGTTCCTATCAGTTGGTTTGATATAAAGGTCTATCTTCAGGGTCCCTAATGAGTCTTTGTTGATCAATGTATCTAGGAAATTCATCCTGTCTTTATCAAATTGTAGGGAAAATTTAAGTTCGGGCCATATATTATTGATGTGATGATCAAATTGTTTAAGGGTGTCCAGGGGGCCATTCCACACGCAAAAGATGTCATCTATAAATCTAAGCCATATCAAAGAATGTTGCATGTATAAGGGGTGGGTATAGACATGATCTTCCTCAAATGAAGCCATATAGGCAATAGCGTAGGGGGGCGCTACATGTGACCCCATTGTGGTGCCCTGTTTCTGTATATAAAATGTGTCCTAAAAGAGAAAATAGTTCTCTTTTAACACTAGTTTCAAGAGATCCGAACAGAGGTTGCGGATTCTACTATCCATGTCTGCCTTTATCATCAAAATCTCAGTGGCTCTTAAACCCTTCTCATGTGTAATAGTAACATAGTAACATAGTAATTAAGGTTGAAGGGAGACTTTAAGTCCATCTAGTTCAACCCATATCCTATCCTAACTTGCCCTAACATGTTGATCCAGAGGAAGGCAAAAAAACCCCATGTGGCAACAGTAAGCTTCACATTGGGGAAAAAAATTCCTTCCCGACTCCACATACGGCAATCAGACTAGCTCCCTGGATCAACGCAATATTAAGGAGACTAGTGTATATACCCTGTAATATTATACTTTTCAAGAAAGGCATCCAGTCCCTTCTTAAATTTTAGTAGTGAATCACTCATTACAACATCACATGGCAGAGATTTCCATAGTCTCACTGCTCTTACAGTAAAGAATCCGCGTCTGTGAGTATGCTTAAACCTTCTTTCCTCCAGACATAGAGGATGCCCCCTTGTCCCCGTCACAGGTCTAAGAGTAAAAAGATCATTAGAAAGGTCTTTGTATTGTCCCCACATATATTTAGACATTGTAATAAGATCACCCCTAAGCCTTCGATTCTCCAAACTAAATAACCCCAAGTGTAATAACCTGTCTTGGTATTGCAGACCCCCTAGTTCCCTAATAACATTGGTCGCTCTTCTCTGCACCCGCTCCAGTTCAGCTATGTCTTTCTTATACACCGGAGACCAGAACTGTACACAGTATTCTAAGTGTGGTCGCACTAGTGACTTATATAGAGGTAAAATTATGTTCTCCTCATGAGCATCTATGCCTCTTTTAATGCATCCCATTATTTTGTTTGCCTTTGCAGCAGCTGCTTGACTCTGGCCACTAAATGTGAGTTTGTCGTCCACCCATACACCCAGGTCTTTTTCAGTGACTGTTTTGCCCAGTGTTTTACAATTAAGCACATAATTATACAACTTGTTCGTTCTACCCAAGTGCATGACCTTACATTTATCCCCATTAAAGCTCATTTGCCATTTATCAGCCCAAGCTTCTAGTTTACATAAATCCTCCTGTAATATAAAATTGTCCTCCTCTGTATTAATTACCCTGCAGAGTTTAGTGTCATCTGCAAATATTGAAATTCTACTCTCTATGCCCCCTGCAAGGTCATTAATAAATATGTTAAAAAGAAGCAGGCCCAAAACTGACCCCTGTGGTACCCCACTGCTAACCGTGACCCAGTCCGAGTGTGCTCCATTAATAACCACCCTTTGTTTCCTATCCCTGAGCCAGCTCTTAACCCACCTACACATATTTTCCCCTATCCCCATTGTTCTCATTTTATGTATCAACCTTTTGTGTGGCACCGTATCAAAAGCTTTTGAAAAGTCCATGTACACCACGTCCACTGCATTCCCTTGGTCCAGTCCAGAACTTACCTCTTCATAAAAGCTTATCAGATTAGTCTGACAGGAACGGTCTCTTGTAAACCCATGTTGATATTGGGTCATAAGGTTATTCTTCTCCAGATACTCCAGTATAGTATCTCTTAGAAAACCCTCCAGGATTTTACCCACAGTTGAGGTTAAACTTACAGGCCTATAATTTCCAAGTTCAGTTTATGTCCCCTTTTTGAATATTGGCACCACATTTGCTATACGCCAGTCCTGTGGCACAGACCCTGTTATTATGGAATCTTTAAAGATTAATGGACTTATATAGGCTGTTAACGTCCCACGTGACCAGAAAGGAAGAAGATGGAAGAGAGCCCAAAGATTTGATGAGTGATATAAACTCATTGGTGTCTTTCAGATATGACCTTGTCGTTTTAACTAGTGGTGTAAGTATTTTCTCCAGAAACATAGCCGGTGGGGAAAGGATGGAGTTTGTTGAGGACACAATCGGGCGACCTGGTGGTTTTTCCAATCTCTTGTGGATCTTTGGTAATATGTAGAAGACCGGTGTGATGGGATCAGAATTCAAAAGAAATTCACCTATCTTTTTATCAATTGTGCCTACCCCTATGTGATGTTGTATAATGGGCTTGATTTTATTGATAATGGAGTCAAGAGGGTTATGGGAGACAGGCATATAAACTTCTCTATCACTTAGATGTCTGTGAATCTCGCTTAAATAGTCTGATCTGTCCATGATAACTAAAGCCCCACCCTTATCGGCAGGTTTGATGACCAATGATTTATCGGAAGAAAGGTCATCAAGCGCCATTCTTTCTTCTCTAGATAGGTTGGTATGGTGGTGGAATTTGCCCTGATTGACTTCCCTATGAAAGATTTCTATGTCTCTTTCAACTAGAGAGATAAAGGTCTCAATTGGTGGGTTTCCTTTTGGGGGCATAAAGGTACTATGTGTACGAAGCCCCAGATTTGTAAATTGAAGCAGGCTTGTGGAAACCTGTTCCGTTGGTCTATATGGTTGCCTTGCAAAGTGTGTCTTAAGTCTAACGTTTCTGAATTATCTTTGTAAATCCATGTCGAGTTCAAAGAAATCAAACTTGTAAGAAGGGCAAAATGATAACCCCTTTTGGAGAACAGACAGTTGACTGGTGCTCAAGTTTTTTGAGGAAATATTAATCACCAGAGGTGCTTTACCTGTAATCTGGTCGTCACCTTCGACCCGGTTTCTGTTCTGCTGTCCCCGGTTACATTGGCCGCCCCGCCTCGTCTTCCTCTTGTGCGGCCTCGGTTGTGTCCTAAAAAAGACATAGAGGTGGTGTTGCTGGTTATGCCGGATCGACTGTCCGTTGACCCAGATGAACTTCGGGAGGTGCGGCGTCTGAAAGGTCGTTGCATGTCCCGCCAACCGTAGACTCTGTTTTGTAGGTAGCCCTCGGTGTCTCTTAGGGATTTTGATCTTTTTTTCTTTTCCAACTCTGATCTGTGAATGGATAAACTCTCCTGATTCTTTCATTTGAGTTCTTGGAACTCCTCCTGGGTCATGGTGGCTGAAAGTTGATTTTCTATGACACATATTTGCGAGTTAATGTTCTCCAAATTCTTCTGTAAGAAAGACAAAGTTAGTGTCATCAAATCAAAAGAACATTTATTCAAAATCTGTTCAAATTTCGTGCAGTACTCCTTGTCCTCTTTAAAGAAAGTGAGTTTTAGGGGTACTCGTAGGCCCCTAGGAATACGTAAGACCCTTAGGTACTCAGCTAGCGTAATGGAGTGAAGCTCTAAATTGACTGCTCTTCTAGACTCCCTCTCAAGGTCTCTGTTTCTGATATCCCTGGTAGGAGTTTGGAGAAAGTCACTCGATGCGGTCACCTTTGAAACAATCTCGGCCGTTTCCGTGGCATTAAATGAAAAAGTTTTGCTTGACATTGTCCGGAGGTGCTCTTGAGATAGAAGATTGATGAAATAGAAACAACAAGGCACTATTCAAATGAATGGTACTAGGTGCACAAGTAGGGTCTCCAGCCCATGTAATATTATGAAAAAACTTGGCACTCAAATGGCAAAATGAATTAAATCCTTCGTTTTATTTGCATCCAAATTGTGTTAAACGTTTTCGATCCAACAACGGATCTTCATCAGAACTTCTCTAAAAAAGCATATTTACAAAAATAGAAAACAAATCTATGTTATTGGGTATCACTTTTAGAGAAGATAACATACATTACAATGCATACTTCGAGAGGCAAGGTTAAGCTACTTATCAAAAATTACATAAATCCCGTCAAACAGAGTCTTGAAGGTGAATTCCAGATGTGAAGTGATCCGTGAGGTAAGGTACCGTATATACTCGAGTATAAGTCGATCCGAGTATAAGTCGACCCCCCTAAATTTGCCTCAAAAACCTGGGAAAACTTATTGACTCGAGTATAAGTCTAGGGTGGGAATTGCCGAAGATACTGGTAAATTTAATGCTGCACAACATACAGTATGCCCCCAAAATGATGCACAGTGAATGCTGGCCCAAATAATGCTGCACAACATATAGTATGCCCCCAAAATACTGCACAGTGAATGCTGGCCCAAATAATGCTGCACAACATACAGTATGCCCCCATAAATGCTGCACAGTGAATGGTGGCCCAAATACCGTAATGCTGCCCCCAAAGTGATAGGATTACTGGTAATCCTATCATGTTGCTGCCACTGCCCCTGCTGGAATTTAAGAAAAAAAAAACACTATATACTCACCTACGTTGATGACAGCTGCTCCTGAGCGTTGCCGGCTCTTCAGTGACTCAGGCAGAGGGCGCGTGCTTTCCACGTCATCGCGCCCTCTGCACGTCACTGCCGGAGGACGGGAGAGAGCGGCGTGCAGAGATTTTGAACGCCGCCGTGGCCCTATCATCACCCGCCACCAGGACACTGCAGGGGACTGCAGACGAACACCGGGGACCGCGGAGACGACTGGGACCGCGGCGATGACGGGGACCAGGTAAGTTGGCACCGTGACCCGAATATAAGTCGAGGGGGGTCTTTTTCAGCCCCAAAAGGGGGCTGAAAAACTCGACTTATACTCGAGTATATACGGTATATAAATCTGTATTAAGGAAATATCCGCCAACATCACTTAAAGAATCTGTAAAATCTATATCATAGGTGAGAACATGGTTAAGGATATGAGGTTCTGGTAACAGTTGCCAACCAAAAGGTGAAAGGTGACAGAAATACACGTGTTGTGTAAACTATGTCTTTCCTAAAAAAGAGAGAACAAAGAGAAAATCACATATAAAGTGGGAACTTTAAGCTATTGTAATATATAAAGCACAATGGTAGTGGCGCAAGTGAGTGAGCTTAGGAACATTACAAAAGCAAATGTAAATTGTACCTGAATTAATTATGATATAAGGAGAGCGCTGGTGTGACAACCCATGTCACTTATTTCGTTATGGCGCTGCAGATGATAAAAATGAAAAAGGATTGCTTTGATGTATACTGCTCTTGGAGCGATGAGGAAAATATGAGAAAAATATTGTTGTTACCTGACTCCTCTGGCTACTAGAGTCCTGCGGTATGACCGCTGAAGTGGAGAAAAACGTCAGTGATACCGCGTTATGCCCGCTAAAGTGAAGGACGCCCGGGTACTGGGCTCCACTTCCGGGTTTATATGTCCCGGCGGGGAAACTCCCCTAAGCGTCATCATATTACGTGCAGCTAGAGGAGGACAAACCTGTTCACGTCATCGCGCCTGCACACTGCAAGCACAGCGGTTACATCAGTAAATGGAGGAGCGCGCCTGCGCTCTTACTCCTGTTTGTGGCTATCCATATCATCGCGCCTGCGCACTATATGCCCAGCGATCACGTTTGTCAATGGAGGAGCGTGCCTGCTCTCTTATTCCCTGCTTGTGGCTATCAGGGCAGGGAAGGATGCTGATTGAAAGTTTCTTGTATTGACCACCGGATATATTGTACTTGCGCTCACTTTATCATAAAAAAAGGCTCATTTTAAAGACTCATTGTGGCTGAGCAGTGAAATTAAAATTGTTTTATTGAAGAAATAGAGTAAAAGATCAAGCTAATATTATTATATAACTAAATGGACATATAGTGTCTACGTTTTACCTATAATTAAAGGCCCTTATAGGGTAAGTAGGAATATATAATATGGATAAACTATATGAACTTTAGGTTTTGATCCTTGGCTTATATGGAAAATCTATGTTCTATAACTATGTAAAGGTGGCAGAGAAAAAGATACTATACCAGGTGAAACAGTAGTGCTCGGTGAGGAAGTGAAGAGTCAATTCTAACGATTCTATATGAGAAAAGAGAAAATAATGGTCAAAATAGGTACTTTAAATTATAAAGCATTCGAGATATATACAATATTTAGTCCAACAATACTCCATATCACAGAAAACTCTGTGTGTCATAGTCTCTATTGAATCCTTTGGGTTCCAAGGTTTGTAAAGTGAAAATCCAATAGGCTTCTCTTTTTTTGAGCCTCTTTGTCCTATCGTACCCTCTTCTGTCAGCTGTCTACAGTGCAATAACATACAAAAAGGTGATCAGATCTTTCATCCACAGACGGGAAGGGTTATTCCTATCAAAGGGTTTTTTACGTGTGAATCAACATACAGTGGGGCAAAAAAGTATTTAGTCAGTCAGCAATAGTGCAAGTTCCACCACTTAAAAAGATGAGAGGCGTCTGTAATTTACATCATAGGTAGACCTCAACTATGGGAGACAAACTGAGAAAAAAAAATCCAGAAAATCACATTGTCTGGTTTTTTTTCATTTTATTTGCATATTATGGTGGAAAATAAGTATTTGGTCAGAAACAAAATTTCATCTCAATACTTTGTGATATATCCTTTGTTGGCAATGACAGAGGTCAAACGTTTTCTGTAAGTCTTCACAAGGTTGCCACACACTGTTGTTGGTATGTTGGCCCATTCCTCCATGCAGATCTCCTCTAGAGCAGTGATGTTCTTGGCTTTTCGCTTGGCCATTATTTTCACTTTTCTCATATAGAATCGTTAGAATTGACTCTTCACTTCCTCACCGAGCACTACTGTTTCACCTGGTATAGTATCTTTTTCTCCGCCACCTTTACATAGTTATAGAACATAGATTTTCCATATAAGCCAAGGATCAAAACCTAAAGTTCATATAGTTTATCATAGAAGCATAGAATCATAGAATCGTAGAGTTGGAAGGGACCTCCTGGGCCATCTGGTCCAACCCCCTGCTCAAAGCAGGATTCGCTAAATCATCCCAGTCAGATGTCTGTCCAGCCTCTGTTTGAAGACTTCCATTGAAGGAGAACTCACCACTTCTCGTGGCAGCCTGTTCCACTCATTGATCACTCTAACTGTCAAAAAGTTTTTTCTAATATCTAATCTGTGTCTCTTCCCATTCAGTTTCATCCCATTGCTTCTAGTCTTTCCTTGTGCAAATGAGAATAAAGTTGATCCTTCTACAATGTGACAGCCCTTTAGATATTTGTAGACAGCTATTAAGTCTCCTCTCAGTCTTCTCTTTTGCAAACTAAACATTCCCAAATCCTGCAACCTTTCCTCATAAGACAGGGTTTGCAGACCGGTCACCATTCTGGTTGCTCTTTTCTGAACTTGCTCCAGTTTGTTGATGTCTTTTTTAAAATGTGGTGCCCAAAACTGGACACAATATTCCAGATGAGGTCTGACCAAAGAGGAGTAGAGGGAAATAATGACTTCACGTGATCTAGACTGTATGCTTCTGTTAATACATCCTAGAATTGCATTTGCCTTTTTTGCTGCTGCATCACACTGTTGACTCATATTCAGTCTGTGATCTATTAGTATACCCAAGTCTTTTTCACATGTGCTGTCACTTAGCCCTATTCCTCCCATTCTATATATGCTTTTTTCATTTTTATTGCCCAGATGTAGTACTTTGCATTTCTCCCTGTTAAAAACCATTCTGTTAGTTGCTGCCCATTTCTCCAGTTTATTTAAATCTTTTTGAATCCTCTCTCTCTCTTCTCTAGTATTAGCTATCCCTCCTAGCTTTGTGTCATCAGCAAATTTAATCAGTTTACCCTCAATTCCTTCATCTAAATCGTTGATAAAGATGTTGAACAATACAGGGCCCAGGACAGAGCCCTGTGGTACCCCACTTGAGACATTCTTCCAACTGGATGTGCAGCCATTTACGACCACTCTTTGGGTCCGATCACTAAGCCAGTTATGAATCCACCTAACAGTTGCCTTGTCCATTCCATACTTAGTCATTTTTTCAATAAGGATTGTATGAGAGACTTTGTCAAATGCTTTGCTGAAGTCAAGATATACTATATCTACAGCATTTCCTTGATCCACCCAATCAGTGATACCGTCATAGAAGGAAATTAAGTTAGTCTGACATGACTTATTAGTTAGAAACCCATGCTGACTCTGTTTAATCACTTCATTCTTATCCAGGTATTGACATACATGTTGTTTAATAATTTGTTCAAAGATCTTTCCTGGTATAGAAGTCAGACTCACCGGCCTATAGTTGCCTGGGTCCACCTTCTTCCCCTTTTTGAAGATAGGAACAACATTTGCTCTTCTCCAGTCTTCTGGCACTTCTCCTGTTCTCCAAGAATTTTCAAAGATTATGGAGAGGGGTTCAAAAATTTCTTCTGCTATCTCCTTCAGTACTCTGGGGTGTAATTCATCTGGACCTGGAGACTTGAATTCATTTAGGTTAGCTAAGTGTTTCCTCACTATCTTTCTGTTTATAGATATCCTGGATTCTTCTATTCCCTTAATAGGACAGTGAATAACAGTTGATGTTGCATTTCCTTTCTGAGAGAAAACAGATGCAAAATAGGAATTTAAAAGTTCAGCCTTCTTAACATCCTGTCTTACCATTTCATCATTTTCATCCTGTAAAAATCCTATAGCATCTTTGACTTTTCTTTTACTTTTGACATATCCCCAAAATCCTTTATTATTGCTTTTGACATCTCTTGCAAGCCTCAGTTCATTTTCAGCTTTAGCTAATCTGATTTGTGCCCTGCAGGTTCTGCAGACAGCATTATATTCTTCTTTAGATATGCCTCCCTCTTTCCATTTTATAAACATTTTTTTCTTCCTTTTTAGCATGTGCTTAAGTTCTGTGTTCATCCATCCTGGTTTCCTTAAATGCTTCCTATTCTTCCCTCTTTTCGGAATTGTTAACAACTGTGCTTTGAGAATTTCATTTTTCAAGATTTCCCATCCTTCCTGGGCATTTTTATCTTTAAGGATATCCAGCCATTGGATCCCTCCAATTCTCTTTCTGAATCCCTTAAAATCTGCCTTTCTGAAATCTAACCTTGACGTCTGAGTCTTCACAGGTCTTCCACCTCTAGTTATCCAAAATTCTAAAATAGCATGGTCGCTACATCCTAGGGTCCCAGCCACTTTTACCTCCTCAACCATTTCCTCCCTGTTTATAAGGATTAGATCCAAGGTAGCAGTTCCCCTTGTTTTCTCCCTTACCTTTTGGAAGATAAAGTTGTCAGCAAGAGAGGATAAGAATTTCCTTGACCTGTTAGTTTTGCCTGAGAGAGATTCCCAACAAATGTCTGGATAGTTGAAATCTCCCATGACAACTATGTCATATTTTTTGGAGAACTTGGCCATCTGATGCATAAAGAGTTCATCTATATCTTCGGCTTGCACAGGCGGCCTGTAGTAAATGCCTACAATGGTGTCCTTTCCATTGTTCTGTCCTTGTATTCTTACCCAAACAGTTTCCACAGAACTCCCAGTCTCTGAAGCTTCAATCTCTGTGCAGATATACGCGTTTCGAACATACAATGCGACACCCCCTCCTCGTTTATCAAGTCTGTTTCTTGCAAATAAGTTGTATCCTTCTAGTCTTGTATTCCAATCATGTGTATTGTCCCACCAAGTTTCAGTGATTCCAATTACATCATATTTCTTTTCCTGTGTTAGTAGTTCCAATTCTCCTTGTTTGTTGCCCATGCTTTGTGCATTAGTATAGAAACATTTTAGTTTGTGATTGGTTTCTCTTTCTCCAATATTTTTATTAATTAGATTCTTTCGTCTTTGTTCTTCCTTTCCACTTCTAATAGCAGAGTTCTCAATAGCATTTGTCAGGTGTATGGCTTTTTCTGGTCTTTTGCTTCCCTTCCCATGTTGTTCTAGTTTAAAGCTCTCCTTACAAGTGTAGCAAGGCGACTTCCAAATACATGCTTTCCAGTCTTCGTAAGCTGCACCCCATCTCTAGCAAGTAGTCCATCGTATAAGTAGTTCACTCCGTGATCCAGAAATCCAAATCGTTGCTGACGGCACCATCGACGTAGCCAGTTGTTCACCTGCAGAATCTTATTCCACCTCCTTGTTCCATGGCCATCCACTGGGAGGATGGAAGAGAAGACCACCTGTGCTCCCAGTTCTTTCACTTTCTTGCCTAAGTCTTCAAAGTCTCTGCAGATGATTTCCAGGTCGTTTCTTGCGGTGTCATTTGTCCCCACATGTAGTAGCAGGAATGGGTAGTCATCTGTAGGTCTGAAGAGTCCTGACTCCTGATATCCTGTCAGACACATCTTTAATTTTTGCACCTGGAAGACAGCACATTTCTCTTGTAGTTATATCCGGTCTGCAGATAGCGGCCTCTGTTCCTCTCAGCAGTAAGTAGGAATATTATATATTCCTACTTACCCTTTAAGGGCCTTTAATTATAGGTAAAACGTAGACACTATATGTCCATTTAGTTATATAATAATATTAACTTGATCTTTTACTATATTTCTTCAATAAAACAATTTTAATTTCACTGATCAGCCACAATGAGTCTTTAAAATGAGCTTTTTTTTATGATAAAGTGAGCGCAAGTACAATATATCCGGTGGTCATTACAAGAAACTTTCAATCACCATCCTTCCCTGCCCTGATAGCCACAAGCAGGGAATAAGAGCGCAGGCGCGCTCCTCCATTGCCAAACGTGATCGCTGGGCATATAGTGCGCAGGCGCGATGATATGGATAGCCACAAACAGGAGTAAGAGCGCAGGCGTGCTTCTCCATTTACTGATGTAACCGCTGTGCTTGCAGTGCGCAGGCGCGATGACGTGGACAGGTTTGTCCTCATCTAGCTGCACGTAATATGATGACGCTTAGGGGAGTTTCCCCGCTGGGACATATAAACCTGGAAGTGGAGCCCAGTACCCGGGCGACCTTCACTTCAGCGGGCATACCGCGGTTTCACTACGTTTTTCTCCACTTCAGCGGTCATACCGCAGGACTCTAGTAGCCAGAGGAGTCAGGTAACAGCAATATTTTTCTCATATTTTCCTCATCGCTCCAAGAGCGGTATACATCAAAGCAATCCTTTTTCATTTTTATCATTTGCAGCGCCATAACGAAATAAGTGACATGGGTTGTCACACCAGCGCTCTCCTTATATCATAATTAATTCAGGTACAATTTACATTTGCTTTTGTAATGTTCCTACGCTCACTCACTTGCGCCACTATCATTGTGCTTTATATATTACAATAGCTTAAAGATCCCACTTTATATGTGATTTTCTCTTTGCGCTCTCTTTTTTAGGAAAGACATAGTTTATACAACACGTGTATTTCTGTCACCTTTCACCTTTTGGTTGGCACCTGTTACCAGAACCTCATATCCTTAACCATGTTCTCACCGATGATATTGATGTTGGCGGATATTTCCTTAATACAGATTTATATACCTTACCTCACGGATCACTTCACATCTGGAATTAACCTTCAAGAATCTGTTTGACGGGATTTATGTAATTTTTGATAAGTAGCTTAACCTTGCCTCTCGAAGTATGCATTGTAATGTATGTTATCTTCTCTAAATGTGATACCCAATAACATAGATTTGTTTTCTATTTTTGTAAATATGCTTTTTTAGAGAAGTTCTGATGAAAATCCGTTGTTGGATCGAAAACGTTTAACACAATTTGGATGCAAATAAAACGAAGGATTTAATTCATTTTGCCATTTGAGTGCCAAGTTTTTTCATAATTTTACGTGGGCTGGAGACCCTACTTGAGCACCTAGTACCATTCATTTGAAGAGTGCCTTGTTGTTTCTATTTCGTCAATCTTCTTTCTCAAGAGCACCTCCGGACAATGTCAAGCAAAACTTTTTCATTTAATGCCACGGAAACGGCCGAGATTGTTTCAAAGGTGACCGCATCGAGTGACTTTCTCCAAACTCCTACCAGGAATATCAGAAACAGAGACCTTGAGAGGGAGTCTAGAAGAGCAGTCAATTTAGAGCTTCACTCCATTACGCTAGCTGAGTACCTAAGGGTCTTACGTATTCCTAGGGGCCTACGAGTACCCCTACAACCGACATTCTTTAAAGAGGACAAGGAGTACTGCACGAAATTTGAACAGATTTTGAATAAATGTTCTTTTGATTTGATGACACTAACTTTGTCTTTCTTACAGAAGAATTTGGAGAACATTAACTCGCAAATATGTGTCATAGAAAATCAACTTTCAGCCACCATGACCCAGGAGGAGTTCCAAGAACTCAAACGAAAGAATCAGGAGAGTTTATCCATTCACAGATCAGAGTTGGAAAAGAAAAAAAGATCAAAATTCCTAAGAGACACCGAGGACTACCTACAAAACAGAGTCTACGGTTGGCGGGACATGCAACGACCTTTCAGACGCCGCACCTCCCGAAGTTCATCTGGGTCAACGGACAGTCGATCAGGCATAACCAGCAACACCACCTCTATGTCATTTTTAGGACACAACAGAGGCCGCACAAGAGGAAGACGAGGCGGGGCGGCCAATGTAACCGGGGACAGCAGAACAGAAACCGGGTCGAAGGTGATGACCAGATCACAGGTAAAGCACCTCTGGTGATTAATATTTCCTCAAAAAACTTGAGCACCAGTCAACTGGCTGTTCTCCAAAAGGGGTTATCATTTTGCCCTTCTTACAAGTTTGATTTCTTTGAACTCGACATGGATTTACAAAGATTCTTCAGAAACCTTAGACTTAAGACACACTTTGCAAGACAACCATATAGACGAACTGAACAGGTTTCCACAAGCCTGCTTCAACTTACAAATCTGGGGCTTCGTACACATAGCACCTTTATGCCCCCAAAAGGCAACCCACCAATTGAGACCTTTATCTCTCTAGTTGAAAGAGACATAGAAATCTTTCATAGGGAAGTCAATCAGGGCAAATTCCACCACCATACCAACCTATATAGAGGAAAAGAACGGCGCTTGACGACCTTTCTTCCGATAAATCATTGGTCATCAAACCTGCCGATAAGGGTGGGGCTTTAGTTATCATGGACAGATCAGACTATTTAAGTGAGATTCACAGACAACTAAGTGATAGAGAAGTTTATATGCCTGTCTCCCATAACCCTCTTGACTCCATTATCAATAAAATCAAGCCCATTATACAACATCACATAGGGGTAGGCACAATTGATAAAAAGATAGGTGACTTTCTTTTGAATTCAGATCCCATCACACCGGTCTTCTACATATTACCGAAGATCCACAAAAGATAGGAAAAACCACCAGGTCGCCCGATTGTGTCCTCAACAAACTCCATCCTTTCCCCACCGGCTATGTTTCTGGAGAAAATACTTACACCACTAGTTAAAACGACAAGGTCATATCTGAAAGACACCAATGAGTTTATATCACTCATCAAATCTTTGGGCTCTCTTCCATCTTCTTCCTTTCTGGTCACGTGGGATGTTAACAGCCTATATACGTCCATTACACATGAGAAGGGTTTAAGAGCCACTGAGATTTTGATGATAAAGGCAGACATGGATAGTAGAATCCGCAACCTCTGTTCGGATCTCTTGAAACTAGTGTTAAAAGAGAACTATTTTCTCTTTTAGGACACATTTTATATACAGAAACAGGGCACCACAATGGGGTCACATGTAGCGCCCCCCTACGCTATTGCCTATATGGCTTCATTTGAGGAAGATCATGTCTATACCCACCCCTTATACATGCAACATTCTTTGATATGGCTTAGATTTATAGATGACATCTTTTGCGTGTGGAATGGCCCCCTGGACACCCTTATACAATTTGATTATCACATCAATAATATATGGCCCGAACTTAAGTTTTCCCTACAATTTGATAAAGACAGGATGAATTTCCTAGATACATTGATCAACAAAGACTCATTAGGGATCCTGAAGATAGACCTCTATATCAAACTAACTGATAGGAACAGCATCTTACATTTTGACAGCTTTCATCCATCCACAGTTAAAAAATCTATCCCCAGATCACAATACTGCAGGATAGATAGAATAGTCTCAGAGAGGGCCACTAAGACCCAGAGATTGAACGATATGACAAAGAAATTTACAGAAAGGGGTTACCCAGCAAAGCTTTTGACTGAGTCAAGATCCATAATAGGCCAATTTGATAAAACCAACAAAGCAGATAAACGTATTCCCTTTGTCAACACATATCACCCCTACTCGAGAAAGGTACAATCTTCCATAAACAGACACTGGGGACTATTATCAAAAAGTTATCCAGAGATAGAGGAATTTCAGAAACCATTTCTCCCTTGTTACCGGAGACCAAGAAATTTAAAAGATAAGCTTGTTAAAGCGGATATTGGCTCCAACACAAGGGTACCAAGACAAACTTTTCTCCAGACACAAAAATGTGGCACATTTCCATGCCTATCCTGTCTACAGTGCAATAACATTCAAAAAGGTGATCAGATCTTTCATCCACAGACGGGAAGGGCTATTCCTATCAAAGGGTTTTTTACTTGTGAATCAACATACGTTGTGTATTTGATTAAATGTCCATGTGGCCTAGCTTATGTGGGAGAGACCACACAGATGGTGAAAGACAGAATTTCACAATATAAGTCGAATATAAGATGTAAAATATCCCATCTCCCGCTCCCATATCATTTTCTCGAGAATGGACATAATATTTCCCAATTAAAGTTTCAAGTATTGGAGCAAATTGAAGCTGACAGAAGAGGGTACGATAGGACAAAGAGGCTCAAAAAAAGAGAAGCCTATTGGATTTTCACTTTACAAACCTTGGAACCCAAAGGACTCAATAGAGACTATGACACACAGAGTTTTCTGTGATATGGAGTATTGTTGGACTAAATATTGTATATATCTCGAATGCTTTATAATTTAAAGTACCTATTTTGACCATTATTTTCTCTTTTCTCATATAGAATCGTTAGAATTGACTCTTCACTTCCTCACCGAGCACTACTGTTTCACCTGGTATAGTATCTTTTTCTCCGCCACCTTTACATAGTTATAGAACATAGATTTTCCATATAAGCCAAGGATCAAAACCTAAAGTTCATATAGTTTAACCCTATTATATATTCCTACTTACCCTTTAAGGGCCTTTAATTATAGGTAAAGCGTAGACACTATATGTCCATTTAGTTATATAATAATATTAGCTTGATCTTTTACTATATTTCTTCAATAAAACAATTTTAATTTCACTGCTCAGCCACAATGAGTCTTTAAAATGAACCTTTTTTTATGATAAAGTGAGCGCAAGTACAATATATCCAGTGGTCATTACAAGAAACTTTCAATCATCATCCTTCCCTGCCCTGATAGCCACAAGCAGGGAATAAGAGCGTAGGCGCGCTCCTCCATTGCCAAACGTGATCGCTGGGCATATAGTGCGTAGGCACGATGATATGGATAGCCACAAACAGGAGTAAGAGCGCAGGCGCGCTCCTCCATTTACTGATGTAACCGCTGTGCTTGCAGTGCGCAGGTGCGATAACGTGGACAGGTTTGTCCTCTTCTAGCTGCACGCAGGGCCGGATTATAGGAGGGGCAGGCGGGGCTTCAGCCCCGGGGCCCCCACCACAAGAGCTTCTAAGGGGGCCCCCACCACTTGGCAGCGACCGCCAACGCAGCGCGAGGATAAATATTAGACGCCGTCAGTGAATAGCAGGAATGGAGCGGCCGGCAAGGGTCCGTCCTGCTTCCTGCCCGGAGGCCGCGCTTCCTGTTTTCACACGTCATCATTCAGCGGCCGCTGCTGTGTGAGGGAGGAAGCGCTGGCGATGCTGCGGAGGACAGGTGAGAGGAGATAGGTGGTGTCTTGTGTGTGTATGTATGTGTGTATCAGTGTATGTATGTATGTATGTCTGTGTCTGTGTGTGTGTATATCTGTGTGTATGATGGAGCAGGCAGAGGCAGTGATGGGACATGGGAGTGATGGTCTAGAAGGCAGTGATGGGGTGAAGGAGCAGGCAATGATGGGGGTGATGGAGCAGGCAGTGATGGGGCCGGGTGATGGAGCAGGCAGTGATGGGGTGATGGAGCAGGCAGTGATGGGGTGATGGAGCAGACAATGATGGGGGTGAAGGAGAAGGCAGTGATGGGGTGATGGAGCAGGCAGTGATGGGGTGATGGAGCAGACAATGATGGGGGTGATGGAGAAGGCAGTGATGGGGTGATGGAGCAGGCAATGATGGGGGTGATGGAGCAGGCAATGATGGGGTGATGGAGCAGGCAATGATGGGAGTGATGGAGCAGGCAATGATGGGAGTGATGGGGGAAGGCAGTGATGGGGTGATGGAGAACGCAGTGTTGGGGTGATGGAGAAGGCAATGATGGGAGTGATGGGGTGATGGAGCAGGCAATTATGGGGTGATGGAGCAGACAATGATGGGGTGATGGAGCAGACAATGATGGGGGTGATGGAGCAGGCAATGATGGGGTGATGGAGCAGGCAATGATGGGGTGATGGAGCAGGCAATGATGGGAGTGATTGTAAAATAATGCTTATCCTGTAAAATACTCAGGACTAGTTACCAGATAAAAATATAGTGGTTTATTTGGATTCTTCCATCAAAGAAAGGTTATTACAGAAAAACAGGTGAATAAAAATAAGTGAAAGAGAGATTGTCCATTGTTCATAGCAAAGCAGCATGTATTCTTCTTCTCTCCGAGATCCTGAATAGCAAATGGCTGCTGTCTCTCAGTTCGGCTTCTCACATCGCCGTCAAGTAATATACCAGCTGTTATGTCATGTCATGGCCCAACACAGGCGACATCTTCGTGTCTGTCTTTCATGATGGTGAGGGAAGAAGACAGCGACCTCTACAGTTAGCCATGAATTATATACGTCTCTTGAAGCACGTGATCTCGGTATATATGGAGTTTGACATTTACCTCAAGGCTAAATATGTAGTGAGCTGACATTTCTACCATGAGCCAAGCTTAAAAATAGCCTATGTCATATAAGCTAAAGCAATCTACAGAACTGGGTGTAATAAGAAATATTTAACGAATTATTAATATTTAACAATTCCCCCTTTTGAGGGAGACAGATATTAATTGGAACCCTCAAATATAACAAGATCTTTTTCTTCTTTTCTTCTTCTTTGACAAAATAATTTAATATCAATAACAATAATAATATCAGATTACCGTTATAAGTACTCAATGACATAATTGATGTGAATTCATGTTATGGTAAGCCGTGAACAATATTCATATAAAATATGTATAATTATACTTCCCTAAGTCTAAATTGAAGCATCTCAGGTCCAGTCATTATCATCTGATGTCATCTGGTCTTCATTTTGATGTCTTCTGTCTTCTTCTTGGTTCTTTTAAAACCACAGTTTTTCTCTAGCATATAGATGTTGTAGAAATTGTGTTGTGTATCAAATCAAAGTTCATAAATTCAAATGTTGATAAGAAACAAAGTCTATAGATGAAATGCAGCTTTAATATCTGTGCAGTGTCATCTTTAAAAACCTGGGCTTACATTGGCTCGCCTTGGATATTCTGGAATCCTCCATCGGCACTGGTCTTTGAACAGGTGTGACGTCTTTGGTCAGCAAAGCAAGGGTTAAAATGACTCTTCCTTGCTACACATAGCACCATAACCAGTCCTTGTCCTAATGCACAGGACATATGTCAGGGTTAATTACCTTCATTGTTCACCAGCTTTACATTGAAGCTTTTCAGGTGATTGAAAACCTCTGGAACTTGATAAGAACGTGATAACACAGTTCATCTCAGCATCATAGGATCATCATCCTCTGGTTGTCAGGTTAGACACTTTAATCGTGACCGTCAGTGGTGGATACTGCACTCGTGACTGTCAGTGGTGGATACTGCACTCGTGACTGTCAGTGGTGGATACTGCATTTGTAATTAACACAGTATATTACTCAGTAATCATAGCTTTGTTACCTTCTGGGACTTCTGGATCGCGGCATTCTTCTTCTTGCAACTGATAAGAATCAATGAAGTTTAGAAATGTGAAAAGTCTTTATTAACATAATTTCAGTATCTTGCTTGAAGTCTTCATTCCCTATCCTATACCAAATCTGGTAATTTTCCTATCCTATAATATCACAGCGTACCATAGCAATCAGTAATATCCATATAATTATTATCAGAATTTGTACCATATATGGATTTCAATATTTGAAATAATAAACCAATAATAAGTGATAATACATTATTATCCATATTCTTCATGTGATAGAACATTTTTATGTCTTAGGTGTAATTACCTTTTTCAACCCATAGGTGTCACTGTGTTTTATGTAACCAGTGTTTTCATCTTTATTAATAAGGAATATATTTATTATACTAATAATATGTAGGAATGTATAGCCATGAACCAAAATAAGAATATATGAGTGAGCGAATGAATGAATAAAAGAATTGTTGCATATAACTCAGAAGTGAAACATTTTCCTTAGTAATAGAATCATATAATTGCTATATTTAATGAAACAATATTCTCAGTAGATATTACTTTACTAAATATTGGTGAAAGAATTAAAAATAATGAAAAATAAGAATAAAAATAAGAATAAGAATAAGGCCTTTATGTTGATGCAGAGTAGTTATGTCTTCAGTAACATATACCCTTAATATTTCCATGATCTGGATTATTTCATAATTGTCATAAACTTGTGTTACCAAAATATTCAAATTATGCAACTTTGCATGTAATTCCTCTTAGTGTAAAGAAATGACTCTTTATAATACTTGTTATTATACCCAATACTTATACCATTGTACCTTATTAATATTTTTTCCTATTAAAATGTGTGAAGAAGAGGGTATTAATCAAATGTGATGATGTAGTCAGGATCAAAAACATATTTTCCCCCTTAATACCAAAAAATATTGTTCTATGAAATAATTCATTTCTCAAAACCAAAATTAAAAATAATTAATTTATAAATTGTGTAAATATTATACTTGCTTATACCATTATTTGTCTGAAGATGTGTAACCATTAAAATTAATTTGAATATCATAAAATTATCCTTTGGAAAAATTAATTTAAATGTAGTTTAAGATTAACACACTTGGACAGAGAAGGAAGGTCCACTATTCCCAGATGCAGCTGGTGAATACCAGGCTCTGTGCTGGTGCCTGTTTAAAAGAGCTAAAGCTGATAAGGAAAGAATAGATTTTCTTCATAAACTATTTTCTATTTTGTTGTGCGATTGCACTTATCCACAATTAACTAAATCAAGAAATAATTACTAAAGAACTATAGAAATATATGTTGTGTAGATATTTCACTATGTATCTTAATATTCTAATAATTTATCTGATCTGCATATTTCTCCTAAAGATAAAAGCTTTGGGGTTTTTTTTTTTTTTTTCTTTCTCTCATGCATTCAGGATCCTGAGGCCTCACAAACATGTCACATCACCGCTCAGCAGCTGCTCATACACTCAGTCACTGTCACTCAGACTGTGTCACATATTTAAGTTTAAACCAAATACCTCACATACGAAGGTGTGATGAATACACGTATTTTAACCCAAATTATCCTAATTATCAATGCATTGTAAACTATTTCAATTTAGTCTCTTAATATTTCTTTGAATATTCCCCAAATACACATGACATAAATATATGTATAGCTATACTTGACATTTAGGCATGGAAAAAAAATTCCATTGCTTTGCAAAAGTTGAGACCCCTTTAAAAATTCTTTCCCTAAGGAACAGGGACATAGTATACTGGTCTGGTATACTTATTATTAGAACAAGGTACAAATTCCACATGCTGTGGTAGTCATTCGAGCCATGCAGTGAAGGCACAAACACAGAACATATTTTAAAATGCAGTTAGTTATTTCCTTTTAAGGGTTAGATATATAAAATCATGCAATTATTGCAACTTCCTGTGTAAATAAAGGCATAAATCCTTGTAAGAGAATTTTTTCCGATTAAGTCCTGCTTTGAAATGAAAATTCTAAGGAAACATAAAAGATAAGGTTAATATCATATTCAGAATTCTAAATATTATTACTGATGTAGATTTTAATTTTCATTAAAAAATACAGTTCTACTATTTCTACTTCTACAAACACTCTATATATACTGTATGAATATGTATATATCCACAAACCATAAAACTACAGGATTATACTCTATAAAATAATTACATATAACTCACTAATTGTATAACACTGTTACACAAAATATATATATATAATTACTTTTTCTAGCCAATTCCTAAACCCATACTTATTTCTCTGCAAAAAATATCCTGAAAGGTTCTTGCCATTTTAAAGCTGATAGATTCTTGGAGCAGAGTATTCAGTTTACAGGCCATGATGTCACTCACCACCTGTTTCTGTCTGTGAAATTCGGCCATCTTGGTTACAGAAAGATCAGAACTCATCATTTTTCTTAATTCAATTTGTGTCTTTTCGGTGATTCTTTGCATCATTCCATATGGCTTATAACAAACATGTGATTTCCTTTGTTCTTCATATATTTGATTTTGGGGAAAACTCATTTTAGAAGGTTTTGCTAATACAGGCTTTTGATAAGATTTTACTCCGCCTGTCTTCACAAAATTAGCACGGTTTACTGTCCTTTCACGATTCTCGTGTTTCCTGGCAAAATCAAGGGATTGCGCACATTCAAACAATGAATCTTTTTGTGACGCAATAACACGAGATGCAGGATTTAAAAACCAAAATTTGCTTACAAAACTCCTTATGAGGGATGGTGTTTTGACATTCTCATTCAGGATTTTGTACAAACGTTCATATATGGACATGAACGTAAAAATACATTCCTTCCGACCAATCCTTAATTTTTGAAGAATATCAATATCTGGATGATTTTCATTTGATGAACAAAAAATGAGAATTTTTAATCTGTCTTTATCAGTTAAATTCTCATGTGTTTCACCAGATAACTTTAAAGATAACCTCCTGGAAAAGGTTACAGGGATCCACATTTTGAACAACTGATTCTTCTCCTCGTTAGATAAATCAAATTTGTCAACACAACTTTCAAAAACCTCAGAGTTTCTACAAACATGCATTTTGTTGTCATATGCAGGAATTATTTTGCATATCGTTAGCAAAGTTTTTCTTACTTTCCTTCGGATTTGGGCCTGTGAGTCGTCTATTTTTAGTGGTACGTCTTTCCCTTGTACATCCTCTACGTCAGTTCTGAAGTCTCCTCCTACTTCTCCATCTTGTTCCACGTCTGCAAGGTCACCTTCAATAGCTGCTGCTACTTGTAACTGTTTCTCCACATTACAGTGAATCTCGGGAATATCACTATCCTCTACACAATCATTTTTAGATTTCTCTGACACAGATCTATGAAATATATCTACCATCTGTAGAATATTTTTTAATCTCTCTCTTTCTCTATTGAAAAACTTAGAATCTAACCTTTGATTCTCGAGTTCACACTCGGCATATAAACTTAACCATAAAACTTCTGAATTAGAATTGTCTACAGACTTAAATTTCAATTTACTCTGCTTAGCAAGACAATTAATTACATCCATTTCTCTTACCTTGAAATTTCTCAGCTTGTTCCTTTGATGGACAACGCTGGGCTCTTGTCTTCACACGTCTTGGCTTCAGCACGTCTGCCACTTTGGCACTTGTAGTACTTCTCAATCTATCTGGCAATTCTTACTTCTAGGTTCTGTGTGATTCTTGTAAGTAGTGGAATTCCCGAAAACTTGCACATATGATTTGACGTTAGCAAAGTCCAATCCCCCTTTTGGGCAAGTGGAGGGAAATCCGCAAAAAAGTACAAAAATTCAGATCTGGCTGGCTCTCCAATGTAAAATAATGCTTATCCTGTAAAATACTCAGGACTAGTTACCAGATAAAAATATAGTGGTTTATTTGGATTCTTCCATCAAAGAAAGGTTATTACAGAAAAACAGGTGAATAAAAATAAGTGAAAGAGAGATTGTCCATTGTTCATAGCAAAGCAGCATGTATTCTTCTTCTCTCTGAGATCCTGAATAGCAAATGGCTGCTGTCTCTCAGTTCGGCTTCTCACATCGCCGTCAAGTAATATACCAGCTGTTATGTCATGTCATGGCCCAACACAGGCGACATCTTCGTGTCTGTCTTTCATGATGGTGAGGGAAGAAGACAGCGACCTCTACAGTTAGCCATGAATTATATACGTCTCTTGAAGCACGTGATCTCGGTATATATGGAGTTTGACATTTACCTCAAGGCTAAATATGTAGTGAGCTGACATTTCTACCATGAGCCAAGCTTAAAAATAGCCTATGTCATATAAGCTAAAGCAATCTACAGAACTGGGTGTAATAAGAAATATTTAACGAATTATTAATATTTAACAGTGATGGAGCAGGCAATGATGGGAGTGATGGGGGAAGGCAGTGATGGGGTGATGGAGAACGCAGTGATGGGGTGATGGAGAAGGCAATGATGGGAGTGATGGCGTGATGGAGCAGGCAATGATGGGGGTGATGGAGCAGACAATGATGGGAGTGATGGGGTGATGGAGCAGGCAATGATGGGAGTGATGGGGAGAAAGCAGTGATGAGGTGATGGAGAAGGCAGTGATGGGGATAAGACAATGATGGGGTGATGGTCGAGAGGGCAATGATGGGGTGGTGGGTGAGAATGCAATGATGGTGGTGGTGGAAATGTGGCAGAACAAGAGGATAAGATTAGATTGTACATCTAAGTGCTACAGTTCGCGCTCTACTGTTATGGCTAAAATGTTAATGATATGGGGGCCCCCACCAGATTTTCTGCCCAGGGGCCCCCACCAACCTTAATCCGGCCCTGGCTGCACGTAATATGATGACGCTTAGGGGAGTTTCCCCGCCGGGACATATAAACCCGGAAGTGGAGCCCAGTACCAGGGCGTCCTTCACTTCAGCGGGCATACAGCGGTTTCACTGACGTTTTTCTCCACTTCAGGGGTCATACCGCAGGACTCTAGTAGTCAGAGGAGTCAGGTAACAACAATATTTTTCTCATATTTTCCTCATCGCTCCAAGAGCGGTATACATCAAAGCAATCCTTTTTCATTTTTATCATCTGCGGTGCCATAACGAAATAAGTGACATGGGTTGTCACACCAGCGCTCTCCTTATATCATAATTAATTCAGGTACAATCTACATTTGCTTTTGTAATGTTCCTACGCTCACTCACTTGCGCCAATACCATTGTGCTTTATATATTACAATAGCTTAAAGATCCCACTTTATATGTGATTTTCTCTTTGCTCTCTCTTTTTTAGGAAAGACATAGTTTATACAACATGTGTATTTCTGTCACCTTTCACCTTTTGGTTGGCACCTGTTACCAGAACCTCATATCCTTAACCATGTTCTCACCTATGATATAGAGTTTACAGATTCTTTAAGTGATGTTGGCGGATATTTCCTTAATACAGATTTATATACGTTACCTCACGGATCACTTCACATCTGGAATTCACCTTCAAGACTCTGTTTGACGGGATTTATGTAATTTTTGATAAGTAGCTTAACCTTGCCTCTCGAAGTATGCATTGTAATGTATGTTATCTTCTCTAAATGTGATACCCAATAACATAGATTTGTTTTCTATTTTTGTAAATATGCTTTTTTAGAGAAGTTCTGATGAAGATCCGTTGTTGGATCGAAAACGTTTAACACAATTTGGATGCAAATAAAACGAAGGATTTAATTCATTTTGCCATTTGAGTGCCAAGTTTTTTCATAATAATACGGTAATAAATTGTGTTATTTACAGCTTTACAGAAGGACGATAACACCATAGAAATTATAAGAATCATAGACCTCAGTTACCACAACTGTCTACAAAGAAAACTGTTGCTGATAGCAACCAATCACAGCTCATTTTTCATCTTTTAAACAGCACTGGGACAGTGTGGCGAGTTTTGAGTGGTGACTTTTGTGTTTCGACTTTTATGTGGCGAGGTTGGTGTATGTGTGGTGAAATGTGTGCTGAGGGTGGTATATGTGTTGAAGCACGTGATAGTGTGTGGCGCATTTTGTGTGTGTGTGCATATCCCCGTGTGTGGTGAGTATCCCATGTCAGGGCCCCACCTTAGCAACTGCTCTCATTCATTCATTGCTCTCATTCTTTAAGTCCCCCTTGTTCACATCTGACAGCTGTCAATTTGCCTTCAACACTTTTCCTTTCACTTTTTCCCCATTATGTAGATAGGGGCAAAATTGTTTGGTGAATTGGAATGCGCAGGGTTAAAATTTTGCCTCACAACATAGCCTATGACGCTCTCGGGCTCCAGACGTGTGACTGTGCCAAATTTTGTGGCTGTAGCTACGACGGTGCAGATGCCAATACATACACTTTTTCCCCATTATGTAGATAGGGGCAAAATTGTTTGGTGAATTGGAACGCGCGGGGATAAAATTTTGCCTCACAACATAGCCTATGACGCTCTCAGGGTCCAGACGTGTGACTGTGCCAAATTTTGTGGCTGTAGCTGCGACGGTGCGGATGCCAATCCCGGACATACACACATACATACATACACACCCACATTGAGCTTTATATATTAGATATTATATTCAGTATGTAATTAATCAGTATAATGTTGCCAACCTGACACTGTCTGTAAGTTACTGAACACAATCCTGCTGACAGGTTCCCTTTAAATCAGAGTCATGTCACATAAAATATTTAATAAATAACATTTCCCACATGTATACTTTCCATGAACACAATTTCTGAAGCATATAGGAAGTTATAAGGCTTAAAAGTTGACCAGCAATTTCTCATTTTTACAGCAAAAGTTACAAAACCATTTTTTTAGGGATCACATTATCACATTTGAAGTGACTTTGAGAGGCCTATATGACAGAAAATACTCAAAAGTGATGCTATTCTAAAAACTGCACCCCTCAAGGTGCTCAAAACCACAAGAAGTTTTTAATCCTTCATGTGCTTCTCAGGAATGAATGGAATGTGGAAGGAAAAAATAAACATTTAACTTTTTTTTTCCCAAAAATCTTCTTTTAGACCAATTTTTTTTACCTTCAGAAGGGTAACAAGAAAAAAATCGCCCAAAATTTGTTGGTCAATTTTTCCTGAGCACACTGATACCCCATATGTGGGGGAAAACTACTGTTTGGGCACACGGCAGGGTTCAGAAAGAAAGGAGCGCCATTTGACTTTTTGAATGTAAAATTTGTTGGCATAACTAGCGGATACCATGTCATGTTTGGAGAGCCACTGATATACCTAAAAAGTGGAAAACCCACACAATTGACAGCATTTTTTAAACTAAACCCCGCAGGGAACTTATTTAGATGTGTGGTGAGTACCTTTAACCCCCAAGTGCTTAACAGAAGTTTATAATGTTGAACCTTGAAAAAAAAAATCACATTTATCCCACAAAAAAATGTTTTTTTAGCCCCAAATGTTGCATTTTCATAAGGGTAACAATACAAATTGCACAATACAATTTGTTGTGCAAATTCTCCTGAGTACGCCGATACCCAATTTGTGGAGGAAAACTACTTTTGAGGCACTGTCGAAAGCTCAGAAGGGAAGCAGTGCCACATTGAATTTCAGATTTACTAATGGTTAAAAGTTCACTGCTCTTACTCTTGAGGACCTAACGCGTTGGGTTAATAAATAGATGAATAAATAGAGTCAGTGTGACGCTGCGGTGTACTGGAGTATACTAGTAAATGTCAATTACTAGTGAATGGCAATTGCTATGGGCACTTACTTCAATGGACCGGGCTTGAAGTTGATGCCGTGCTGAGGTTGCTGAGGTGCAGGGAGACCAGGGCATAGGGAGCGATGCTCCCCCATGATGCTGATGGGCGTCACGTGCACAAAACCTCAAGCAAGAGTGTGTACAGGCAGAGCGTAGCGGCGGGCTCCAGCCGGAAGTACCGCCGCTGTGACACTGAAACTAACAAGAAGTCAGAGAGCGTGACGTTACATGACTAGCAAGGACGGGTGCATGTAAGGGTCAATTCCAACCAACGCGTTTCGAGGGACGCGGTCCCTCTTCCACAGGGTTACAGATATAGCCCCTATTCAGTCCTTATATAGCTCCGGCATTCTATTTAGCCTCTACATTGACTAGATGCAAGCCTCCATAATGGACAGAGGAGTAACATGTATGGACATAATGGAATGAGCTTTTAATGTGTGAAAGGTGAAGAGTGTGTTGAAATAGAATTAAATATAAAATATAATATATAACGCTCATTCTTGTATTTTATGTAATGCTTGAATTGTATTTACTAAAAATAACCTTTATTAATAAATTTTAATATTTGGGGAAATTAAAAAATGAATATATCATTGTGGACTGTTTATTGGATATCAAATAGGGGGGGAGGAAAAGAATATATATAGCAGGGGGGAAGACGGATTTGATGATATTCTAATACATGTGTGTGTATATACTGTATATATATATATATATAGTATGTATATATATAAACATGTTAAAAAATACCTCACAATATGTATATCCAGATAAAAATTGGATTTTAATTTTTTAAGAATAAAATATATGTTAAATAATTACTTATAATAATAAATTAATAAATTATTGGGAATGCAGTATATTGTGTGGGATAAAAATATTAAGATAGAAGTAATACGAATTTAATCTAATATATAAAGCTCAAAGTGTGTATGTATGTGTGTATGTATGTGGGTATGTGTGTGTGTGTATGTTTGTATGTCCGGGATAGGCATCCGCACCGTCGCAGCTACAGCCACAAAATTTGGCACAGTCACACGTCTGGACCCCGAGAGCGTCCTAAGCTATGGGATGGAGGATATGTATGATGGGTATATGGGCATGGGACTATGAGATGAAGGATGTGTGATGGGTATATGGGCATGGGACTATGGGATGGAGGATGTGTGATGGGTATATGGGCACTCGACTATGGAATGGAGGATATGTATGATGGGTATATGGGCACGGGCCTATGGGATCGTGGATATGTATGATGGGTATATGAGCACGGGACTATGGGATGGAGGATAATTATAATTTTCTATAACTAACCACAGTTAGTTACTATGCCCGGGCAGCACCGGGCTCTTCAGCTAGTAGTATATATATGAAGGGATTTTCTAAAATGTTATATATATATAGCGATTATGGGTGTCCAGAAAGTGGCGTGACAGGGGGTGACCCTTGAAGCCTTTATTGATGTTATCTAGATGTTCTTTGACTTGATCTGTGAGTTGTTTCTTTGTTCTGCAAAAATAAATTTTATTACAAGGGTAAATGACCCCTGTGGATTGACACGAAATGGCAGTTTTATACTATACTCTTTAGTTTGATTAGAATCAGTGAAGGTAGTTTGTAGTTCTTTTTTTATAGACGTGCGTAGGCAGCACGAACATTTGCCACATGGTATGAAGCCCTTTTTTGTGATTAGAAAATGGTTGACAGGAGGTGTCTTTAAGGGTAACACGTTTTTGGTCGTGGGAGCTAATATATGGCCCAAATTTGGGCTTTCCTATATACAAATTTTGGATGAGGGGGTAGTAAGTCACCTATATATTTATCTCTCTTGAGTAGAGGCCAATGCTTCCTAATAATTTTGGTGAATTGTACACACCTTGAATAATATCTAATATATAAAGCTCAATGTGTGTGCGGGTATGTTTGTATGTATGTATGTGTGTATGTCCAGGATTGGCATCTGCCCCGTCGCAGCTACAGCCACAAAATTTTGCACAGTCACACATCTGGACCCCGAGAGCATCATAGGCTATGTTGTGAAATGAAATTTTAACCCCGCTCGCTCCAATTCACCAAACAATTTGACCTATTATTCTTATCATTTTTATGGTGTTATCGTCCTTCTGTAAAGCTGGAAATAACACAATTTATTACCGTGCCAACACAGACCACCCTCTGACACAGACTGCAGGGGGAGCCCAGTATCGCACAGGATAGGATTAGATACACGGCTCAGCAGTCAGTATCACACAGGATAGGATTAGATACACATCTCAGCAGTCAGTATCACACAGGAGAGGATTAGATACACAGCTCAGCACACAGTATCGCACAGAATAGTATTAGATACACGGCTCAGCAGACAGTATCACACAGAGTAGGATTAGATACACAGCTCAGCAGACAGTATCACACAGAATAGTATTAGATACACTGCTCAGCAGTCAGTATCACAGAATAGGATTAGGTACACTGCCCTGCAGTCAGTATCACACAGGATAGGATTAGATACACGGCTGAGCAGCCAGTAACACACGATAGAATTAGATACACAGCTAAGCAAAAAGTATCACACAGGAGAGGATTAGGTACACAGCTCAGCAGACATTATCACACAAGATAGGGTTAGATACTGTGGTGCAATGACCACTGTGTCCACTAGGGGGGCACTGTGTGGATGTCCCAAGAGAGAGGATGAGTGGCAGAATATGGAAGGACCGTTATGTATCTCAAGGTGGGTGGCCTTGAGATGGAGACTTATGTGTGTATTGATCAGCAGTGATACTGCTGAGGTGTTGGTTCAATGTGTCAGGGAGAAGTCTCCAGGTAACTAGGGAGACAGGCGGTCCTAGTTACCTACAAACCCACCCAGGGTGTGTGTTTAGAACACTATGGTAGAGTGTGTATGAGTGTGTGAAGGACCTGTGATGAGGTCATAGCCATGTGACCCGGTGGGCGTGGCTACGGACCATATAAGGTGGCCAGGGTAGGTCACATGTGGTGAATGCAGGGACCTGGTTGGTCCAGTGTGGAAGGTCCTGCTATGAGATGTCTCTCTTGGCTCACAGCCTGTGGAGTGGCTGTGTGTAATGGCTGCCAGCGTCTGAGAGTCCCAGAGGAGAGAGTGGATGTCTGCAGAGTGGAGAAACAGCCATGAGGAAACCCTGACGTGTGTGAGATAACTATGAGGCTGAAGAGCCTGTGTATGCCAACCTGTGTGACCACAGGGAGGACAGAGAGAAGCTCTGTCAAGGACGCTATGCTGATATGAACTTTATGTTGCTTGCTTTGGTTTATGCTGCATAATAAACCGCATGGACTATACTGGTTTTATGGAAAACCCGTGCCGGATCTGGTTTTGTGGCAGCTAAGCGTGAATCCCCTATGTGAATGACAGCGCTACCTCACAATACACAGCTCAGAAACAGGATGTGCCAAAGGAGAGGACATTTTCATTCCAAGAATTCCACTCATTCCATCTGATTTGTTTTTTGATTTTAAATGCCTCCAGTTTCCAGTTCAACTGCTATTTGCAATGTCCATTAACAATGCCCAGAGACAGTCCTTGAAAGTAGTAGGGATTGATTTGCAATCTCCTTGCTTTTCTCATGGTCAACTTTACGTGGTCTGTTCAAGAGTTAGAACTGCCAAAAATCTGTTCATCTTTGCACCGAAAGGAAAAACCAAAAATCTTGAATGAGTTGAAAATAAAATACTATCAATACTTGGATAATCGTTTAGTGTTGTGAGTTCATTTTTCCTTTCATCATTGAGGTCTGATGAACTCCCTCCTCTGGTGAAGGAAGGTAGTGAGACTGATTACCAAACACCTGGGCAGCTAGATTATAACTGGGTGGCTGGAATTGAGGACTGGATATAAGGCTGCCGACGCCCTTCTTCCTGGCTGGTGATTTTCCTGCTGGATTCTTGGAGACCAGTCTGATTCCTGCGTCTCAAAGCTAAGTTTTTCTGCTCTGCTTTGTACTCTTCAGTTTTGTTTTTGTTTTGCCTTGTTTTTTGGGAGTTCTGCCATCCCCGGCCGGGGGTGAGCTGAATTCCATTTTTGTCTCTGATCTGTTTATCTTTTGCTCTGTCTTCAGAATATACCTGAGTGTTGATATAGTCTTTTGAAACCCAGCGACTTCAGGGCCTATTTTTCCTATCAGTCGGTTGGCTCATTTTGATAGGGTTTTTGCGGATGGCAGACAGCAGCTTTCCTATCCTGTCCTATGTAGTTAGCTTGGGCCCCATCATTTGCTCAACCTATCTTTCTATCTGTGTTAGTGTTTTCATCTTGCTTCACCGTCATTATATGTTGGGGGCTGCCTATTGCTTTGGGGTCTGCTCTGGGGCAGTTTAGTTTTTCCCCTTTCTGTCTTTAGGCTACGTAGCTCACCAGCTGTGATCAAGGGGTCTAGGGCACCGTAGGAACCACCCACGGCTACTGCTAGTTGTTGTGGATAGGTTCAGGGGTCTGAAATCCGATAGCTGCCAACCTCTCTGGTTTTTCTGGACTTAGCTGGTATTTTGTTTTTTCCTCCTTCGGTGACTCATCATAACAGTTTAGTTAATTTGTGTTGCAAATCTGTAGTGTTGAATATATGATGTGAAATGTTTTTATGTGCAATATAATCATTATAATTTGTTATAACTAACCACAGTTGGTTACTGTGCCCAGGCAACGCCGAGCTCTTCAGCTGGTTAAGTTATAAAAGGTAAAATATAGATTTGCTGATGCAGGCTAGGCGAATCACTGCTGGGGATGGTTCTATGGATAAGACTACTTCTAGAGGTATTTTTAATAGCATGTCGTGTTTTTTTCCAATGAAAGTAGCAAATATCCTTTTTCCACTGATTGATTAGTAATGTATTTAGACTCATTGTCGTAGTCATCATTTTTTGTACAGTTGCGTCTGATTCAGGTATATTGTCCTTTAGGTACATTCATGAGCCAAACTGGTAGGTGGCAACTATTTAGATGTATAAAACTGTTAGATTCAACATCTTTTCTATAGCACTTAGTTATTAAATTATTATCCTCAGTGAAAATTGTGAGGTCTAGAAAGTTTATACTATTCTGACTGATAGTTGGTGTGAATTATGGGCCAAAGCAATTGTTATTTAGGCCTGAGACGAAAGTATTTAGTTCAAACTCTGAATCCTCCCAGATTAAAAAAATATCATCTATGAACAGGCGCCATAGTTTTAGCCCTTTCTGTAGTTGACCGTTTGTGTAGATATGTACCTCTTCCCATTTACCAACATACATGTTGTCATAACTGGGCGCGAGGCGCGTACCCATTGCAGTCCTACATGTCTGCAAGTAGAACTGCTTTTCATAAACAAAATAGTTGTGGTTAAGGATAAATTCAATGCTTTTCACAATAAAGTGGATTTGACTATCCTCATAGATCGCAAGGCTGTGAAGAAAATAATTTGCTGCCTCACAGCCTTTTTATAATGATTAATCACCGTATAAAGTGATTTAATATCTACTGTGCCCCAAAAATAGTTTGGTTTCCACTGAAAGGTTTCCAGAATTTGGAGCGTATGGGTGGTATCTTTAAGATACAGTGGCAAGAAAGTCATGCATTTCTGCAAATGTGTGTCCACATATCTGTATAGATTAGCAGTTAGGCAGCTAATCCCAGACATAATTGGTCTACCCAGAGGGCATGTTGTGCTCTTGCGTATTTTTGGGATATGGTAAAAGACCGCTAAGGTAGGGGTCTTATTTATTATGTCTGAAAATTCCTTTTTAGTAAGGAGGCCTGAAGTTTTGCCATGTTGGGCTAATTCATTAAGTTGCTTGATAAAGTTTATGGTGGGGTCATTAGATAGTTTCTTGTAAGTGATACTGTCTTCCAGTAGTCTAAGTGACTCCTGATGGTACATAGTTCGGTCAAGAATGACAATGCCACCCCCTTTGTCAGCTGGGTGGAAAATTGTGCTATTATTTTCCTGGAGATCGATTATAAATTTCCTTTCCGCGTTGCTGAGATTAAATTTAGTAAATTTGGGCTTAACCCTGTAGGAGGGAGAGTCCCCACTGTGTAGCTGGACCGGAACCAAGGGGACTGTCACTAAGGTTCCCAGGAAGACTGTTTCCGGGGGACATATTGAGAGGGTGGACCAGAGACAGTTCTAGAAGGAGTGGGGGTGGAGCCAATATAAAAGGAGCTGAGGACGCCAGCAGGGGGCACTCGACAGAGCAGGAGAGAAGGAACAGGAGGTCTAGGTGGCGCCAGAGATCCAGAGCCTGAAGAAGTGAGCGACAGCCAGAGAGGGAGATCCACAACTGCCAGGAGGGAAACAGCCTCGGGCGTTACAGGAGGGGGACACTGACCAAACAACCGCTCACCCGCCCCAGTCACTCCTGTCCGCGGCTGCGGCCTGCCCACTGCCGTCCGTGGCCGCCACTGCCCAACTCCAGCCCGTGACTGCGGCCTACCAGCTGCCATCCGTGGCTGCCACTGGCCCACTCCAGCCCACGGCTGCAGCCCATCTACTGCAGCCCACGGCCACTGCCGGCCAACTCCAGCCCGTGGCTGCGGCCTGCCCGCTGCCGGCACCGTTCAACTCCAGCCTGCGGCTGGGGCCTACATGCTCCGGGCCCCGACCATCGCCACATCGCCATCTCCGGGAGGCGCCACACAGAGGAACTCTACAGGAGCCTTTTATGCCCTCCCTCCACCTGGGCGTAGGAATGCCAGAAGCCTGCGACAGCTCCTCGTCGGCTGGGCCCAGCGGCTTAGACGTCGAATAGACATCGATCACCACTCTGCCGGATGTCAGAGGAGGATAAGTGACACGCCATAGTTGCATAATCATAGTTTCTGGACCCATAGTTGGCCAGGCCGTGGCCTTAAAGGTACCGGTTCTACCTGGGCATTTGTTAGTGTGTTACCTGTGTATTGTTGTTCTGATCCCTGCAAGGTTAACGTTTGTTAGCTTGCTGGTTACTTGAGATAGCCCTAAAGGGAAATACATATTTATCTATATAAAAGTTACAGTTAAAGCTTACTCCCGTCTCTGCGATTGCTACACTTGGCGTAGTCGGCAGGATGCAGTCTCTGAGCGCGAGTGATGCTGTAGACCAGGGGGGCAACGGAGGCCCCAGGTCAACCTTGGGGGCTGAGTAACCTGCCCCAGTTCTCCGGCAGGAACACTATGCTGTGGAGCTGGAAGGAACGGATGCGAGGGCTATTTACGATGCATCCGATGACCCCTGACCTAGAGGCAGAAGTGGCCCTAATGGTGTTAGATGGGGAGGCCCAGGATTCTGTGATGTTGAGGCCCCTGGGACAACGAAACACCTTTGTCAGGGTCTTGCAGAAGACCCATGGGGCTCTGAAGGACGTGGGAGAGCTGAGGACCCGGTTATTCAGTCGTATGCAGGGGGAAGGAGAGACGGTCACCCAATATATGAATGTCCTTCAGGAGTTATATACAGCCATTGAACGAAAGGACAGTGTAGGTGTATGGCCCATTGACATAACCCTACACAACCTCTTAGTGACCGGGCACCGAGACCCCCCTGACTAAGCAAGCATTGCAGGAACGGGTCTGGGTAAACCCACGTATGGCTTTCTCCGAGTTAGGGAGCCAGGTGTTAGGCGTCGGGTTCCTGCCTCTGCACAGTAAGAATCCCGGGCCTTGCTTTCTGCGGTCTCCCATTCCTCTCCAGCCACAGAGGAGCCTGCTTAGCAGAGATGTCATTCCCAGCGTCTTGCTCAGTCTACTTCTGTTGGCTTGGTTACTGCTGCCAAACAGGGTTCAGCTATGGTAACCTGCAATAGCCATCAGCGAGCAGCTCTTGGGACTAAGTCCTTATTTCGGCCCACTGAGCATGCCCGTGGGAAGTCCTCTCATTGGAGCTCTGAGGTCACGTGCTCAGGCCCTATTCCTGCTCCAATTGGACCACTAGGAAAGTCCCAGAAGGACGCCGCTATAAAAGCCGCTACAAAAGGTTTGCATGGCCGCTCGGCCATGCACTAGTATAGACTCATAATGTTGTTGGTATGTGTGATGATGGATGCATGAATCTGGTGAATGACTCATTAAATTACCCCCTCCTTTGATGCGCATGAGTTAGGGTATTTGAGTCAGCGCCAACAGGTGGCTATGCTTCCGCCACCGTGCTCTTAGCACTTGCACACTAGTGTCCGAAAGTGTCGCCCACTGCTAGGCACTATCGAACTTCGGCAAGTGACAGCAGCACTGAGTACACTTGCACGTGTTAGCTATTATAGTGACTCTTGCTGGCACCGCAGTCGCGGCGCCGAGCGCTAGCAGTCTTGGACTGCAGTCCTGCGGTCTAAAGGCCGAGTCCTGTGACCTTACGCTATGCGCTCCTTCTGCCAAGTCCTGTGGTGTTAACAGGCTCTGGCATTTCTTTCAGCGGCTCTGTGGAGTAACCCGCCAATGCTCTCTTAAGCAGCAGTTTTCCATATCTGCACAGTGGACCCCGGGTTGCGAGAACAGGGTCTGACAGTCCCCACGGGAAAGGCCTCTAGCACTGAAGTCTCCGTGAATACCATCGGAGAGCTTCAATGGGTTGAAGAAATGCAGCAGGAGCTGAAGAGCATCAGAGGTGAATTGGCCGAGGTGAAGAGAAGGGCTGAGATCACAAGTGAACAGCCTGGGCTGGGCCCAGAGCCCTGGGGCCCTCACAATCCCAGGGGTGGTCGAACCCTGCGGCCTCGGGAATGCTTTGGATGTGGCGAGTTGGGCCACTTTGCCTGAGAGTGTCCGCGGCGTGGGAGATACCCACCCCGATGGCCATTAAAATAAAGTGCTCTGAGCTGGGGGGACGCCGCTCGGAGCCAGAACCCACAACGCCGGGTGGTGTAAGTCCTGAAGACTTAATTGCAAAGTGTCCGGTGATATGGGCAAAGTTCGAAGGACATGCAGTGCGCTGCCTGGTAGATACGGGGTTGCAAGTTAAAACCATGCTGGCGACTTATTTCCGACAGCACTTTCCCGAAGCTGTGAGGCCCCAGTGGGGGTCTGTGATAAAGTTAGTAGCCGCTAACCAGCTACAAGTCCCTGTCGTTGGGGTAGCCTGAATGCAAATTTCATTGTGCAGCAAACAACTCGGCAGCCGAGGGGTGATCCTGACCCAGGGAGATGCGAATGGAAAACACCCTGTCATATTGAGAGAGTTCGGCAGTCTACTACATAGTGAACCTACGTAAGAGACTTTGAAACAATGGGGCTACCGCACTCCCCAAGGACAGGTCTTCCAACAGCTGGTGCCGGGGGCGCGGGTCCTACTGATTGCCAGGAGGGAGAGGTGCTGGGGAGTGTGATCACACCGGCGACCCCTCAGCTCATGTTGCCGCAAAGGGCAGACGGGGGTAGTGCCCATGTGCCCCTGGAAGGAGTAGAGGTGCAGGTGGAGCCGTGCTTCTTGGAGCGCCTACCCCCTGGAGTCCTAGTGGCCCGCGCCTTAGTCACCGTGAGAAAGGGGACCTTTCTTGTGCACTGTATCAACCTGGAAGATCAAGATGTTGTCCTAGAACCGCAAAATGGCGAAACTGGTGAAACCTTTGGAGGAGGTGCCTCCGACCCTTGCATTACAGCTAAAAGTGCAGGCAGGGGACCCATGGGCGGTGACTATTCATTCCATTCAGACTGCCGGGGCCTCGCCCGGAGAGAAGGGCCAAGCTATCCTAGAAAAAATGCGGGCAGAACTCTCTGGCCTGACCACGGCCCAAATACAGCAAGTAGAAGCACTCCTGGGCCAGTATCATGAGGTATTCGCTAACCTTGAAGACGACTTTGGATGCACCACGGCCATCATGCACGGCATTCCCACCGAAGGGACAGCCCCTTTCAGAGAGTGATATCGGCAGATCCCGCCGCAACTGTACCAAGAAGTAAAAACACTGCTGGGTCAAATGCTGCGGAAAGGGGTTATCCGAGAAAGCCAGAGTCCTTGGGCGGCCCCATTGTGTTGGTCCGAAAGAAAGACTGTACCTTGCGGTTCTGTGTGGATTATCGAAAGTTGAACGCCTGTACCATCAAAGACTTGTACCCGCTGCCCCGTATAGAGGAGTCCCTATCAGCCCTGGGGAATGCTACGTATTTACGTATTTTTCCACTTTAGATCTGGCCAGCGGGTACTGGCAGGTGCCAATGTCGGTGGAAGACCGTGCTATGACTGCGTTCATTCTACCCATGGGACTGTTTGAATTTAATCGTATGCCGTTCGGACTAGCCAACACCAACGGGGCCTTCCAAATGCTAATGGAGCGATGTCTAGGAGATCTCAACTTCGAGGCCTCCTTGATATACAGTACCTAGACGATATCATCATCTACGCTGCCACGTTTGAAGACCACTTGCAGCGGCTGGGGCAGGTGCTTGGCGGGCTGCAAAGGTACGGGTTGAAGGTAAAACCCCAGAAATGCCACCTGTTCCGTACGCAGATCGAATACCTAGGGCATACCTTCTCAGCCGAGCGCGTCAGACCACGATACAGGTGTGGCCTACTCCCGAGACGGTAAAAGACGTACGAGCTTTTCTGGGGTTAGCCGAATATTACCGTCGCTTTGTAAAAAACTTTGCCTGCTGGGCCTGAGCCCTACAGGACCTCATGAAAGGGGCCCCTGCCAGGGCCAATGGCTGGAAAATCCAGTGGCGAGAACCACAGGAAGAGACCTTTCAAGATCTCAAAACAGCACTCTCGGAAGCCCCAGTGTTAGCCTACGTGGATTTCTCGCAACCGTTCATTGTGCACACCGATGGGAGCTTACACAGGCTGGGAGCTGTATTGTCCCAAGTCCAAGATGGCCAGGAAAGGGTGATCGCTTATGATCGTCGATCACTCCACGACTCCGAACGCAATCCCGACAATTACAGCTCCTTTCAAGCTCCTCGCAGCGGTTCGCGTAGTACCTGGCAGGTTCTGAGGTGGTGGTACGGACTGACAACAACCCGCTGGCCCACCTTGACAATGCCAAACTGGGGGCTCTCGAACAGCGGTGGGTGGTCTGGATGGCCAAATTTAAATATAAAATTATCTATAAAAGGGGAGCGGAAAATGTACATGCCAACGCCCTCTCCAGAATTCGACGTGCAACCCCTGGGCAAAGCCGAGACGACGACCTGGAAGGAGAGGAGACGCTATTCACTCCGGCCCCCGCCGGAATCACGGCTGTAACCAGGGAGCAATCCCACACAGGACACGCTAGGGGCATGCTAGGACAATCCTGAGACGAATGGATACAACAACAAGAATATGGAAAGATAGGCCCCCTGCGTTAATGGGTGGCCACGAAACAGCTACCCAGCGACACCCAAAGAAAGACATTGACTCAAGACACTCTGCTAATGCTACGCCAGTGGGAAAAACTGGTTATCAAAGGAGGACTATTGTACCGTAAGACACTGCTGCGCACAACATCGACGACTGCCTGGCAGGTCATGATTCCGGGAGCTCGGCTCACTGAACTTGCTCGCGAGGACCATCAAAAGGGGGCTCATATCGGGGCACAAAAGACTTTCCAGTGCTACAACAATTAGCCTACCACCCCCGTTTTGCAAGCCACAGTGGAAAAAGTTTGCCGTGTATGCCGCCTGTGCGAATTAACTAAACCACCTGAGCAACAGGCCCCAGTGCAAACAATAGTAACAGCAGCACCCCTCAAACTCTTAATGATAGACTATTTAACCATTGGACCTGCTCACCAGGGGTACGAGCATTGCCTAGTCATGGTAGACCATTTTACCAAATTCGCCATGGTGACCCCTACTCGAGATCAGACAGCAGAATCAGCCGCCTATGCGATCTTTATTCAAGTGTACGGCTGCCCCCAGCAGATTCATTCAGACCAGGGTGTGTGCTTTCTGGGAAAGGTAATGGAAGAATTACATCGCTGATACGGGATCGATAACTCCCGAACGACCCCGTACCATCCCCAAGGAAACGGGCCCTGCGAGCGATTTAATCGGACATTAATTCAGATACTACGCACCCTGGAGAGCGACCGGAAAGCCCGCTGGCTCGAATACATCCCCGAACTGGTCTGTGTCAGGATCCTGTCAGCGCCGGCGTGCAGCCTCAGCTGAGCAGGGACTCACCCGCTCTGTAGGGGGGCCCGGGGTCAGGTACAGCCAGAAAGTACAGATACACAGGACCTGTGGACGCTGAAGTTTAGCAAGCAGTCACAGGACCTATGGTCATGTGACTGCAAGGGGGCGGGGCTTAGCATCCTGCTTTCAGAGATGGCAGGACACTATACAGAAATACTCAGAGTCAGGCAAAACAGAGGTCATACACAGAGATATCAGTAAAGTACCAGGGATGAGACAGGACAGATAGTCAGGGCCAAGCAGAAGTCAAAACCAAGCAGACATAGAAGGTACCAAGCAGAATCCAAAGCAATATCCAGAGAACAGACCGAGTCGTACACAGAGAATCAAGCAACCAGGACACAGCACAAACACACTCAGGGGTCACCACATAATGCCAAGAGCGAAAGTATAACTGACGGGGATGCGAGCATCCTGAGGCTATAAGATGCCTCTCCCAGAACCAGGGAGAGGCCACAATCATAGCCCCCAGGTGTGCAGGTAAGCCTGCACTGGGATCACAACCTTTAACCCCAGAAATGCCAGTCATCAGCACTGGTTCCAGACATTAACCCCACGTGTGCGAGTCAAACCCGCACTGAGATAATGACAGTCTGGGTCTATAACAACCGGGTACACCAAGTCACCAGCTATACCCCGTATTCGCTACTGTTCGGCCGGGAGGGCAAAGGAATCACCGAGGTGGAGTTAAACCCGGAAGAAGAACTACCATGGTCGGGAGTCTCCTCGTGGGTCCGGAACCTCCGGTATCGACTGAAAACCCTACACCGAATTGCCCACATAAAACTTTAGGACCTGGAACAATCGGGGAAGACTCCTTCCCAACTCACCAAATTTCAGGCAGGAGATTGTGTACTCGTACGAGATCAGCTGCACCAAAACAAATTAGGGCACCGCTGGGAAGAAATTGCCTATTGAGTACTGCGCCGAATAAGCTCAGATGGACTGGTGTACGAAATACAAACTGAGCAAGAAGGAGACCACCCTGTTGTGAACTCATTTTCTCCTCCACCAGTTGAGAGTTCTCCTTCCGTTCTCCCTCTGGTGGTGACAAGAGGTAGTGAGGTTGGTTTATTTGGTAGTGATCTGCCACCTGATGATGAGGAGGGGGGCGTATAATCTTATTCGCATCAAGCATGGGGATGAATGGAAGACGGCGTTTAATACTCCGGAGGGACATTTTGAGTACCTGGTGATGCCTTTTGGGCTCCCTAATGCCCCTTCAGTCTTCCAGTCCTTTATGAATGATATTTTCCGTGACTTTGTGGATAAGTTTTTGATCATCTATCTGGATGATATTTTGATCTTTTCTAGTGATTGGGATTCTCACGTGGAACATATCCAGACTGTGTTCTGGATTTTGAGGGAGAATTCCCTGTTTGTTAAGGGATCGAAATGTCTCTTTGGTGTACAGAGGATATCTTTTTTGGGATTTATCTTGTCTCCATCGACTTATTGAAATGGACCCGGCCAAGGTACAGGCCATTTATGATTGGGTTCAGCCGACTTCTTCGAAGGCTCTCCAGAAGTTTTTGGGTTTTGTTAATTTCTATCGTAAATTTATAGGTAATTTTTTTGGTATTGTCGAACCACTGACTGATCTGACCAAGAAGGGAGCTGATGTGCTGAATAGGTCTCCTGAGGCTGTCTCAGCATTTCAGGAGCTTAAGCGGAGATTTACTTCAGCTCCAGTTTTACGGCAACCTGATGTCTCACTTCCATTTCAAGTGGAGGTAGATGCTTCTGAGATTGGTGCAGGAGCTGTTTTGTCCCAAAAAGACCCTGTGACTTTTAAGATGAATCCCTGTGCCTTCTTTTCTCGAAAGTTCTCCCCATCTGAACGCAACTATGATGTGGGGAATCGGGAATTGTTGGCCATGAAATGGGCATTTGAGGAGTGGAGACATTGGTTGGAGGGAGCTAGACATCAAGTTGTGGTCCTCACCGATCACAAGAATCTGATTTATCTGGAGTCGGCCAAGCGCTCGAATCCTAGACAGGCTAGATGGGACTTGTTTTTCACGCGTTTTTAATTTTGTGGTCTCTTTTCTTCCGGGCACGAAGAATGTTAAGGCAGACGCCCTTTCTAGGAGTTTCTTTGCTGATTCTCTTAATGTGACCGAGCCTACTACTATCCTAGGTGATGGGGTAGTTCTTTCTGCCATTTCACGCGATTTGAGACGCGCCCTGGAGGAATTTCAGGAGGATAAACCTGAGCGTTGCCCTATGGGAAAATTGTATGTTCCTGACCAGTGGAGAAAGAGAGTAATGTCTGAAATTCATTGCTCCGCATTGGCTGGTCATCCAGGTATTTTTGGTACCAGATATTTGAGGAGTTGGCCGTTTTGGTGGCCTGCCTTATCTTGTGATGTCAGGAATTTTGTGGGACTTGTTCTTGGTCTAAACCCTGTTCTCATGGGTTGCTGATGCCCCTGCCGGTGCCCAAGAGGCCATGGACCCATATCTCAATGGATTTTATTTCTGATCTTCCTGTCTCTCAGAGAATGACTGTTATCTGGGTGATTTGTGATAAATTTTCAAAGATGGTCCATCTTGTACCACTCCCAAAGTTGCCATCTTCCGCTGAGTTGGTACCCTTGTTTTTACAACAGGTGGTTCGGTTACACGGGATTCCTGAGAACATTGTGTCCGATAGAGGAGTCCAGTTTGTTTCCAGATTCTGGAAAGCCTTTTGTTCCAATCTGGGAATTCAGTTATCCTTCTCCTCCGCGTTTCATCCCCATACCAATGGGCAGACAGAGAGAACAAACCAGACCCTGGAGTCTTATTTAAGATGTTTTATATCTGCTGATCAAGATGATTGGGTCTCATTTTTGCCCTTGGCTGAATTTGCGCTGAAGAATAGAGCTAGTTCTGCCACTTTGATGTCACCCTTTTACTGTAATTTTGGGTTTCATCCTCGATTCTCTTCAGGGCAAGTGGAATCTTCGTCCTGTCCAGGTGTGGACACTGTGGTTGAGAGAATGCAGCAGATATGGGACCAAGTGGTGGATAAGTTGTCACTCTCTCAGGAAAAGGCCCAGCGTTTTTCCAAACGGCATAGGACCATTGGTCCCCGGTTTAAAGTGGGTGATATGGTTTGGTTGTCGTCTAAGAATATTCCTATGAAGGTTGCATCTCCAAAATTTAAGCCAAGATTTATTGGACCTTATAAGATTTTGGAGATTCTTAATCCTGTTTCTTTTCAATTGGATCTTCCAGTTACGTTCAAGATCCATAACGTATTTCACAAATCAGTGTTGAAGAGGTTTGTTGAGCCAGTAGTTCCTGTGGCGGCACCTCCTGACCCTGTATTGGTTAAAGGCAATGTGGAATATGAGGTAGAGAAAATATTGGATTCTCGTTTGGTTAGACGGAGACTCCAGTATTTGGTCAAATGGAAGGGTTATGGCCAGGAGGATAATTCTTTGGTCTCTGCCTCTGATATTCATGCCAATAAATTGGTTTGTGCTTTTCACCGGGCCCATCCTAATCGGCCTGGTGGCGTGGAAGAGGGTTCGGTGACCCCTCCTCAAGGGGGGGTACTGTTGTGAACTCATTTTCTGTTCCACCAGTTGAGAGTTCTTCCGTTCTCCCTCTGGTGGTGACAGGAGGTAGTGAGGTTGGTTTAATTGGTAGTGATCTGCCACCTGATGATGAGGATAACGATTGGATCTTTGGAGTATCAGACTGGATATAAGACAGCCGACGCCCTATCCTGGTGCTGGTGATTCAGTCTGCTTCTCAGGTCTTGGACTTCAGCAGCTCTGTTCCAGTCTTCTCAAGCTAAGTTTTTCTGTTAATGTTCACACTTGCTTTTGTTGGTCTATTCAGTTTTTTGTGTGTCAGCCAGCTCCAGCTGGGGCTGAGCTGAATTTCCACTCTTATTTATCTGTTTTTGCCAATTTGCCTTTTTTTGTCCCTTATTAGATTGGCCTCTTTTTGCTCTGTCTCAGAATATTTCAGAGTGCTGATATAGAGGGAGAAGTCTAGTGACTTTATGGTTAATTTTGCAATCAGAAATGTTGGACATTATTTTTGTAGGGTTTTTGGCAGACTGCAGACAGTGTCTTTCCTTTCCTGTCCTTTCTAGTTAGTTTGGCCCCATTGCTTGCTCAGCCTATTTTCCTGCCTGTGTTTGTGTTTTCATCTTTTCTCACCATCAATACATGTGTGGGGGCTGTCTTTCCATTGGGATCTGCTCTGGGGCAGTGTAACAACCCTGCTGGTGTCACTGCATGGCCTCCCATCCCCCGCACATCAACTTACTCACTGCTCGGGTCATGCTGTGAATTCTGTCTATTGCCAGTCCTGTGCTCTGTGCCTCTGCTCTTCTGTATGTTTCCTGGCTATGTGTGTATAGGGGGGCGGTGCCACAACTCTCTGGTTCTTATGCAGTCAGGGTGCACCTGTCTAATCTGTCCCTGACCAATCACCTAGAGCCATTGACTATTTAGTTCCGCCACACCCACTGAAACATTGCCTGTGCAATGTCTATACTCAGTTAGTATCTTGCTGCTGAGGAAGCCAGGCCCTGTCCTGTGTATCTCCTTCTCTGTAGGAATACTCTTAGCCTTGCTTTGTGTTTTTTCCTGCCTGCCAGGAGGCTGAATATCCTGGCCCTTGAGTCTTGGTCCCAGTACCTTGTTTGTACTCTGTCCTACCTTAGTCTCCCTTTCTCCTTGTCTGTGGCTTCCTTCCCTGCTGTGTCTTTCCTTGTGTTCTCCCTGTCTGTGCATCTGCTCCCTTGCAGCTCTGCCTGCTCTGCTCCCTTGCAGCTCTGCCTGCTCTGCTCCCTTGCAGCTCTGCCTGCTTCTGCTCTCTTGCAGCTCTGCCTGCTCTGCCCTCTTGCAGATCTGCCTGCTCTGCTCTCTTGCAGCTCTGCCTGCTCTGCTCTCTTGCAGCTCTGCCTGCTCTGCTCCCTAGCCACTCGGCTCCCTAGCCGCTCTGCCTGCTCGGCTCCCTAGCCGCTCTGCCTGCCCGTCTCCCTTGCAGCCCAGCCTACTCCGCACTCCTGCGGCTCTGCCTACTCCACACTCCTGCGGCTCTGCCTATTCCGCACTCCTTCGGCTCAGTTCCTAACCTGTTCCAACATATTCCACTCGTTCCTGCCTGTGTCCATACCTGCACCTCCTGTGTGAACAGGTCCAAACCTGTTCCTTCATATGCCGTGCCTGCTTGCCCTGTGTCTCCAAGCCGTGCCTGCTTGCCCTGTGTCTCCAAGCCATGCCTGCTTGCCCTGTGTCTCCAAGCCATGCCTGCTTGCCCTGTGTCTCCAAGCCGTGCCTGCTTGCCCTGTGTCTCCAAGTCGTGCATGCTTGCCCTGTGTCTCCAAGCCGTGCCTGCTTGCCCTGTGTCTCCAAGCCGTGCCTGCTTGCCCTGTGTCTCCAAGCCATGCCTGCTTGCCAGTGTACCAGCCGTGCCTGTTAGTCACACCGGTCCAAGTGACTTGTCCCTGAGTGGGATCAGCAGCCACAGCCAGACACCACCCTGGAGTGGCACCCGACAGCTACCTGCCACACAAGCCTGACCTCACCATCAGAGGCTCCAGTGAAGCACCTGTCTAATCTGTCCCTGACCAATCACCTAGAGCCATTGACTATTTAGTTCCGCCACACCCACTGAAACATTGCCTGTGCAATGTCTATACTCAGTTAGTATCTTGCTGCTGAGGAAGCCAGGCCCTGTCCTGTGTATCTCCTTCTCTGTAGGAATACTCTTAGCTTTGCTTTGTGTTTTTTGCCTGCCTGCCCGGAGGCTGAATATCCTGGCCCTTGAGTCTTGGTCCCAGTACCTTGTTTGTACTCTGTCCTACCTTAGTCTCTCTTTCTCCTTGTCTGTGGCTTCCTTCCCTGCTGTGTCTTTCCTTGTGTTCTCCCTGTCTGTGCATCTGCTCCCTTGCAGCTCTGCCTACTCTGCTCCCTTGCAGCTCTGCCTGCTCTGCTCCCTTGCAGCTCTGCCCGCTCTGCTCCCATGCAGCTCTGCCTGCTCTGCTATTTGCAGCTCTGCCTGCTCTGCCCTTTTGCAGCTCTGCCTGCTCTGCTCTCTTGCAGCTCTGCCTGCTCTGCTCTCTTTCAGCTCTGCCTGCTCTGCTCTCTTGCAGCTCTGCCTGCTCTGCTCTCTTGCAGCTCTGCCTGCTCTGCTCTCTTGCAGCTCTGCCTGCTCTGCTCCCTAGCCGCTCGGCTCCCTAGCCGCTCTGCCTGCCCGGCTCCCTTGCAGCCCAGCCTACTCCGCACTCCTGCGGCTCTGCCTACTCCGCACTCCTGCGGCTCTGCCTACTCCGCACTCCTGCGGCTCTGCCCACTCCGCACTCCTGCGGCTCTGCCCACTCCGCACTCCTGTGGCTCAGTTCCTAACCTGTTCCAACATATTCCACTCCTTCCTGCCTGTGTCCATACCTGCACCTCCTGTGTGAACAGGTCTAAACCTGTTCCTTCATATTTCACTCCTTCCTGCCTGTATCCATACCTACACCTCCTGTGTGAACAGGTCCCAACCTGTTCCTTCATACGCCGTGCCTGCTTGCCCTGTGTCTCCAAGCCGTGCCTGCTTGCTCTGTGTCTCCAAGCCGTGCCTGCTTGCCCTGTCTCCAAGCCATGCCTGCTTGCCCTGTGTCTCCAAGCCGTGCCTGCTTGCCCTGTGTCTCCAAGCCGTGCCTGCTAGCCCTGTGTCTCCAAGCCGTGCCTGCTTGCCCTGTGTCTCCAAGCCGTGCCTGCTTGCCCTGTGTCTCCAAGCCATGCCTGCTTGCCCTGTGTCTCCAAGCCGTGCCTGCTTGCCAGTGTACCAGCCGTGCCTGTTAGTCACACCGGTCCAAGTGACTTGTCCCTGAGTGGGATCAGCAGCCACAGCCAGACACCACCCTGGAGTGGCACCCGACAGCTACCTGCCGCACAAGCCTGACCTCACCATCAGAGGCTCCAGTGAAGACCGAGGTAGCTGTCGTAGTTACGCCCCTTCCAGGGTAGTCTGGTTTGTGGCACAGTGGGGCCACAACCCCCCCGGCTCACGCCATTCAGCCAAGGTGCGAGCGTGACAGGCAGTTAGTTTTCCCCCTTTCTTGCTTTAGGCTTTTGTAGTCCTCCGGTTGTGACGAGGCATCTAGATTCATCATAGGTACGCTCCACGACTGATGCTAGTCGTGTGGTTAGGATCAGGGATCTGCAATCTGCATAGTTACCAACCTCTCTGGTTTTCTGAGACTTAGCTTGTGTTGTTTTTTCTCCTCGGTGACCCATTCATAACACCACCCTATCCGTACTGTGTACCGTAATATGTTTCGGCCCTGTGCTTCCACGGACCTTGAACGACCCGAAGCCCCTCCTCAGGTCCCAGAACCTCCCCCTGCAGTGTGGAATGAGGATGACGAGGAAGACTCTCTGGTGGTACAAACGGACACTTCAAGAACCAATACCCCAACAACTCCAGTTGACCCAGCAACCCCAGTCGAACCACCACCTTCCACCACCCCAGAAGACTCCACCATAGTTGGACCATGCCACTCCGAGCGGTCTACAGCTGGCAAACTTCCCAAATGCTACGAACAGGAACAGTTCATGTGGCAAAAAAGACTTTTATATCAAAATGCAGGCCTAAGCCCCTCTAAGCCCTCGCTCGAGAACTGACGAGCATACAGGATGGGGGAGTAAAGGAGGGAGAGTCCCCGCTGTGTAGCCGGACCGCAACCAAGGGGACTTTCACTAAGGTTAACAGTGAGTCTGTTTCCGGTGGACATATTGAGAGGGCGGACCAGAGACAGTTCCAGAACGAGTGGGGGTGGAGCCAATATAAAAGGAGCTGAGGACACCAGCAAGGGGCATTCGACAGAGCAGGAGAGAAGGAGCAGGAGGTCTAGGCGGTGCCAGGGAGCCAGAGCCCGAAGAAGTGAGCGACAGCCAGAGAGGACGGAGGGAGATCCATGAGTGCCAGGAGGGAGACAGCCCTGGGCGTTCCAGGAGGGGGATGCTGACCAAACGACCGCGCACCCTCCCCCGTCACTCCAGCCTGCGGCTGCGGCCTGCCCGCTGCCATCTGCGGCCGCCACTGCCCAACTCCAGCCCACAGTTGCAGCCTGCCTACCCGCTGCAGTCCGCAGCCGCCGCCGGCCAACTCCGGTCCGCGGTCGAGGCCTACCCGCGGTCGCTCGTGGCCGACTCCAGTCTGCGGCTGTGGCCTACCCGCTGCCATCAGCAGCCCGCCGCCGGCCACTCCAGCCCATGGCTGCAGCCCATCCACTGCAGCCCACGGCCACTGCCAGCCAATTCCAGCCCGCGGCAGCGGCCTGTCTGCTGCCGCCTGCAGCCGGCGCCGTTCGACTCCAGCTCGCGGCTGGGGCCTACATACTCTGGGCCCCGACCATTGCCACATCGCCATGACCGGGAGGCACCACACAGAGGAACTCTACAGGGGCCTGTTGTGCCCTCGCTCCACCTGAACGAATGCCAGAAGCCTGCGACAGCTCCTCGTCGGCTGGGCCCAGCGGCTGAGACGTCGAATAGAATCATAGAATCATAGAATCGTAGAGTTGGAAGGGACCTCCTGGGCCATCTGGTCCAACCCCCTGCTCAAAGCAGGATTCGCTAAATCATCCCAGTCAGATGTCTGTCCAGCCTCTGTTTGAAGACTTCCATTGAAGGAGAACTCACCACTTCTCGTGGCAGCTTGTTCCACTCATTGATCACTCTAACTGTCCAAAAGTTTTTTCTTATATCTAATCTGTGTCTCCTCCCATTCAGTTTCATCCCATTGCTTCGAGTCTTTCCTTGTGCAAATGAGAATAAAGTTGATCCTTCTACAATGTGACAGCCCTTTAGATATTTGTAGACAGCTATTAAGTCTCCTCTCAGTCTTCTCTTTTGCAAACTAAAGAATCCCAAATCCTGCAACCTTTCCTCATAAGACAGGGTTTGCAGACCGGTCACCATTTTGGTTGCTTTTTTCTGAACTTGCTCCAGTTTGTTGATGTCTTTTTTAAAATGTGGTGCCCAAGACTGGACACAATATTCCAGATGAGGTCTGACCAAAGAGGAGTAGAGGGAAATAATGACTTCACGTGATCTAGACTGTATGCTTCTGTTAATACATCCTAGAATTGTGTTTGCCTTTCTTGCTGCTGCATCACACTGTTGACTCATATTCAATTTGTGATCTATTAGTATACCCAAATCTTTTTCACATGTGCTGTTGCTTAGGCCTATTCCTCCCATTCTGTATATGCTTTTTTCATTTTTATTGCCCAGATGTAGTACTTTGCATTTTTCCCTGTTAAAAACCATTCTGTTAGTTGCTGCCCACTTCTCCAGTTTATTTATATCTTTTTGAATCCTCTCTCTTCTCTATTATTAGCTATCCCTCCTAGCTTTGTGTCATCAGCAAATTTAATCAGTTTACTGTCAATTCCTTCATCTAAATCATTGATAAAGATGTTGAACAATACAGGGCCCAGGACAGAGCCCTGTGGTACCCCACTTGAGACATTCTTCCAACTGGATGTGCAGCCATTTACGACCACTCTTTGGGTCTGATCACTAAGCCAGTTATGAATCCACCTAACAGTTGCCTTGTCCATTCCATACTTAGCTAGTTTTTCAATAAGGATTGTATAAGATACTTTGTCAAATGCTTTGCTGAAGTCAAGATATACTATATCTACAGCATTTCCTTGATCCACCCAATCAGTGATTCCGTCATAGAAGGAAATTAAGTTAGTCTGACATGACTTATTAGTTACAAACCCATGCTGACTCTGTTTAATCACTTCATTCTTATCCAGGTACTGACATACATGTTGTTTAATAATTTGTTCAAAGATCTTTCCTGATATAGAAGTCAGACTCACCGGCCTATAGTTGCCTGGGTCCACCTTCTTCCCCTTTTTGAAGATAGGAACATTTGCTCTTCTCCAGTCTTCTGGGACTTCTCCTGTTCTCCAAGAATTTTCAAAGATTATGGAGAGGGGTTCAAAAATTTCTTCTGCTATCTCCTTCAGTACTCTGGGGTGTAATTCACCTGGACCTGGAGACTTGAATTCATTTAGGTTAGCTAAGTGTTTCCTCACTATCTTTCTGTTTATAGATATCCTGGATTCTTCTATTCCCTTAATAGGACAGTGAAGAACAGTTGATGTTACATTTCCTTTCTGAGAGAAAACAGATGCAAAATAGGAATTTAAAAGTTCGGCCTTCTCAACATCCTGTCTTACCATTTCATCATTTTCATCCTGTAAAAATCCTATAGCATCTTTGACTTTTCTTTTACTTTTGACATATCCCCAAAATCCTTTATTATTGCTTTTGACATCTCTTGCAAGCCTCAATTCATTGTCAGCTTTAGCTAATCTGATTTGTGCCCTGCAGGTTCTGCAGACAGCATTATATTCTTCTTTAGATATGCCTCCCTCTTTCCATTTTATAAACATTTTTTTCTTCCTTTTTAGCATGTGCTTAAGTTCTGTGTTCATCCATCCTGGCTTCCTTAAATACTTCCTATTCTTCCCTCTTTTCTGAATTGTTAACAATTGTGCTTTGAGAATTTCATTTTTCAAGATTTCCCATCCTTCCTGGACATTTTTGTCTTTAAGGATATCCAGCCATTGGATCCCTCCAATTCTCTTTCTGAATCCCTTAAAATCTGACTTTCTGAAATCTAACCTTGACGTCTGAGTCTTCACAGGTCTTCCTCCTCTAGTTATCCAAAATTCTAAAATAGCATGGTCGCTACCTCCTAGGGTCCCAGCCACTTTTACCTCCTCGACCATTTCCTCCCTGTTTATAAGGATTAGATCCAAGGTAGCAGTTCCCCTTGTTTTCTCCCCTACCTTCTGGAAGATAAAGTTGTCAGCAAGAGAGGATAAGAATTTCCTTGACCTGTTAGTTTTTCCTGAGAGAGATTCCCTACAAATGTCTGGATAGTTGAAATCTCCCATGACAACTATGTCATATTTTTTGGAGAACTTGGCCATTTGATGCATAAAGAGTTCATCCATATCTTCAGCTTGCACAGGCGGCCTGTAGTAAATGCCTACAATGGTGTCCTTTCCATTGTTCTGTCCTTGTATTGTTACCCAAACAGTTTCCACAGAACTCCCAGTCTCTGAAGCTTCAATCTCTGTGCAGATATACGCGTTTCTAACATACAATGCGACACCTCCTCCTCGTTTATCAAGTCTGTTTCTTGCAAATAAGTTGTATCCTTCTAGTCTTGTATTCAAATCATGTGTATCGTCCCACCAAGTTTCAGTGATTCCAATGACATCATATTTCTTTTCCTGTGTTAGTAGTTCCAATTCTCCTTGTTTGTTGCCCATGCTTTGTGCATTAGTATAGAAACATTTTAGTTTGTGATTGGTTTCTCTTTCTCCAATATTTTTATTAATTAGATTTTTTTGTCTTTGTTCTTCCTTTCCACTTCTAATAGCAGAGTTCTCAATAGCATTTGTCAGGTGTATGGCTTTTTCTGCTCTTTTGCTTCCCTTCCCATGTTGTTCTTGTTTAAAGCTCTCCTTACAAGTGTAGCAAGGCGACTTCCAAATACATGTTTTCCAGTCTTCGTAAGGTGCACCCCATCTCTAGCAAGTAGTCCATTGTAAAGGTAATTCACTCCGTGATCCATAAATCCAAATCGTTGCTGACGGCACCATCGACGTAGCCAGTTGTTCACCTGCAGAATCTTATTCCACCTCCTTGTTCCATGGCCATCCACTGGGAGGATGGAAGAGAAGACCACCTGCACTCCCAGTTCTTTCACTTTCTTGCCTAAGTCTTCAAAGTCTCTGCAGATGGTTTCCAGGTCGTTTCTTGCTGTGTCATTTGTCCCCACATGTAGTAGCAGGAATGGGTAGTCATCTGTAGGTCTGAAGAGTCCTGATATCCTGTCAGACACAGCTTTAATTTTTGCACCTGGAAGACAGCACATTTCTCTTGAAGTTATATCCGGTCTGCAGATAGCGGCCTCTGTTCCTCTCAACAGGGAATCCCCCATGACCACCACTCTCCGTTTCTTCTTCACAACATTTTTCTTTCTCCATCCAGGAGGACTCTGAGGGCGTACAAGTTTGCTGTTTGTGGGCAAAGTCTTATCCTGATGTATTTCTTCATTGTTTTCCTGCGTGAGAGCCTGGTACTGGTTCCTGAGAAGTATGGGTGCTGACTGCCTCCTGATCCTCCTGCTTCTCTGGGTCACATGTCTCCATTCCTCTGTTTCTTCAGGTGCACTTCAAATTTCTTCTCTTTCTGTAACATGAAGAGATAATTCTGCTCTGTCTAAGAACTCTTCACCTTCCTTAATGATCTTCAACGTAGCTAACCTCTCTTCGAGATTTTGCAACTTTTCCTCCAACAGGGACACAAGCTTGCATTTGTGGCATGTGAAGTTTGGCTTTTCCACTGGTAAGTCTGTGAACATGTAGCAAGAAATGCAGCTCACCAAATGGCTCCTGGCCTCTTCCATATTGAGATTTCTTAAAAACGATGAAAGATGAGCCAAAATTCGCGGAGACTCTTCACTTATCCCAAAAGGCACTGGGAATATGCAAATGATCTCCTCAAGGCTCTTCCCCTGGTTTTCCGATTTCCTCTTTTCAGCTGCAACGGCCAAAACCCAGTGATCGTTGAGCTCGCAGAGACTCTTCACTTATCCCAGAAGGCACTGTGAATATGCAAATAATCTCCTCAAGGCTCTTCCCCTAGACATCGATCACCACTCTGCCGGACATCAGAGGAGGATAAGTGACATGCAGTAGTTGTATAATCATAGTTTCTGGACCCAGAGTTGGCCATGCCGCGGCCTTATAGGTACCAGTTCTAACCGGGCAGTTATTAGTGTGTTACCTGTGTATTGTTGTTCTGATCCCTGCGAGGATAACATTTGTTAGCTTGCTGGTTATTCGAGATAGCCCTAAAGGGAAATACATATATCTCTATATATAAAAAAATTGTGTGTGTATCACCAACCAATCACGAAGCATCTTGCATTTCACCAGAGCTGTTCAGAAGAAGCTAAGCTGTGATTGGTTGCTATGACCAACAGTTTTCCTTGCAACCAATCACTAAGCATCTCTCATTTCACCAGAGCTGGTTAAAAGTAGCTGAGCTGTGATTGGTTGCTATGCGCAAGTTTTCCCACTTGACAACACCTCAGCAGACACTGACATGGTGGGAGAAATCGAGCATCCCCAGGAACATAAGCTCCCAGCCATCGTATGTCCCTCAGATAGGAGCAGTGAGTACATGACAGAAATGAATTCCCCCTCCCGTATGGTACCATTAAGTGACACACATGAATGTAGGAAAGTGCACATATTAAATGTCATGCGGATTTAATATTTTTTCACAGACACTTTTATGCATTATTGATGTGTTACTGTGCTGTGATGCTGTGAGTTTTTTTAAAGTGCTACTTTCCCCATAATTCACCTGAATATACCCATATAACACGTAATGCTTTTCCCATAACAACCCATTAAATATGATACTATACTGCATACAGATTCTGTACATCCATAAGTAGTGTTGAGCATTCCGATACCGCAAGTATCGGGTATCGGCCGATACTTGCTGTATCGGAATTCCAATACCGACATCCGATATTTTTTCAATATCGGGCATCGGAATCGGAAGTTCAAAGTTGATTGACAGCCGAAATGACGTCATCATGATGCGCTGTGTGTGCGCATCATGATGCGCCGTCATTTCGGGCCTTCCGGGGGTCTCTGCCGGCCTGCCGGGGGGCTGTGCCGGCCTGCCGGGGGGCTGTGTGGACTGCCCGGGGTCTGTACCGGCCTGCCGGGGGGCTGTGCCGGCCTGCCGGTGGTCTGTGCACCCTGTGGGGGTCTGTACCGGCCTGCCGGGGGGCTGTGCCGGCCTGCCGGGGGGCTGTGCTGATGTCCGGGGGTCTGTGCAGGCATCGTCCGATGGGACTACAAGTCCCATCTGGCGATGCCTGCTACCATGACAGTGATTGACACATTAGCCAATGATGGGACAGTAGTAGTCCCATCATCCGGCTAATGTGTTAAATGTTAAAAAAAAAAAAAAAAATACTACATACATACTACATACATACTACATGCTACATACATACCACATATATACTACATGCATGCTACATACATACTACATGCTACATACATACCACATATATACTACATGCATGCTACATACATACTACATGCTACATACATACCACATATATACTACATGCATGCTACATACATACTACATGCTACATACATACTACATATATACTACATGCATGCTACATACATACTACATGCTACATACATACTACATACATACTACATGCATGCTACATACATACTACATGCTACATACATACTACATACATACTACATATATACTACATGCATGCTACATACATACTACATGCTACATACATACTACATACATACTACATGCTACATACATACTACATACATACTACATGCATGCTACATGCATGCTACATACATACTACATGCTACATACATACCACATATATACTACATACATACTACATGCATGCTACATACATACTACATGCTACATACATACTACATATATACTACATGCATGCTACATACATACTACATACATACTGCATACATACTACATGCATGCTACATACATACTACATATATACTACATACATACTACATGCTACATACATACTACATACATACTACATGCATGCTACATATATACTACATGCTACATACATACTACATACATGCTACATACATACTACATGCATACTACATGCATACTACATACAATACATTCATACAATACATACATAGACATACAGTACATATAACATAGAGTAACATACTTACCAATACTTGTCACATTGTTCCCCGAAGCCATTGTATTCTACGGAATAAATATTAAAATAACAAACCACAAAAATACTCACCCATGATCCGAAGCAGTCCACGAGTGTGTCCCACGACGATCTTGGGTAGAGAACTGCAGCATCAGCTGATGCTGCCGCTCTCTACGGGCTGCAGAAATCCAATGACGGAAGGTATGTATCCTTCCGCACTGTATTCCTCCGCCACTTAAAAAAAAAAAGTCCCTAGTCTCACTTTATGGTAAAAGCTGTGTGTGCAATTTCACTATTCTACTTTTACTGGCTTTGACGGAATGATGTGGGATATTATGGGTAGTAGTCCGGTAGCTCTGGCTGACGGGATGATGTGGGATATTATGGGCAGTAGTCCGGTAGCTCTGGCTGACGGGATGATGTGGGATATTATGGGTAGTAGTTTGGTGGCTCTGGCTGATGGGATGATGTGAGATATTATGGGTAGTAAAATGGTAGAAACAACAAGGCACTCAAATATATAGTCTCTTGTAGGTGCACAAGTAGGGTATCCAGCCCGTTCCAAAAACGATGATGAACTTGACACTCAATATTTGTTGAAAATAAATTTCACTTTTATTTTGCATCCACGTAAAGTTTAAATTCTAAACGTTTTCGGTCCAGTATAGGACATTCATCAGAGAATCTCTTAAAGATTACTGTATGGAATACAGTACTCCTGAGAGGAGAGAGAAAGAGAGTGAAAATTACGCCATTATAACACATATTACGTCAGAATCAAATCCGTACTGCTTATAGTGCCGTTCATATTCAGGTAAGTACTCATGATTAGCCACAAATGTGTGCCAGTAATCACTGGGGAAAAGGAGGAAATAGAAAAAAACATTTTAGAGAGGGTGCCTCTGTTTTTTACATGGAGGCTGTATATGCTTGTAATAAGCTAGATAGCGTTATTAGTGAGGCGACTGACTGTCGCTTTTTTTCATTATACCCCGGAAAGACATTATAAATGAAAGTGAGCAACGTATGCACAAGTTTTAAAGGGAAGGTGCTGTGCTCAATTAATTTAGGTACCTGTGTAGCTGGCTCTGCAGGCCTGCGGTATATATCAATGTAATTTTGCAGTGCGGGTAATAGGCGACGTTCGTCGCTATGGTATTGCACTGTAAATGAGGAAGCCACATAAGCCAGTTGTAGAATGAGGCAATGTGAGGGTTAAATGTCGTATAACCCACCTGGGGTGATAAATCTTCTGGTGTATGTAGCGCTGTAGGTATGGTGACCTCGTCGCTTCTGGTATTGCGCTGTGGAGAGGAGGACATGTCAAGAAGGCAGGTAGTATCATGAAGTGCTGCAGGGGTATAGCGCTGCAGGGGTTAATGTTCTCTGCAGTGCTGCAGGGGTACAGCACTGCAGGGGTTAATGTTCTCTGCACTGCTGCAGGGGTATAGCACTGCAGGGGTTAATGACCTCTGTTTTACCTCGGATGCTGTCTCTCTCTGTGTGTTTGTTGTGCCACTCTCTGTGGGGAGGAGACCATGACTGTAGGCTAAACTTCCGGGTTTTTATCCCGGCCTGAATGTCGCGATGTGCTTCATCATCATGGTCACATGACCGCACCGTTGGCTCCTGCGCTGTGGAAACCTGGGCGTCTGAGAGATCTCCTGCTCAGTAAACATGCTGAGCTGTAGGGGGCATGTGCTGTGAGAGAATCCTTTAGTGGTGCTTATGTGCTTCTCTGTATCAGGAGTGTTTTAACCCCCTAATGCCATATAGGCATCGGGTCTTAAGTGGCCCTTTGGTGTTTGTCTGGGTAAGGAGCGCTTTAACCCCCTAATGCCATCCAGGCATTGATTATTTAGTAGCACTCTTGCACCTGTCTGTGTAAGGGGCGTTTTAACACTAGAACTACCGGAAGGGTCATTTTGACCCTTTTGTTATTTCATTTTCCTATAATTTCTAAAATTTTAACAAATGAGCTCTGACTTTTTGTGACTTTTATTTATTCATGGTAGTGTATATTTTAGGACACAAAAATGAATTGTAACTTTTTCAGGGGACAGATTTTACAATTCATACCTATAAGTACTGAAGGGGTCAATTTGACCCCATACATAAAAGTAGTAGTAGGCAAGTCACCTAATATTACATAGTACAGAAAATCACAGTGCTTCTCCCTAGTTGTAGAGTGTAATTGTATCTTTGTATATCAGGAATGATTCAGCATTTTGTTTTGTCTAAACTTGTCTGAACATGTTAGATTCATGTCTCTTGTAGCGATTTCTGTCTGCACTTTAGTAGCAAACATTACAGTTGAAGCTACAACTCTGCATGTTTGTACAGTGTCGTTTTATTACTTCTGCAATCTTACAAGTCCCTTTTTGCGACGTATATTTGAAGCATGAGTAAGCAGAGGGGTCTGACAAGTGATGAAATTTTGAAATGTCTTCAGAATTTATCTGAAAATGAGTCAGAAGAAGTGGCCCATCATCCGCAATGTCTGAACCACAAACAAAAGGACAAGAAATCCGCAAGCGTCGAAAATGTGGAGTTGGAAGATGCAAGAAAACAAAACAACTAAAACTTGTGCAAGCTGTAACAAACCAGTTTGTGGAAAATGCAATGGGAAAGTGGAAGAAAGTACTGTTTGTGTTTACTGTTGGACACCGCATGCTTTGACCATGTAAAAGGAAAATACGTGCTGTACTTAATCTTAACACTGTTCCTACTAAGTTAAAATAAATGTTCTTTAATCTGTTGGCAACAAAAAAGTTATTTTTACTCCAGAGTCAGTACTTTTGAATGGGGGTCAAAATGACCCCTAATGGTAGTTATAGGTATTATGAAACATGCGGTAGTTCTAATGTTAACCTCATAATGTCATACAGGCATTGATTCCCTTGTATATCATCCAGCATAGAGCGCTTAATAAGTGGTCTAACTTAATGTTTTGCGTCTGGGCATATTGCTCACATTCATTAACAATGAAATAAAGGATCACATAGAGATACCCACATCTCTCTTGAGGTATATTGGAGAGTCCTTTCCTTATATCTCAAATGCTCACTACTACAAAGAGAATCGAACGATTATTATGGTAAACCTGATAGTATGATCTATCAGTGAATAGTGAATACTGTACCGAGTGAGTAGGGGTGCCCAGTAGGAAGGTGAAGAGCAGAATTAATGATTCTATTAGAGAGAAAGGAGAGATAAATTAGTGCTCATATTAATATAAACAATCAGACTTCGGAAAATATTATTACATCATAGGTCACCAGAAAATCCCTTCGTTTTAAAGGAAACTTAAGACATTAGTCTCTATTCAGTCCCTTCGGTTCCAGGGTTTGCAGTCTGAAAATCCAGTATGCTTCCCTCTTTGTGAGGGTTTTGGTCCTATTTTGACCTCTTCTGTTAGGTTCCACCTGTTCCAAAACTTGGAATTTAAGTTGAGAGATGTTATGTCCTTTCTCCATAAAATGATGGGGCAGTGGAAGTTGTGTTCTTTTACACCTGATGTTCGATTTGTGCTGGGATATTCTATCCCGCACCATCTGTGTCATCTCCCCTATGAAAAAAGTTGGTTGTAATGGAACTCTTAAGCCTCGTGGTATTCGTTGAACCCGTAGATATTCAGCCAATGTGATGGAGTGCAAATCGAGATTCAAAGCTCTCCTAGACTCCCGTTCTAGGTCTCTGTTCTTGATCTCTCATGCAGGGGTCTGTAGGAAATCACTTGATGCCGTCACCTTGGAAACGATCTCCGCTGTCTCAGATGCGTTGTAGGTAAAAGTTTTGCTTGAAATATTAAGGCTATGTGCCCACGGTGCATGTTAAAACGCACACCAAAAACTGGACTTCTTCCCAGAAATCGCGCGTTTTTTTCCGCGCGATTTCACTGCGATTATACCGCGATTATGATCGCGATTTTGCCGCGATTTTCGTGTGCGATATTCAAGCACTTTCCAAGCGATTTGAAGCATCGCTTGGAAAGTGATTGACAGGTTGGTCACACTCGTCAAACATAGTGTTTGACAAGTGTGACCAGGTTTTTACTATTGAGGCCTCAATAGTAAAAGATAGAATGTTAAAATGCTAAAAAAAATAAAAAAAATCGGTGTATATTTACCTTCCGGCGTCCCGCGCTGCATTCCCGGGCCACAGCGTTCCCAGTAATGCCTTGCGAGACCTGTGATGACGTAGTCTCGCGCTGCTATAGCGATCTCACGAGACCGCTAGAGTTGTTGTGGATTTATTTTTGATTTGGGTAGATTTACCCCTGTGCATACTGTGACCTGTCCTGATTAGACAGAGTCTTATTGAGCGCTCAAAGGAAAAGAGGAAGCTACACGTAGTTAGCAACAACTCATTCCAGCAGAACTCTGGAAACTTTATTCATATATGGTCTTTTATCAGTTCGTATAAAGGAGTGGTTACTCATTAACATAAAGGCTTTACTTCTTAGCTAATTGGTCAGTTTTAATGCATAAACATATATGGGCGTTGACCTAAGGTGACTTAAGCATCAGATGATATACTGCTCTTTGTCTTACAATGTCAGCAATGTTCTGATATTGACTGGCACATCTGGCCTAAACTTCCTCTTTCTATGTCTGGGACAAATATCACAAGACAATGCTATCATAAAATACCATCTGCTCCCCAGACTATCTCATGGGGGGGCAGTAGGTCATTTCCACCAACTAGTTACAAGGTTTCAACTGTGAATATGTGAATATGTATCTGTGTGCATATAAGAATATATAAAAGTACATGAGTATATAGCAGTATATGGAGTATATAGCCTATAGCAGGCAAGTGAGATCTATATGAAATACATATACATATATATTTCCATAACAATCACCCCTTAGATATCACTTGCCCTAAAACCCTGCTCCTGGCCCAAAGCGCTGCAACTCTTTTATGCTGCCAGTGGACTGACATATTCCTAGTGCATACATCCTCCTCTGTACAGACTTTCACAAATGGGCGGTCAGGAGATCTGTCCCTAAAGGGGGTGTGGTGCAATGTAATCAAAGTCTCTTAGTTAGCAGTCTATGCAGTCAGTGCATGTGTATTCTCCGTTAGGTAGGTTATTTATTCAGTCAGGGAGGTCATCCACAGCATCATTCCAGCTCAGGTGTATCTTCTGGTATGAAGGTCTTTTCCTGCAATGCGATGCGTGGATCCAGGCGGGGTTTTCCCTCCAGGTCGGTGGCGTCAGCACTTGGAGAAGGGCCATCGGATCTGGGATCGAGTGCTTCTCTTTACAGACGTTTTTTCTCACCAACACTCAGCAGTCTCCTGATTTCAGGACGTGCATACCAGGCACCGAATCTGGACCTGGCAATGAGATTATACATGCAGGCAAAGTATCATATTGCATAGTCAACTGCTAAGTAAAGAATACCCCTAAACTGGGTTTTTTACCCAAATAAAGTCTCATATTGGTGACAGCTTTCTCTGAGCCTATGGGAGTGTCTAATGCCAGGGTTTGTCTGTCTCTTGGGCAGATCTTTTAGTATGCTGCTCTTAAGTGTCCCACCTAGTCTATGGTGTGGGATGGTGAGTAGTGTGTAGGCCTAAGTCTGACCCTACTGCTGATCAGGTCTCTTGTGTTAGGTTTGCTGTGTATACGGGTCCCTGATCACTTGCTATTGCTTCTGGAAACCCCATATCTGCACACTATTTTTGAGCGTAGCTTCTTTGCAGTAGTCTTCACCAACTGGTTCCTTACTGGGAAGTCTTCAGGCCAGATGATGTGGGGGAACTTTCCCGCTTGTCTGATATTAAATTTGTCGGTGGCCGAACAGCTGCTGGGAATCTTCACTGTTTAGGTGTGAGTTGAGTCCAATCAGGTCATTCATCTGTGTCTTCGATTCTGTGTGGGGGCCATGTGCCCAGTGAACCACCGTAGGGTACACACTTTGAGATAGACTGGGTCTGTCTTGAGGTAGACGGTTTGAGGTAGACGGTATGAGGTAGACTAGGCCTGTCTTGAGGTAGACGTTTTGATGTAGACGGTTTCTTGGAGCCCAGTGCTTTTGGCCTTCAGCATCCAGCTCTCCTTCTCCTCCTTCCGAGTCTGATCCTGTTACTTCTTGTACAGGTTTCAGGAAGTCATCTTGTCAGGTTTAGTGACTGGGTTGTGATAACGGACATTCTCTGAGCTGATGGTGGGATTTTAGCTTAGGTTTCGTCTCTGTCCACACCTCCCTCTGTATGAAGACTCGGGTTAGACTGTGTCAGAGGAGGACTTGGGACTCTTTGCATTGGTACAGGTCCAGCCGGTATTCTCTGGGGATGAGGGGGAAGGTCAAACTGTTGTTGCCTTGGGATGCCTTCGGACTCATGCAGCTCGTCTCGGGGAGTGTGGCCGTGGACTGCCAATCGTAGGACTGTGCTGGAGGAGAAGCTTCCCCACGAGAGGATGGTGGAGGACAATCTTCTGGCATGTTCTCCATCAAATACGTCCTTTCTGGTAAAGGTGGGCACCATTCTTCTGCCTCAAAATTCATATCCACGTCAGAGTCTTCGTCCTGGAAGTGATTCAGCTTGTTGACTGGTGGAGGAGGAGGCAGCACTTCTGTCTAATTCAAAGATGGCATCTTCAACGGTTTTCCCATTGACTTCTGTTTGCCAGGTTTTCTCGTCTTCAGTCGTCATGTAGTAGCCGTCCGGCTCTACGACCTCTCCCATTTTCCATATTGTCTTCCTCTGGCTGCTTCTTTGGCTGCCACGTCTGCTGTTGATGCCCCGTGTCTCTACTGTGTTCAGTTTTCCGTGTGCCTTGGCCTTCAGCACTGCCACCACTTTTAGTAGTTGAAGAGCGTCCAGCAGGTCTCTGATGGCTCCATGGTGCTTCACGGTCGATCCGCTTGCTGTGATGAAGTTTCTTGCAGCCCAGATGGGTCCGAAGTCAGGTGCCATGTCATGCGAGTACCTGGAAGTTTTCGTTCTTCGCAATCTGGCAGGTCTTTCGTCAGCTCTATCAGCTCCGTTTCTTGGGCTCTTGGACTGACAACCTTTTGGACCATAGAATGTCTTGATTGCTGGTCGCTGCACATCCCATGTGGAACTTTCCTTCATCATTTGCAAGGCTGGAGCCATGTACGGTATCTTGCAGATTTTTCATCTGAGGGTCCGTATCCGCATCCCCCCTTGGGAGTGGGAGTAGAGACAGGTAACGGCTGAGAGCACTGAAGAGTGGTGGAGAGCAGTCTTGTCAGGAGGGCATGTGCTGCGGGTATTGCTTTCATGCAGGAGGGCCCCTCCCTTGCAACTGGATCCAGGCCAGCTGAGAGGTAGTCTAGAGGCCTCTGGTTTTCCTCCGTGGGTCTGTTTTAAGCCTGGCCAGTAGCATGACCTTCTCCATCTTGGTCCTTCTTTTTCCGTTTTGGTCAGGACGGGATGGCTTCTCGTAGTCAGGGAGGCCTAGAGTTGGTGCAGAGACTATGAAGTCTTTCAGTTTCCTGTACGAGATGAAGGTTGCAATGCGTTGATGCAATTGTACAGAGGCTGCATTAATCCTGGAGCACCAGGGATCCAAGTTCTGCAGTACGAGACTAGACTAAGGAAGGACTGCATCTTCGGAGTTGTTGAGGGAGCCACCTTCTCCTCCGTGGCCCTCCGGTCATCTGTCAAGTGTTTCGTCTAGTGGGCGATACAGTGTCTTCAGGAACTTGCTTTTGACACCACTGGACTCTGTTTTGCAGAACTTACATTGGTGCTCTGCCAGGCAGAGTAGAGGAGACATGGAAAGCGCTGTGCAGGTAGCGATGTCGATGACTTCTGCATGCTCCGCAATCCAGTTGTCGGGGATGGAGGACAATGCTCTGGCGAGCTGTGAAAAGCTGTTCTGGGCCCTCTTGGGTCTCACTGTCCATTTGTTCCGCACCCCCCTTATGCGTTTTCAGGAACTGGTCGTCCAGGTGAGGGGGAACATTGAGGGAAGCTTCGGGCAAATCCATTGCCGTGAGCACCGTTGCTGTGGCTGGCACGTTTGTCAGCAGAGTGTGCAGATCTGGCACAACTGGGGTTTCAAACACGGTTGCTTCGCTCACCGTTCTCAGGTTATACACCATTCAATCTGGTTTGGTTCTCCTTTCACAGTCTTCCTCTTGATCGAGAGAAGCTGGGACCGCATGATGATTCCCGTGGGTGAGGCGGCTCAATCTGGCCTTGCTCTTCACAGTGCCGTGAGTGACTCCCTTCTTCTGGCACATGGCTGGCAGGAAACCAAACCGTTTGCTGGGGTCCTTATTTTTCGTCAGAGGTGACGTTCAGCTGAGCTTTCTTGCTCTCACAGGGGGTCTTTTTGCTGGGGCATCTTCTTTACCAGCCAGCAGCCGTTCCTTTCACCCAGCTTGATTTCTGGTCAGCATCTTGTTAACCAATTTGAGGAGCTGAGTGGCTGTCTTCTGGTCCAGGGCCTGGATTAACTTCAGGGAGCACCTTCAGAATCTTGTAGCAGGTCTGCGCTCATCAGGTGGGGTGGGCACCGTAAACTGGAACAAGATAGAGTGTCCTGGCTGTGTCCACATGCTCAGGGGCTTGCAAGCTGGGGAACGTCTGTCTTGACCTTAAATCCCCATACAAGACACAGAGTGTTCTGATGGACTGGTGGTGTCGGGAATTTTCACTTCTGACTGCACCAGTGTCCACAAGGAAAGATATGACAGCCCCCAGTAATTTGAGGTATTGGGTTCGCTGATGGGGTTTCACATGTCAGGGGCGTGACATCTGGCGGACCTGGTTTGCCTCTGTCCTATGGACAGGGTTCTTCATTGTCTTTTGTGTTTCTTTCTTGGCCTACTCCTCTGCGTGATGACCTGGGTTGCCGGGGTGCTGTGAACTGGTTCCGGAAATGGCCAAAGTTGCCACAGTTGAAACACCTGACAGGTCTTCTGTCTCTGCAGGGTGGTTGCTCCTCCACGTCCGTGGCCATCACGGGAGGGCCTGTCCTCCGTACTCCTGGGAGGGACTCAATTCTTCTGGCTACTGTAAGCAGGATATCTACTGCTATTGTCCTGTACTCAGGCCTGGCCACTATCAGTAGTTTCTTGATTGGTTCTCTTAGTCCATGCACAAAGGCCTGTGCCAACATCTGTCCGTGTATCTGATCATGAATAGTGAAGCCTAAAATTTGGAATACTTGCCTCACTCTGCCATGAAACTCGTCTACAGACTCTGTCTCGGCTTGGCTCATGTTATGCAGGCTGAGTGCCTGTCTGGCATTGGCCCACTCTCTAAGCTGTTCAATTAGCTTTGATCCTGGTTTCCAGGAATGCACATCTAATTCTGATGGAAGCTTGAGGTGTTCCTTCATGATTTTAGAATACTGAACACCTGACTGTGAAGGGCACATAGTGTAAGAGTTCTGGCTCTATCTGCCCCTGCCTACTATGCAGCATAATCTCCTCTTCATGTTCATCAGAGGAGGAACTGTGCCATTGTGTGATTGTCTTTCTGTGTGTGTGTGTACTTCCCCCCCCTTGAGACTGGAGCTCCGTGTGGCCCATAGGATCTTCAGTCTCAGAGTTAGCAGGTGCAGTGTCTGATGGCCCACACCTCCCTTCTGCTATCTGTTGTATCGGGAGGTCACCTGTGTTGTCATGTGTGGGGAGTGATTCACTTTCTTCTCCCGGTGACATAACTGTCTCTTTAGAGAGAGTCCCCTGTGGAACTAGGGACACTTCATTGTCTGGATCTGGCACTGGGCCAGCGGGTGACGATGAACTGAGGTGGGTGAGAAAAAAAGAAGAAGAAGAAGAAGAAGAAGAAGAAAGGGTGGAGGAGATGGTGAAGACAAGGAGGAGGGAAGAGGAGACGGGTGCAGTGGATGAGAGGGATGAGAGGTGGGCGTTGGTGATGAAGATGGAAAGGAAGGAGAGGTAGGAGAGAGAAAAGGAGGAGGAGGAGAAGGGATAGGAGGAGAGATAGGCGGAGGTGAAGAAGATAGAGGAGGGAGGAGAAATAGATGAGAGAGGGGAGGAGGTTGTGAAAATAGCGGAGATAGAGGGAGGAGGGAGATGGGAGGAGGGAAGAGTGAGGAGAAAGGAGATGGGGGGCGGACTGCTTCCCCCCCTGCCATCACGGAAGGCATTCTTCGACCTGTGGTCCTCCACAGATGGCACAGATTACTATAAAAACACTTTTTCCTACACATAAAACAAAAAAAAACAATCCTGTCTTGTTCACACTATCTGCTAGCACCTACTGCGGCGTTAAATGCTCTGTCACTTTAAGAAATGCAGACTGCAATTGAGCTCAACTAGCTACTTCCCTTTTTTCCTTTCAATACATTATGCCATTGTACAGCATACGGAGCTGCCCGTAGAAACCGACATGCTTAACTTTGTGAATAACACCTACTGTGTCTGTTCCAAAAACTTCAAAAAAAGGTAAGTGATTAAACCTTTTAACACCTTGCAACCCCTTTTAACCTGCTTAAAAGGGAACAAAAAGAAAACAAGAATATGGAAAATCAAAAATTGGCACGATAACACAGGAATTACCAAAGCAGGTAAAAATTCAAAAATCTTTTTTTTTTTAACAAAAACTGGAAGAAAGAAGTGAAAACTAAAATTTAAAAAAAAACTGATAAAATATGTCACAAAAATGTGGAAGAAAAACTCGGAAGAAAAATTAAAAGAGATAAAAAAAGGAAACATTTTTCTTTTTTTTTTTTCCTTAAAAAGATTTTTAAAGGATGAAACCCACCAAAAAATTGATAAAATCAAAACTATATAGTATATAAAACTTTAAACCAACAATAAAACAGTTAATGTAGAATGTAGGCACCCAACTTCCTCTTTTTTCTGCCTGTGTCTTTCAGTGACATGAAGAGGAAAAAAAACAAACATTGATATGCTCAAAAAGACCCAGCTTTCCCGAAAATTCTCATACTGCAGTAACAAAAGCCTCTACCAAAAATGCAAAATAAAAGATAAAATAGGGAAGAACAGAGTCCAAAATATAATCTGCTTCAGATCTTTGCGGAAACCTGCAATAAATTCACATATAGACGTCCAGGGAGAGAGATCGAAAGCCCTTCTGTGACACGTCAAACAGCTGCTGACAACCGGTAACTGCCAATCACCCATGGTGCTTTAGTTAGCACCGGGATGTATCACCCTCCATCTGCTGGGAGACGGGAGCCGTGATATCCCATTAGATTATCACCCCTCCGTGTGCACCCGAGAATCGTGATAATCTCTCCAGTGATCAGTCTGTGATATCCCCCCAGTCTGCCGCATCCGCGTGTGTGCGGGGACTGTGGCAGCAGAGGGATTCACCTGTGATGCCTCCCTTAAGCTGACACCTCCGTGTATGTGTGCGGGGACCGTGACAGCCGTGGGGTGGGATTCACCTGTGATACCTCCTTGAAGCTGACACCTCCGTGTATGTGTGCGGGGACCGTGACAGCTTTTTCAGAGGAAACCACCTGTGATATCCCGTCTAAGTCAAAACCTCCGCATGGTGTGGGGATGTGATCTGACTTAGTCAGAGAGACTCAGTCTTGTTATCGGTGTCTCAGCAGCTACAAATCAAGTCACAGTCTCCACCAACTCTCTCACCCGGATCTCAGACACACAGGATCACAGTAGACACTTAGCTTATCCCAGGGTTTGGATTTTCTCGTGGACTTTTCAACACTACCTGGGTTTGGTGACCACACTGACCGGCTAGAGTTGCTGACCCGGACTGGGCACAGGGAACATTCAGGTAAGATAACTAGATTTTCTTACCTTACTTATGGAGTTGCGCAAATCTCCGTTCCCATGAGCCAAGCCCTTGGCCGGCACCTCTGTCCTCTCCAGTCAGCAGGATCCCCGTGCATTTTCGTCCACGGCCCCACGTTGGGCGCCACTTGTTGTGGATTTATTTTTGATTTGGGTAGATTTACCCCTGTGCATACTGTGACCTGTCCTGATTAGACAGAGTCTTATTGAGCGCTCAAAGGAAAAGAGGAAGCTACACGTAGTTAGCAACAACTCATTCCAGCAGAACTCTGGAAACTTTATTCATATATGGTCTTTTATCAGTTCGTATAAAGGAGTGGTTACTCATTAACATAAAGGCTTTACTTCTTAGCTAATTGGTCAGTTTTAATGCATAAACATATATGGGCATTGACCTAAGGTGACTTAAGCATCAGATGATATACTGCTCTTTGTCTTACAATGTCAGCAAAGTTCTGATATTGACTGGCACATCTGGCCTAAACTTCCTCTTTCTATGTCTGGGACAAATATCACAAGACAATGCTATCATAAAATACCATCTGCTCCCCAGACTATCTCATGGGGGGGCAGTAGGTCATTTCCACCAACTAGTTACAAGGTTTCAACTGTGAATATGTGAATATGTATCTGTGTGCATATAAGAATATATAAGAGTACATGAGTATATAGCAGTATATGGAGTATATAGCCTATAGCAGGCAAGTGAGATCTATATGAAATACATATACATATATATTTCCATAACAGAGTCACGCGAGACTACGTCATCACTGGACCGTGCCGCAAGGCATTACTGGGAACGCTTAGGCCGGGAATGCAGCGCGGGACGCCGGAAGGTAAATATACCCCGATTTTTTATTTTTTATTCTTTTTTTACAGGGGTAAAAAACTGGAGGCCAGTCTCCTCTCCTCCACACCGTGGGTACCAACCGCACATGAGACGCTTAACTTCCCGCATGGTGGGCATAGCCACATGCGGGAAGTAAGCGATTCTCATGCATTCCTATGGGTGCGGAATCGCGGCAATTCTTTGCGATTCCGCACAAAAGAATGAGCATGCTGCGATTTTTTCCGCGATGCGATTCCGCCGCGGAAAAAAGCGCAGCATTAGCACAGCATGTGCGGAATGCCATAGGAATGCATGGGGGGCGTTCTGTACATGATTTTTAAACGTTTTTGCTGCGTTTTCAGGCCAAAAATCGCGCCAAAAACGCTTAAAAATCGCTACGTGGGCACACAGCCTAAATGGTGCTCTTGAGAAGGAAGGCTTAAAAATGGTAGAAACAACAAGGCTCTCAAATATATAGTCTCTTGTAGGTGCACAAGTAGGGTATCCAGCACGTTCCAAAAACGATAATGAACTTGGCACTCAATATTTGTTGAAAATAAATTTCATTTTTATTTTGCATCCACGTGAAGTTTAAATTCTAAACGTTTTCGGTCCAGCATAGGACCTTCATCAGAGAATCTCTTAAAGATTACTGTATGGAATACACATAAACAAAATCACAATTAGAAATATTGTAAACAGACTAGTGAACAAAACAATAATAATTACTCTCCATGCCCAAGGATCAAGGAAAGTGCATACGTTGCTCACTTTCATTTATAATGTCTTTCCAGGGTATAATGAAAACAAAAGCGATAGTTAGTCGCCTCACTAATAACGCTATCTAGCTTATTCCAAGCATATACAGCATCCATGTAAAAAACAGAGGCACCCTCTCTAAAATGGATTTTTCTATTTCCTCCTTTTCCCCAGTGATTACTGGCACACATTTGTGGCTAATCATGAGTACTTAGCTGAATATGAACGGCACTATAAGCAGGATGGATTTGATTCTGACGTAATATGTGTTATAATGGCATAATTTTCACTCTCTTTCTCTCTCCTCCCAAGAGGACCAGAGTAATCAATCTGCATATAGCATAAGCACCGCTCTGATTCTCTCTGATAGTACCACCTATAATTCTCAAATTACCTGGAGCACCTATACCTTCTCACTGCCTTGAATGGTCTCTTACGACACCACAATCTGGAATGTAATATGGAACCGATAGTTCTTATTAGTTCTTATTTTTTCTTATTTTTTTCCTGAAATGATCTCTGAATATTTGAAATGGACACCTCTATGAGACACTTCTATTGGCCACTCCTTCGTGGAACGATCACTTACAGTTGTGGCCAAAAGTATTGACACCCCTGCAATTCTGTCAGATAATACTCAGTTTCTTCCTGAAAATGATTGCAAACACAAATTCTTTGGAATTATTATCTTCATTTAATTTGTCTTAAATGAAAAAACACAAAAAGAATTGTCCTAAAGCCAAATTGGATATAATTCCACACCAAACATAAAAAAGAGGGTTGACAAAAGTATTGGCACTGTTCAAAAAATCATGTGATGCTTCTCTAATTTGTGTAATTAACAGCACCTGTAACTTACCTGTGGCACCTAACAGGTGTTGGCAATAACTAAATCACACTTGCAGCCAGTTGACATGGATTAAAGTTGACTCAACCTCTGTCCTGTGTCCTTGTGTGTACCACATTGAGCATGGAGAAAAGAAGAAGACCAAAGAACTGTCTGAGGACTTGAGAAACCAAATTGTGAGGAAGCATGAGCAATCTCAAGGCTACAAGTCCATCTCCAAAGACCTGAATGTTCCTGTGTCTACCATGCGCAGTGTCATCAAGAAATTTAAAGCCCATGGCACTGTGGCTAACCTTCCTAGATGTGGACGGAAAAGAAAAATTGACAAGAGATTTCAACGCAAGATTGTGCGGATGTTGGATAAAGAACCTCGACTAACATAAAAACAAGTTCAAGCTGCCCTGCAGTCCGAGGGTACAACAGTGTCAACCCATACTATCCGTCGGCATCTGAATGAAAAGGGACTGTATGGTAGGAGACCAAGGAAGACCCCACTTCTTACCCCGAGACATAAAAAAGCCAGGCTGGAGTTTGCCAAAACTTACCTGAAAAAGCCTAAAACGTTTTGGAAGAATGTTCTCTGGTCAAGTGAGACAAAAGTAGAGCTTTTTGGGCAAAAGCATCAACATAGAGCTTACAGGAGAAAAAAGAGGCATTCAAAGAAAAGAACACGGTCCCTACAGTCAAACATGGAGGAGGTTCCCTGATGTTTTGGGGTTGCTTTGCTGCCTCTGGCACTGGACTGCTTGACCGTGTGCGTGGCATTATGAAGTCAGAAGACTACCAACAAATTTCGCAGCATAATGTAGGGCCCAGTGTGAGAAAGCTGGGTCTCCCTCAGAGGTCATGGGTCTTCCAGCAGGACAATGACCCAAAACACACTTCAAAAAGCACTTGAAAATGGTTTGAGAGAAAGCACTGGAGACTTCTAAGGTGGCCAGCAGTGAGTCCAGACCTGAATCCCATAGAACACCTGTGGAGAGATCTAAAAATGGCAGTTTGGAGAAGGCATCCTTCAAATATCAGGGACCTGGAGCAGTTTGCCAAAGAAGAATGGTCTAAAATTCCACCAGAGCATTGTAACTCATTGATGGTTACCGGAAGCGGTTGGTCGCAGTTATTTTGGCTAAAGGTTGTGCAACCAAGTATTAGGCTGAGGGTGCCAATACTTTTGTCTGGCCCATTTTTGGAGTTTTGTGTGAAATGATCAATGTTTTGGTTTTTGCTTCATTCTCTTTTGTGTTTTTTCATTTAAGACAAATTAAATGTAGATAATAATACCAAAGAATTTGTGTTTGCAATCATTTTCAGGAAGAAACTGAGTATTATCTAACAGACTTGCAGAAAAGAAAGCTACAGTGGTGGTTTATGTAGCCTGGATAAAGCACAATATTGTTTTTAGAATCGCTATTTCTAACTGTCCCTCACAGTCTTCAACAGCAGCCTGTCCCTAACTGAATTCACAGCAGAGTGACCAGAAATGGCGGCTGCAGCGGTTTTTATAGTGCATCATGACATCATTTCAGCAGCCAATGACCCGGCATCCCCCACTTTTACCAGGCAACAGTCCTTCATGCGCAGCTTTGTAGGACCTCGCCGTACCCCACTGCTGCGTGACGAACAAATTGAAGCCGTTGTCGGATGGATGGCAGCTAACGCATCCACTTCAATGACTTCCACATCCTCCCAAGGCCAGAGCACTGAAGAGCAACCGTCTGTCTCTTCACCACCTGCCAAATTGCCCAGGCAGTCTGAGAACCCATCTCAAGGAGCCATCTCAATCTTTACTTCTGTTCTCAGAATCTGTTGGCTTGGAAAGAGGTGGCCAGCCAAGCAGCATTCTAGAGCGTGAAGAAGAGGGAGTATGCAGTGATGCGCAACTGCTTTGTCCCTCTGAATCTGAAGAGGCGGGTTGGCCAGTGCCTATTGTCAGCACACCTCAGTGCTCATCTGATGATGATGAGACTCAGTTGCCAATTTCTGGTGCGTACGGTGCTGGCAAGACAACCCAGGACCAGCCGGTGCTTGAAGAGGGGAGTGGAGATGATGAGGTCCTTGACCCATCATGGCGTAAGCCACAGGAAGGTGGTGGGAGCAGCTCTGAGGAAGAGATTCCCCGAACGGCCAAAAGAGGAGGGAGAGGGCGGGGGCAGACTTGGTTGCCTGTAGCCTCCACTTTGGCACCCTTGAGGAGCAATCCTCTTCCAAAACACAAAATGGGCGCTCCCAGGACTTGTAGTGCGTGGTCTTTTTTTGACACAGTTGCAGATGACATTTGCTTTGTCAAATGCAAGCTGTGTCATCAGAAAGTGAAACGAGGGAAAAATGTGAGCAACCTCAATACCACAAATATGTGGAAACATGTGCGTACCAAGCACGAGGTGAAGATACACAGACACACTGAAGATGTAGGCCAACCTTCAGCAGCACCTACCACCTCTTCAGCTCGTGTTGGGGCCTCTTCCTCCAGCTCACACACAGCTGGTTCGGCTTCCTCACTGGAACGCCATGGAAGAACCACTGCCACTGTTGTCCAGAGACCCAGTGAAATTCCACCCACTGAACCACGTTCGCAGTCATCAGCACACTCCCAGGCCACTCACCAGCAATCGGTAGCACAGGCATGGGAGAAAAAGCGGCCATACTCGGCAAACCATCCCCGAGCACTGGCTCTGAATGCCGGCATTGCCAAACTACTGGCCCTTGAGATGCTGTCATTCAGGCTGGTGGAGACTGACACCTTCCGGAACTTTATGTCATTGGCAGTTCCACAATACAATGTGCCCAGCCGCTTTTATTTCAGCAGGCAAGCCGTCCCTGCCCTGCAAAAGCATGTGGAGGGAAAAATTAAAAATGCGCTACTAAATGCTGTCAGTAGCAAGGTCCACCTGACCACCGATGCGTGGACCAGTAGCCATGGACAGGGACGATACCTTTCCCTCACTGCCCATTGGGTCAATGTTGTGGAGCCGGGTACAGATCTGGAGAGTGGCTCTGTAAGTATTCTGCAAACTCCAAGGATTGCAGGAATGCAGTCTGTACATATTGAGTCCTCCTCCTACTCTAGTTCCTCGGAATCAGCACTGCGTGAGCCTGTTAGGCCAGATATGAGCACAGGTGTGGCCAAACGTCAACAGGCCATCCTTAAATTAATTTCTTTGGGGAATCAGAGCCACACAGCACAGGAGCTCTGGAATGCCATCAAGCAGGAGAGCGATGTGTGGTTTGTGCCAGCGAATCTCCATCCAGGTTTGGTAGTGAGTGACAATGGCCGAAATCTAGTGGCAGCTCTGGGCCTAGGCAACCTCACTCACATACCATGTCTGGCACACGTGCTCAATTTGGTCGTGCAGAGCTTTCTGAGGGACTATCCGGATCTTGATGCACTGCTGCACAAGGTTCGCCTAGAGTGTGCTCACTTGCAGCGTTCCAGCATGGCAAGATCGCGCATTGCATCTCTGCAACGACGATTCCGCCTGCCAGAACATCGCATCATATGTGACCTCCCCACCAGGTGGAATTCAACGTTACATATGTTGGAGCGGTTGTGTGAGCAGCAGGCAGCAGTAATGGAGTACCAGCTGCATCAGGCGCAAACAAGTCGCACTGTGCGCCGGACACACTTCACCACCACTGAGTGGGCCACTATGAGGGACATCTGCCAAGTTTTGCGTGCCTTCGATGACTCCACGCGGATGGCCAGTGCAGATGATGCACTAATCAGCATGACTGTCCCCCTCATCTGTCTGCTTCAAAAAACCTTACAAGCACTAAGTGAGGAGGTTTTTGAAGAGGTCGAGGATGAGCAGTCAGAAATGCCATCTGCTTCTGGCAAATCTGCGCAACGTGCTTCCACACAAAGGCCCAGGCAGGAGACACTTAGTGAGGAGGATGACGAGGAGTCAATGGAGGAGGAGGAACACATCTCTCCAGAGGAGGGAGGTACACAAGGCTCTAGTAGTCAGTGTGTACAGCGAGGGTGGGGTGATGCTGAGCAGGCAGAGATGCTGCCTGAAGCTGGGGACAGCGTTTCCGGTCCAGTTGGCAGTCTGCAGCACATGGTTGATTTCATGCTGCAGTGCTTGTTAAATGACCGCCGCATCGCCAACATTCTCCACACGGCTGATTATTGGGTGTACACCCTCCTAGATCCTCGCTACCGGGACAACTTACAAAGCCTCATACCACAGTTGAGCCGGGAGCGAAAAATGCGGGAGTACCAAGAAACACTTGTGAGGCCATCATGTTCTCCATTCCCCCCACAAGTGTTGCTGGTAGTGCTTTTCAAAGCAGCCATGTGGGTAGAGGCAGTGGAGGAAGCTCTGCACAAAGAGGTAGCAGAGGCAGTGCCGCAGGACAAGGCAAGGCCAGTATGGCCCAAATGTGGAAAAGTTTTGTGGGACCGCCACAAACGGCTACACCATCACAGACGGCTCCAGTCAGCAGGAGGCAGCGTTTCCCTCAGATGGTGACAGACTACTTGTCGTGCCCTGTTAGTGTTCTCCCAGACGGCTCTTCCCCGTTCAAGTATTGGGTCTCTAAGCTGGATACATGGCCAGAGCTTAGCCAGTATGCATTGGAGGTGCTGGCTTGCCCTGCTGCCAGTGTATTATCGGAACGTGTCTTTAGTGCTGCAGGTGGTGTGGTAACAGACTGTCACACGCGACTATCCGCCGATAATGTTGACCGGCTTACTTTTGTGAAAATGAGCAAGGCCTGGATCTCACCTGAATTTGCCAGTCCTCTTCCGGAATAAATAATTGGCTGGCAGCAGGATCCAGGTCTCCTGTTGTGTTCATGTTTCTATGACCTGAACTTTATTTCCTGGGCAACAGCAACGCCCGTTGTTGCTCAGAAGTGCTGTCCGCACAGACAAAACACTCGCTCATGTGTAAGTGGGGTTTGGTAACGTCAGCTGATCCCCTGCTGTGTGTACGGCAAACTCTCCTGCTGCCTACAACTTCTGACTACCTCTGATTTAATATGTTCTCTGATTTGCCCTCTGTCTCCACTCTGTTTTGAGTATTTCCTCCGGCCTACAACACCGCCTGTTTCTGCTCTCAAGTGCCGTCTGCACAATCCACACTTGTTCCTGTGTTACCTGGGTCCTGTAACATCTGCTCATCTCCAGAGGTGAGCACGGCAATGTCTCCTGCTTTGTCTACATTCCCACTACTTGTAGTGGAAATGTGGACAGAGCAGGAGACATTGCCTGACTCACCTCTAGGGAGAAGCTGGTGTTACAGAACCCCAGTAACACAGGAACAAGTGTGGGTTGTGCAGACGGCATTTCAGAGCAGCAACTGGCGTGGTTGGAAGCCAGAGGAAATACTCGAAACAGAGTGAAGACAGAGGTCTAATTGGAGTACGTTGACAGTTAGTAGTAGTCTAGAAACAATCGCAAACTGCCACCAAGTAGGCCTCGGCCTACTACCTGATTTTCCCTGGGCTCCGACACCGCCAGTAGGGCTCAGAAGTGCTGTCCGCACAGACAAAACACTCGCTCATGTGTAAGTGGGGTTCGGTAACGTCAGCTGATCCCCTGCTGTGTGTACGGCAAACTGCTGCTGCCTCCAAATTCAAACAACGTCTTATCTTAAACTGCCTCCAAGTTGGCCTCAGCCTACAAAATGACTATCCCTGGGCTCCAACATCGTCAGTTGTTGCTCGGAAGTGCTGTCCACACAGAAAAACACACTTGTTCATGTGAAAGTGGGGGTCGGTAACGTCGGCTGATCCCCTGCTGTGTGGAGGGCAAAGTGTCCTGCTCCCTCCAAAGTCAAAATACCTCAGCTTTACACCTGGCTCCTAGTAGGCCTCGGCCTGCACCCTGATTGTCCCTGGGTTCCAACAATGCTAGTTGGTGCTCGGAAGTGCTGTCCACACAGAAAAACACACTCGTTCATGTGAAAGTGGGGTTCGGTAACATCAGCTGATCCCCTGCTGTGTGGAGGGCAAACTGCTGCTGACTCCAAATTGTAACTACTTCAGATTTAAACATTCTCTGATTTGGCCTCTGTCTCCACTCTGTCTCTAGTATTTCCCCTGACCTCCAACACCGCCAGTTCCTGCTCACAGTTGCCGTCCACGCATTCCACACGTGTTCCTGTGTTACTGGGGTTCTGTAACGTCAGCAGATCCCCCAATATGTGTCCGCCACTGTCTCCTGCGCTGTCCACCTTCCCACTGCAAGCGGTGGGAATGTGGACAGAGCAGGAGACAGTGGCAGACACACATCAGGGGATCTGCTGACATTACAGAACCCCAGTAACCCAGGAACACGTGTGGATTGGGCAGATGGCTGCTGTACGCATAAACTGGCGGTGTTGGTGGTCACGTGAAATCCTGGAAACAGAGTGGAGACAGATGCCTAATTGGAGCACGTTGACAGTCTGTTGTAGCCTACAAACAATCCAAAACTGCCACCAAGTAGGCCTCGGCCTACACCATAATTCTCCCTGGGCTCCAACAACGCTAGTTGGTGCTCGGAAGTGCTGTCCACACAGAAAAACACACTTGTTCATGTGAAAGTGGGGGTCGGTAATGTCGGCTGATCGCCTGCTGTGTGGAGGGCAAAGTGTCCTGCTCCCTCCAAAGTCAAAATACCTCAGCTTTACACCTGGCTCCTAGTAGGCCTCAGCCTGCACCCTGATTGTCCCTGGGTTCCAACAATGCTAGTTGGTGCTCGGAAGTGCTGTCCACACAGAAAAAAACACTTGTTCATGTGAAAGTGGGGGTCGGTAATGTCGGCTGATCCCCTGCTGTGTGGAGGGCAAAGTGTCCTGCTCCCTCCAAAGTCAAAATACCTCAGCTTTACACCTGGCTCCTAGTAGGCTTCGGCCTGCACCATGATTGTCCCTGGGTTCCAACAACGCTAGTTGGTGCTCGGAAGTGCTGTCCACACAGAAAACACACTCGTTCATGTGAAAGTGGGGGTCAGTAACGTCAGCTGATCCCCTGCTGTGTGGAGGGCAAACTGCTGCTGCCTCCAAATTGTAACTACTTCAGATTTAAACATTCTCTGATTTGGCCTCTGTCTCCACTCTGTCTCTAGTATTTCCCCTGACCTCCAACACCGCCAGTTCCTGCTCACAGTTGCCGTCCACGCATTCCACACTTGTTCCTGTGTTCCTGGTGTTCTGTAACGTGAGCTGATCCCCCAATGTGTGTCCGGCACTGTCTCCTGCGCTGTCCACCTTCCCACTGCAAGTGTGTGGGAATGTGGACAGAGCAGGAGACATTGGCAGACAAACATCAGGGGATCTGCTGACATTACAGAACACCAGTAACACAGGAACACGTGTGGATTGGGCAGACGGCTACTGTACGCATAAACTGGCGGTGTTGGTGGTCACGTGAAATCCTGGAAACAGAGTGGAGACAGATGCCTAATTGGAGCACGTTGACTGTTGTCTGTTGTAGCCTACAAACAATCTAAAACTACCACCAAGTAGGCCTCGGCCTACACCATGATTGTCTCTGGGCTCCAACAACGCCAGTTGGTGCTCGGCAGTGTCTTTGGCACGGGGACTCCCTGTTGCCCAACCTGGTTCCAGCACGCCTGCTGTTTCCGGGTAGTGTCAAGGTCACTATGCCACCAATCCGTTGTCCTGTCATCTTGCGGCCGGGTTAGCCGACTCTACGGTGCCTGCAGTTTAGGTGACTCCTATGTGGGCTGCGGGAACTGGCACTGAAGGCTGGATCCGTAGTGCCAATGGGACATGGACCCCCTGTAGGACTGTGGGTTTCGGTAACTGCGGCCAGCTTGCGGCCTGGCTACTTTGCTTTGAATGGGTACCTTCTGCTACCCACCCGGGTTCCAGCACTGTCTGCTGGTTCTCGCCACAGCCTTTGGCCTAGGTGCCTCCATCTCGGTATCCAAAGTCCAGCACCGTCAGCTGGTCCTTGGTAGTGCTTTTTAGCACAGGTACCTTCTGCTTAGTAACCGTGGTCCAGCACCGTCAGTTGGTCCTCGGTAGTGCCATTGGCTCTTGTAGCTTTTGCTACCCATCTGGGTTCCAGCACCGTCAGCTGGTTCTCGGCAGTGTCTTTGGCACGGGGACTCCCTGTTGCCCAGCCTGTTTTCAGCATGCCTGCTGTTTCCGGGTAGTGTCAAGGTCACTATGCCACCAATCCGTTGTCCTGTCATCTTGCGGCCGGGTTAGCCGACTCTACGGTGCCTGCAGTTTAGGTGACTCCTATGTGGGCTGCGGGAACTGGCACTGAAGGCTGGATCCGTAGTGCCAATGGGACATGGACCCCCTGTAGGACTGTGGGTTTCGGTAACTGCGGCCGGCTTGCGGCCTGGCTACTTTGCTTTGAATGGGTACCTTCTGCTACCCACCCGGGTTCCAGCACTGTCTGCTGGTTCTCGCCACAGCCTTTGGCCTAGGTGCCTCCATCTCGGTATCCGAGGTCCAGCACTGTCAGCTGGTCCTTGGTAGTGCTTTTTAGCACAGGTACCTTCTGCTTAGTAACCGTGGTCCAGCACCGTCAGTTGGTCCTCGGTAGTGCCATTGGCTCTTGTTCCTTCTGCTACCCATCCGGGTGCCAGCACTGTCTGCTGGTTCTCGCCACAGCCTTTGGCCTAGGTGCCTCCATCTCGGTATCCGAGGTCCAGCACCGTCAGCTGGTCCTTGGTAGTGCTTTTTAGCACAGGTACCTTCTGCTTAGTAACCGTGGTCCAGCACCGTCAGTTGGTCCTCGGTAGTGCCATTGGCTCTTGTTCCTTCTGCTACCCATCCGGGTGCCAGCACTGTCTGCTGGTTCTCGCCACAGCCTTTGGCCTAGGTGCCTCCATCTCGGTATCCGAGGTCCAGCACCATCAGCTGGTCCTTGGTAGTGCTTTTTAGCACAGGTACCTTCTGCTTAGTAACCGTGGTCCAGCACTGTCAGTTGGTCCTCGGTAGTGCCATTGGCTCTTGTTCCTTCTGCTACCCATCCGGGTGCCAGCACTGTCTGCTGGTTCTCGCCACAGCCTATGGCCTAGGTGCCTCCATCTCGGTATCCGAGGTCCAGCACCGTCAGCTGGTCCTTGGTAGTGCTTTTTAGCACAGGTACCTTCTGCTTAGTAACCGTGGTCCAGCACCATCAGTTGGTCCTCGGTAGTGCCATTGGCTCTTGTTCCTTCTGCTACCCATCCGGGTGCCAGCACTGTCTGCTGGTTCTCGCCACAGCCTTTGGCCTAGGTGCCTCCATCTCGGTATCCGAGGTCCAGCACCGTCAGCTGGTCCTTGGTAGTGCTTTTTAGCACAGGTACCTTCTGCTTAGTAACCGTGGTCCAGCACCGTCAGTTAGTCCTCGGTAGTGCCATTGGCTCTTGTTCCTTCTGCTACCCATCCGGGTGCCAGCACTGTCTGCTGGTTCTCGCCACAGCCTTTGGCCTAGGTGCCTCCATCTCGGTATCCGAGGTCCAGCACCGTCAGCTGGTCCTTGGTAGTGCTTTTTAGCACAGGTACCTTCTGCTTATTAACAGTGGTCCAGCACCATCAGTTGGTCCTCGGTAGTGCCATTGGCTCTTGTTCCTTCTGCTACCCATCCGGGTGCCAGCACTTTCTGCTGGTTCTCGCCACAGCCTTTGGCCTAGGTGCCTCCATCTCGGTATCCGAGGTCCAGCACCGTCAGCTGGTCCTTGGTAGTGCTTTTTAGCACAGGTACCTTCTGCTTAGTAACCGTGGTCCAGCACCGTCAGTTGGTCCTCGGTAGTGCCATTGGCTCTTGTTCCTTCTGCTACCCATCCGGGTGCCAGCACTGTCTGCTCGTTCTCGCCAGTTTCTCAGCCTTCTTGTACCTTCTGCTACATTTCCAAGATCAAGCTTTTTGAAATTGTCTTTGGTAATCCTTATTGATCTCCATGACGACAACCCTGATGATGACGACCCTGAAGACCACACCAAAGAAGACCAGAAATATGACCCTAAATAATAAGACCAAGAGGACAAAGAACATGAAGACAACCACCAAGATACAGAACAAAAGACAGAAGAACAAGAAGCAGAAGAAGCAAAAGCAGAAGAACAGAAAGCAGAAGAACATTAAGCATAAGAGTAAAAATCAGCATAGAAGAAACCAAAATTATAAGCAGAAGAAGACTAAGCAGTAAATGGGGGTGAGTCCGTTCCTCCTCGTGGTGCCCCTGGAAAATGCCTGCTGCTGCAGGCCAAACTGAACGCGGACAAATCCTGTTGTAAATCTTTTGTGACAGGCAGAACGTGAGGTGCAATATTATAACTTTTATAGATAAGTACTACAGGAATGCCTGTCACCATAAGAAAATGAAGACAAAGAAGAATAGGAAGAAGATGAAGAAATAGCATATTAAAATTAATAATAGCTGAATAAGAAGAATATGAAGAATGGAAAAAAAAATTAATGGGGAGAAGATGAAGTAGAAGAAGATGAATAAGGTGAAGAAAAAGTTAATGAAAAAAATGCTACTGCTGAGGATCATGAAGGAGAAAGTGTGGGAGAAGTACAAAAGAAGGTGAAGAGCATGGAAGTTGTGAAACATACAGTACATATCTGACAAAATATAAAAAAGGTTAACATAGTCAATATCTTTTTAACTCCGAACGTATTGAAAAAAAAAATTGGAATTAATGCTATGCCATGTGATTTGAATAAACCACTATGCTTTTAATGTCTCCTCCACCTCCCACAATACATTCTACATGATTCTTATTTGTTTTCAATTATGTAGAATTAGCCAACAAGGAAATAAAGGGCTTTTTTTAATTACGATACCGGAAGTCCCATTGACTTGAATGGGACTTCGGTATCGGAATTGGCGATACCCGATATTTTTTTCGTATCGGGCGATACCATCCAATACGATATTTTTGGGTATCGAACGGTATCGCTCAACACTAGCCATGATACATGCAGCTGAGGTGCCGGACAGCTGATCAGCAGGAGCAATCCAGGTAGCCGGGTTACCTCTGCAGCTTATTCGGTAAGCGCTATAGCTTGCCAAATAAAGAGGGAGTCGAACAAATTTGCTCATGTCTAATCATGATGTGCTATGTCCTTCATGCATTAAAACTATGACTGTGTGAAAACACACAGTGACAGCTCTGTTCCGACAGCAGTCACCAACAGCTGACTGACACGGCTAGAGATGGGGGACCCATTTCAGCTATCCCCGCTCTCTGATTGGTGCCATCGGTCAGTTAATATGAGCACTTCCCGCATATGAGCAATTCCCGCATGGTCGCCACAGAGAGATAGGTGTGGCTGACAGCTGGGGTCCTGCAGTAACAGCCAGAGCTGGTGCTCACACAGCCCATGGCTGAATAACCCTCCAAATGCCTCAATGGATAGTGATTGGGAAGGCTTTGTCTCTTACCCCTCATCGGCACCCCAGTGACAAAGTCATGAGGAGTTGATGATTGTCATGGCACCCAGATATCAAACAATGATCTTCTGGTGCACCAGGTACAGTGGTCTGTTAGACCCAGCCATTTACAGAGTCTAACAGACTATCTGCCTGTGTAATATCACAGGTCTTATGCATAGCAGTGCTGAGTAATAAAAGTTAAAGTCCCATAGAAGGATTAAGGAAAAAAGTAAAAAAAAGTTTGAGAAAAAATTATCTAAAAAGACTAAAAAAAACCCACAAAGTAAAGATAAAAAATATTACACCAATAAATACACATATTTTTGTAGAAACAAAAATGTGTTTCTACATAAATTGTTTCTACAGAAAAACTATCAAATTTGTTAACCCCTACAGTGAACACCGTAATAAAAAAGTGGCAAAGAATTATGCTTTTTCATCATATCACTGGAAAAAAAGTGGAATAAAAAGCGATCAAAAAGACAAATGTAAATAAAAATGGTATCACTGAAAAAGTCAGCTTGTCCCGCAAAAAAATAGCTTCCATAAAGCTAGCTCTGTCAGTGGAAGAATAAAAAAGTTATACCTCTCAGAATACAGCCATGCAAAAACAATGTTTTTTTCTATGAAATTATTTTTGTCTAGAAACAGCAAAACAAAAAAAAAGATATAAATGTGGTATCGCTGTAAACATACTGGCCTGAAGAATAAATCTGTCATCACTTTTATCTCATGATGAACAGCATAAACCCCCCCACAAAAATGCTTCCCAAAAATCAGAATACAAATTGAACAAAAAATGTTATGTGCTCAAAAATGGTACCAATGAAAAAGTCAACTTGTCCCGCAAAAATTGAAGCCCTCATATGATTCTGTCAGCGGAAATATAGAAAAATTATAGCTCTCAAAATATGGCTATGCAAAAATTTGCTTTTTTCTTTGTTATATTTGCAAAACCTAAAAATCCTATATAAATCTGGAACTACTGTAATTGCATTGATCCAAAGAATAAAGTCGTCTACTCACCTACACCGCTGTAGGCAGTAGTGCACATTTATCCTGTGCTCTATGCTGAACGCTTTCACAGGGATTTCAATGTAACTCTCTGAAATATGTGATTCAGATGGTACCTCCGGTGAAGATTCCCTATAATGAGACAGATAGAGACACTGTGGAGGTCATTTTCTTTTTAAGTGTGCATAAAAGCGAGATCATCCAGTTTTGTGCACCTCTGAAAAGAAAAACAAAGTGAGGTGAGCACACTTAATTTACTGGGTGCATATCTCTAGCAGTGCAAGCTGGGCACAATATATGGACAGTACAATGTAGAGGCACAAACATGGCAGATTTGCATTTTCACTCTTCAATATCCATTGCTGCTTGTTTATGGAAAACACCCATGTAGTCAAAATTGTCACTACACCTGTAGACAAATTCCTGAAGGGGTGTAAATTCCAAATTTGGGTAAACTGAGGCAGGTTTCTGCAATTACGGCATTTAGAGGCTCTGTATATTGAGTCCACAAACTATTCCACGAAAATTTGTTCTCCAAGAGTCAAATAACGCTCCTTCCCTCCCGAGTTAGTTTCGTCATGTGGCCAAACAGTATTGTGCATCCACATATAATAATAATAATTTTTATTTATATAGCGCCAACGTATTCCGAAGCACTTTACAATTAAGCGGGGACACGTACAGACAATAAATTCAATACAAGTTAAGACAATTTAAACAGTGACATTAGGAGTGAGGTCCCTGCTCGCCAGCTTACAATCTACAAGGAAATGGGGGGGACACAGTAGGTGAGAAGTGCTTGTTATTTCAGGTCTGGCATATGGGATATTGCCACATTTACGAGAAATTGTGTAACAAATTATTTGGTAATTTTTACCTATTTACCCTTGTGAAAATGTAAAATCTGGGGCTAAAACATTATAATGGTAAAACTTTATTTTGTTTTCCTCACTGCTCAATGGTATATAAAATTTTGTGCAACACATGTTGTGACAATATGCTCATTGCACCCCAGATGAATTCATTAAGAGGTAGAGTTTGTAAAATGGGGTCACTTTTGGGGGGTCTTGCTGTCCTGACACCTCAGAGGCTCTGCCAATGTGACATGGAATTCGCAACAATTCCAGGCAAATCTGCACTTCCATATGACACTCCCTCCCTTATGAGCTTTGTACAGTGCCTAAAAAGTAGTGTTTGACCACATATAGGACACTGCTATAATCAGGAGAAATTGCTTGACAAATTTTGAGTTCCATATTCTCCTCTTAGCCCATTTGAAAATTAAAAACTTGGGGCTAAAACAACATTTTAGTGGAAAAAAATGTAACTTTTTATTTTCACAGCCCAATATTATACAATTCTGTGAAATACCTGTGGGATTAAAATGCTCATTACATCCCTAGAGGAATTCTTTGAAAGGTGTAATTTCCAAAATGGGGGTCACCTCTAGGGATTTCTGCTGTTCTGGAACCTTGGCTGCTCTCCAAATGTTACATGGCGTCTGCAATATATTCCAGAAAATTTTGCAGTCCAAAAATGAAATGGCGCTCTTTTCCTTCAAAGCTCACACAATTACCGACCACATATGGGGTATCCCTGTATGCAGGATAAATTGCACAACAAATTATGTGGTCTTTTTTAAACTGTTACCTTTTGTAAAAATGAAGAATTTGGGGCTAAAACAATTTTTTTGGGGGGAAGAAAAACGTAATTTTTAATTATAACTGTCCAATGTTTTAAAATTTCGTATCTGTGGGTTCAAGATGCTAACCATACCTTTAAATAAAATACTTCAGGGGTATAGTTTCCAAAATGGGGTTTCTAGTGGCGATTCCACTGTTTAAACACCTCAGGAGCTGTGCAAATGTGATATGGCATCCACTATCTATTCCAGCCAATTTTGTACTCCAAAAATCAAATGCTGCTCTTCCCTTCGGAGCCCTGCCATGCGCCCAAACAGTAGTTTTCCAGCACATATGGGGTATTGATGTACTCAGGAGAAATTGTACAACAAATATTATGGTCCATTTTCTGCTATTATCCTTGTGAAAATTAAAAAATTTGCTGCTAAAGCAACATTTTTTGGAAAAATTTATTTTTTAATTATCAAATTCTGTGAAGCACCTGTGGGATCAAGGTGCTCACCACCCCTCTAGATAAATTCCTTGAGGAATGTGGTTTTCAAAATGGGGTCACTTGTGTTTTTTTTTCTACTATTTAGGCACATGAGGGGCACTGCAAACACGACAAGGCATCCGCTATCTATTGCAGGCAATTTTGCACTTCAAATGTCAAATGGTGCTCATTCGTTTCTGAGCCCTGCAGTACGGCCAAGCAGTACTTTTTCACCACATATGGGGTATCAGTTTACTCAGGAGAAATTCAACTAAAAATGTATCATTCAGTTTCTCCTTTTTCCCTTCTAAAAATGCAAAATTTTGGGCTAAAGCAACATTTTTGTTGGAAAAATGTAAAATTTCCATTTTTTTCCTTACAAATTGTTTTAATTCCTGTGATGCACCTAAAGGGTTCATATACTTCTTGAATGTGGTTTTGAGCACCTTGAAGGGTGGAGTTTTTAAAATTATGCCATTTTGGAGGATGTTCTGTCATAAAGCCCTTTAACCCCTTCACCCCCAAGGGTGGTTTGCACGTTCATGACCGGGCCAATTTTTACAATTCTGACCACTGTACCTTTATGAGGTCATAACTCTGGAACGCTTCTATGGATCCCGGTGATTCTGATATTGTTTTCTCGGAACATATTGCACTTCATGTTAGTGGTAAAATTTCATTCAAATAACTTGCATTTATTTGTGAAAAAAACGGAAATTTGGCAAAAATTTTGAAAATTTCGCAATTTTCCAACTTTGAATTTTTATGCCCTTAAATCACAGAGATACGGCACACAAAAAACTTGATAACTAACATTTCCCACATGTTTACTTTACATCAGCACAATTTTGGAACCAAAATTTTTTTTTGTTAGGAAGTTAAAAGTTGACCAGCGATTTCTCATTTTTACAACACCATTTTATTTTTAGGACCACATCACATTTGAAGCCACTTTGAGGGGTCTATATGATAGAAAATACCCAAAAGTGACACCATTCTAAAAACTGCACCCCTTAAGGTGCTCAAAACCACATTCAAGAAGTTTATTAACCCTTTAGGTGCATCACAGGAATTTTTTTGAATATTTAAAAAAAATTGAACATCTAACTTTTTTTCACAAAAAAAATACTTCAGGTTCAATTTTTTTTATTTTACCAAGGGTAACAGGAGAAATTGGACTGCAAAAGTTATTGTGCAATTTGTCCTGAGTACGCTGATACCTGACTTGAGGGGGGGAACGACTGTTTTGGCGCATGGCAGAGCTCAGAATGGAAGGAGCGCCGTTTGACTTTTTCAATGCAAAATTGGCTGGAATTCAGATCGGACGCCATGTCACGTTTGGAGAGTCCCTGATGTACCTAAACAGTGGAAACCCCCTACAAGTGATCCCATTTTGGAAACTAGACCCCCCAAGGAACTTATCTAGATATGTGGTGAGAACTTTGAACCCACAAGGGCTTTACAGAAGTTTATAACGTACAGCGGTACAATTAAAAAATCATATTTTTTCCACAAAAATGATCTTTTCACCCCAATTTTTATTTTTCCAAGGGTAACAGCACCCTAAAAGTTATTGTGCAATTTGTCCTGAGTACGCTGATACCCCACATGTGGGGGTAAACCACTATTTGGGCGCATGGCAGAGCTCGGAAGGGAAGCAGCGCTATTTGACGTTTTTGGCTGGAATTGAGATCGGACACCATGTCGCGATTGGAAAACCCCTGATGTACCTAAACAGTGGAAACCCCCCACAAATGACACCATTTTGTAAACTAGACCCCCTAAGGAACTTATCTAGATGTGTGGTGAGAACTTTGAACCCCCAAGGGCTTCACAGAAGTTTATAACATAAAGCCGTACAATTAAAAAATCATATTTTTTCCACAAAAATGATCGTTTCACCCTCAATTCTTATTTTTCCAAGGGTAACAGGACCCTAAAAGTTATTGTGCAATTTGTCCTGAGTACGCTGATACCCCACATGTGGGGGTAAACCACTATTTGGGCACATGGCAGAGCGCGGAAGGGAAGCAGCGCCATTTGACGTTTTTGGCTGGAATTGAGATCGGACACCATGTCGCGATTGGAAAACCCCTGATGTACCTAAACAGTGGAAACCCCCCACAAATGACACCATTTTGTAAACTAGACCCCCGAAGGAACTTATCTAGATGTGTGGTGAGCACTTTGAACCCCCCAGTGCTTCACAGAAGTTTATAACGCCCGGGCATGAAAATAAAAAATTCGTATTTTTTCCACAAACATGATCAATTAGTCACCATTTTTTTTAATTTTCCCAAGGGTAACAGGAGAAATTGGACCCCAAAAGTTGTTGTCCAATTTGTCCTGAGTATGCTGATACCCCATATGTGGGAGAAAACTACTGTATGGGAACACGTCGGGGATCGGAAGGGAAGTAGTGACGTTTTGGAATGCAGACATTGATGGAATGGTCTGTGGGTGTCATGTTGCCTTTGGAGAGCCCCTAATGTACCTAAACAGTGGAAACTCCCCACAAATGACCCCATTTTGAAAACTAGACCCCTAAGGAACTTATCTAGATGTGAGGTGAGCACTTTGAACCCCCAAGGGCTTCACAGAAGTTTATAATGCCCGGGCATGAAAATAAAAAAATCGTATTTTTTCCACAAACATGATCAATTATTCCCCAATTTTTTTATTTTCCCAAGGGTAACAAGAGAAATTGAACCCCAAAAGTTGTTGTCCAATTTGTCCTGAATAAGCTGACACCCCATATGTGGGAGAAAACTACTGTATGGACACACGTCAGGGCTCGGAAGGGAAGTAGTGACGTTTTGGAATGCAGACATTGATGGAATGGTCTGCGGGTGTCATGTTGCCTTTGGAGATCCCCTAATGTACCTAAACAGTGGAAACCCCCCACAAATGACCACATTTTGAAAACTAGACCCCCTAAGGAACTTATCTAGATGTGAGGTGAGCACTTTGAACCCCCAAGGGCTTCACAGAAGTTTATAATGCCCGGGCATGAAAATAAAAAAATCGTATTTTTTCCACAGACATGATCAATTAGTCCCCAATTTTTTTATTTTCCCAAGGGTAACAGGAGAAATTGAACCCCAAAAGTTGTTGTCCAATTTGTCCTGAGTAAGCTCACACCCCATATGTGGGAGAAAACTACTGTATGGACACACGTCAGGGCTCGGAGGGGAAGTAGTGACGTTTTGGAATACAGACATTGATGGAATGGTCTGCGGGTGTCATGTTGCCTTTGGAGAGCCCCTAATGTATCTAAACAGTGGAAACCCCCCACAAATGACCCCATTTTGAAAACTAGACCCCCTAAGGAACTTATCTAGATGTGAGGTGAGCACTTTGAACCCCCAAGGGCTTCACAGAAGTTTATAATGCCAGGGCATGAAAATAAAAAAATCATATTTTTTCCACAAACATGACCAATTAGTCCCCAATTTTTTTATTTTCCCAAGGGTAACAGGAGAAATTGAACCCCAAAAGTTGTTGTCCAATTTGTCCTGAGTACGCTGACACCCCATATGTGGGAGAAAACTACTGTATGGACACACGTCAGGGCTCGGAAGGGAAGTAGTGACGTTTTGGAATGCAGACTTTGATGGAATGGTCTGCGGGTGTCATGTTGCCTTTGGAGAGCCCCTAATGTACCTAAACAGTGGAAACACCCACAAATGACCCCATTTTGGAAACGAGAACCCCTAAGGAACTTATCTAGATGTGTGGTGAGCACTTTGAACCCCCAAGGGCTTCACAGAAGTTTATAATGCCCGGGCATGAAAATAAAAAAATCGTATTTTTTCCACAAACATGATCAATTAGTCCCCAATTTTTTCATTTTCCCAAGGGTAACAGGAGAAATTGGACCGCAAAAGTTGTTGTCCAATTTGTCATGAGTACGCTGACACCCCATATGTGGGAGAAAACTACTGTATGGACACACGTCGGGGCTCGGAAGGGAAGCAGTGCCATTTTGGAATGCAGACTTTGATGGAATGGTCTGTGGGTGTCATGTGCGTTTGGAGAGCCCCTGATGTACCTAAACTATTGAAACTCCCAACAAGTGACCCCATTTTGGACACTAGACCCCCCCACGGAACTTATCTAGATGTGTGGTGAGCACTTTGAACCCCCAAGTGCTTCACAGAAGTTTATAACGCTCGGACGTGAAAATAAAAAAATCATTTTTTTCCACAAAAATGATATTTTTGCCCCCAATTTTTTATTTTCCTAAGGGTAACAGGAGAAATTGGACCCCAAAAATTGTTTTGCAATTTGTCCTGAGTAGGCTGATACCCTACATGTGGGGGTAAAACATTGTTTGGGCACATGGCAGAGCTTGGAAGGGAAGGAGCACCATATGACTTTTTCAACTCAGAATTGGCTGGAATTGAGATCAGACGCAATGTTGCATTTGGAGACCCCCTGATGTGGAAAACAGTGGAAACCCCCAATTCTAACTCCAACCCGAACCCCAACACACCCCTAACCCTAATCTCAGCCCTAACCCTAGCCCTAACCCAAGCCCTAACCCTAGCCCTAACCCTAACACTAACCCTAACCCTAGCCCTAACCCTAACCCTAGCCCTAACCCTAGCCCTAACCCTAATGGAAAAATGGAAATAAATACATTTTTTTAATTTTATTATTTTTCCCTAACTAAGGGGGTGATAACGGGGGGTTTGATCTACTATTTATGGCGGTTTTTATTTTTGGCAGCTGTCGCACGCTAACAGACGCTTTTTATTGTAAAAATAGTTTTTGCATCACCACATATTGAGAGCTATAATTTTTCCGTATTTTGACCCACCGAGTCATGTGAGGTCTTATTTTTTGTGGGACGAGTTGACGTTTTTATTGGTACCATTTTCGGGCACGTGACATTTTTTGATCGCTTTTTATTCCGATTTTTGTGACGCAGAATGAACAAAAACCAGCGTTTCATGAATTTCTTTTGGGGGAGAGCGTTTACACCGTTCTGCGTGCGGTAAAATTGATAAAGCGGTTTTATTCTTCGGGTCAGTACGGTTACAGCGATACCTCATTTAGGTCTTTTTTTATGTTTTGTCGGTTTTATGCAATGAAAACTATTTTATATAAAAAATAATTATTTTTGCATCGCTTTATTCTGCGAGCTATAACTTTTTTATTTTTTCGCTCATGATGCTGTGTGGCAGCTCGTTTTTTGCGGGACAAGATGACGTTTTCAGCGGTACCATGGATATTTATATGCGTCTTTTTGATCGCGCGTTATTACACTTTTTGTTTGGTGGTATGATAATAAATCATTATTTTTTGCTTCGTTTTTTATTTTTTAAGGGGTTCGCTAAAGGGGTTAACTAATGGGACAGTTTTATAGGGCGGGTCGTTACGGACGCGACGATACCTAATATGTGTACTTTTATTGTTTTGTTTTTTTTATTTTCAAAAAATGAATTTATTGGGGAATATTTTTTTTTTCTACTAATTTATTTGGCGATTATTTTTAAAATATTTTTACACTTTTTTTTAATTTTAATTTTTACTTTATTACATAGTCCCAGGTGGGACATCACTGTCCTGTGACAGATCGCTGATCTGTCACATCACAGATCACTGTGACAGATCAGCAATCTGTCACAGGCATTGCAGAAGACTTCCTCTTGCCTGTGCTTTGCAGGCACTGAGGAAGCCAGCTTCCTCCAGGCCCCCGAAGGCCCCCGTCGCCATCTTGGATTCGGGGGCCTGGAGGAAAGGAGTCCCCCGCAGCAGCGCTGCACATTGCGCTGCTGTGGGGGGCTCAGGGAAGCACGGAGGGAGCCCCCTCCCTGCCGATGCTTCCCTTTAACTCCCGGTACACCGCGATCATGTTTGATCGCGGTGTGCAAGGGGTTAACGTGTCGGGGGCGGTCCGTGACCGCCCCTGACACATAGTGCCGGGTGTCAGCTGTGATAATCAGCTGACACCCGGCCGCGATCAGTGGTGCTCACCATGTGGGCGCCGCTGATCGCGGTAGACGTACTATCCCGTCCATGGGCATAGGGGCCCGGGTCCCATGGACGGGATAGTACGTCGGATGTCAGGAAGGGGTTAAAGTCACTTCAAATGTGCTACCATTCCTAAAAAAAATAGGTATTGTAAATTATGTTGGACAAATTGAAGGTTGCTATATTTATGAAATTATTATATATTTTTGTGGCGTTCTAGAATTATTAACTCATAAAGTGACACTGGTCTGATTTAAAAAATGAGGCGCGATCATTAACGATCAATGTTTTTCGGTCTTTATGGTGTTAAAGGGGTTGGAGAAGACTATTTTATTTTTTTGGCTATAGGTCTAAAAGCTAATATGGACATAGTTGCTAACAGAGGCCTGTTCTACCCAGCATCGGTTCACGACTAGTGTGAACTCGAACAGTAAAGTTTGGGGTCTGTACTGAACATCTACTGTTCGAATATGAACCCCGAACATAAACTTTACCAGGAAGTCCGTGTTACTGTTCAATTTGGCAGCCTGAACAGGGTGTTTTTCCCACTGTCATATGTATGAGGTATGACAGTGTGAGAAACACCAGCATGCTGATTGGTAGTAAGATTAATACCGCCCGTCAGAGAGCTATGGCTCCCTCGATGTCAGATGAAAGTGTGAGCCAGCAGCTGGGACTGGAGGTAAAGAGTTTACCTCTGGTCACAGCAGTCAGCTGATGGAACTACTACTCCAGCCGGTGCCTGCATTGTAATAATAAAAATAAATTTTTAAAAAGGGTGTGGTCTCACCTGTATTCTTGATAACTAGCCAGTCAAAACTGATAGCTGGGGGCTGCAACCCTCAGCTATCAGTATTAGCAAGGCTGGTTATCAAGAATAGAGGGGTCCCCAAGCTGTTTTTTTAAAAAATTATTTATTAATTAAAGAATTAAAAAAGTGGCATGGGGTTCAGTCGCACCCGTTTTTGCTGTTGTTAGCGGCAGTAGTAGTTGTCACATCAGCCGACGCCTGTGATCGGAGGTAAACTTTTTACCTCCTATCACAGCTGCGGGTTAATACTGTTATCCGATAGCAAGGGAACTGCAGCTCTCTGACCGGCAGTAATAATCTTACCGCAGATCAGAGGCAGTGTTTGCCGTGCTGTCATGCAAATTACAGTGTGGCAAACCCTGGATGTTCAGGCCCTCCCCATTCACCTGGTCCGGATTCAGGTTCAGGTACTTTTCTGGTACCCGAACCGAACTTTTTTTTTCGTCCACACCTGTCGGACCCGAACATACAGGGGTTCACCCATCACTAGTCACGACTACTTCTGCCGACGTCATGCTAATTGACAGCTGGCTCACTGCTATTAATCACATACCTGTCAACATAGCAGTGCAGAAGAGAGCAACTACTCTGTTGACGTGATAACAGTGAAAGCCACTGTCTGTTAGTTCTTTGGCCTGTAGTTAAAAAATTAAATAGTCCTGGATAACTAGAGTTGAGCGACTTTTGGTTTTTTAGGGTCGCGTTTCGTTTCGTGAAACCCGACTTTTCCAAAAGTCGGGTCGAGCAAGATCGTCCGATTATAGGGAAAAGTCGAGGTCGTCCCGAAACACGAAACCCAATGTAAGTCAATGGGGAATAAAAGTCGGCAGTGAGAGGAGGACAGGAAACACACCTACAGTGCCCATTTGAATGCCAAAAGCATCAATTCTTCTTTCTTAAGCTTGTCAACCTTAATTAACTTCATATTACAAGTTACGCACTGAAAAATGGGGGTTATTTGGCTACAAACTGTGGGGGGGGAGGGCTGGCTCCAGGTTTTCATGTGCCCTGGGCGAAAGAGCGCCCCTTTAACACATACCACAACTCATCATGCTCCGATACGGCAGAGAAATAGCGGTATAGTACAATGAAAAATACCTCACTTTTTACATCTCATGACGAGGCCCATCTATTTCTCCATACAGAATCATTGGTCCCATATAATGTTTGAAACAGACTATGATGAGCTCCACATAATGCTACAGTATATGTTGGTCCCCATGGATGAAGCTCCACTGTCTTATGGGCCCAAATAATGCTCCAAACATAATGGGCCCCATTTCTAATGCTCTAGTGTATAATGGGCCCTGTAAATGCTGCTCCAGTGTCTGATGTCCACCTTTGGAATGTTCCAGTGTATGGTGGGCCCCATCTATCATTCTCCAGAGTATAGTGCTCCCCAAAAATTGCTGTCCCAACATTGAAAACAATCAAATAAGTCTCCTCGCTAGGGAATCCCTGTACTTGTCTGGACAGGTGCTGTAGCTTGCTTAACAGCTCGCCAGCCGTTCTCACGCCCAGTATGGATTGCACGTGATTGCACAAAGCTTAGAAAGGGTACCGTATCCCTGGATAACATGTATGGATAGCGTACACATTCAAAATATATGTCTCAGGAGGCAGGCTCAGACGGTGTCAGGCCCAGTATGGATTGCACGTGATTGCACAAAGGTTAGAAAGGGTACCGTATCCCTGGATAACATGTATGGATAGCGTACACATTCAAAATATATGTCTCAGGAGGCAGGCTCAGACGGTGTCAGGCACAGTATGGATTGCACGTGATTGCACAAAGGTTAGAAAGGGTACCGTATCCCCGGATAACATGTATGGATAGCGTACACATTCAAAATATATGTCTATACAGCATGAGGCAGACTCAGACGGTGTTAGGCCCAGTATGGATTACACGTCATTGCACAAAGGTTAGAAAGGGTACCGTATCCCCGGATAACATGTATGGATAGCGTACACATTCAAAATATATGTCTATACAGCATGAGGCAGGCTCAGACGGTGTTAGGCCCAGTATGGATTGCACGTGATTGCACAAAGGTTAGAAAGGGTACCGTATCCCTGGATAACATGTATGGATAGCGTACACATTCAAAATATATGTCTCAGGAGGCAGGCTCAGACGGTGTCAGGCACAGTATGGATTGCACATGATTGCACAAAGGTTAGAAAGGGTACCGTATCCCCGGATAACATGTATGGATAGCGTACACATTCAAAATATATGTCTATACAGCATGAGGCAGGCTCAGACGGTGTTAGGCCCAGTATGGATTGCACGTCATTGCACAAAGGTTAGAAAGGGTACCGTATCCCCGGATAACATGTATGGATAGCGTACACATTCAAAATATATGTCTATACAGCATGAGGCAGGCTCAGACGGTGTTAGGCCCAGTATGGATTGCACGTCATTGCACAAAGGTTAGAAAGGGTACCGTATCCCCGGATAACATGTATGGATAGCGTACACATTCAAAATATATGTCTATACAGCATGAGGCAGGCTCAGACGGTGTTAGGCCCAGTATGGATTGCACGTCATCGCACAAAGGTTAGAAAGGGTACCGTATCCCTGGATGACATGTATGGATAGCGTACACATTCAAAATATATGTCTCAGGAGGCAGGCTCAGACGGTGTCAGGCACAGTATGGATTGCACATGATTGCACAAAGGTTAGAAAGGGTACCGTATCCCCGGATAACATGTATGGATAGCGTACACATTCAAAATATATGTCTATACAGCATGAGGCAGGCTCAGACGGTGTTAGGCCCAGTATGGATTGCACGTCATTGCACAAAGGTTAGAAAGGGTACCGTATCCCCGGATAACATGTATGGATAGCGTACACATTCAAAATATATGTCTATACAGCATGAGGCAGGCTCAGACGGTGTTAGGCCCAGTATGGATTGCACGTCATTGCACAAAGGTTAGAAAGGGTACCGTATCCCCGGATAACATGTATGGATAGCGTACACATTCAAAATATATGTCTATACAGCATGAGGCAGGCTCAGACGGTGTTAGGCTCAGTATGGATTGCACGTCATTGCACAAAGGTTAGAAAGGGTACCGTATCCCCGGATAACATGTATGGATAGCGTACACATTCAAAATATATGTCTATACAGCATGAGGCAGGCTCAGACGGTGTTAGGCCCAGTATGGATTGCACGTCATTGCACAAAGGTTAGAAAGGGTACCGTATCCCTGGATAACATGTATGGATAGCGTACACATTCAAAATATATGTCTCAGGAGGCAGGCTCAGACGGTGTCAGGCACAGTATGGATTGCACATGATTGCACAAAGGTTAGAAAGGGTACCGTATCCCCGGATAACATGTATGGATAGCGTACACATTCAAAATATATGTCTATACAGCATGAGGCAGGCTCAGACGGTGTTAGGCCCAGTATGGATTGCACGTCATTGCACAAAGGTTAGAAAGGGTACCGTATCCCCGGATAACATGTATGGATAGCGTACACATTCAAAATATATGTCTATACAGCATGAGGCAGGCTCAGACGGTGTTAGGCCCAGTATGGATTGCACGTCATTGCACAAAGGTTAGAAAGGGTACCGTATCCCCGGATAACATGTATGGATAGCGTACACATTCAAAATATATGTCTAAACAGCATGAGGCAGGCTCAGACGGTGTTAGGCCCAGTATGGATTGCACGTCATTGCACAAAGGTTAGAAAGGGTACCGTATCCCTGGATAACATGTATGGATAGCGTACACATTCAAAATATATGTCTATACAGCATGAGGCAGGCTCAGACGGTGTTAGGCCCAGTATGGATTGCACGTCATTGCACAAAGGTTAGAAAGGGTACCGTATCCCTGGATAACATGTATGGATAGCGTACACATTCAAAATATATGTCTCAGGAGGCAGGCTCAGACGGTGTCAGGCACAGTATGGATTGCACATGATTGCACAAAGGTTAGAAAGGGTACCGTATCCCCGGATAACATGTATGGATAGCGTACACATTCAAAATATATGTCTATACAGCATGAGGCAGACTCAGACGGTGTTAGGCCCAGTATGGATTACACGTCATTGCACAAAGGTTAGAAAGGGTACCGTATCCCCGGATAACATGTATGGATAGCGTACACATTCAAAATATATGTCTATACAGCATGAGGCAGGCTCAGACGGTGTTAGGCCCAGTATGGATTGCACGTGATTGCACAAAGGTTAGAAAGGGTACCGTATCCCCGGATAACATGTATGGATAGCGTACACATTCAAAATATATGTCTCAGGAGGCAGGCTCAGACGGTGTCAGGCACAGTATGGATTGCACATGATTGCACAAAGGTTAGAAAGGGTACCGTATCCCCGGATAACATGTATGGATAGCGTACACATTCAAAATATATGTCTATACAGCATGAGGCAGGCTCAGACGGTGTTAGGCCCAGTATGGATTGCACGTCATTGCACAAAGGTTAGAAAGGGTACCGTATCCCCGGATAACATGTATGGATAGCGTACACATTCAAAATATATGTCTATACAGCATGAGGCAGGCTCAGACGGTGTTAGGCCCAGTATGGATTGCACGTCATTGCACAAAGGTTAGAAAGGGTACCGTATCCCCGGATAACATGTATGGATAGCGTACACATTCAAAATATATGTCTATACAGCATGAGGCAGGCTCAGACGGTGTTAGGCCCAGTATGGATTGCACGTCATCGCACAAAGGTTAGAAAGGGTACCGTATCCCTGGATGACATGTATGGATAGCGTACACATTCAAAATATATGTCTCAGGAGGCAGGCTCAGACGGTGTCAGGCACAGTATGGATTGCACATGATTGCACAAAGGTTAGAAAGGGTACCGTATCCCCGGATAACATGTATGGATAGCGTACACATTCAAAATATATGTCTATACAGCATGAGTCAGGCTCAGACGGTGTTAGGCCCAGTATGGATTGCACGTCATTGCACAAAGGTTAGAAAGGGTACCGTATCCCCGGATAACATGTATGGATAGCGTACACATTCAAAATATATGTCTATACAGCATGAGGCAGGCTCAGACGGTGTTAGGCCCAGTATGGATTGCACGTCATTGCACAAAGGTTAGAAAGGGTACCGTATCCCCGGATAACATGTATGGATAGCGTACACATTCAAAATATATGTCTATACAGCATGAGGCAGGCTCAGACGGTGTTAGGCCCAGTATGGATTGCACGTCATTGCACAAAGGTTAGAAAGGGTACCGTATCCCCGGATAACATGTATGGATAGCGTACACATTCAAAATATATGTCTATACAGCATGAGGCAGGCTCAGACGGTGTTAGGCCCAGTATGGATTGCACGTCATTGCACAAAGGTTAGAAAGGGTACCGTATCCCTGGATAACATGTATGGATAGCGTACACATTCAAAATATATGTCTCAGGAGGCAGGCTCAGACGGTGTCAGGCACAGTATGGATTGCACATGATTGCACAAAGGTTAGAAAGGGTACCGTATCCCCGGATAACATGTATGGATAGCGTACACATTCAAAATATATGTCTATACAGCATGAGGCAGGCTCAGACGGTGTTAGGCCCAGTATGGATTGCACGTCATTGCACAAAGGTTAGAAAGGGTACCGTATCCCCGGATAACATGTATGGATAGCGTACACATTCAAAATATATGTCTATACAGCATGAGGCAGGCTCAGACGGTGTTAGGCCCAGTATGGATTGCACGTCATTGCACAAAGGTTAGAAAGGGTACCGTATCCCCGGATAACATGTATGGATAGCGTACACATTCAAAATATATGTCTATACAGCATGAGGCAGGCTCAGACGGTGTTAGGCCCAGTATGGATTGCACGTCATTGCACAAAGGTTAGAAAGGGTACCGTATCCCTGGATAACATGTATGGATAGCGTACACATTCAAAATATATGTCTCAGGAGGCAGGCTCAGACGGTGTCAGGCACAGTATGGATTTGATGGCCCAGATTACACAGAGGAGGAGCAGGGAGAGGTAAAGATTGCAAATGCTGGGGCCCTGCCCAAGCAAGGGGGGCCCACTCGTGGGCGTCGGTACTGGCACTGGGCCCCTCATAGTACAGCGGTGTGTCTGACGGCGGGTGTGCACCACCGCCGTCAGAGACACTTGATTGCACTATGAGGGACCCTGTGCCAGTGCCCACGCCCAAGAGTCGGCCTACCCACCTGTCCAGGGCAACGGCACTCGCACGGTGTCGTGCGGTAGGTGGTGACCCCGGCCATGGGGGGGGAGGCAGCACAGTTAGGGAGTTTTAGAAAGTGGCATATGTTGATGTTGGACATTCAGCTGATGCAAAAGGCGAAATAGGTGAAGTACCAGGAAGAGGTGGACCAAAGCAAGCCATTTTTCTGTCACCCTATGTGTCATCAGGGGAAGGTGGGACAAAATCCTTGGAAACCCATGCGTGGTTCATTTTAATGAAGGTTAGATCATCCACATTTTGGGTTGACAGACGGGTCCTTTTTTCTGTCAGGATTGATCCAGCTGCACTGAAGACTCTTTCCGATAGCACACTTGCAGCTGGGCAAGCGAGCTCCTGTAAGGCATATTGGGCCAATTCAGGCCAGGTGTCCAGTTTAGCGGCCCAATAGTCAAAGGGGAATGACCTGTGTGGGAGAACATCGATATGGGAGGAAAAGTAGTTTGTAACCATAGTTGACAACTGCTGTCTCCTGTCACTTTCCATCGATGCAGTATTACCAGTTGTGTGAGCGGTATTTGAAAAATCAGTCCACAACATTGTCATGAAACCCCTGTCTCCAATGCCACTTCTGCTGTGTGCACCACGAACACCTCTGCCAAGCTGCCCCCGGCCCGTACGGCTCGTGTGAGAACCATCACCGCTGCTGTGTGCTGGGAATGCCTCAAGCAACCGATTTACCAGAGTTGCTTGTTTATTAGCCAATATTAGGTCAAGGTTCTCCTGTGGCATGATGTTTTGTAATTTGCCTTTATAGCGTGGATCCAGGATGCTGGCCAACCAGTAGTCGTCATCGTTCATCATTTTGGCAATGCGGGGGTCCCTTTTTAGGATCCGCAAGGCATAATCTGACATGTGGGCCAATGTTCCCGGTGTCAATGATGCACTGCGAGTGCTGGGTGGAGGAGCACTTTCTGGCAAATCCACATCCCTCCAGTCACGCACAAACCCTGTACCAGACCTTGCCACGCCAACATTTTCACTTGCCCCACGAGATGCATCCTCCTCCCCTAAGTAATCATCCCCATCATCCTCCTCCTCCTCCTCTTCTTCCTCCACTTCGTCCAGGAGAGGTCCCTGAGCAGACAATGGCTGAATGTCATCAAGGTTTCCCTCCTCCTCTTCCTCCTCATCAACATTGGCTGCAGACGCCTGCTCCTTAAGGTGCGTCAAAGTTTGCATGAGCAGACGCATAAGTGGGATGCTCATGCTTAGGATGGCGTCGTCTGCGCTTACCAGCCGTGTGCATTCCTCAAAACACTGAAGGACTTTACAAAGGTCTTTCAGCTTCGACCACTGCACGCCTGTCAACTCCATGTCTGCTCTAAAAGTGCCTGGCCGTGTATCCTCCCACAAATGCATTATGGCCTGCCTCTGCTCGCACAGCCGCTCCACCATGTGCAGGGTGGAGTTCCACCTTGTTGCAATGTCGATAATGAGGCGGTGGTTGGGAAGGTGGAGCAATCACTGCAGCTTCTGCATACGAACGGAGTGTACAGGCGACCGGCGGATGTGCGCGCACAGTCTTCGCACCTTCTGGAGCAGGGCTGTTAACTCCGGATAATTTTTGAGGAAGCACTGCACCACCAGGTTCAAGGTGTGAGCCAAGCAAGGTATGTGGCTGAGTTTTGAAAGGGCTATGGCTGCCACAAAATTACGGCCGTTATCACTAACTACCTTGCCTGCCTCAAGATGTACACTGCCCAGCCATGACTCAGTTTGTCGCTTCAAGTACTCGGCCAGCACCTCGGCGGTGTGTCTGTCGCCCAAACACATCATCTGCAACACAGCCTGCTGACGCTTTCCACTAGCTGCTCGATAGGGGGACACCTCGTGTGCAACAGTGGCAGCTACAGATGGAGTGCTCGTACGACTGCGCTCTGTGGATGAGCTTTCGCTTCTGGAGGAGGAGGAGGAGGAGGAGGGTCGAACGCCTACAGCCAACTGTTTCCTATACCGTGGGCTAGGCAGCACTGTCCCACCACCGCTGTCCCCTGTGGACCCTGCATCCACCACATTAACCCAGTGCGCAGTGATGGACACGTAACGGCCCTGGCCATGCCGACTGGACCATGCATCAGTTGTGAGGTGCACCTTTCCGCTCACTGACTGCTTGAGTGCATGGACAATGCGGTCTTTCACATGATGGTGGAGGGCTGGGATGGTTTTGCGAGAGAAGAAGTGGCGACTGGGTAGGTCATAGCGTGGTACTGCATAGGCCATGAGTTCGCGGAAAGCTGTGCTTTCCACCAACCGAAAGGGCATCATCTCAAACGAGATTAGTTTGGCAATGTGGGCGTTCAAACCCAGTGTACGCGGATGAGAGACTGAGTACTTTCTTGACCTACTCATAGTGTCTGGGAGGGTGAGCTGGACTTGAGAGCTGCATATGGTGGAAGTAGCGGTGGACAGGGCGGACTGAGAGAGGGTTGATGATGGTGATGGAGTTGGTGTTCTTTCTGATGGCCTAGAATCAGTCTTTCGTTGATATAACAGTGGGATTCCCTGACTGCTGTGGCCTTGCAACGACACCTCAACATTTGCTGCTGTGCTAACCGGTGGGCTTACAGTGGGGGAAACAATGTAGCGTTGCTGACTACCTTCGTTGTGATCAATTGCACATGTGGCACTTGAGGTTTGGTGTTGTGTCCACGCTTGCAAGTGCATGCTGGTTAAATGTCTAAGCATGCAACTGGTATTCAAATTTTTCAGATTTTTCCCTCGGCTAAAGGTCTTTGCGCACTTCTTACAGATAACCTTGGCCTGATCATGAGGATTTTGTTCAAAAAAGTGCCACACTGCACTCTTCCTACTTTGGCAGACATTTTGCGGCCTAGCACGCTGTGATCTTTTGACCCTCTGGACAAGCTGTCCAGCAACTCTTTTGATGTTTGGAACCTGTCTTTGGAGTGCTCCGGGCCTGCCAGATAACAGCTGTTGCGATGTCGATGTCTGCTGTGGATGCTCCTCATCTGAGCTATTGGAAGTAGCACCCTCTTCCCCCAATGGATGCCAATCTGGGTCAACAACTGGGTCATCCATCACCTCCTCTTCTATGTCATGTGCACCTTCCTCTGTGTCACCGTGTATGGTGGTATAGTGTGCGGGAAGGGGCACCTGAGTCTCATCAGGGTCAAAATCTGGCTCTGTACACTGCGAGGACAATGTAGTGCTCTGAGTGAATGTACCAGCAGAATCATCCATCAGCGGCTGTGCATCAGTGCACTCCATGTCAGATTCATCTTGGCCTGGGTAATTCACCATTTGACTTGATAATCCAGGCATGGTATGTGAAAACAGCTCCATGGAGTAATCAGTAGGATGGCCTGCGTCATCCTTCAATCTTGGTTGGGGTGAAGGACACAAGGAAAGGTGTGGTTCATGAACATGAGCCTCCAATGACGACTCAGTGCTTTTACTTTTTACAACTGAAGAAGAGGAGGCGATAGAGCTGGAGGCTGAGTCAGCAATGTAAGACAAAACTTTTTCCTGATGCTCTGCCTTTAAAAGCGGTTTGCCAACTCCTAGAAAACTAAGCGTTCGAGGCCTTATGTAGCCAGACGATGACGCAGGGTCAGCACCTCCTGCATTCGGTCCTATTTTGCTCTTGCCACTACCATCAGATCCACCACCAACACCATCATTACCAGCTGCCAACCCCCGCCCAATTCCACGGCCTCTTCCACCAGCCTTCCTCATTTTTGGTAGAAATGTAGACAAAATCCAACAAACTATATAGTAATGTAAAACAAGGTAAAAGGTGTCTATAGGACAGGGGAGATTTAGAATTTCTGCACACACTTGTGGACAGTGGACACTTTTGGATTGTGTGAGGCCCACTGATATCTGAGCGCTATGTGACACGCTCGATGGCACAGCTGCCTGTGACCAAAGTGACGAGAGGATAATGGAGATTTTGAATCTCTGCGTACACTTTTGGACACTGGACACTTGTAGATTGTGTGAGGCCCACTGATATCTGAGCGCTATGTGACACGCTCGATGGCACAGCTGCCTGTGACCAAAGTGACGAGAGGATAATGGAGATTTTGATTCTCTGCGTACACTTTTGGACACTGGACACTTGTAGATTGTGTGAGGCCCACTGATATCTGAGCGCTATGTGACACGCTCGATGGCACAGCTGCCTGTGACCAAAGTGACGAGAGGATAATGGAGATTTTGAATCTCTGCGTACACTTTTGGACACTGGACACTTGTAGATTGTGTGAGGCCTACTGATATCTGAGCGCTATGTGACACGCTCGATGCCACAGCTGCCTGTGACCAAAGTGACGAGAGGATAATGGAGATTTTGAATCTCTGCGTACACTTTTGGACACTGGACACTTGTAGATTGTGTGAGGCCTACTGATATCTGAGCGCTATGTGACACGCTCGATGGCACAGCTGCCTGTGACCAAAGTGACGAGAGGATAATGGAGATTTTGAATCTCTGCATACACTTTTGGACACTGGACACGTGTAGATTGTGTGAGGCCTACTGATATCTGAGCGCTATGTGACACGCTCGATGGCACAGCTGCCTGTGACCAAAGTGACGAGAGGATAATGGAGATTTTGAATCTCTGCGTACACTTTTGGACACTGGACACTTGTAGATTGTGTGAGGCCTACTGATATCTGAGCGCTATGTGACACGCTCGATGGCACAGCTGCCTGTGACCAAAGTGACGAGAGGATAATGGAGATTTTGAATCTCTGCGTACACTTTTGGACACTGGACACTTGTAGATTGTGTGAGGCCTACTGATATCTGAGCGCTATGTGACACGCTCGATGGCACAGCTGCCTGTGACCAAAGTGACGAGAGGATAATGGAGATTTTGAATCTCTGCGTACACTTTTGGACACTGGACACTTGTAGATTGTGTGAGGCCCACTGATATCTGAGCACTATGTGACACGCTCGATGGCACAGCTGCCTGTGACCAAAGTGACGAGAGGATAATGGAGATTTTGAATCTCTGCGTACACTTTTGGACACTGGACACTTGTAGATTGTGTGAGGCCTACTGATATCTGAGCGCTATGTGACACGCTCGATGGCACAGCTGCCTGTGACCAAAGTGACGAGAGGATAATGGAGATTTTGAATCTCTGCGTACACTTTTGGACACTGGACACTTGTAGATTGTGTGAGGCCCACTGATATCTGAGCGCTATGTGACACGCTCGATGGCACAGCTGCCTGTGACCAAAGTGACGAGAGGATAATGGAGATTTTGAATCTCTGCGTACACTTTTGGACACTGGACACTTGTAGATTGTGTGAGGCCCACTGATATCTGAGCGCTATGTGACACGCTCGATGGCACAGCTGTGACAAAAGTGACTAGAGGATAAGGGAGATTGGATTGCTTTTAAAAAAGTAGTTTGCGGAGCAGTGGGTAAACAGCAATGCCAGCGTGTCAGGAAGCCTTAGAAGGCAGCCCAACAACCAACACCACTGATACACCACAATATAGCCTCCCCTTGCACTGCACACACAGTGACTTGTGTGTTGTGCAGGCCAAATCGCTAGCAGCAGAAGCAGTTCTTTTGTCTTCTTCCCTGCCTAACGCTCTCCCTACAGAATCAGCAGCAACCTCTCCCTATACTAAGATCGGCAGAAGTAAGATGGCGGTCGGCGTGCACGCCCTTTTATACCCCCTGTGACGCCCACCAAAGCAAGCCAATCACTTGCATGCCCTTCTGAAAGATGGTGGTGACCCGTGCCTATGTCATCACGTTGCCCACAGTGTCCGTGGATCCTGATTGGCTGAAAAAGAGCGCAAAACAAACTTTTGAAACGCGACTTTGGCGCGTAAGTCGCCGACCTCGTGGCCGACCTCATCCTAGGGTCGGGTTTCGTTTCATGAAACCCGACTTTGCCAAAAGTCGGGGACTTTTGAATTTTTTCGACCCGTTTCGCTCAACTCTATGGATAACTCCTTTAATCCATTGATATTTTCTAATTTATTCACACATTTCACAATTGCTTGTCTTCTTAGAATGCAGAACTCTTATTTTTAAAAGTATTACTGACCATGTTTGGAAAAAAAGATTTTAAAATATGTCAGATTTACATCATTTTCATTTTTGTTCATTTTTTTGAGTATGTACTTCCCCTTACGTGCTATATATTTAGCAAAAAATTATTTTCGTCAGCAAAAAAATACAATTTCTGTAAATTAGTCATAGTTAGCAATGTGTCTTTTTCTGTATTTTTGTAATATCTGAACTGTTACAATGTTCATTAATATTTGGAGGAATTAACAGCAATCAGTTTGATCCCAGCATGTTGCATGCACCGTACATCTTGTTGTTTAGATAAATAAGAATATTTCTTTTTAAGATTGCTAGAATTTCTGCTTGTTTGCAGTATATCATGTTAAAGAAAAAAAAAACCTGTTATGGTAGATCGGCCCACTCAGCTGCTTAATGAGGTACTCAGAGGAATGCTTTTCATTTAAATCTTCCACTGATTTATTAAAATATGCGTCATAGACCAGTTCAGCAGAAAATAACAGTTCTGACTTGTTGGCACAAACAAACAGCACTCTTTGCAGTTCATATAACTGCAGGGTCCACCCTCCCAGAAACTCTTTACTCCCAAGGTGGCCCCCAGCCAGTTTTGCACAGTCACACGTCTGGACCCCGAGAGCGTCATAGGCTATGTTGTGAGGTGAAATTTTAACCCTGTGCGTTCCATTTCACCAAACAATTTTGCTTTTTATTCTTATCATTTCTATGGCGTTATCATCCTTCTGTAAAGCTGGAAATAACACAATTTATTACTGTGCCAACACAGACCACCCTCTGACACAGACTGCAGGGGGAGCCTAGTATCACACAGGATAGGATTAGATACACGGCTCAGCAGTCAGTATCACACAGGATAGGATTAGATACACAGCTCAGCAGTCAGTATCACACAGGAGAGGATTAGGCACATGGCTCAGCAGTCAGTATCACACAGGATAGGATTAGATACACAGCTCAGCAGTCAGTATCACACAGAATAGGATTAGATACACAGCTCAGCAGTCAGTTTCACACAGGATAGAAATAGAACCATGGCTCAGCAGACAGTATCACACAGGATAGGATTAGATACACAGCTCAGCACACAGTATCACACAGAATAGTATTAGATACATGGCTCAGCAGACAGTATCACACAGAATAGGATTAGATACATGGCTCAGCAGTCAGTATCACACAAGATAGGATTAGATACATGGCTCAGCAGTCAGTATCACAAAGGATAGGATTAGATACACGGCTGAGCAGTCAGTATCGCACAGGATAGGATTAGTTACACAGCTCATCAGTCAGTATCACACAGGATAGGATTAGAATGTATTAGCAAGAAACAAGGACGGGGCACACAACCTGTGCACTATAATATACAATATATAGAGGATAGGTGCTGCTACAGTGGAAATAACAATGGAAGCAAAAGAGAGAAAAAGCACCACTGCATAACAACGCACACTGACCCCATGTACACTTAGAAGTTTATTAATGCAAAAGAGTTATACATAAAAACATATAAAAACACACACACAGGCATCCCACAATATACAATAATAGAGTATAAAGCACAAAATCATGTATAATATAGCTACCCATCATGACTGATCCAACCGCATAATGCATCAATAACCTACTGTTGGGCTCATGGGGACCATTAAGTCCTGAGACTATTCAGTAATTAACACATAAATCCATCCCTACTAACTGATATGGATATATAGGCCATAATAAGCCACCAAAATAATCCCAACGATGCTAAAACACCCTATAACAGGGTAATATCCAAAAATTGCCAAATCAACACATATGCATCCCTAAAATAGGGTAATATCCCAGGATGGACAAACAGAACAATATGAATATAACCTCAGCAGGTTAGAGACCATAGTAAAGATCAGAGTAAGTAGGCGCCCTGCCCAGAACCATACCCCACGCGTATCGCTGCAACAGGTGCAGCTTCGTCAGGGGAAGTGAAAGAGCCATGGTCCAAGGGGCTTTAAATACCTTGTTAAAGTCCAAAATGGGAGTATGCGCGCACCGGTAAAAATCACCTTCAATCACAGAACATGGCGACTGCCAAAAGACCGGCGTCCCGGTCACATGGCCAAAATAATAATGGCCACCGCGCATGCGCAGTGCTGAGCGCCTCAGCTCGATGGAGCAGCCCCAATGCGCCTGCGTCCAGTGGAACGCATAAGGCAAAATGCCTGCGTCCAACCGGACAGGCGCCAATTAACATGAGGCGCCTCAGAATTATCTGATATTAGTCCTTATGAAATAAAGCGCCCGTCGCTCCCGGGAACATTGTACATAAAGGACATGGAACAAATACATAAACATATACACAAGAGAAAAAGAGGACACCAGACAACACATACACATGAAAAAAAAAAAAAAAAAAAAAATTATAATAAAAAAATAATAATAAAAATAAAAATAAGGCAATTACAACACCAGACAGAACATACATATAAGAGATGGCCCCATGACAATGAATTGATATAGATGAAGGCCAATTGTAATCAAGAACTCTCTTCACCACTGATGCCTGATGACCAAGGATACCCACATCAAGGTCATATGTTTATATGACCCAAATCGGGGGAGCAATATATAGAAAAAAAAAAAAAGGATGTGGACAAGTTCACTTTGGTTAAGGACCTCTATATTTTTTGCAGACAATTGGTACTTCAGGTACTACACAATAAACCACAGGTGGTCGACGGTCTTGACCAGACGGACCGTCAGGTGCTACAAGACCTAATGGATCTTTTGCAAGAGGATTCGAATACCGGTAATAATCGTTTCCCATATAAGAATAAGTCGATGGTAGCTCCACCCTTTGCCCTGTTTCCATCTATTAGGGTTTTTTTTGAACTTGTTAAAAAAGATTTTTTGGCTATCCCTGCTAGATCACGATACATCGATAACCTACATGCTGGGGAAAGATCAGCCCTGGATGGTTTGAGGTCTAATAAACTATTTGTAATTAAGGAGGCTGATAAAGGTGGCAATGTGGTCTTGTGGCCACATGAATTGTACCAGGAGGAAGCCTCTCGTCAATTGGATAATGGCCGTTTTTACAAAAAATTACCATCGGACCCTACGGGATCCTTTTCAGCCAAATTTAGAAGGGTACTGGATAGGGCATTTGAACTAGGGATTATTAACAAAAAAGAGTTGGAATTTCTGTGGGTGGAGCACCCTGTAATACCTACCTTTTATATGTTGCCTAAGGTTCATAAAGATCTTTTGAGACCCCCGGGTAGACCCATTGTTGCCAGCATAGGGAGTCTGTGTGAGAAGGCATCAATTTATGTAGACTATTTTTTGCAGCCCGTAGTGAAGGGATTACCCTCCTATATTCAGGATACCTCCCACTTTATCAGGAAGTGTCGTGACGTGGTTCTAGCACCCGGGGCCTTGCTGGTTACCTGTGATGTGGAATCATTGTATTCCAACATTGATCATTCTGATGGTGTCATGGCGGTTCTATACTTTCTTGATCAGGCAATACAGTCTGACTGGATGCATGATTCATTCATTGTGGATTTGTTGGGATTCATTATGAAACATAATTTTTTCATTTTCGATAGATCATATTATCTTCAGATCTCCGGTGTGGCCATGGGGGCCAGATGTGCCCCGGTATTGGCGAATTTGTTTCTTGGTTGGTGGGAGGCTACCCGGGTGTATCATATGTAAGGGTTTAGAGATAAAGTGCGACATTGGTCGCGCTTTATCGATGACATTTTTTTCATTTGGACTGGCACAGTAGAGGAATGTGATTGTTTCATGAAATCATTGAATTCCAATCCATATAATATTGTGCTGACCTATACAATGTCCTCTATTTCAGTTACCTTCTTGGACCTTTTTGTCTCAAACGAAAATGGGGGCATTGCCACGAGATTGTTTAGGAAACCCACGGCCACAAACAGTCTATTGGATTATACAAGTTTCCATCCAGCCCACACTAGAAATGGAATACCTATGGGGCAATTTTTAAGAACGCGGAGAAATTGCACATCGGATGAGGTGTTCTGGGAGGAGGCTTCATGCCTCACGAAACGTTTCAAGAAGAGAAACTATCCCAAGGGCAGCATTTCGCGAGCATATCAACGAGCAAATAGATGTACACAGGACTCGCTTTTGACCACACGTATTAAGGCGCGGGAATCGGGGCCCCGGTTCATCACGCAATACAATAGTCAATGGCCACAGGTGAGAGGAATACTTGGGAGGCATTGGGATATTCTCACAACGGACCTAAAAACGGCCGCTTTGGTGCCGGAGTGCCCTTGTGTAACAGCAAGAAGGGCTCCAAATTTCAAGGATATCCTAACTAAGAGTCACTACACGAGACCCACCATTGGGTTGGGTAGGGGAATAACACTTAGGGGTTCCTTTGCGTGTGGTGACTGTAATGTTTGCCCTTTCATGCCTCCCACTAGAGATTATTTTGTTAATCCAGGGGATGGGATTAGACATGGGCTAAGGTCATACATCAATTATAAAACCAGTTGTGTGATCTATGCGTTGATTTGTCCATGTCACCAGGTGTATGTTGGGCAGACCTCCCAGGAGTTACGTCGAAGAATACTGAAACATTTTTCAGCAATCAATTTGGCGCGGGTTGACTATGCAAAGGGTAAGGCCCTGACGTCCGTGGCAGCCCATTTTCTGACCCACCATGCTGGGAAGGTCACCAATGCCAGGGTGGTGGGATTGGAGAAAATATCAGTGTCGATTAGAGGGGGCTCACCCAGGAAACGACTATTACAACTGGAGTCACGATGGATCTTTAATTTGAATTCGTTAAGCCCAGGGGGCTTGAATGAGGAGCTCCTGTTTACGGGGTTCCTGGGTTGAATATTCATCATTCCCTCTCTTTTTCTCTTCCCTTAGGTGATTATCTTCTTTGGAAATCGGTATGAATAGGAACTATGGTCCCTCTATGGTCTGATTGGATTCGTGCCATGGGTGTATTTCATCTCAATTCTATTTCCTTTTGCTTATATGGCTGGCAAACCCTGATATATTGGACTTGAATCATTGGATAAATGGGATATTCATCCTATGGAATATTTGTATATATTGACTAATAAAATTAGCAAGTGATTTTTTCGTTATGTATATTTATGTCATTAGGGCTTTTCATTTTTTGAATAATTTCATAGATCTTGAGGTCTATTCTTTGGATAGATCAATTGATTCTCTTTTGATGGATGCTCATATTTATCAAATGGGGCTCATGGGGATCATATTTAGGGTGTCACATTGGTGGTACTGATTGTTGGAGTGACCAACATTGGGATATAGTCTTGGTTGGTTGATAAGGAGGGTCATTGCCATTTTGTGGTGGGGCATATCCGATTAGATGGGTGTCCCTACCTTGGGGGGTTTTTTTTTTTTTTTTTTTCTATATATTGCTCCCCCGATTTGGGTCATATAAACATATGACCTTGATGTGGGTATCCTTGGTCATCAGGCATCAGTGGTGAAGAGAGTTCTTGATTACAATTGGCCTTCATCTATATCAATTCATTGTCATGGGGCCATCTCTTATATGTATGTTCTGTCTGGTGTTGTAATTGCCTTATTTTTATTTTTATTATTATTTTTTTATTATAATTTTTTTTTTTTTTTTTTTTTCATGTGTATGTGTTGTCTGGTGTCCTCTTTTTCTCTTGTGTATATGTTTATGTATTTGTTCCATGTCCTTTATGTACAATGTTCCCGGGAGCGACGCGCGCTTTATTTCATAAGGACTAATATCAGATAATTCTGAGGCGCCTCATGTTAATTGGCGCCTGTCCGGTTGGACGCAGGCATTTTGCCTTATGCGTTCCACTGGACGCAGGCGCATTGGGGCTGCTCCATCGAGCTGAGGCGCTCAGCACTGCGCATGCGCGGTGGCCATTATTATTTTGGCCATGTGACCGGGACGCCGGTCTTTTGGCAGTCGCCATGTTCTGTGATTGAAGGTGATTTTTACCGGTGCGCGCATACTCCCATTTTGGACTTTAACAAGGTATTTAAAGCCCCTTGGACCATGGCTCTTTCACTTCCCCTGACGAAGCTGCACCTGTTGCAGTGATACGCGTGGGGTATGGTTCTGGGCAGGGCGCCCACTTACTCTGATCTTTACTATGGTCTCTAACCTGCTGAGGTTATATTCATATTGTTCTGTTTGTCCATCCTGGGATATTACCCTATTTTAGGGATGCATATGTGTTGATTTGGCAATTTTTGGATATTACCCTGTTATAGGGTGTTTTAGCATCGTTGGGATTATTTTGGTGGCTTATTATGGCCTATATATCCATATCAGTTAGTAGGGATGGATTTATATGTTAATTACTGAATAGTCTCAGGACTTAATGGTCCCCATGAGCCCAACAGTAGGTTATTGATGCATTATGTGGTTGGATCAGTCATGATAGGTAGCTATATTATACATGATTTTGTGCTTTATACTCTATTATTGTATATTGTGGGATGCCTGTGTGTGTTTTTTTATATGTTTTTATGTATAACTCTTTTGCATTAATAAACTTCTAAGTATACATGGGGTCAGTGTGCGTTGTTATGCAGTGGTGCTTTTTCTCTCTTTTGCTTACAGGATAGGATTAGATACACAGCTCAGCAGTCAGTATCACACAGGATAGGATTAGATACACAGCTCAGCAGTCAGTATCACACAGGATAGGATTAGATACACCGCTGAGCAGTCAGCAACACACATGATAGGATTAGGTACACGGCTCAGCAGTCAGCAACACACATGATAGGATTAGGTACACGGCTCAGCAGTCAGTATCACACAGGATAGGGTTAGATACACTGCTCAGCAGTCAGTATCACACAGGATAGGATTAGATACACGGCTGAGCAGTCAGTAACACACAATAGGATTAGATACACAGCTCAGCAGAAAGTATCATACAGGAGAGGATTAGGTACACAGCTCAGCAGACATTATCACACAGCATAGGGTTAGATACTGTGGTGTAATGACCACTGTGTCCACTAGGGGGCACTGTGTGGATGTCCCAAGAGAACGGATGAGTGTCAGAATCCTGAAGGATAGTTATGTATCTCAAAGTGGGTGGCTTCGAGATGGAGACTTGTGTATGTGTGATCAGCAATATCATTGCTGAGGTGTTGTTTCTAAGTGTATGGGAGAAGTCTTCAGGTAACTAGAGAGATGGGCGGTTCTGGTTACCTACAAATCCACCCAGGGGTGTGTCTGAAAATGCCTATAGTAAAAGGCTTTGTAAGTGTGTGAAGGACCTGTGATGAGGTCATAGCCATGTGACCCAGTGGGCGTTGCTACAGACCATATAAGGTGGCCAGGGTAGGTCACTAGGTGTGAATGCTGGGACCTGATTGGTCCAGTTTGGAAGGTCCTGTGAGGAGAAGGATCTCCTCACTAACAGCCTGTGGAACGGCTGTGTGTGTGTAATGGCGGCCAGCATCTGAGAGTCCCTGAGGAGTGAGTGGATATCTGCAGCCTGGAGAAACAGCCATGTGGGAACCCTGCCGTGGGTGAGATAAGGATGAGGCTGAATAGCCTGTATAATGGACGCTATGCTGTAATGCTGTTTATATTGCTGTGGTTTATGATGAGGAATAAACCTCATGGACTATGTTATGGCTTATGAAAACCCGTGCTGGATCTGATTGTGTGGCTGCCAAGCGAGTATCCCCCAACCTTGAATGACAGCGCTACCTCACAATACACAGATACACATGTTATTTATCAAAAGGCTCTTGAATGAGTAGAAAATAAAATACTATCAATACTTGGGTAATCGTTTAGTTAATTTGTGTTGCAAATCTGTAGTGTTGAATATATGATGTGAAATGTTTTTATGTGCAATATAATCATTATAATTTGTTTTAACTAACCACAGTTGGTTACTATGCCCAGGAAACGCTGGGCTCTTCAGCTAGTGTTCTATATAGGGATGCATTATACTCTATCAATGTGTCACGATCCATTTTTGGATTCGTGGCAGCTCTGGTTCCACTATGTTTTAAATGTAGCTTTTTTTCCTTTCAGAACCAGCAGGGGTTAATGTCAGTTTCCCCCGCTGGCAATCTGTTGTAACTGCAGAGTTGTTAGGTCAGCTGATTGTGGGTGATGACCACTCCACCATCCTTTAAATGGTCACCTGATGCATCAGCTGACTGTTGGTGATAGAATTTCTCTATGGAGACCCGCTTTGCAGTGGCAGCTCTTTGGTGTCAGCTATTTCTGGAGTTTGGAGTCCAGCATCTGTGTCATCTGCGATGTGGAGCTTGGCAGTGTAGTCTGGGAGCTAAGTGTGGTGTTTTTTCCTTGCCCCTTTCATGTTTGTCACTGTCCCCTGTGGGGTACTATCTGCAGTGGTGAGGCTAACGCCCCTTGCCGGCCTGTGCACTAGCCAGGGCAGTGCTAGGTGACAGCGAGAGATGAGGTTTCTGACGGCGGTGGGGGTAAGGACTACTTAGGGTGTTAGGGGCGTGCAGAGACAGGCTCACGTTTGAGCTCAAGTTTTGAGCATCTCCCATTTCCCTATCAGTAGAGCCTTCCTCTCCCCATTTCCATCCCGTTGAGTGTTTGTTGCACCGTTCGCTGACTGACCCCCGTTGGCACACGGACTATGTGCTGTGCATTATACTGTATGTATTATATGGGGACTGCATTATACTATTTGTGGCTTGATTATACTCGATCAAGAACTATGTGCTGTGCACAAGGCCCCGGGCTAAAGAGTCTCAGTGGGCCCCTTTAACACATAACACAATTCATGATGCACAGATACGGCAGAGAAATATAGGTATAACACAATGCCAAAGATTTCACTTACTTCCTACATTACATAAGTGATATCTATTGTAAATTCTACAGTAGCTCAGAAACCAGACAGTATAGTCCTCTGTACAGTATTATGAACACCACACAGTGCTCCTTACAGAATAATGAGTCCTCTATATTGCTCAATACAGTATTATGGGCACCACATAGTGCTCCATACAGAATAATGAGCACCATATATTGCTCCATACAGTATTGAGGGCACCACATAGTGCTCTATACAGAATAATGAGCCTCATATATTGCTCTTTACAGTATTATGGGCACCACATAGTGCTCCATACAAAATAATGAGCCCCATGTATTGCTCCATATACAGGGTGGGTCATTAATATGAATGTACCTAAATAAAATGGGAATGGTTGGTGATATCAACTTCCTGTTTGGGGCACATTAGTATATGAGAGTGTTATGTCCGCCATGTCTGTTTTGCCTCACGACCCCTGGAGCGGTGCGCACGCGCATCTCATGTCTGCAATCCTGCATGTTCCCTAGAGCAGTGTGCACACTTACCTCATGACTGTTGGGCTGTAAGATGTCATGGGAGATTTCAACTATCCAGACATTTGTTGGGAATCTCTCTCAGGCAAAACTAACAGGTCAAGGAAATTCTTATCCTCTCTTGCTGACAACTTTATCTTCCAAAAGGTAGGGGAGAAAACAAGGGGAACTGCTACCTTGGATCTAATCCTTATAAACAGGGAGGAAATGGTTGAGGAGGTAAAAGTGGCTGGGACCCTAGGAGGTAGCGACCATGCTATTTTAGAATTTTGGATAACTAGAGGCGGAAGACCTGTGAAGACTCAGACGTCAAGGTTAGATTTCAGAAAGGCAGATTTTAAGGGATTCAAAAAGAGAATTGGAGGGATCCAATGGCTGGATATCCTTAAAGACAAAAATGTCCAGGAAGGATGGGAAATCTTGAAAAATGAAATTCTCAAAGCACAGTTGTTAACAATTCCGAAAAGAGGGAAGAATAGGAAGCATTTAAGGAAACCAGGATGGATGAATACAGAACTTAAGCAGATGCTAAAAAGGAAGAAAACAATGTTTATAAAATGGAAAGAGGGAGGCATATCTAAAGAAGAATATAATGCTGTCTGCAGAACCTGCAGGGCACAAATCAGATTTTCTAAAGCTGACAATGAATTGAGGCTTGCAAGAGATGTCAAAAGCAATAATAAAGGATTTTGGGGATATGTCAAAAGTAAAAGAAAAGTCAAAGATGCTATAGGATATTTACAGGATGAAAATGATGAAATGGTAAGACAGGATGTTGAGAAGGCCGAACTTTTAAATTCCTATTTTGCATCTGTTTTCTCTAAGAAAGGAAATGTAACATCAACTGTTCTTCACTGTCCTATTAAGGGAATAGAAGAATCCAGGATATCTATAAACAGAAAGATAGTGAGGAAACACTTAGCTAACCTAAATGAATTCAAGTCTCCAGGTCCAGATGAATTACACCCCAGAGTACTGAAGGAGATAGCAGAAGAAATTTTTGAACCCCTCTCCATAATCTTTGAAAATTCTTGGAGAACAGGAGAAGTGCCAGAAGACTGGAGAAGAGCAAATGTTGTTCCTATCTTCAAAAAGGGGAAGAAGGTGGACCCAGGCAACTATAGGCCGGTGAGTCTGACTTCTATACCAGGAAAGATCTTTGAACAAATTATTAAACAACATGTATGTCAGAACCTGGATAAGAATGAAGTGATTAAACAGAGTCAGCATGGGTTTGTAACTAATAAGTCATGTCAGACTAACTTAATTTCCTTCTATGACAGAATCACTGATTGGGTGGATCAAGGAAATGCTGTAGATATAGTATATCTTGACTTCAGCAAAGCATTTGACAAAGTCTCTCATACAATCCTTATTGAAAAAATGACTAAGTATGGACTGGACAAGGCAACTGTTAGGTGGATTCATAACTGGCTTAGTGATCGGACCCAAAGAGTGGTCGTAAATGGCTGCACATCCAGTTGGAAGAATGTCTCAAGTGGGGTACCACAGGGCTCTGTCCTGGGCCCTGTATTGTTCAACATCTTTATCAATGATTTAGATGAAGGAATTGAGGGTAAACTGATTAAATTTGCTGATGACACAAAGCTAGGAGGGATAGCTAATACTAGAGAAGAGAGAGAGGATTCAAAAAGATATAAATAAACTGGAGAAGTGGGCAGCAACTAACAGAATGGTTTTTAACAGAGAAAAATGCAAAGTACTACATCTGGGCAATAAAAATGAAAAAAGCATATACAGAATGGGAGGAATAGGGCTAAGCAACAGCACATGTGAAAAAGACTTGGGTATACTAATAGATCACAGACTGAATATGAGTCAACAGTGTGATGCAGCAGCAAAAAAGGCAAATGCAATTCTAGGATGTATTAACAGAAGCATACAGTCTAGATCACGTGAAGTCATTATTTCCCTCTACTCCTCTTTGGTCAGACCTCATCTGGAATATTGTGTCCAGTTTTGGGCACCACATTTTAAAAAAGACATCAACAAACTGGAGCAAGTTCAGAAAAGAGCAACCAGAATGGTGACCGGTCTGCAAACCCTGTCTTATGAGGAAAGGTTGCAGGATTTGGGATTGTTTAGTTTGCAAAAGAGAAGACTGAGAGGAGACTTAATAGCTGTCTACAAATATCTAAAGGGCTGTCACATTGTAGAAGGATCGACTTTATTCTCATTTGCACAAGGAAAGACTAGAAGCAATGGGATGAAACTGAATGGGAGGAGACACAGATTAGATATTAGAAAAAACTTTTTGACAGTTAGAGTGATCAATGAGTGGAACAAGTCGCCTCGCCACGAGAAGTGGTGAGTTCTCCTTCAATGGAAGTCTTCAAACAGAGGCTGGACAGACATCTGACTGGGATGATTTAGCAAATCCTGCTTTGAGCAGGCGGTTGGACCAGATGGCCCAGGAGGTCCCTTCCAACTCTACGATTCTATGATTCTAAGATGCCTTCATTTCTGCTCTGCCTTCTGTGATCATCTCTGCATGTCTGAAACCCCTGATCATGTGACCTTTCCTGGGTTCCAGCGTTGTCTGGTTCTGCAGTCATCTCTGCATGTCTGAAACCCCTGATCATGTGACCTTTCCTAGGTTCCAGCATTGTCTGGTTCTGCAATCATCTCTGCAAGTCTGAAACCCCTGATCATGTGACTGCTCTCTGTGATCCTGTAGGATCTGAACTGGAAGTTCTCCCCTGGTCCTGACCCAGAAGTGGAGGTGCTAAACCCTATATCAGACCGGCCCTCCCTATGCTCAGGGCCTGAGTATTGTGTTGCTTCCCTGCATTGTTGTTTGGTCTGCTGGGTCGCTCCCTCTATTCTGTGCCCTTGCACTCTGCCCTGTCGTGCGTCTCTGCACACGCTTCATGCTCGTACTCCGTCTCTTGTCCCGTGTCTTGTCTTATGCTTGTCCTTCGTGCTATGTTTTGTCTCTGCTCTGCTTTGCCTTGTAGTCCTTCCTTGCTCTGATTGCATTCTGTGCTTCAGTCTAGCTTCTGTTCCTTGTTCCGTACCTTGCCTTGCTCTGAATTGTTCCTCCCTGTGGTCTCTGTCTGCTTGCTCTGCCTCGCTCTCTCCTATGGTGCTCTGTAGAGCTCCCTGGCACACGCACCATTCCTCCTCTCTTACTTTTGGTGCTCTTTTCCATGTCTTGTCCCAAGGCTCTGCCTTGGTCCGGCTCTGGGCTTCGGCCTACGCTCTGCTGCTAGACTCTTTCCTATTGTGCTCTCTTGCACGTTTCTAGGCTAGTTCCAAGGCTCTGTCTTGGCCCAGCTCTGGGCTTCGGCCTACGCTCCGCTGCTAGCTCTGTTCTTGCTCTGACCTGATTCCGTGTTTCTGCCTATGCTTCTGTTCCTGATTCCGTACTCTGCTAAGCTCTGCCTAGTTTCAAGCCTTGCTTTACCTTGTTGCTCCGTGTGCACTTTGCATGCGCCTGGCCTTCCTAGCCTCCTGTTTGTGCCTCAGCCGTGCCCGCCTGCTTGTGCCTCAGCCGTGCTCATCGGTCATTGACAGCTGTGTCGCCTGCCATGCCTCAGCCGGGTTCGCTGGAGTCTTGCCCGTCTGTCAGTGCCGCAGCCCGATCAGCTAGCCAGTGCCCCAGCCATGCTCTCTGTGCTCCCTTGCACCTCACGCTGTTTCTGCACTGCGCTCTACGTGCTCTCTAAAGCACGCGCAGGCCCTCGCCTGCTCCTTGGCATACCTCCCCGTGCTTCTGTAAAAGTATGCGCAGGTCTTGCTATGTACCCTGTCATGCCCTCTTGCACGCACAGGTCCTAACCCTGTCCTTGAACCCTGGTGTGCCTCTCTGCACGTGCAGGACTCTGCCTCGCCTGACACTGGCGTGCCTCTCTGCACGCGCAGGACTCTGCCTCGCCTGACCCTGGCGTGCCTCTCTGCACATGCAGGACTCTGCCTCACCTGACCCTGGCGTGCCTCTCTGCACGTGCAGGACTCTGTCTTGCCTGACCCTGGCGTGCCTCTTTGCACATGCAGGACTCTGTCTTGAACCTTGTCCCTGGCGTGTCTCTCTACATGCGCCAGCCTCCGTCCTTGTGCCTCTCCCTGATGTGTCCCTCTACACGCGCTGGTCTCCGACCTTGAATCTAACCCTGGCGTGTCTCCTAGCACGCACCCTGCCTCGTATCCTTGTTTGCCTGCCAGATTCCCGAAGCCTGCCGACCGCTGCCAGAGGTCCGGAACCAGATGACTGCGGCTTGATGTCCAGAGCTGATGTCCGCAGCCTGATGCCTGGATCCTGTCGGTCGTTGCCAGATGTCCTGAGTCCGATGCCATCGCACCCTGACTTGGACCTTGGCGTGTCTCCTTGCACGCACCTTGTCTTGGACTCTAGCGTGTCTTAGCACGCATCCTTCCTAGGAACAATGGTGTGACCCCTAACATGTACCCTGCCCAGGACCCTGGTATGTTTTCTGCACGTGTTATGTCTGGAACATTTGGCGTGCCCTTGCACGCACCTTGCGGTGTTTCACCATTTGTGCCCTGCACCTGATTCCCTGTTTATGCCTTGCACCTGAATAAAGTGTGTAACCACGTTTGCTGAAGAAACCCTGTGACTTCGCTTTATGTTTCGTATCCTGTCCGTCCTGTTGCCAGACACTCAATAGTGACCCCCTGAGCCTGCCGTCTGGTCCAGCTGCTGTGGTGGCTCACCCCCTTGGTCTTGCCCCTGACACTCCCTGTATAGGGGGTGGGTTCTCACTAGGTCAGCTTGCCCTAGGTGGTTGGGTGCCATGGCCCAGAGGGTCCACTCTAAAAAGGAAAACGACTCAACATAAGCTGATGCTCGTCACAGAGAGGGGGAAAACTTTTCAAGATGGGTGATGACCATGGCTGCCATTTTGAAGTCAGCCATTTTGGATCCAACTTTATTTTTTTCAATGGGAAGAGGGTCATGTGACACATCAAACTTATTGAGAATTTCACAAGAAAAACACTGGTGTGCTTGGTTTTAACATAACTTTATTCTTTCATGAGCTATTTACAAGTTTCTCTTTGTTTACAGCCATTGACATGTTGCAGAGGTTAACACGTGAGTAGCGGATAGAAATTGTGTTGATGTCTGGTCTACATGGGTCATTGCAGCAGATTTCAATGCAAGACACCCTATGCAAGAAAACTGTCACCATTCCCATTTTATTTAGGTGTATCCATATAAATGGCCCATCCAAAAAAGTCTGGGTCACCAACCATTCCCATTTTATTTAGGTGTATCCATATAAATGTCCCACCCTGTATAATGGGCCCCATATAATGCTCCATACAGTATATGATGGGCCCTATCAATTGCTCCATACAGAATGGGTCCCATATAATGCTCCATACAGAATAGGCCCCATATAATGCTCCATACAGTATATGATGGGCCCTATATAATGCTTTAGCATATGATGGGCCCCATATATTGCTCGAAACAGAGTGGGTCTCATATAATGGGCCTCATATAATGCTCCATATATAATGGGCCCCATAAGATGCTTCATATATAATAAGCCCCATATGATGATCCATATATAATGGACCCCATATGATGCTCCATATATAATAAGCCACATATGATGCTTCATATATAATGGGCCCCATATATGATGCTCCAGTGTATGATGGGCTCCATATTATGGTCCCCATTTTTTTCCAAACATAAAAAAATAAAATGAAAGGAGGCACTACGATACACCCTGGAACAGATGAAGAAAAGAGAACTGCCTTAAAAAAATTTTTTTACCATTTGGAAGAAGTGGGACTCCTAGATTGGTAAAGCCAATGCACTAAGTGCAAGGGGTGAAAAGCATTTGCCCCTGGGGGGGTATACATATAAAGTGGTTAAAATAAGTATTTGATACAATGCCGATTCTGCATGTTTTCCCACCTACAAAGAATGGAGATGTCTGTAATTTTTATCATAGGTACACTTCAACTGTGAGAGACAGAATCTTAAAAAAAAATCCTGAAAATCACATTTATTCTGACAGAATATAGGCTGAACTTTATGGACACATGTCTTTTTTTGCCTTGCTAACTATGTTACATTGTATGATTTTAACATAATTAATTTGCATTTTATTGCATGAAATAGCTATTTAATAAAAAATTAAAACCTAATTTAGAATCATAGAATCATAGAATCGTAGAGTTGGAAGGGACCTCCTGGGCCATCTGGTCCAACCCCCTGCTCAAAGCAGGATTCGCTAAATCATCCCAGTCAGATGTCTGTCCAGCCTCTGTTTGAAGACTTCCATTGAAGGAGAACTCACCACTTCTCGTGGCAGCCTGTTCCACTCATTGATCACTCTAACTGTCAAAAAGTTTTTTCTAATATCTAATCTGTGTCTCCTCCCATTCAGTTTCATCCCATTGCTTCTAGTCTTTCCTTGTGCAAATGAGAATAAAGTTGAGCCTTCTACAATGTGACAGCCCTTTAGATATTTGTAGACAGCAATTAAGTCTCCTCTCAGTCTTCTCTTTTGCAAACTAAACATTCCCAAATCCTGCAACCTTTCCTCATAAGACAGGGTTTGCAGACCGGTCACCATTCTGGTCGCTCTTTTCTGAACTTGCTCCAGTTTGTTGATGTCTTTTTTAAAATGTGGTGCCCAAAACTGGACACAATATTCCAGATGAGGTCTGACCAAAGAGGAGTAGAGGGAAATAATGACTTCACGTGATCTAGACTGTATGCTTCTGTTAATACATCCTAGAACTGCATTTGCCTTTTTTGCTGCTGCATCACACTGTTGACTCATATTCAGTCTGTGATCTATTAGTATACCCAAGTCTTTTTCACATGTGCTGTCACTTAGCCCTATTCCTCCCATTCTATATATGCTTTTTTCATTTTTATTGCCCAGATGTAGTACTTTGCATTTCTCCCTGTTAAAAACCATTCTGTTAGTTACTGCCCACTTCTCCAGTTTATTTAAATCTTTTTGAATCCTCTCTCTCTCTTCTCTAGTATTAGCTATCCCTCCTAGCTTTGTGTCATCAGCAAATTTAATCAGTTTACCCTCAATTCCTTCATCTAAATCGTTGATAAAGATGTTGAACAATACAGGGCCCAGGACAGAGCCCTGTGGTACCCCACTTGAGACATTCTTCCAACTGGATGTGCAGCCATTTACGACCACTCTTTGGGTCCGATCACTAAGCCAGCTATGAATCCACCTAACAGTTGCCTTGTCCATTCCATACTTAGTCATTTTTTCAATAAGGATTGTATGAGAGACTTTGTCAAATGCTTTGCTGAAGTCAAGATATACTATATCTACAGCATTTCCTTGATCCACCCAATCAGTGATACCGTCATAGAAGGAAATTAAGTTAGTCTGACATGACTTATTAGTTACAAACCCATGCTGACTCTGTTTGATCACTTCATTCTTATCCAGGTATTGACTTACATGTTGTTTAATAATTTGTTCAAAGATCTTTCCTGGTATAGAAGTCAGACTCACCGGCCTATAGTTGCCTGGGTCCACCTTCTTCCCCTTTTTGAAGATAGGAACAACATTTGCTCTTCTCCAGTCTTCTGGCACTTCTCCTGTTCTCCAAGAATTTTCAAAGATTATGGAGAGTGGTTCAGAAATTTCTTCTGCTATCTCCTTCAGTACTCTGGGGTGTAATTCATCTGGACCTGGAGACTTGAATTCATTTAGGTTAGCTAAGTGTTTCCTCACTATCTTTCTGTTTATAGATATCCTGGATTCTTCTATTCCCTTAATAGGACAGTGAATAACAGTTGGTGTTACATTTCCTTTCTGAGAGAAAACAGATGCAAAATAGGAATTTAAAAGTTCAGCCTTCTCAACATCCTGTCTTACCATTTCATCATTTTCATCCTGTAAAAATCCTATAGCATCTTTGACTTTTCTTTTACTTTTGACATATCCCCAAAATCCTTTATTATTGCTTTTGACATCTCTTGCAAGCCTCAATTCATTTTCAGCTTTAGCTAATCTGATTTGTGCCCTGCAGATTCTGCAGACAGCATTATATTCTTCTTTAGATATGCCTCCCTCTTTCCATTTTATAAACATTTTTTTCTTCCTTTTTAGCATGTGCTTAAGTTCTGTGTTCACCCATCCTGGTTTCCTTAAATGCTTCCTATTCTTCCCTCTTTTCGGAATTGTTAACAACTGTGCTTTGAGAATTTCATTTTTCAAGATTTCCCATCCTTCCTGGACATTTTTGTCTTTAAGGATATCCAGCCATTGGATTCCTCCAATTATCTTTCTGAATCCCTTAAAATCTGCCTTTCTGAAATCTAACCTTGACGTCTGAGTCTTCACAGGTCTTCCGCCTCTAGTTATCCAAAATTCTAAAATAGCATGGTCGCTACCTCCTAGGGTTCCAGCCACTTTTACCTCCTCAACCATTTCCTCCCTGTTTATAAGGATTAGATCCAAGGTAGCAGTTCCCCTTGTTTTCTCCCCTACCTTTTGGAAGATAAAGTTGTCAGCAAGAGAGGATAAGAATTTCCTTGACCTGTTAGTTTTGCCTGAGAGAGATTCCCAACAAATGTCTGGATAGTTGAAATCTCCCATGACAACTATGTCATATTTTTTGGAGAACTTGGCCATTTGATGCATAAAGAGTTCATCCATATCTTCAGCTTGCACAGGCGGCCTGTAGTAAATGCCTACAATGGTGTCCTTTCCATTGTTCTGTCCTTGTATTCTTACCCAAACAGTTTCCACAGAACTCCCAGTCTCTGAAGCTTCAATCTCTGTGCATATATACTTGTTTCTAACATACAATGCGACACCCCCTCCTCGTTTATCAAGTCTGTTTCTTGCAAATAAGTTGTATCCTTCTAGTCTTGTATTCCAATCATGTGTATCGTCCCACCAAGTTTCAGTGATTCCAATGACATCATATTTCTTTTTCTGTGTTAGTAGTTCCAATTCTCCTTGTTTGTTGCCCATGCTTTGTGCATTAGTATAGAAACATTTTAGTTTGTGATTGGTTTCTCTTTCTCCAATATTTTTATTAATTAGATTCTTTTGTCTTTGTTCTTCCTTTCCACTTCTAATAGCAGAGTTCTCAATAGCATTTGTCAGGTGTATGGCTTTTTCTGGTCTTTTTCTTCCCTTCCCATGTTGTTCTAGTTTAAAGCTCTCCTTACAAGTGTAGCAAGGCGACTTCCAAATACATGCTTTCCAGTCTTCGTAAGGTGCACCCCATCTCTAGCAATATTTGGTACAGAAACCTTTGTTTGCAATTACAGAGTTCAAACGTTTGCTGTAGTTCTTGACCAAGTTTGCACATACTGCAGCAGAGATTTTGGCCCACATCACCACACATCTTCTCCAGATCTTCCAGGTTTCGTGGTTATCATTGGGCAACATTGAGTTTCAGCTCCCTGGAAAGATTTTTTTTTTTATTGGGTTTAGGTCTGGAGACTGGCTTGTCCACTCCAGGACCTTGAAATGCTTCTTTTGGAGCCACCCAACCAAGACCCATCTTCGATGCTCTTACTGAGGAAAGGTGGTTGTTGGCCAAAATCTGTCGACACATGACCTTGGCGATCCTCCCTTCAATACGATTGTTAGTGTGGGTGGTCTGGAGCAGGAACATCCGAGAGTGGACCCTCTGGACTGTGGCACCGAGGGTCCCCGGACGAGCTGCCAGGTGGAACCGACCCCTATACAGGGACCGTTAGGAGCAGGCCCAGGGGTTCGAGTACCACGGTAGCCGGTACCGAGAGTGGCGGCTCAGGATGGACCGGAGTAAGACTGAGACTGGAGTAGGACGGCAGGAACACTGAAGGCAGGACTGGAGTAGGACAGCAGGAACACTGAAGGCAGGACTGGAGTAGGACAGCAGGAACACTGAAGGCAGGACTGGAGTAGGACAGCAGGAACACTGAAGGCAGGACTGGAGTAGGACAGCAGGAACACTGAAGGCAGGACTGGAGTAGGACAGCAGGAACACTGAAGGCAGGACTGGAGTAGGATGGCAGGAACACTGAAAGCAGGACTGGAGCAGGATGGCAGGAACACTGAAGGTAGGACTGGAGTAGGACGGCAGGAACACTGAAGGCAGGACTGGAGTAGGACGGCAGGAACACTGGAGACAGAACTGCGGAAGAGAACAAGGAACACGGGTAGCAGGACTGAGAAGCTGCTGCGAGGAGCAGCCGACACTGGAACTGCAGGAGCAGAGTGCACACGATGAAGCGAGGCCAGAGTGTTAGGAAACACAACGATCAGGCGCCTCCCTCAGGGGGAAGCGGCCTGATATGGCCCCGTCTGGTCAGCCATTGGTCCAAAGGTGCTTCCGGGTCAGGGCACAGCCGGAGCATAAGAAGCAGGAGGGAGGAGCGGCCGTGGCCTATGGCGCATGCACATAGCATGCGGGGAAGGCATCAGTCACAAGCCCATCTCAGGTGACCACCGCGGCCTTCGGGTGGAGAGAGGCTGCGGCGTGGGGGCGGAGGCCGACTGTGGCGTGGGAGCGGAGGCCGGGTGAGTATGGCGGAGCGGTGTAACAACGATGCAGTCATCCCATCCCCTTTGCAATAAAGCATCCCTAAAGTGGATGATGATGATGTGTTCCCCTGTTCCCCACCATGCTTCATGGTTGGGATGGTTTTCTTGGGGTTATACTCATCCTTCATCCTTCTTTTTTCTCCAAACACCGAGTGGAGTTGATATCAAAAAGTTCTATTTTCATCTCATCTGACCACATGACCTTCTCCCATGTCTCATCTGGGTCATTGGCAAACTTCAAATGGCTCTGGACATTGTGGGGCAGTGACCAGAGTCATATATGAGGGCCGCTATTTGTCCCCCAGGATGCCCATAGAAGCGTATTAGATCAGCTGGAGTGCGTTGTGGTCACAGCAGGGTGCCTGTGAGTCACAAGGCAGAATAAAAGTAAGTTTGAACCTGAACAAGTTATTTTTGACCAAGGAGCTTGTTCAGGAAAATCCGGTATGGGCTTTTATTTTTGAAACGGACTGCAGGAAGGTAGTGGGTTCTGGTCCTTTTCCTCCAGCCCAGATCTTATAAGTGGCCCATGGCCACAGAGTGGAGTGAAGGAAAAAACCCTTCAGGAGGAGTCTGGGTGTGTTAGTTTGGTCTTGCAAGTAGACAGAGCAGTTGGTCTGCAGAGCACTCCCTGTGTGAGGCCACACAGGGCCAAGCAGAGCCAAAAGGTGTGCCACCATCTGCGTACATGGCAATGCGGTCGCTCACGACAACTGGTCCCGTACTGTCTTTTGTTTTCCTGGCTGCGATCCGGAGGATACAGCGTGCTGTGCATTGTGTGAGTTTTTGGACATTAAACACGATTTGTTTTGAAGTTGCTTGGGTCATTGCCTCATCATGGCACAGCGTGGACATCGCTGCATTACATATGGTTGGAGAATGCGGAGCAGTGTGAACTGATGCATACCCCAAAGAGTGCTGCATGTCAATAATTAAGCCAGCAACGTTGCAGCTCAAGCCTACTGACAAAATGGAGGAACTTTTAAAGCAGTTGGTCCTTGCTCAGCAATGGCAGGAGCAGCAGTTTCAGCAACAGCAGCAGAAAAATAATCTGTTAATACAGCCTATCGCGGCTATGCGAGACGCAGTCCCACCAGCAACCATGTTCCGGTCGGAGGCCCGGTACAAGGTCCGGTCTGCGCTGAGGAAGATAACGCGTGAGGATGACATGGAGGCCTTCCTCACCATCTTTGAACGCACTGCGGAGCAGGAGAGCTTGCCGGTGACTCAGTGGGCTGAAGTGGTGTCCAACTTCTTCAAGGGAGATGCACAGAAGGCCTACCTGGACCTCATTTGGGACGATGCCCTAGACAATGTGAAGCTGAAAGGTGAGATCCTTGCCAGACTTGGGGTTAATACATATGTGCGGGCCCAACGGGTGTTCCAGTGGTCATTTTCCAAGACTTTCCCTGCCCGATGTCAGGTCTATAACTTGCTGCAACTAGTTAAAAAAAAAATGTATAGCCAAAACAAGAAAAGCATATGCATCGAAAGTAAGGGATCACCACAATCTAGTACAATACAAAAAGATTTTTATTGTAAACACTACAAACAAACACATTAATAACTATTAAAAAGTCATAACTTGGATAAACAACAGACAATATGGGTCATACTAATACAGAGTGCAATACTCAAAAGTCCTACATGCACAGATATTAAGTGTGCCTAAATATAAGCTCATTGACTTCAATGTAGTCCCCCCAACCAAGAAAAAAGAGCTACCATGGCCTCCTTATGGTAGTTTGCTCTAATTTCTGACTTGAACCTAATATGGTTTGGTTCTTCTGAGTATCCCCCTTTGTGTACTTGTCTAGCACTATTGTATATTCTTATTGTTTGCATTTTTATTTTTATTACATTTGTTTATTACTTTGGCATTCATGTGATATCAGCATGCATACTTTTTGCAATTGGAAAGCTGCATACATTTTTTTTTTTCTTGGTTGGGGGGACTACATTGAAGTCAGTGAGCTTATATTTAGGCACACTTAATATCTGGGCATGTAGGATTTAATCCCCCGACCACGTGGCAGTGCTCATAGCAATCTGCCAATGACAACCACAGAGGTCTGCTGCAGATCTATGGTTGTCAGGCTGACACATCCAGAATAAGACAGTGTAGGGACAGTTGCTGCTGAGCTAGGGAGAGATTTGCTTGGCTCTTAAGGTACTGTCACACTTAGCGATGTACCAGCGATCCCGACCAGCGATATGACGCGGTCAGGATCGCTGGTACATCGCTAAGTGGTCGCTAGTGAGCTGCCACATAGGCAGATCTCACCAGCGACATCGCTGGGGACGGGGGTCGCTACTTACCTGTCACACCAGGCGATCCTGCGTCCTCCCGCCCGGCTCCACGCGTCGCTCGTCCTCACAGCATGAAGCGCCACAGGAAGCTGACGACGAGAAACAGTCCAGCCTGTTCTCGCGCGATCAGCGATAACCAGCGGGGGAGCTGGTCGTAGGTAAGTATCAGACACAGAGATATCGCTAGCAATATCGCTATGACGTCACTAGTTATAGCGATATTGCTAGCGATATCTCTTAGTGTGACATGCCCTTTAGTGTGGGTATACCATATCTAATACACATATCCATCTCAAATAACAGTCCTTCTGAGGACTAATAAAGCTGCATAGATATCAGTGCTAAGCAGGCAGGCAGTGTATGTAGCAGACTACAGTGCATATAGCAAAAGGGTCCATTCCAGTTCTGTCTGCTGCTGCTGCTGATATTTGTACACATAGCCCCAGGTATCAAGGGCCAGGAATATTTTTTTTTTTTTTTTTTACAGGCCAGCTATTTCAAACTGTGGTTTGTCCATCATATGGATGAGAGATATAAAGTGCTCTCCAAATTCTGCCATTTCTGGCCTCCCTTTACATTTTCTTGCAGTGTGTTATCGAATTTATTGACGGTTTGCTGGTAAAAACAGTTACCTACAGGCCAGCTATTTCAAGCAGTGGTTTGTTCGTCACACGGATCAGAGATAAAAAGTGCCCTCCAAATTCAGCCATTTGTAGTGAACGCAGAAAATATTGTCCTCCATTTAAAATGGGCAAGGTGCATGGCAAGGGATGGGGAACTGGACGTGATGGGGATGGTGCATACAAAGGCTGAGGCCATGAGCAAGCTGAAATTGTGCCATAACAAACACATCTTCTCGCCCGACCTTCATGTCTGAATTACTAGGGTACCGCAACACACCTCTATTGAACCCAGAGCAGTGTTAAAATATTGTTGGTTGGATAGCGGATATTGCTTCCAGTCACTTTGACACAACCACCACCTCCCTGTCTTCCACACGATCAAGTTTGAGTAGCCATGAGTTTGGACTGCATATTCCTCATCCTGATCGGCTTTCCTCCCACCATGCCGAGTGACCGGAGACAACTGATCTAACACTTGGACACTCCGAATAGCTGTTAGCTGTTCACTTTTCCATTTATAGATTCGTGCCTCTCGAAGTGTGGCAAGAGGAGATCACATGTAGTGATGCCCAAATATTTAAGCAGCTCGGACACACGAATGCGACAGTGGGAAAATGTCACAAGAGGTGGACGATAATGAGACATAATTGCCAGAAAGTCAGGAGGAGGATCAGGATGTGGAAGTGGAAGACGAGGTGGTGGCTGATATAGTAACTGACCCAAGCTGGCAGGAGGACATACAGAACAATGACAGCAGCACACAGGGGGAGGGAGACATAGCACCCCAACAGGCAGGAAGAAGCAGTGTGGTGGCTGCAGACAGAAGGTGGGCAACCATTCCCCGTAACACCAACATGACGGAAGTTGCCAGTCCAACTGTTAGGTCTTCCTGAGTTTGGTTGTTTTTTAAAGATTCTGCCGATAACCCCAAAAAGGCGATTTGCACCATCTGCCTGGCCAGCATCAGAAGGGGTAGAAAAAATACCAGCCTGACCACCAGCATGATCAGGCACATGGCCGCAAAGCACTCGACTTTGTAGGCGGAACCCGAGGGTCGAGCAACAGTGTCTGCGGGTGACACCACTGCTTCTTCCGCTGTTGTGTGTGCAAGCAAATCCCCTGTCCATGGTGCATGCAAAAGTGCGTCCTGCCCTGCACCTGTGTTGAACTCACTCAACTAGCACCATCAGCAAGCACGTCCACGTCCTTGTCCCATTGTCCCAGCACAGCATTCAGTTGTCCATACCCCAGTCTTTGGAACGCAAACGCAAATATACAGCCAACGCCCCACAGGCCACACTACGAAATTGAAACATTTTGCGACTGCTTGCACTCTAAATGTTGCCTTTTAGGCTCGTGGGGACAGATACTTTCCGCAACCTGATGGCGATGGCCGTCCCTTGGTACTCGGTCCCCAGCCACCACTATTTGTCCCGGTATGCCGTCCCCGCATTAGACAAACACGTGTCTCACAACATTACCGTTACCCTCAATAATGCAGTTACTGGGAAAGTCCACCTAACTACGGACACGTGGACAAGTGCTTGTGGGCAGGGACAGTACATCTCGCTGAAGGCACACTGAGATAGCATAGTGGAAGCTGGGACGCAGTCGGACCTTGGGATGAAACACATCCTCCCGACACCGAGGTTTGCAGGCCCTAGGTCAATCAGGGTTGCCCCCACAGTCTACAGCTCCTGCACCACCTCCTCCTCCATCTCCAAAATGACCACATCAGTCAAAAGCTAGAAGCGCTGTAGCACTGCCTCAGCCAAGCGGCAACAGGCTGTGTTGAAGCTAATATGCTTAGGTGACAAACCGCACAATGCTGAATAGTTGTGGACAGCGCTGAACCTACAGCCAGGCATGGTCATGTGTGACCATGGCTGGAACCTGGTGGCGGCTCTGAGGTGAGGCGAGCTCACACATGTACCATGGCTCGTGGTTCAGCAGTTTCTCAAAACCTTCCGCCGCCTTTGCCATGCTTCAGAAGTGTTTGCAGTTTCTGGCTCACCGACTGGTGTGTGACGTCCCCATGCATGGGAACTCTACACTGCAGATGTTGGAAAGGATTTGTGAGCAGAAAAGGGCAGTTGTTCACTACCAGCATCAACAAGTCCGTCGGTATTCAGTTCAGACTCCACACATAAGACCTCAGGAGTGGACATGGATGTCAGACATATGTACCATCCTCCAAAACTTTAAGGACTCCAGCAAGATGGTGAGTGGCGATGATATAGTCATAATTAGTGTCACCATCCTGCTTCTCTGTGTTCTGAAATGCTCTCTGCTCACAATCAAAGAGGATGCTTGCAGGCGGAGCATGATGAGATGGAGCAAGGAACCATACAGGGTGATTACACACAACCCTGCCTCATCTCATCCCAAAGTGGATTAGGTGACAATGAGGAGGAGGAGGAGGAAGAAAGGGGGGGCTAGTTTCATACGCTATAGATGGTACTACCTGCGCAACTGTCACACTGTCTGTTCAGCGTGGATGGTCTGAGGACAGGGAGGAGGAGGAGAAGGTTTCTCAAACCATAGGGTTGGGCTATAAACTTTCCATCTGCTACCAATACATCAAAGCTCCTAGCTATGATCTATACCTTTGTATGGGCTGAAAGGCGAATGGAGCCTTTGTATAATGTACCATCCTGGATGATTATATCACGGCAGTCATTTATTATATATCTGCCTTTTGGTTTGAATCGCTTTTAGTCTCTTTTCAATCTCTGAGACCCAATGACATATGTATTGATTCATTATTACAGGTGACCCTCCTGTGACATCATTTATGTGATAATGGGACTCTTTATGAGACCCATTGATTGATATTCTTATTTTATAGACCTGGTGAACGTATGCCTGTAATGAATGTAAACAATAATATCTATTGGCTTTAAAATCATTGGTGTGTGCTAGTATATTTATATTTTGCACTTCAAGTGAACCTCTTAAATAACACCGGTCCTTTTCATAAGTGTTGGGTCCCTATATGGAACTCATAGACCAATATGACAACTGTTTGGACTAAGTGAATACATATTTCAAAGTAAATTAAATGCGTATTCAAATCATTATATTTGCCTTCTTTGTTATTTTAATCTGACATGTATATGCCATAATAAAATAGGGGGGTTACGGCCTCCTAAGAGCATGACCACATCAAGTGCAATCTGTACCTGAACATTGCTGGATCGCTCCCATGAAGCCAGATGAAGCAAGTGCAGATGAAGGCCAACCAGGTCTGAACACAGACATATCAGGATTGACCTCCACACATTGCCCAACCAGGAAACATAGATGAAGGGCGATATTGGCCCGGACACAGGTGCACAATTAAATAAAGCTTGATGCAGGGCGGGGCTGCCGTGTGTGTGGCATCTGGCTTCATGGGAGCGATCCAGCAATGTTCAGGTACAGATTGCACTTGATGTGGTCATGCTCTTAGGAGGCCGTAATGGCACAGTATTTATTATAAATGTAGAGTAGGACCCCCCACATGAGATTGCCTTGGCGCGGCGGGGTGGCTCAATTGAATTGATCAATTTTTTTGCCAAATATCTCATGTTTGAATACAGCTGGATATATGTGCATATGCACTTCAATTTATGCGTTCTAACCTTAAGCAGTGCTGGCTTCCCCCCCTATTTTCTTGTTGTTAGTTTGTGGCTCACCACCACTGCTGCCGTGCACGCTTGGCTATGTCCGCTATAAATTTTTCTGTGTTCATTATGATGGATCTAGGCTGCTGTGCACACACACGGCAGCCCCGCCCTGCCCCAAGCTTTATTTAATTGTGCACCTGTGTCTGGGCCAATATCGCCCTTCATCTATGTTTGCTGGTTGGGCAATGTGTGGAGGTCAATCCTGATATGTCTGTGTTCAGACCTGGTTGGCCTTCATCTGCACTTGCTTCATCTGGCTTCATGGGAGCGATCCAGCAATGTTTAGGTACAGATTGCACTTGATGTGGTCATGCTCTTAGGAGGCCGTAATGGCACAGTATTTATTATAAATGTAGAGTAGGACCCCCCACATGAGATTGCCTTGGCGCGGCGGGGTGGCTCAATTGAATTGATCAATTTTTTTGCCAAATATCTCATTTTTGAATACAGCTGGATATTATGTGCATATGCACTTCAATTTATGCGTTCTAACCTTAAGCAGTGCTGGCTTCCCCCCCTATTTTCTTGTTGTTGGTTTGTGGCTCACCACCACTGCTGCCGTGCATGCTTGGCTATGTCCGCTATAAATTTTTCTGTGTTCATTATGATGGATCTAGGCTGCTGTGCACACACAAGGCAGCCCCGCCCTGCCCCAAGCTTTATTTAATTGTGCACCTGTGTCTGGGCCAATATCGCCCTTCATGTATGTTTGCTGGTTGGGCAATGTGTGGAGGTCAATCCTGATATGTCTGTGTTCAGACCTGGTTGGCCTTCATCTGCACTTGCTTCATCTGGCTTCATGGGAGCGATCCAGCAATGTTCAGGTACAGATTGCACTTGATGTGGTCATGCTCTTAGGAGGCCGTAATGGCACAGTATTTATTATAAATGTAGAGTAGGACCCCCCACATGAGATTGCCTTGGCGCGGCGGGGTGGCTCAATTGAATTGATCAATTTTTTTGCCAAATATCTCATTTTTGAATACAGCTGGATATTATGTACATATGCACTTCAATTTATGCGTTCTAACCTTAAGCAGTGCTGGCTTCCCCCCCTATTTTCTATATGCCATAATGCATAATGCCTATTTGTATGTACCAATGGTATTTTGCTCTATATTCCGATTGTACGTCTGGAATTATGCTGACATTGTACAAGTTTTGTCACCTCATAGGGAACTAATAGATGCACATGATCATTTCTGGGAGTTGGTGATCGTATGCCTTTGATGAATAAAAAGCACATTTCTTTACATCTTTATGGGGCATGCATATGTTTTGAGCCTAATCATGTGTACCAAATTTATTCATGCTAAATACCCCTCTCAGTGATGACGTCATCAAATTGCTGCTATTCTACCTTACCTATTTGACCATTTCTTATATGGTTATAATAGATGGAGTAATCTGTTTAAGTTCATGTGTTGGTAGTGAACTTAATATGAAGTAAAAATACATTATTTTGGTGATCCGCCTCATGGTTTAATTCTGCGATCTGATGCTTATATGCTACGAGATGCATCCCTGTGCGACTACGGTACCATGTTTTGTATTTTGAATAATTGCCTCAAATGATGCTGACACTGTATAAGTATTGTGAGTTTCTAGGGAACTCACAGATTGACTTGTTTATCTGGTGTCCATATGCTATGAGATGCCTCCTTATATGCACTTTTAGTACTATGCTTTGCATTTTGAGTTATTACCTCAAACTATGTCGATACTGCACAAATGTTGTGAGTTTCTATGGAACTCACAGATCGACATGTTTATTTCTTGCTTATATGCTATAATATCCTTTTGTGCGTGTTTATAGCACTATGTGTTGAATTTTGAATACATTTCTTAAATAATGCCGACTCGATATAAGTTTTGTAATCTCCTTTGAGGGTACTTAGATCGGCATGTTCAGTTTTTGGTGGATAAAAATGCAATATTTTGTCGCTGGCACCTCTATTGTTAACTTATTGCGGTATATATGCCATGATATTTATGTGCATAATTCTGACCTATTCTTAGATGAGTGTTTTAAGCTGCCGCTACTTGTGCTTATCTAATTTTTGTCTCATATGGTTATAATAGATTACCCCATTTGCCAAAGTAGCGCTAAACCGTTATAATTTCAATGCCACACTTTAATCATATGCATGGAATTCTTGATATCTGGTTCACCTACTTTATTTCATGTTAATAATGGAAGAATAGAGTGGTTTAAGCAGCGTTATTTTTCAGCATTAGGACCTGCCAGAATAGGTCACATGACCACCTTCTAAGAGACAGAGAGAGGACCTTCCAGCGCTATTGTGCAGGCGGGGAAGTAAGATATTGAGACTCACTACCTTTGTCTTGGGCAGACGCTGGTTTCATATAGCGTCTGTGGTCTCCATGGTATTAGTTTAGCATATGCGCCTCTGCACTTTCCGCCTCAGTGATTACATGCTGCCACCTGAAGCGTCCTCCTTGCGTTGAGTCTCCGCAGCTGTAACAACTGAGTATGGCTGTGCATATTTAAACTCAGTGGATTTAAAAGTGCCATCACCTCATTGTGCCCCTGATGAAGTCACAGTTGTGATGACACCCGTCGGGTTATGGGAGCAATCCCTGGTCCTCCTACACCATTTTTATGCATGATGGTTATTTATACTCAATGAGCATGTCCGTCATTATTCTATCTGCCTGCTGCCTTGGGTGGTAAAGTATATGGGAGGGGAGGTGTATTTCTTATCTTGCTACACACTCTGGTTTTGGTTAACCCTATAGTTCCTCTTTGAATTTTTGAACACGGGTTAATATAGTGACCTTTATTATAGTTCACTATACTGGACCATTATTTGATGCCACATTACTCCATTCTGATTGATTTAGAACTTTTATGGAGTGTATTTTCATATACTTATACCCCTGTTTCCTCCTTCCCCTTACCTAAATATTTGCATGTAGGTTAAATTTGCTGCATAAAGCCAACCATACACATTGTGTGTCTTTTTGCCCCCCGAATGCATACTCATAAATATCTGCATTTAGGATTTGGCTCTTGGCGTATTTAAATTGATGTACCTTGCCATATTATATATCTAGATCCTTTTGTATAGGGCTTAGTGTATTATACATATTGTCAGCACCGTCGCTCCTGGCCCCGCTGCACCTGCCACCTCCATACTCACCGCCGGTCCCGCCGCCGCTTCTGCTTCCGGCCCGGGTCCCTCCTGTCTCTCGGCTCCAGCACGCGCCTCCCGTCTTCCTCCTTTCCACCGGGCAGCTTCCCGGCGCGCTCCTCCTCTGCCCTCGGCCGCGCGCACTGTGCCTCAGCGCACGCGCCGGGGTGCCAGACCACGCGTCCGTGCAGTATGGACGCCTCCCAGCCTGACCTGACCCGGACTATCTGAATGGCCTATCAGAGGCTACCATCAGGTATTTCAGGCCGCCCTCCCTTTGGGAGGCGCCTGACTATCGAGTTACTACTCACTGTGTCTAGGCCCTGCTCGCTGCTGTTATCCCCTGCTCCAGTTCTCTCTCCCAGCTCCCGTGTCCTTCTCCTCTGGTTCCCCGCTAACCTTCTCTGTGTTTTCCTTTTTTCAGTCCACTGTACCCTGCCTCCGCCTGATCCCGTTGTCCTCCTTCCTCTGCCAGCTTCACTCTCGCCAGTCCCTGGACCCTGGTTCTTCCGGACGTCTCGCTAGGTTCTCCTCTGCTGCCCCTCTTCTCGAGCCGACCCCTGGTCCTGGCTGCTGTGACGTTAGAACTCCTTGAGCCTGCTCCCAAACGGTCCCTGTATAGTGGTCGGTCAGCCTGGTGCGCTCGCTCAGGGAGGGTTCGATGTCACGGTCCAGTGGGTCCACTCTTGCTCCCGTCTCCAACAGAGTAACACATATTATATCTGTTATGTGGACTTGCCACACACATTATATGGATATAATATGAATCACTCCTCTCCATTGATGACTCTGTCAGTATCTGTTTCCTTTGGCAACATCAGTCCTCACGTGGTCCTGGGACTCCTTACTATTTTCAGTGCCGCAGGTCCTGTCTGCTTGAACCATCACTACAGTGTTGGACCCCGCGTTCTCCCATAGTGTGGGTAAGTCACCCTGCTCTGCGTGGCAGTTTGCCGATGCTGACAGGGTCCTGACATTAGAGTCCTGACAAGCGCCCAGGTTTAGGAGTAGATAGGTCAGAGTTAAGTCAGGCATTTGCCATCATCAGTGACTCGGCACACCTCAGTGCCCTGTGCTCCACACTCCATAGTCAACGTCTATAGCGGCGCTCGTGGCAGCGACGCCAAGCTCAGTGGGCCTAGAAGGACTCTAACCCCTTGTCCTTGGGGTAGAGTTCTGTGGCCACTTGCTGTGCGCTCTTTGGCCTGGTGCTGTGAGTTAAACAGGCTCCGGCATCCACGTTCAGCGGCTGTGCGGCTCTGTGAATTAACAGAGTCTGCTGCTGTTCACATTGGGTGACGTAACCCATGTGTGACTGTTTTTACGCCGCTCTATTCTTCCTCCATTACCTAGCAGCAGTGTACCACCTCTGCATGGTGGACCCCGAACTGCGAACGCACCTACTATTATTTTATAATTTGGTGTGTTCCGCCAGTCCTAACATTATCCTAGCGCCAGGGTCTGGCTAGTATTGGCAGACGAACAGCGACTGCTGCAGTACAGCCGGCAGCTGCAGGGCAGGTTGGCGGCTCTCGAGTGTCCAGCCTCAGCTGCGGATGTTACTGCGGTCACTGTTCAGGCAGCCACAGAGGCTGTCTCCCGTGTGACCACTGCCATCCCTGCCCCGACTTTGTCCCGCCTCCCACTGCCAGAGAAGTTCTCAGGTGTTGGGTGATAGTGCCTCTTGTAGGGGTTTCGTGAGCCAGTGCTCTATACAGCTGGAGCTGCTGGCAGCACGATTCCCCTCCGAGTGGGCCAAAGTGGGATTTATTATTTCCCTCTTGTCGGGCAGGGCTTTGGAGTGGGCAACACCGCTGTGGGAGCGTGGTGATCATGTGGTGCAGAGTGCCTCTCGGTTCTTGGACACTCTGAAGCATGTCTTCTTGGGACCGCGAGTCACCCATGACACCGCTCTCCGGCTGCTGGCATTGTCACAGGGTTTGTCCATGGTCAGCCACTTTGCCATCCAGTTCCGGACACTGGCCTCGGAGTTAGTGGCCAGATAGGGTCCTCTTTCCGGCATTCTGGATAGGGTTGGCTGGCCATGTGAAGGACGCTCTGGCCACCATGGAGATTCCTGCTACACTGGAGGAGCTTATCACCGTCTCCACCCGTATAGACCTTCGCTTTGCCGAGTGAAGGTTGGAGCGGTCCCAGTGTAGGCAGAGGTTTAGGTTGGCACCCAGTATTGCTAAACCTCTGGAATCTCCCGATCGGGCGTCCGAGCGTCAGGGGGCTTCCTGCGAGGGATCCAGGCCCCGGCCCGCTCGAGCCCCTGTGATCTGTCATGGTTGCCGGCAGTCCGGTCACTTTGCCAACTAGTGCCCACAGCGGCTGGGAAGACGCTCGCCCCTAGTGGCCGTAGGAGGTGGCACACTAGAATCCGCGGCGTTTTCCTCCAAGTTGTCCTTTAAGGGGACACTTGGGTTTGATTCTTCCACTCTGACGGTGGAGGTTTGCGTGGATTCCGGAGCGGAGGGCAATTTTATGTCATCTGCCTTCGCTCAACGGCACGCGATACCACTGCTTATGATGTCCAAGCCAGTCACCGTCAGAGTAGTGAATGGCGTGACTCTGCCCTCACAGATTACCCACCAAACCGCTCCACTGTTACTCTGGGTGTCTCCATCTCATCAGGAGATGATATCCCTCCTCGTCATGCCCGAGGGTATCGACCAGGTCATTCTAGGGGTCCACTGGTTGCGGTATCACTCTCCCCATATAGAGTGGTCCTCGGGGAGAATTCTTGGTTGGAGTAAGTCATGTGAGGGTAGATGTCTGAGGCAATGCGTCCAGGTTGCCTCCACTGAGGTCCCCGCAGATCTTTCCTCACTTCCCAAACACTATCGACAGTATGCGGACGTGTTCTTCAAAAAGGCGTCGGAGACACTTCCACTGCATCGCCCCTATGACTATCCTATTGACCTCTTGCTTGGTGTTGAGCCTCCCTGGGGTCGATTCTATCCCCTATCTCTCCCGGAGACAGAGGCCATGTCTCAATACATCAGGGAGAATCTGGCAAGAGGATTCGTTAGGAAGTCAGTGTCACCAGCAGTGGCGGGATTCTTCTTCGTCCAGAAGAAGAGAGGGGAACTACGTCCTTGCATCGATTCCAGGGGTCTTAACGCCATCACCGTTAAGAATAAGTATCCTCTACCCCTGATATTGGAGCTGTTTGATAGGCTACGGGGAGCGAGAGTGTTTACCAAACTTGATCTGTGGGGGGCTTACAACCTGATTTGCATCCATGATGGGGACGAATGGAAGACGGCATTTAACACCAGAGACGGGCACTATGAATATCTGGTGATGCCCTTCGGGCTCTGTAATGCCCCAGCCGTCTTCCAAGACTTTGTGAACGATATCTTCCGGGATATGCTTACCACCTCGGCAGTAGTCTATCTGGATGATATTCTCATCTACTCTCCAGATATTGACTCCCACCGGAGAGATGTTTGCAAAGTTTTCGACCTCCTGCGGGTAAACTCCCTCTATGCCAAGTTGGAGAAGTGTGTGTTTGAGCAGGAGTCCTTGCCTTTCTTGGGCTATATCATCTCTGCCCAGGGTTTGGCCATGGATCCTGCCAAGCTACAGGCGGTGATGGATTGGCAGAACCCCATTCTCTCAAAGCGGTGCAGCACTTTATGGGGTTCATAAATTACTATCGCCAATTCATTCCCCACTTCTCGACTTTGGTAGCGCCCTTGGTAGCCCTCACCAAGAAGGGTGCAAACCCCAAGTTGTGGTCAGAACCTGTCTCCAAGGCCTTCTCCTCTATTAAATCCCATTTCGCTAGTGCTCCCATTCTACATCGCCCCGATGTGGATAAACCCTTCATTCTGCAGGTGGATGCCTCTTCCGTCGGTGCTGAAGCGGTCCTGTTCCAGAAGGACTCGCAAGGTCGGAAGCACCCATGCTTCTTCTTCTCCAAGACCTTCACACCGGCAGAGAGGAATTATTCCATCAGGGACAGGGAGTTGCTAGCAATGAATTTGGCCTTTTCGGAGTGGAGACACCTCCTGAAGGGGGTTCGTCACCCTTTCCAGGTGTTCACCGACCACAAGAATTTGGTCTATTTACAAACAGCCTGGTGGCCGCATATGGCCCGTGACGTCAGGGACTATATACGGGCGTGCGTCTCTTGCGCCCAGAATCGGCCCTCTCGGCAGTGGCCCGCAGGGTTACTCTATCCTCTGCCGGTTGCTGACAGGTCCTGGGAGATGGTCGGTATGGACTTTGTGGTGGGTCTGCCCAAGTCCAGTGGCAACACTGTCATTTGGGTGGCCACCGATCATTTCTCCAAGACGGTGCATCTGGTACCACTCTCTCGGCTACCTTCGGCACGGGGCCTGGCAGCATTGTTTATTAAACATGTTTTCCGCCTGCACGGTATGCCGGATAAGATTGTCAGCGACCGGGGTCCTCAGTTTGCATCTCGGTTCTGGAGAGAGCTCTGTTCTCTGCTCAGCATAGAGCTAAATCTCTCCTCGGCCTATCATCCCAAGACGAACGGGTTGGTTGAGAGAGCCAACCAGACCCTGGTGACATATCTGTGACATTTTGTCTCGGCCAGGCAGAATGATTGGGCACCCTTGCTGCCGTGGGCGGAGTTCACCTTGAACAACGCTGTGGCTGACTCCACCGGTCAGACCCCATTCCTCTTAAATTACGGTCAGCATCCGCGCATCCCCGTCCCCATGCCCATGTCGTCCACCGACTCTAGGGTGGCAGACTGGGCGGTGGAGGCACGTGACATTTGAGATCGCACGCAGGATGCTATCCGGGCCTCCAAGGAGAGAATGAGGTCCTCCGCTGACACTCGCCGGCGCTCGGCTCTGACCTTCGCCCCTGGTGACTTAGTGTGGCTCTCCGCTCGAAACATCAGGCTGCGGGTGGAATCCGCTAAGTTTGCACCACGCTATATTGGCCCTTTCAAGGTCCTCGAGCAGATCAACCCTGTGGTCTACCGCCTGGCTCTTCCACCACACTTGGCTATCTCGGACACGTTTCATGTGTCTCTCCTTAAGCCGGTGCACATGTCCTGGTTTTCTGAGCCATCTGCCGGGACATCAGACCTGTCAGACGAGTTTGAGGTCAATGCCATCGTGGGATGCAAGATGATGCGGGGCAAAAAATTTTACTTGGTGGATTGGAAGGGTCATGGTCCAGAGGTGCGGACCTGAGAGCCGGTGGAAAACATCCACGCTCCTCTTCTCATTGCGGAATTTGAGCGGAGTGAGGCTCAGAGAGGAGGGGGCCAATGTTAGGCATAGGGTTCCTGTCGCTGCACAGCGGGAATCCTGAGCCTTACTTCCGGCGGTCTCCCATTCCTCTCCAGCCACAGAGGAGGTTACTCAGCAAACTCGTCGGTCCCAGCGCTCTGCCCAGACCAGCTCCGTGGGTTTGCTTGCTGTTGCCACCTCTGGCACAGCTATGGCAATGCATGCTGCTCAGCAGCGAGATTCTCCAGGGACTAAGTCCCCATGTCGGGCCACTGAGCATACCCGTGGAGTGATCTCCCATTGGAGATCAAGGGTCACGTGCTCAGGTCCTGCTCGTGTTCAGATTGGCCCATCCGAGAAGCCAGGAAGGTCCCGGACGCTCGCGGCTAAAAAAGGCCATGCGCTAGGATAACCTGTATTTTCAGACTATAAGGAGTGAGTGGTGTATGCACGTATGAATGTCTCTGGTGACTGACTCATTATGAAACCCCTACCCCTGGTACGCATGCGTTGTGCAGCCTAGCCTGCTAGCGCCCAGGCTTAGGCGTAGGTAGGTCAGAGTTGAGTCAGGCATTTGCCATCATCAGTGACTTGGCACGCCTCAGTGCCCCGTGTTCCACACTCCATAGTCAGCATCTATAGCAGTGCTCGTGGCAGCGACGCAGCACGCTCAGTGGGCCTAGAAGGACTCTAACCCCGTGTCCTTGGGGTAGAGTTCTGTGGCCACTTGCTGTGCGCTCTTTGGCCAGGCTCTGTGAGTTAAACAGGCTCTGGCATCCACGTTCAGCGGCTGTGCGGCTCTGTGAATTAACAGTCTGCTCCTGTTCACATAGGGTGACGTAACCCACGTGTGACTGCTTTTACGCCACTCTTTCTTCCGCCATTACCTAGCAGCAGTGTACCACCTCTGCATGGTGGACCCCGGGCTGCGAACACACCTATTATTATTTTATAATTTCGTGCGTTCTGCCAGTCCTAACACATTGTGGGATTCTGGTTAGTTGGGAGGGGATATCTGGTCCATAGCTGTAGATCTGTGTGTCATTGGCATTGAAGTGATACTGAAAGCCATGAGATTCTATGAGCTGTCCCAGGACACAGGTGTAAATGGAGAAGAGCAGGGGCACTAGGACTGACAGATAGGGGATGAGGTGGTGTGTGAATGGAAGACGCTGAATGTCTTGTCTGTTCGGTATGACGAGATCCAAAATATGGCCAAGTCAGTGATGTCAAGAGATGCTAGGGTCTGTGTCAAAGGCAGAGGGCAGGTCCAGGGGGAGGAGGACAGAGTAGTGCTGCTTGACTTTGGTGGTTAATAGGTCATTGGTGACGTTAGTTAGGGTAGTTTCAGTGGAGTTATGCAGTCGGAAGCCAAATTGTAAGCGGTCAAAGAGGGCACAAGAAGAGAGGTGGAAGGACAGTTCAAGATGGACATGTTATTCCAGTAGTATTGAGCCATAGGGGAGAAGTGATATGGGGCGATAGCTAGATACGGAGGATGGGTCAAGAGAGGGCTTTTTGAGGATAGGTGTGATTGAGGCCTGTTTAAGGCCTGAGGGGAAAACACCAGTTGTTAGTGATAGATTGAAGAGATGGGTTAGTGTTGGGATGAAGACAGTGGTGAGGTTTGGGATGAAGTGGGATGGAATCAGGTCAAGTGCACAGGTAGTGAGATGTGATCTTGAGAGTAGAATGGAGAGATGATCTTCTGTAATGGTGTAGAAGTTGGTTTTGGAGGAGGAGGGCTGAGCAGTTAGGAGGAAGGGCTCTGGGGATTGTCGATCAAAACTGTCTTTGATGATATCTGTCACGTGGACCCGTCCTGTGTGACGTGACCAGCAAGGCCGGTAACTAAAACGACAAGAAACTACACATGAAACTGTCCTGTGTGACATGGCCCGCAGGCCGGTAACTAAAACAACAAGACACAGGGAAAGGGGAAATGGTTACAATGGTGGGCCCTGCTATAGGGAGCGGGGACGTGGAGACCTCCTGCACTCCCCTAAGTCAGTGTCCCTCACACTCCTAACATTCCTTAGGCCAGTTCCGCACCGGGCGCCGATCAGGATACCTTTCACCCTAGCACACCCTACACCTATCCCTTGCTAGGGAGCTGCGTGATGCAGGCACTGGCCTCACCACTGTACTAATACACACCAGGAAAAATACAGACAGGGTAACACCACTTAGCTTTGCTCTGTTGCTCTTGCTCCCAGCAACAGTCCACCACCAGAATGCAGCTTTCCTCCTGAATAACTGCCACCAAGCTCTGTCCGAGCTGCAAGGAAATCCCCTCTGACTCCTTCCACAACAGGGCTCTGACTGAGCTGCCAGGACCTCTCTCTAGATCCTTCCTCCACCCAGGATGGTTGAAATGAACACTATCACCAACAGTGATTGCAACACATGAATCTCTTTTATAGGTAAGAGCCAGCAATCACACCTGCTTTATATCACTTGCTTTTTTTTTTATTCTTTTTTTTTGGAAGTGCATTGAGCAACAGGGTGGTGTGCTGGTAAAAGGGGGAAAAAAATCTTTTAAATCTTCTGCCTGAGTGAGTGTGACCTGAGCGTAAGTGCAAACTGTGGTAAGTGACTTGAGATTCAGTGAAGAGGTATTTGGAAAACCTATAACAAATACCTGTGCGAGTTGCTGAATTGTAGGTTGCTGAGTTCTTTCTACCTGTTCAATTTTTGGGGGGCTTGGGGGCTTGTTTAACCTATTTTTTTCTCTCTACAGGGTTAATCTCTTATTTTTACGATCTGTGTTTTTAAGGGTTAACTATATTGCATTTAAATCTTGAGGTGTAGCTATATTCACAAGGGGTTAATTAAGGGTGGGTGTTCATAATTAAGGTTTATAAGCGGTAGCTGGTTGGGGCTCAACTCCTTTTGGAAGTGCATTGAGCAGCAGGGTGGTGTGCTGGTAAAAGGGGAAAAAAAATCTTTTAAATCTTCTGCCTGAGCGAGTGTGAACGAGCTGAGTGTGACCTGAGTGTAAGTGCGAACTGTGGTAAGTGTGTGACTTGAGATTCAGTGACTTTGGATTCAGGGAGTTTCCAAGGAAGGTATTACTGAATTGCTGTTATATTTTATTAATACTTTTTATTTATTTTTGCTTATCTTTTTGTCTGGTGCAATCCCCATTAGGTTGTGCTCCACTATTGCCAATGCCATCCAGTGCACGTCTTGCCGCATGTATGAAATCCTTGAACAGCCGGTCGAGGGTGCATACTGCTGTGCGAGATGTGAGCACGTTGTGCATTTGGAAGCCCAGATACTGGATCTAAATGTGCAGCTGGCAACACTGAGATCCATAGACAATATGGAAAGGAGTCTTCTGCTCACTGAGCAGACGCTCAATGGGATAGATGAGGGGGGGATGCTAGGTTGGAGCTGCAGGACAATGAAGCAGCTAGCTGGGTGACAGTTAGAAGGCGGGGTAGAGGGAAGAGCACCAGGGAGGCTAGTCCTGATCTGGCACACCCCAATAAGTTTGCTAAATTGGCAGATGAGGGGAGTGTTAGTGCAGGAGTAGCACTGCTGCAGCAAGGCATGTCCTCCGAAAGCCGGAGGAGTGTCTGCTCCAGTAAGGGGGGAAATAGGAGAGCAGGGCAGGCCAGACAGGTTCTGGTAGTGGGAGACTCAATTATTAGGGGAACAGATAGGGCAATCTGTCACAAAGACAGGGATCGTCGAACGGTGTGTTGCCTACCTGGCGCTCGAGTCCGACACATCGCTGATCGGGTTGACAGATTACTGGGAGGGGCTGGTGAGGATCCAGCAGTCATGGTGCACATTGGCACAAATGACAGAGGTAGGTGGAAGGTCCTTAGAGATGATTTCAGGGAATTAGGCTGTAAGCTTAAAGCAAGGACCTCTAAGGTGGTATTTTCAGAAATACTTCCTGTGCCACGCCAGAGAGGCAATGGGAGATTAGGGAGGTTAATAAGTGGCTCAGGAATTGGTGTAGAAAGGAGGGGTTTGGGTTCCTGCAGAACTGGGCTGACTTCTCAGTTGGCTACAGGTTCTACTCTAGGGACGGGCTGCACCTCAATGGGGAGGGTGCAGCTGTGCTGGGGGAGAAAATGGCTAGAAGGTTGGAGGAGTGTTTAAACTAGGGATGGGGGTATTCTTTTTATAGGAGGGGAAGACAGAGCAGATAGAGACCTGGGCACAAAAATGAAATTGGGGGTGGCATGGGGGGGTGGGGTTAGAACAGTTAATAATTTAAGAAAGAATAGAGGTACAGAGAGATACATAAAGTGCATGTATACTAATGCCAGAAGCCTCGCCAACAAAATGAAGGAATTGGAGTTAATGTTGTTGTAACATAATTATGACACGGTGCAGGTATCTGAGACATGGCTGGATGAGATGAACACATAACCAGGGATATGGATATACAATAATACCATATTTTAATTAATTTTAGGGACATTCTCTGTCCAATAGCCAAACATCAGGAAAAAATTAGTTTTTTTTCCCAAAAAAGAGAATTATTTTTAGAAAAAATAATACAACGTTTTGTCACCTATATAAAAAATTTTTTAATTTATTGAGTACAAACAAATTTCTTAAAAAAAAAAAACACGTAGTTACAAAAATTACACATATAAAAGGCAGATAGTGATGCAACCGTAGTTGTGACATGGAGACATATGTAAATGCCTAGATGCTAGAAACTCCCATATATATAACAATGGCCACACTATAATCGCCAATAAGTATCATCTCTTCAGCATTTAGGTAAACACAAGTAACAGAAAAAATGCAAATAGCGATTCATTATGTAAAGAGGAACAGTCCCAATATAGTCCTACAAGCGGCATTAACAATGGCGGTCATATACATAAATAAACCACGGGAGTTTCTTCACCCATATTTAAGAAAGTGTTACCACGTCACACAGGAACACCCCGACGCGCGTTTCGCACCTCGCTTCCTCGGGGGGCGATGTAATCCCACACGAGATTGTTCGCTTTAAATAGGCCCACATATGTAAGCAGGATCCAATCGCTCTGTATGAACTAAGCGCAAGGAGGCGGGGAGTCCGGCACCACTACATCACTTCCGGTGTTGGGCGTGCCATGTCCCAGGAGAAATTGCTCCACTGACGTCAGTGGAACATGGCCGCGTCATATCGACACCTTCCGTGATGAGGGTAACCTAGGAAACATCGTCAACGTGCGCACATACAGGGCGGCAATATTAAGAAACCAGGCCATAGTAGTATAGCAAATATAATGCCATACATGAGATGTAGCAAAGAGCATATTTAAATGAGATCAAATGCATATGTAGAACATGGATATAAATATAAATCACATTGTATAACATCTTTAACACTGCATTATACAGCATCAATGCATATTCTCATTCCATGAAAATGACAAAATATAATGCCCCACAATGCGCCCATACAAAAGCAACATAAATAAAGCAGTATAATCACATAAATATATAAAGAAGAAACATATTAACCAAAAGAAAAAATATATTAACATGTACATTACATAAATATACACATATAATATAAACAAAAACTCAGAAAAATAAAAAAGAAAGAGTTTTTTTTACAGAAGGAGACATATAAGAGCGCATATATGGCAAAAGTGCCTGCAGGCATAAACAGAATATGAGGATGGTTCCGAACCAGAAAATAGGAGGCCCATTCAAACGAACAGATCATCATCTGCGATACTAAAATATAAAACACAAATTTTTTTTTTTTAATTTAACCCCTTCCTGACATCAGACGTACTATCCCGTCCATGGGACCCGGGCCCCTATGCCCATGGACGGGATAGTACGTCTCCCGCGATCAGTGGCGCCCACGTGGTGAGCGCCGCTGATCGCGGCCGGGTGTCAGCTGATTATCACAGCTGACACCCGGCACAATGTGTCAGGGGCAGTCACGGACCGCCCCGACACGTTAACCCCTTGCACATTGCGATCAAACATGATCGCGGTGTACCGGGGTTAAAGGGAAGCATCGGCAGGGAGGGGGCTCCCTCCATGCTTCCCTGAGCCCCCCACGGCAGCGCAATGTGCAGCGCTGCTGCGGGGCGCTCCTTTCCTGCAGGCCCCCGAATCCAAGATGGCGACGGGGGCCTTCGGGGGCCTGCAGGAAGCTGGCTTCCTCAGTGCCTGCAAAGCGCAGGCATGAGGAAGTCTGCAGTAGTGCCTGTGACAGATCGCTGATCTGTCACAGTGATCTGTGATGTGACAGATCAGCGATCTGTCACAGGACAGTGATGTCCCACCTGGGACTATTTAATAACGTTAAAAATAAAATAAAAAAAGTGTAAAAATAAATTTAAAAAAATCGCCAAATAAATTAGAAAAAAAAAAATATTCCCCTAAATAAATCAATTTTTTGGAAATAAAAAAAACAAAACAATAAAAGTACACATATTAGGTATCGCCGCGTCCGTAACGACCCGCCCTATAAAAATGTCCCATTAGTTAACCCCTTTAGCGAACCCCTTAAAAAATAAAAATAAAAAACAAAGCAAAAAATAATGATTTATTATCATACCGCCAAACAAAAAGTGTAATAACGCGCAATGAAAAAGACGCATATAAATATCCATGGTACCGCTGAAAACATCATCTTGTCCTGCAAAAAATGAGCCACAACACAGCATTATCAGCGAAAAAATAAAAAAGTTATAGCTCACAGAATAAAGCGATGCAAAAATAATTATTTTTTATATAAAATTGTTTTCATTGCAAAAAACCGACAAAACATAAAAAAACGACCTAAATGAGGTATCGCTGTAACCGTACTGACCCGAAGAATAAAACCGCTTTATCAATTTTACCGCACGCGGAACGGTGTAAACGCACCCCCCCAAAAGAAATTCATGAAACACTGGTTTTTGTTCATTCTGCGTCACAAAAATCAGAATAAAAAGCGATCAAAAAATGTCATGTGCCCGAAAATGGTACCAATAAAAACGTCAACTCATCCCGCAAAAAATAAGACCTCACATGACTCGGTGGGTCAAAATACGTAAAAATTATAGCTCTCAATATGTGGTGATGCAAAAACTATTTTTACAATAAAAAGCGTTTTTTAGCGTGCGACAGCTGCCAAACATAAAAACTGCTATAAATAGTAAATCAAACCCCCCGTTATCACCCCCTTAGTTAGGGAAAAATAATAAAATTAAAAAAATGTATTTATTTCCATTTTTCCGTTAGGGCTAGGGTTAGGGCTAGGGTTAGGGTTAGAGCAAGGGTTAGGGCTGAGATTAGGGTTAGGGGTGTGTTGGGGTTCGGGTTGGAGTTAGAATTGGGGGTTTCCACTGTTTGGGCACATCAGGGGCTCTCCAAATGCAGCATGGCGTCTGATCTCAATTCCAGCCAATTCTGAGTTGAAAAAGTCAAATGGTGCTCCTTCCCTTCGCAAGCTCTGCCATGCGCCCAAACAGTGTTTTACCCCCACATGTAGGGTATCAGCCTACTCAGGTCAAATTGCAAAGCAATTTTTGGGGTCCAATTTCTCCTGTTACCCTTAGGAAAATAAAAAATTGGGGGCAAAAATATCATTTTTGTGGAAAAAAAAGATTTTTTTATTTTCACGTCCGAGCGTTATAAACTTCTGTGAAGCACTTGGGGGTTCAAAGTGCTCACCACACATTTAGATAAGTTCCATGGGGGGTCTAGTGTCCAAAATGGGGTCACTTGTGGGGAGTTTCAATAATTTAGGTACATCAGGGGCTCTCCAAAGGCAACATGACACCCGCAGACCATTCCTTCAAAGTCTGCATTCCAAAACGTCACTACTTCCCTTCCGAGCCCTGACGTGTGTCCATACAGTAGTTTTCTCCTACATATGGGGTGTCAGCGTACTCAGGACAAATTGGACAACAACTTTTGGGGTTCAATTTCTCCTGTTACCCTTGGGAAAATAAAAAAATTGGGGACTAATTGATCATGTTTGTGAAAAAAATACAATTTTTTTATTTTCATGCCCTGGCATTATAAACGTCTGTGAAGCCTTTGGGGGTTCAAAGTGCTCAGCTCACATCTAGATAAGTTCCTTAGGGGGTCTAGTTTTCAAAATGGGGTCATTTGTGGGGGTTTCCACTGTTTAGGTACATTAGGGGCTCTCCAAAGGCAACATGACACTGCCAGACCATTCCATCAAAGTCTGCATTCCAAAACGTCACTACTTCCTTTCCGAGCCCTGACGTGTGTCCATACAGTAGTTTTCTCCCACATATGGGGTGTCAGCGTACTCAGGACAAATTGGACAACAACTTTTGGGGTTCAATTTCTCCTGGTACCCTTGGGAAAATAAAAAAAATGGTGACTAAAAGATCATGTTTGTGGAAAAAATACGAATTTTTTATTTTCACGCCCAGGCGTTATAAACTTCTGTGAAGCACTGGGGGGTTCAAAGTTCTCACCACACATCTAGATAAGTTCCTTAGGGGGTCTAGTTTCCAAAATGGTGTCAATTGTGGGGGGTTTCCGCTGTTTTGGTACATCAGGGGTTTTCCAATCGCGACATGATGTCCGATCTCAATTCCAGCCAAAAACGTCAAATGGCGCTGCTTCCCTTCCGAGCTCTGCCATGTGCCCAAATAGTGGTTTACCCCCACTTGTGGGGTATCAGTGTACTCAGGACAAATTGCACAATAACTTGTAGGGTCCTGTTACCCTTGGAAAAATAAAAATTGGGGTGAAAAGATCATTTTTGTGGAAAAAATATGATTTTTTAATTGTACCGCTGTACGTTATAAACTTCTGTAAAGCCCTTGTGGGTTCAAAGTTCTCACCACATATCTAGATAAGTTCCTTGGGGGGTCTAGTTTCCAATATGGGGTCACTTGTAGGGGGTTTCCACTGTTTAGGTACATCAGGGACTCTCCAAATGTGACATGGTGTCCGATCTGAATTCCAGCCAATTTTGCATTGAAAAAGTCAAACGGCGCTCCTTCCATTCTGAGCTCTGCCATGCGCCGAAACAGTCGTTCCCCCCCACATATCAGGTATAAGCGTACTCAGGACAAATTGCACAATAACTTTTGCAGTCCAATTTCTCCTGTTACCCTTGGTAAAATAAAAAAAATTGAACCTGAAGTATTTTTTTTGTGAAAAAAAGTTAGATGTTCATTTTTTTTTAAATATTCAAAAAAATTCCTGTGACGCACCTAATGGGTTAATAAACTTCTTGAATGTGGTTTTGAGCACCTTAAGGGGTGCAGTTTTTAGAATGGTGTCACTTTTGGGTATTTTCTATCATATAGACCCCTCAAAGTGGCTTCAAATGTGATGTGGTCCTAAAAATAAAATGGTGTTGTAAAAATGAGAAATCGCTGGTCAACTTTTAACCCTTATAACTTCCTAACAAAAAAAAATTTTGGTTCCAAAATTGTGCTGATGTAAAGTAAACATGTGGGAAATGTTAGTTATCAAGTTTTTTGTGTGCAGTATCTCTGTGATTTAAGGGCATAAAAATTCAAAGTTGGAAAATTGCAAAATTTTCAAAATTTTCGCCAAATTTCCATTTTTCTCACATTCAAATAACTTGCGTTTATTTGAAATTTTACCACTAGCATGAAGTACAATATGTCACGAGAAAACATTGTCAGAATCACCAGGATCCATGGAAGTGTTCCAGAGTTATGACCTCATAAAGGTACAGTGGTCAGAATTGTAAAAATTGGCCCGGTCGTGAACGTGCAAACCACCCTTGGGGTGAAGGGGTTAAAACAAGAAGGATAAAAAGACTCCAAAGACGAATATTGACTAATGAGATGCAAGGCCAAAAGGAATATCAGAACAACAACCACACACACATAAAGCATGTCTATATGTATACACCTACATTATATATAGATACCTGTCAAACAAAGATAAGAGGAAAAGCACAGATGAACAAAAATAAACAAAAAATAATAATAATAATTGTATCACAAAAAAATGAGAAACTGATTTTCTCATTTAATCCAGATGGTGTCATTGTGCCCAATCTCAAGATCCATTTACATTCAAGTTGGGATAATTTACGTTTTAAGTTACCCCCTAATCCCTCCATGGATACGATCAATCCCTCGTACCTTAAGTAGGTCAGGGTTAGATGCATGTTTTAACCTGAAGTGGCGTGGAACAGTCTTCAAAGAGGCTATGTCTTCAACAGTTGGAGCGGCCATAATATCCCTTACATGTTCTCTCACACGTACTCGCAACTCGCGTGATGTTAAGCCCACATATGGGCTTGGGCAAGTTGCATAATATACCATAAAATCACTCGTGCAGGAAATATATTCACGAATTTTGTAAGTCTGTGTTCCATCCGAAAAGCAAAATGTAAAAGCCCTCTCGATGTTTCTACAGGAAATACATGTACCACAGGCAGAAACATCCTACCCGTGGCCTTCCTGTATAAAAAGGCAAAGATGGACGGGAAACATAGTGACTCTTCACGAGTAAATCCTTAAGATTACTACTCTTTCTGGCCGTCAAAAGTGGTCTTTCCGGCAACACCCTACCCAGTATGGAATCAGTTTTTAAAACAGGCCAATGTTTATTCAAAATCCCTCTAATTGCATTCCATTTATTATAGGTTGAAATAAATCTGACAGTATTAATATCATCAGTTTTCCTCCCGCTGCCGGACAAGAGCTGGTCACGATCAGATGCTCTGGCACGTTGATATCCACGTTTAATGCAATGCCTACTGTACCCCTGTGCAAGGAATCTAGATCGAAGGTCAGCAGCCTGAGTCTCAAATCGCTCCATGGTAGAACATAGGCGTCTGATCCTCAGGAACTGACCAATCGGTATAGCCTGCACTGTAGATTGAGGATGGGCTGATGTAGCGTGCAATAATGCATTGACCGATGTCTCTTTTCTATAGACATCAGTCTGGATCTCAGGGTCACTAGAGATCTCAATTTGGATATCCAAAAAGTCGATCTTCTTCCTATGGGACCTATAAGTAAGCTTGATATTATACACATTTTTATTCAATTGTGACATAAAGGTACCAAGTTCACTTTCAGTACCCTGCCAGATAATCAACAGATCATCGATGTACCGATGCCAACACTGCACATGGAGGACGGCCGGGGCACCATCCCCAAACAGCTCCCTCTCCCAGAACCCTAGAAAAAGATGGCGCACAGGCCGCCCCCATCGCAGTGCCCCGCCTCTGCACAAAGAATTGGTCTTTAAAAGTGAAAAAATTATGCAGGAGAATAAACTCCAAAAGCTTCATGACCAAAGATCGAATTGATGAATCCAGATTGCTGGTATTCAAAAAGAACTCCGTGGCCCTGAGTCTATGATCATGACCAATGCACGTATACAAAGATTCTACGTCCGCCGTGACCAGCACCATGTCCGGTTCCAAGGAAAGACCATCCAGTCACCGTAAAATGAGAGCCATGCCTGGGCGGTTAATTTACAGGGCTATAGTCTGTTCAGAAATGACCGTACAAATAAAAGAGGGGGAGGCGTGTGTTTATATGTAAAATCATCCTTAAAACCCATCCTTTGTGATAATATATATGAATCTAATGAAAATGTAGAGTCCCTGTGGGTAGAGATAAGGGGAGGGGGGAAAAATAATAAATTACTGATAGGGGTTTGTTATAAGTCTCCAAAAATAATGGAAGCAACAGAGAATATCCTCATAAAGCAAATAGATGAAGCAGCGACTCAAGGAGAAGTCATTATTATGGGGGACTTCAACTACCCTGAAATACATTGGGGAACCGAAACCTGCAGTTCCAGCAAACGTAATAGGTTTTTGACAACTATGAGAAAATTACCATTCACAACTGGTTCAGGACCCAACAAGAGGGGGGGCACTGATAGACCTAATATTAACCAACAGACCAGACCACATATCAAACGTAAGGGTTGAGGGTCATTTGGGTAATAGTGATCACAAATTAATAAGTTTTCATGTATCCTTTAATAAGATGTGTAGTAGAGGGGTTACAAGGACACTAAACTTCAGAAAGGCAAATTTCCAACGGATGAGAGATGATCTTGGTGCAATTAACTGGGACGATATCCTGAGACATAAAAATACACAAAGAAAATGGGAGACGTTTATTAGCATCCTGAATAGGACCTGTGCACAATATATACCATATGGGAATAAACATGCTAGAAATAGGAGGAAACCACTATGGCTAAATAGAGCTGTAAGGCTAGTTTCACACTTGCTTTTTTTTGCAGCGCGTTTTTCCCGCAAAAAAACGCATTAAAAAAACGCATACAAATGCATACAAACGCTGCGTTTTTTTCCAGCATTTTAATGCGCATGCAGGAAAAAAACGCAGCGTTTTTGCGCGTTTGTATGCGTTTTTTGTGCGTTTGCGTTTTTTTACAGATTTTGGAAAAACCCCACAAAAAAGAAAAAACAACCATTCAACAACACACAAGACCAATGGGACTTCATTGTGGGTGTGGTATGTTAATATATATACACCCTGTCTACAGTATTCTTCACATTTGCTTGATTCTTCTCGTGACCATGGATCTGCGCTGGAAGAGTTTTCACTTCAACTTGGATTTGGACATCGCGATGGCTCAGGCGTATGCAGTTGCTTGCCATGAACAAAGGAAGAGAGAGAGGCAGCGAAGACGGCGGCGTATGTGGATACATCCGATTGTTGAACTCCGGGAGAGCCGTGGGGCATACCATACCCTCTACAGCGAGCTCCAGTCAAACCCGGAGAAATTTACAGATTATATCCGGATGTCCCACGAAAGTTTCATGGATTTGCTTGCTCGTGTCCAACAATCCATCCGGAGACAGGACACACAGCTCCGTCGTGCGATTCCTCCTGAGGAACGGCTACTGGTGACATTACGGTATGTTTTAAAAACAAAGGGGTGTGGTCTGATGTTTTTTTTTGTAAATTTAGTATTCAAAACCTTGGGTAATTAGTTTTCGTGAATGTACTAATATTTTTTTTATAGTTTTTAAAAATAATATACATAAATATTAATTTTACTTCTTTGTCTGTTCACAGATTCCTGGCGACTGGAGAAACCCTATCCTCACTACACTTCCAGTACCGTATTGGAATCTCTACCTTGTCTGGAATTGTTGCTGACACCTGCCGGGCTCTCTGGAATGTTCTTTGCCCAGAATTTATGCCCCTGCCCACCGCTGAAAAGTGGATGGAAATTGCTGACAAATTCTGGACAGTATGCAATTTTCCCAACTGTTTGGGAGCTGTTGATGGGAAACACATACGGATCATCAAACCCCAAAGAACGGGATCTGAGTACTATAATTACAAAAAGTACTTTTCAATAGTACTCATTGCAATTGCGGATGCCGGATGTATGTTTGTAGCAGTGGACATTGGAGCATTTGGCCGTGGTAATGACTCGCAGGCTTTTAAAAACTCAGACATGGGCCGGAGGTTGTATGGCAACCAATTTAATTTCCCTATGCCACGGCCTCTTCCTCACACCGAAGCTCCGCCACTGCCCTTTGTAATGGTTGGCGATGAGGCTTTTCAAATGTGCGGAAACTTACTGAAACCCTACTCCAGCCGAGACTTGGACCACACCAAAAAAATTTTTAATTACAGGCTGACCAGGGCCAGAAGAACTGTCGAGTGTGCTTTTGGGATTCTTGTTTCCAGATGGCGAATTCTGGGCACGGCCATTAATCTTAAACTTGAAACAGTCGATGAGGTGGTGAAGGCCTGTGTGGTTCTACATAACTTTGTGATGGCTAAAGAGCACCCGACCTTTGAACTGGACGATGATGCTCCTAACCCATTGCCTGAATTCACTCAGCACACTCTCAGGTCATCCGTTGAAGTTGGCCAAATGAGGGACAAATTTGCGGCCTACTTTATTTCTGATGTAGGACGGGTGCACTGGCAAGATGAAATGGTGTAATGTTGTTGTTTATGGTAATAAAAATCCTTATTTGATACCATTACTGAGTGCACTATATTTTTTAAACTCCGATTAATTAAAAAACTTCCCATGTATAACTGAATTTTGTTATGTTCACACACCTGGGCAGGTAAATACACATACGAGTTAAAATGCAGCATTGCTAGTCTGCGTGAAATATATTGGAATGAGCAAAGCTGCAGGCCATGAATCAGGAAACCATTTTTTTTCAAGATAAAATTGTGCAAATAGTTTAAAACAAAGTATGTGATTTTCTCAAAACACAACACTCAAAACCCAACCCCAATGAAAGTCCATGGGGAATACAAGTCAGCATTGAGTGGATGAATGTAATCTGCTCCATTAAAAGTTATTACACTAGGCCTTTGAATTGACTATACTAGGCCGTGGTATTTCAAATATGAGTATACTAGGCCTTGGGGCTAGTAGTATAGTAATATGTGAAATACCACGGCCTAGTATAGTCATACCAAGGCCTACTGTTATAACTCGATTTTTAACAACTAGCATCTTGTTTCAACAAAAACAAACTGGTGAAACTAGAAAGAAACTTATTTTTTAGACAAGTTTCAACAGTTTGTTTTTCATGAAACCAGATTCTATTTGGTAAAACTAGAGTTATTACACTAGGCCTTGGAATGACTATACTAGGCCGTGGTATTTCAAATATGAGTATACTAGGCCTTGGGGCTAGTAGTATATGTGAAATACCACGGCCTAGTATAGTCATACCAAGGCCTACTGTAATAACTCGATTTTTAACAACTAGCATCTTGTTTCAACAAAAACAAACTGGTGAAACTAGAAAGAAACTTATTTTTTAGACAAGTTTCAACAGTTTGTTTTTCATGAAACCAGATTCTATTTGGTAAAACTAGAGTTATTACACTAGGCCTTGGAATGACTATACTAGGCCGTGGTATTTCAAATATGAGTATACTAGGCCTTGGGGCTAGTAGTATATGTGAAATACCACGGCCTAGTATAGTCATACCAAGGCCTACTGTAATAACTCGATTTTTAACAACTAGCATCTTGTTTCACCAAAAACAAACTGGTGAAACTAGAAAGAAACTTATTTTTTAGACAAGTTTCAACAGTTTGTTTTTCATGAAACCAGATTCTATTTTGTAAAACTAGAGTTATTACACTAGGCCTTGGAATGACTATACTAGGCCGTGGTATTTCAAATATGAGTATACTAGGCCTTGGGGCTAGTAGTATATGTGAAATACCACGGCCTAGTATAGTCATACCAAGGCCTACTGTAATAACTCGATTTTTAACAACTAGCATCTTGTTTCACCAAAAACAAACTGGTGAAACTAGAAAGAAACTTATTTTTTAGACAAGTTTCAACAGTTTGTTTTTCATGAAACCAGATTCTATTTTGTAAAACTAGAGTTATTACACTAGGCCTTTGAATGACTATACTAGTCCATGTTATTTCACATATGACTATACTAGCCCTTGGGTTGGTTTTTAACATGTATTTACCCATCAGTGTTTGTGAGTGGCGCAAACAACATTAATGAAACTTATTAATGGTGAACCACAAATGTAAATTTATTTTTTATCACAAAAAAAAAATTTAAAAATTATTTTTTACGGCGTTTGGGGGCAGATGGTTTCAATTTGGGGGTGTGCAGGGAATATGCAACACTTGCAGTTGAAGACGGTGTTTGAGGGGAAGGGGCAACAAAACTTGTGGGGGAAGGTAGTCCAGTTAAGGGAATTAAACTTGGAACACTTGTAGGAGAGGAAATCTGTTCAGTTACATTAGTTGTAATGGCATGTCGCCGTAGGCTTGTGTGCCTGGACCGACTTTGGCCCAATGCCCGCCTTGATTGATTTCGCCTTGAAGTAGGGGCAAATATGGAATGTAGGTCCCCCGTCTGCTGGTATGGCTGCTGCTGCTGAGGTGGCGGCTGCTGCTGCAGAGGTTGCGGCTGCTGCTGAGGTGGCGGCTGCTGCTGAGGTGGCGGCTGCTGCTGAGGTGGCAGCTGCTGCTGAGGTGGTTGCTGCTGCTGAGGTGGTTGCTGCTGCTGCTGAGGTGGCGGCTGCTGCTGAGGTGGTTGCTGCTGCTGCTGAGGTGGCGGCTGCTGCTGAGGTGGCTGCTGCTGCTGAGGTGGCGTCTGCTGAGTTGGCTGCTGCTGCTGAGGTGGCTGATGCTGCTCTTCTTGTTCAGTGCTCGTCCTTGCAGGAGGACTGGTGGCGGCAGTGATGGCCCAGGTTTGCAGAGTGGTGGTGGCAGGGCTACTACATGTTGTTGTAGCGGCAGGGCTGTTCCATGTTTGCCTAGTGGTGGCTGAGCTCCACGCATGCATGGGATTGGCGGTGGTGCTCCAGACAGGAGCAGCGCTTGCCATGGTGGTGTCGGTGAAGTGACCAGCTGCACTCAGACTTGTGGTGGTGTAACGGTGGGTGTCCAGCCTTTGAAGAGAGGTGTCCGTGCAGTGGTATGCAGCACAAGTCGGTAGTGAGGTGAAGCGAGTCAATGGTGGCACAGGTGGAAAGGACACCACTGCCTGCTGACCGTACCGATTATGCTGCATAGCCTGCAAGAAAGCATTGTTGCAGGCCTGCAGCACATTCAGCTGTTGATCAGGACTAAGGTGTTCCGCCATGCCCTTTTCAATCTTACTAAAAAAATGGTGTGCTGGTCTGTTGAGGTCGGCCTCCAGACGGTCAAGGCGCTGTTCTACAGAATTGAAGCGGTGTTCAAAGTGGTTAAAACCACGTTCCATCAGTGCAAAACCGCTTTCAACTCTGTCGGACAGTGACTTGAGGCTGGAATTAAATGTCTCGCTCAAATGCATAAACTCGGGCAAGACATTCCTGTCCAAGGCCCTCTGCCGCTGGCGGGTAGTGCCCGCATAACCAGTGGCAGAGACCTGGGACAGGGGAACACCTGATGGCCCAGCTTCCTGGTCACCAGCTGTGTGTGTGTGGGACCTGCAAGGTGCTTCCTGGCTGTCGGATGGCTGGGACGGGTCAGAGGACGTCCGACGAAGGACCGCTCCAGGGCCAGGTTGCAGGGTGCTGCTCCAGGTGCTGTGGAAGAAAGGAAAATCATTACTACCATGCCTTTACAAGAAGCATCAGCTGTGGATTAGAAAAACACAGATTAATAAAAATAAAAACCCAAAATGTATAATACTTACGATCTTGTGGCAAGGACCGGTCTTAGGAACTGCAACGCGTGATAGTGACGGTATCTAGTTCTGGTCCTTGACGCAGATCCACTGCGAACCTGGCCCTCAGCACGAACATCACTGTTGAAGCGGTCCTTGATCGAACGCCAACGTGTTCGGACTTTGTCCACTGTTGATAAAAAAAAACAGTGCCGTCAAGTACAACAGTCACTGCTTCACAATTTAGCAATACAATACTCAAAGCAGTCACTGTACACCCCGATGACACTGTTGGGTTTCCTGCTAGAATACACCTAGCACGAAACCCAACAGTGCCGTCAAGGACAACAGTCACTGCGGCACAATGTAGCAATACAATACTCAAAGCAGTCACTGTAGACCACGATGACACTGTTGGGTTTCCTGCTAGAATACGCCTAGCACGAAACCCAACAGTGCCGTCAAGGACAACAGTCACTGCGGCACAATGTAGCAATACAATACTCAAAGCAGTCACTGTAGACCACGATGACACTGTTGGGTTTCCTGCTAGAATACGCCTAGCACGAAACCCAACAGTGCCGTCAAGGACAACAGTCACTGCGGCACAATGTAGCAATACAATACTCAAAGCAGTCACTGTAGACCACGATGACACTGTTGGGTTTCCTGCTAGAATACGCCTAGCACGAAACCCAACAGTGCCGTCAAGGACAACAGTCACTGCGGCACAATGTAGCAATACAATACTCAAAGCAGTCACTGTAGACCACGATGACACTGTTGGGTTTCCTGCTAGAATACGCCTAGCACGAAACCCAACAGTGCCGTCAAGGACAACAGTCACTGCGGCACAATGTAGCAATACAATACTCAAAGCAGTCACTGTAGACCACGATGACACTGTTGGGTTTCCTACTAGAATACGCCTAGCACGAAACCCAACAGTGCCGTCAAGGACAACAGTCACTGCGGCACAATGTAGCAATACAATACTCAAAGCAGTCACTGTAGACCACGATGACACTGTTGGGTTTCCTGCTAGAATACGCCTAGCACGAAACCCAACAGTGCCGTCAAGGACAACAGTCACTGCGGCACAATACAGAGCAGGGAAATACTCACTAAACGCCTTTTTGGCGGATGCTGTGGCGCTGTCCCAGCCATCCATCAACGCTGCGGCCACCTCATTCCATAGCCGCCGTGTCACCACATTGTCCTTGTACAGCCGGTCACGGCTGTCCCACAACGGCGAACGCTCCTGGACCAGGCTGATGAGCTGCTCATTATCCAGGTAGACGTCTTCATCCCGTTGTGGAACCTAGACAAAACACATTCATTAGAATAATCAAATTTAAATTGACTAAAAAGTTACAAAAAAAGAAAAAAAAAAAAGAGTAAAAATAGAAGATAAAAAAAAAAAAAAAACATTACAAATCATTTGATACTTACATTACGTATCACCACCGGGACTTGGCTTCGCTGCTCCTGCTGTTCGCCCTCACTATTCCCGTCCGCAGATGATGATGACGATGTCTGAAAGTTGAAAAAAACGTAAGAGATTTGGAGAAGCAGCAGATATACTTACCAGATGCACGAAAATAATCACCTCACGGTCTGCTTGCGCCAATTCCTGCCGCGATGGGGAATACTCCGATTCTGAAGACATACTGCATGTAAAAATAATAAAAATCATTAGTACATACATAATTTAAAAGGACAGGCATATAATGTAATATACTCACATTCTTCGCTGATATAATGTGTTCTTGGTTGAATGTCTGCTCTTCAATCTGTCTAGTGTAGTAGTGGCAGAGTTTTGGCAGGCACCTCCTTTATATAGCCTTTTTTTTTTGGACTTTAGAAGATTCTAACTAGGATAAAAAGTGGACACCACCCAAAAAACGCTGCGCTAAAAAAGCGCATACCTGCGCATGCCAGTGCGCACGTATGCGCATCCATAGGCTATAATGGCCATTTTTAGCGCAAAACGTGCGCATACGTGCGCATGCGATTTTTTTCAAGGGCCAAAAAATGCAACATGCAGCGTCTGGAAAATACCATCGCACACCCCAAAAAAACGCAGCGCATGAAAATCGCATACATGCGCTTACAAGTGCGCAGGTATGCGCACCCATGTTAAATATAGGGGAAAAATCGCATGCGCACGTATGCGTTTTTTTCCAGCGCTAAAAAACGCAAATGTGAAACCAGCCTAAGGGGTGCAATAAGAGATAAAAATAATGCATTTAGAGAATTAAAGCAAGTAGGTAGTGATGAGGCATTAAATAAATACAGAAAATGAAATAAATTCTGTAAAAAGCAAATCAAGACAGCAAAGATTGAGACAGAGAGACTCATTGCCAGAGAAAGTAAAAATAATCCCAAAATATTCTTTAACTACATAAATAGTAAGAAACTAAAAAATGATAGTGTTGGCCCCCTTAAAAATAGTCTGGGTGAAATGGTGGATGAGGATGAGGAAAAAGCCAATATTCTAAATGACTTTTTTTCAACAGTATTTACACAAGAAAATCCCATGACGGATAACATGATCAGGGATAAAAATTCTCCATTAAATGTCACCTGCTTAACCCAGCAGGAAGTAAAGCGGCGTCTATAAATCACTAAAATTGACAAATCCCCGGGCCCGGATGGGATACACCCCTGAGTACTGCAATAATTAAGCACAGTCATAGATAGACCATTATTTTTAATCTTTAAAGATTCCATAATAACAGGGTCTGTACCACAGGACTGGCGTATAGCAAATGTGGTGCCAATATTCAAAAAGGGGACAAAAACTGAACTTGGAAATTATAGGCCAGTAAGTTTAACCTCAACTGTGGGTAAAATCCTGGAGGGTTTTCTAAGAGATACTATACTGGAGTATCTGGAGAAGAATACCCTTATGACCCAATATCAACATGGGTTTACAAGGGACCGTTCCTGTCAGACTAATCTGATAAGCTTTTATGAAGAGGTAAGTTCCGGACTGAACCAAGGGAATGCAGTGGACGTGGTGTACATGGACTTTTCAAAAGCTTTTGATACGGTGCCACACAAAAGGTTGATACATAAAATAAGAACAATGGGGATAGGGGAAAATATGTGTAGGTGGGTTAAGAGCCAGCTCAGGGATAGGAAACAAAGGGTGGTTATTAATGGAGCACACTCGAACTGGGTCACAGTTAGCAGTGGGGTACCACAGAGGTCAGTATTGGGTCCGCTTCTTTTTAACATATTTATTAATGACCTTGTAGGGGGCATAGAGAGTAGAATTTCAATATTTGCAGATGACACTAAACTCTGCAGGGTAATCAGTACAAAGGAGGACAATTTTATATTACAGGAGGATTTATGTAAACTAGAAGCTTGGGCTGATAAATGGCAAATGAGCTTTAATGGGGATAAATGTAAGGTCATGCACTTGGGTAGAACGAACAAGATGTATAATTATGTGCTTAATTGTAAAACACTGGGCAAAACTGTCACTGAAAAAGACCTGGGTGTATGGGTGGACGACAAACTCACATTAGTGGCCAGTGTCAGGCAGCTGCTGCAAAGGCAAAAATAATAATGGGATGCATTAAGAGGCATAGATGCTCATGAGGAGAACATAATTTTACCTCTATATAAGTCACACTTAGAATACAGTGTACAGTTCTGGTGTCCGGTGTATAAGAAAGACATAGCTGAACTGGTGCGAGTGCAGAGAAGAGCGACCAAGGTTATTAGGGAACTAGGGGGTCTGGAATACCAAGACAGGTTATTACACTCGGGGTTATTTAGTTTGGAGAATCAAAGGCTTAGGGGTGATCTTATTACAATGTATAAATATATGCGGGGACAATGCAAAGACCTTTCTAATGATCTTTTTACTCTTAGACCTGTGACGGGGACAAGGGGGCATCCTCTACATCTGGAGGAAAGAAGGTTTAAGCATTCTCACAGATGCGGATTCTTTACTGTAAGAGCAGTGAGACTATGGAACTCTCTGCCATATGATGTTGTAATGAGTGATTCCCTACTAAAATTTAAGAAGGGACTGGATGCCTTTCTTGAAAAGTATAATATTACAGGGTATATACACTAGTTTCCTTAATATTGCGTTGATCCAGGGAGCTAGTCTGATTGCCGTAAGTGGAGTCGGGAAGGAATTTTTTTCCCCAATCAGAAGCTTACTGTTTGCCACATGGGTTTTTTTTGCCTTCCTCTGGATCAACATGTTAGGGCAAGTTAGGATAGGATATGGGTTGAACTAGATGGACTTAAAGTCTCCCTTCAACCTTAATTACTATGTTACTATGCACTAAACGAAAGAAACCAGAGTGCAATGACGCTCACCACCACCGGGGGCAAGCTAAAACAAAAGACACCACTGTGTAATAATCCTAATGGCCACCGTGGGCAAAACCAAACTTAAGCACACAGCTTAAGGAAAAAAAAAAGGTTACATGTGCTTTTATCTGTCATGATCCAGCATGGATCATGACAGTATCAATCTTCTGCTTGAAAAAGGAGGCAGAGTCTTTGGCCGAGATGAGTGGAGAGGGAGGGTTGCTGGAGGATGGAGGAGAGACTTGAAAGTGTTGAATAACTGTTAAGGGTTGTGAGACATGGATGATATGAGAGATGAGAAGTATGTTTGTTTTGCTGAAGCAAGTGTGGCCTTGAAATTAGTGAGGGACTGTTTGAATGTGATGAAGTCCTTGTTAGAGTGTGATCTTTTCCATCTCCGCTCAGCAATCCTGGTAGCACGTCTCAGTTTTTTGGTAAGGCTGGTGTGCCAGGGATATCTTTCGATTTTGCGAGCTTTGGTATGTGTGAGAAGGGCGACTAATTCAAGAGCTGCAGCTATTGTGATGTTATATGAAAATGATGAAATGGTAAGAAAGGATGTTGAGAAGACCGAACTTTTAAATTCCTATTTTGCATTTGTTTTCTCTCAGAAAGAAACTGTAACATCAACTGATCTTCACTGTCCTATTAAAGGAATAGAAGAATCCAGGCTATACATAAACAGAAAGATATTGAGTGAATGCTTAGCTAACATAAACAAATTCAAGTATTCAGGTCCAGATGAATTACACCCCAGAGTACTGAAGGAGTTAGCAGAGGAAATTTTTGAATCACTCTCCATAATCTTTGAAAATTCTTGGAGATCAGTAGAAGTCCCAGAAGACTGAAGAAGATCAAATGTTGTTCTTACCTTCAAAAAGGGGAAGAAGGTGGACCCAGGGAACTTTAGACCGGTGAGTCAGACTTCTATACCAGGAAAGATCTTTGAACAAATTATTAAACAACATGTATGTAAGTACCTGGATTTGAGTGAAGTGATTAACCAGAGTCAGCATGGGTTTGTAACTAATAAGTCATGTCAGACTAACTTAATTTCCTTCTATGACACAATCACTGACTGGGTGGATCAAGTAAGTGCTGTAGATATAGTACAGTTAGGTCCATATATATTTGGACAGAGACAACATTTTTCTAATTTTGGTTCTAGACATTACCACAATGAATTTTAAACAAAACAATTCAGATGCAGTTGAAGTACAGACTTTCAGCTTTCATTTGAGGGTATCCACATTAAAATTGGATGAAGGGTTTAGGCGTTTCAGCTCCTTAACATGTGCCACCCTGTTTTTAAAGGGACCAAAAGTAATTGGACAGATTAAATAATTGTAAATAAAATGTTGATTTCTAGTACTTGGTTGAAAACCCTTTGTTCGCAATTACTGCCTGAAGTCTTGAACTCATGGACATCACCAGACACTGTGCTTCCTCCTTTTTGATGCTCTGCCAGGCCTTCACTGCGGTGGTTTTCAGTTGCTGTTTGTTTGTGGGTCTTTCTGTCTGAAGTTTAGTCTTTAATAAGTGAAATGCATGCTCAATTGGGTTGAGATCAGGTGACTGACTTGGCCATTCAAGAATATTCCACTTTTTTGCTTTAATAAACTCCTGGGTTGCTTTGGCTTTATGTTTTGGGTCATTGTCCATCTGTAGTATGAAATGACAACCAATCAGTTTGGCTGAATTTGGCTGGATCTGAGCACACAGTATGGCTCTGAATACCTCAGAATTCATTTGGCTGCTTCTGTCCTGTGTCACATCATTAATAAACACTAGTGACCCAGTGCCACTGGCAGCCATGCATGCCCAAGCCATCACACTACCTCCGCCGTGTTTTACAGATGATGTGGTATGCTTTGGATCATGAGCTGTACCACGCCTTCGCCATACTTTTCTCTTTCCATCATTCTGGTAGAGGTTGATCTTGGTTTCATCTGTCCAAAGAATGTTCTTCCAGAATTGTGGTGGCTTTTTTAGATGTTTTTTAGCAAAGTCCAGTCTAGCCTTTTGATTCTTGATGCTTATGAGTGGCTTGCACCGTGCAGTGAACCCTCTGTATTTACTTTCATGCAGTCTTCTCTTTATGGTAGATTTGGATATTGATACTCCTACCTCCTGGAGAGTGTTGTTCACTTGGTTGGCTGTTGTGAAGGGGTTTCTCTTCACCATAGAGATTATTCTGCGATCATCCACCACTGTAGTCTTTCGTGGGCGCCCAGTTCTTTCTGCATTGATGAGTTCACCAGTGCTTGCTTTCTTTCTCAGGATGTACCAAACTGTAGATTTTGCCACTCCTAATGTTGTAGCAATTTCTCGGATGTTTTTTTTCTTTCTGTTTTTGCAGTTTAAGGATGGCTTGTTTCACCTGCATGGAGAGCTCCTTTGACAGCATGTTTCCTTCACAGCAAAACCTTCCAAATGCAAGCACACCTCAACTCCAGGCCTTTTACCTGCTTAATTGAGAATGACATAACGAAGGGATTGCCCACACCTGTCCATGAAATAGCCTTGGAGTCAATTGTCCAATTACTTTTGGTCCCTTAAGGAGCTGAAAATCCTAAACCCTTCATCCAATTTTAATGTGGATACCCGCAAATGAAAGCTGAAAGTCTGAACTTCAACTGCATCTGAATTGTTTTGTTTAAAATTCATTGTGGTAATGTCTAGAAACAAAATTAGAAAAATGTCGTCTCTGTCCAAATATATATGGACCTAACTGTATATCTTGACTGCTGCAAAGCATTTGGCAAAGTATCTCACGCAATCCTTATTGAAAAAGCGACTAAGTATGGAATGGACAAGGCAACTGTTAGTTGGATTCATAACTGGCTTAGTGATTGGACCCAAAGAGTCGTCGTAAATGGCTGCACATTGATTTGGAAGAATGTCTCAAGTGGGATATCACAGGGCTCTGTTCTGGGCCCTTTATTGTTCAACATCTTTATCAAAGATTTACATGAAGGAATTGAGAGTATTAAATTTGCTGATGACACAAAGTTAGGAGGTATAGCTAATACTAGAGAAGAGAGAGAGGATTCAAAAAGATATAAATAAACTGGAGCAGTGGGCAGGGAAAAATGCAAAGTTCTACATCTGGGCAATAAAAATGAAAAAAGTATATACAGAATGGGAGGAATAGGGCTAAGCAACAGCACAGCACATGTGAAAAAGATTTGGGTATACTAATAGATCATTAACTAATCATGAGTCAACAGTGTGATACAGCAGCAAAAAAGGCAAATACAATTCTGGTATGTATTAACAGAAGCATACAGTCTAGATCACGTGAAGTCATTATCCCCCTCTACTCCTCTTTGGTCAGACCTCATCCGGAACACTGTGTCCAGTTTTGGGCACCACATTTTAAAAAAACATCAACACACTGGAGCAAGTTCAGAGAAGAGTGATCAGAATGGTGACCTGTCTGCAAACCCTGTCTTATGAGGAAAGGTTACAGGATTTGGGAATGTTTAGCTTGCAAAAAAGAAGACTGTCTACAAATATTTCAAGGGCTGTCACATTGTAGGAGGATCATCTTTATTCTCATTTGCACAAGGAAAGACTAGAAGCAATGGGATGAAACTGAATGAGAGGAGACACAGATTAGATATTAGAAAAAACTTTTTGACAGTGAGGGTGATCAATGAGTGGAACAGTCTTCAAACAGAGGGTGGACAGACATCTGTCTGGGATGATTTAGTGAATCCTGCTTTGGGCAGGGGGTTGGACCAGATGCCCCAGGAGATCCCTTCCAACTCTACCATTCTATGATTCTATATAAAGCGGCAGCTGCATCCGCATTCTGTAAGGAACTTATGTCTGTAAGAGGGAGAAGGGATTCAGACAGTGAGTGTAGATCGAGGGTCTGCAGAGATTAAGGAAGAGCCATCTGTATACCAAATATGGAAAGTGCATCTTTCGGGTAGACCTATCTTCTGTTTCTTGGGTACATCATCTCTGAGACTGGACAGAAAATACATCCTGAAAAGGTGTCCGCCATCTTAAAGTAGCCCCATCCTGACGGTCTGAAAGATATCCAATGGTTTCTCAGATTCACAAATTCCTAGAGGAAGTTCATTCTGCATTTCTCCTCTTGGACTGCTCCTATTTCTGCCCTGACCCACAAGCGTTCAAATCCTAAGATATGGACTCCAGAGACTGAAGAAAAAACTATCTCTTTCTTACTTTCAAGTAAGAGCACGGTGAGCATAAAAAGGAAAAGCAAGGTTGAATTGTGGATAAAATAAATCTTGTTTAATTGTTCATTCAAAAAATGTTTACAAAAATGAAGAAAAGTGAGTTCATAGCACGCAATATATATGTTAAATTAAAACAAACAAGCAAACATAGTTCTTACGTATGGCTTCAAGATCAACAGCTGGTCCGTGTGTGTACGAGAATCTCCAGCTAAGGGAGATCTGACTGAACAGAGTTAGACTGGCTTTTATACTATTTTGACCTATAAACTACAACCACATATGGTGAGCTACCACTATGTTCACAGCTTCTTTCCATATTAGAAAACTCTATTATTTTTGCAATATGCATATAGTTATTTTTGCAATATCTTAGTTTGAGAAACTTAAGCCTAAGGCCTGTAATCTTTAGAACCATTCATAACCTCTAAATAGTCACATATTGACAGTTTTGACAAGTGCCCTATAGGTTTGACAAGCAGGGAACAGATGTATGAGCCAAAATCCTCAGAATAGCTCTCTCATTCACTAACCAGAGTCTCTGCTGACTAAGTTAGACTCTGCATATGTTAAGAAATCTATATTATTTTTTATTATAGAAATACTGATATTTTACAGTTCCCCCTGATTATGATTTTGAGAAATGTCATAATCAATCCTAAACTCATTCTCTCACCATTCGTATCATATTCATTCTTTATTCTGAAAACCTTGTATCAACATCTGCTTTGAATGTCATCTGAATTTTCAAACCTATTGTAAAAACAAAATTTAAATCAGAGTTATATTTTTCCGTTTTAACATCTCTCTTAAAATATCATCTTCCTTTTTCATTTCTATCTTTATATTCTTATAAATTCTCTTAATTTTACACCTAATAATTATTTGATATACTATACACAGCAAAACTATGATAAAAATGATAACAATAGGATTAGATAATACATTTCCTGCTGCCATTTTCACTGAAGACTGTGACCAACTAGTTACGGATTTTCCTAAATTTCTCCACCAAGATGAGCCTGACATACTCGTCCATTCATGTTCAATATCATTTAAATTACCTTGTTCATGTCTAAATACAATTTCGGCTTCTTTTAATTGTTTTGTCAACAGATTTAATAAACCCTTGTCTTTCTTTATCTCATTTGTCCACAAATCCCAAGGAAATTTATTGACTTGTGACAAATTGAACTGGATTGGAAGGATTTTCAGATGTCTTGAGCCTATTGACGTAATATTAATGCTTCCTTCCTTCTTTGTGAGAGTTTTAACATTTCCTTCAATACAATATAAACCTATTGTCAGATTTTCAAGCATGTACACAAGATGAGAAGAATGCAGAAACAACTTCTTTTCCTGACATAACTTGGAAACATATCTTGTTAGCGCTTACTGGTGTCACCAAGTCATGTATCGTGTGTACATTCTCAACTCTGGCATGACATGAGGTATGATTATGGAAACATGAATGCTAAATGACTTTATCCTGTCCAGGTAGACACATTTCCTTGGAAACAAAATTTAACCATGGCAAAATGTCTAATTGTTCAGTGTTTATACCATTAAATGCAAAATCTGTGTACTGTAATTGATAATATAGCAATTGTGTAGGACTAACAGAAAGTCCCAGAACACTTGTAGGAACCAAGGTTTCTTCTCTTCCTGACACTGAAATCAGTGATGTTCCGACACAAATGTTCTGTTCACATCCTATCCACTTATTTACCCACAAGTCTGTATGGTTTAACGCAAAGTTATATTCTGTAGGCAAATTAATCCCAAAGGTGTAATTCCACTTTGTAAGGCTTGTGCAATCATTTTCAGATTGGTGGAATATTCAATCTGAATTTCTAGACATGTTTTGGCCACTTGGGATTCCTGTTCACTTTCCATTAAAGCTAAAGTAGCGTCTTGTAGATGTGATACAGAAGATCCCAATACAGCAGCAGTGTTCAAAACCATCTTTTCAAGGACTTGATTCAAACTTTTCTGAATCTTTACCCCGTTACCTCCAATAAACCCAATATTTTCCAGATCTGATTTAAGTGTATGAATGTCCATAGTGTTAATTAAACTTCCTACTGTTCCTAATCCCACCAAAATACCTTCAAACACTCCCCTCTTACTTCTAACCTGTGTTGAAGTTCTTTTCCCAAACCATTGTTCTATTCCCATCTCCATGTTAGTGAGATGTGACTGACACTGGGGATATCTAGAAGAGACTTTCCAGTTAGACATGTTAAAAGTCCATACCATAGTCAGAAACACTCCATCTCGTAATAGAGGTTTAGATTGGAATTGATTGATTTGAAAAGGAGTAGATGGTTGAAATCTTGTCTGTGTGCATACATTATCTACTGCTGACCATATGTTTACTTTTACATCTCTACATTGTTTGTAGTCATTTTTCGTTAAAACGCAACATTGGTAAATTCCAGAATCCTTGGGAGATGGATTATCTACAGAAAAAATAAAATCCTTATTCAACCATCTCACATTACCAGATTGACCTCTGTATATAACATTTGTTGGACCATTTAAAAAACTTCCCAAAAATGATTTATCTTTGGTCCATGTTAACAGAGATTCTGAAGGTAACTCTAACCTCGTGTTGCATTTTGATAATAAAGGAGACATATTTTCTTGACTATATACTGCTTGTGGTGTAACCCTTACTTTTGGAGCTATAGTATTTGAAACTGTAAAAACTACAGATACCTGTACTTGTACTGGTTCTCTGGTTATTTGAAAGTTCCATGTTTTTACCTAATCCTCATCTCCTTCTGTAATAGAAAGAAATGAAGGGTCTAAAACTTTCCCACAAAGTTGTGCCTTTAACCAAGCATCTGTTTTGGATGTTTCAACTTTCCCTTTTGCGATCATATCATTTGTAATATCGCCTGACCACACAGCTTTCTCTTCACCTCTTTTCTCTATATTCCAGAATAACACATCTGTAGGACTGCATTCCCATGTGCCTGTCTTATTATTGTGTATATAATCTCCTTGTAACTGTGTGAACTTCGTCTTAGGTCCTGTGGCAGCATGTAATATTATGTCAGTGTCGTGTATGAAGTGTAGCTCAATACAGCATTTTGCACCAAAACCCATGCAAATGTTTCCAGTAATATCTACTGAATCGTCCGGTATGTCTTCATCTATTACGTTTTGTAGATTAGTTCCTCTTGGTTTCTGTTAGCGTGGGTGGTCTGGAGCAGGAAACTCCGGGAGTGGACCCTCTGGACCGTGGCACCAAGGGGCCCCGGGCGAGCAGCCAGGTGGAACCGACCCCTATACAGGGACCATTAGGAGCAGGCCCAGGGGTTCGAGTACCATGGTAGCCGGTACCGAGAGGGGCGGCTCAGGATGGACCGGAGTAAGACGGCAGGAACACTGAAGGCAGGACTGGAGTAGGACAGCAGGAACACTGAAGGCAGGACTGGAGTAGGATGGCTGGAACACTGGAGGCTGGACTGGAGTAGGACAGCAGGAACACTGGAGACAGAACTGCGGAAGAGAACCAGGAACATGGGTAGCATGACTGAGAAGCTACTGCGAGGAGCAGCCGAGACTGGAACTGCAGGAGCAGAGTGCACACGATGAAGCGAGGTCAGAGTGTTAGGAAACACAACGATCAGGTGCCTCCCTCAGGGGGAAGCGGCCTGATATGGCCCCATCTGGTCAGCCATTGGTCCAAAGGTGCTTCCGGGTCAGGGCACAGCCGGAGCATAAGAAGCAGGAAGGAGGCACGGCCGCAGCCTATGGCGCATGCGCATAGCATGCAGGGAAGGCATCGGTCGCGAGCCCATCTCAGGTGACCGCCGCGGCCGTCGGGTGGAGAGAGGCTGCGGCGTGGGAGCGGAGGCCGACTGCAGCGTGGGAGCGGAGGCCGGGTGAGTATGGCGGAGCGGTGTAACAGTTTTCTTGGATGAAACACAAAAAGAAAGCACAGAATAACAAATGTGCAAAAATACCCTGCAGTAAAAAAATATGACAGTAATCAGCAAGTGCTGGTGAAAAGATGACAACAAATACAGGGTATTTAGTCAATACGTTTTTTTGCAAAAAAGTGTATACCAACCCACTCCACCTCGTCAAGGTAACCCTTAATGGAGCAGTCCCTATCTAATGTATTTAAAACCTGAACATATGAACAGTGTCTAAATGAACAGGGCACCACTTGCCCATACTAGGAAGTGCCTGTCTTAATCCTGTTCATTTAGACACTGTTCATATGTTCAGGTTTTAAATACAGTAGATAGGGACTGCTCCATTAAGGGTTACCTTGACGAGGTGGAGTGGCTTGGTATACACTTTTTTTGCAAAAAAACATATCAACTAAATACCCTGTATTTGTTGTCATCTTTTTACCAGCACTTGCTGATTACTGTCATATTTTTTACTGCAGGGTATTTTAGCACATTTGTTATTCTGTGCTTTCTTTTTGTGTTTCAGTCAGTGGGTGGTGTGAACACTGTCCGACTGACTTGTTCACATTTGTGCATGTCACATGTGTTTTTAATCCATTGGTTTCCTTGGATGTAGAGTTCCTTTGAAAAGTTCATTCACTTCACTAGTATTTGTTCCAAGATGTAGAATATCTTCAGTGTAGATCACAGTTGAAATGGTACAAAACAGCAGAAATGTGATTCCAATCAGATAGTAGCTTTTCCTGGGAAATGTCTTTTTATCCTAAAGGATTGGTGTTGAATCCCTCCCATCAAGGACATGGAGTTTCGTATTCCAGTTCTTATTGGAATCCATTTCTTCCTAAAAGAAATGCAGTATCATTATTTTGCAATATACAATTTGCATTGATCAACATGTACCCACAATCTTTGTTGTCTGCGGGTATTTTTAACCACCTTAGATGTTCGTTGCACAAGAATCATAACTTGTCCCATGGTTTCGATGATTTCAAAGGGACCTTCCCAATTACTTTCCCAAGGTCCATTCTTCCTAAAAGATTTAATCATCACTAGAGCCCCTATCTTGAATTTGGATACATATGGTGGCTCCATTCTCTGCATTCTTGATGCAGCATGTGGAAGAATCGTTTTCAAGTTTTCCTGCAACAATTGCAACCATTTGGACCTTGCAACAGCATCTTTTTGTGGTGTGGACAAAAGTGGTTCATGAGGAAAAATCAATGGCATTTTTCTTCCTGTCATCAGTTCAAAAGGAGTAAACAGAGTTGTGGCAGAAGTTGTTCCTCTTACACTCAACAGTACAAAAGGTACTGCTGAAATGTCAAGAGATTCAGGTTCAAACACCTCTTCTCCTGTCATGGCTGCCTCTTTGGCTAGCATATCTGCGGTTGCATTTCCAACAGATAATTCATCATCAGATTTTGGGCCGGAACTTTGACAATAGCAAAACCATTAAGGTTTTTTGATGTCATCTTGAAAATTGTTTTCAGTGTATCACTGTGAACAAGAGTCTTATTGGATGAATCTAAATAGCCTCTTTTTTTCCCAAACTGGCAAGTAATCTGTCAGTGATCTAACAACATAGGAGCTGTCGCTGCAGATTGCAATGGGACACTGATCATCTGCTTCATTCAGATGTAGTACCATTTTTACTGCTTCTAGCTCTGCCCTCTGAGCTGAAAAATGTCTCGGTAATTTGTGCTTCACAACCTGTCCTCTTTTGGGATAAAAAATGGCATATACTGAATAATATTGCCCATCTGAATAGAATCTGGAACCATCTACAAAAATTGGTTCATCTGTTACCTCTGCCTTCCATCTGAAAAGTGATGGACTTGGATCCTGAAAAGACTGTAAACAATCATGAGTTTGTCCTTCATATTGCATCAGCTGAGGAAGAACATATTTGGCCTTATAATCTACCTCAATTTGTTTGGGAGACAATGACAATAACCAATGAGCAAATCTCTGATGTGACACACCTGGAATATTGTTCTCAAAGACAAGTTTTAGTGTAGAATGAGGAGTTTGCAAGATGATTTTGTTGAACCCAACAATATGTTCGGTTGCTTTGACTGCAAAGTACACACCTACCAGGTGTCTTGCACAGGTCTCAAAACCTCTTTCAACAGGTGAAAGAAGCTTAGAAAAATAGCCCCAAATTCTCCACTCTTCTCCCTGCAACTGTAACAACACAGCAGACACCGATGTCTCTGATGTGTGCACTTGCAGAGCAAATGGAGCCGAAGGATCTACTGTGGACAAAGCAGGTGCATTTTGTAAATTCATTTTCAATTGTTCAAATGAGGTTTGTTGTTCATCATCCCAAGGACCAAAGTAATCACTGTTTTCACCTTTCAAAAGATCATATAAAGGTCTTGCCTTGTCTGCAAAATTCTCAATGAAATCCCTTGAATAATTCATAAGACCTAAGAAATGTCTCAATGCCTTGTGTGATGTCGAATTGGTAGGGAAGCAATTGCCTCAATTCTCTCCTGCAGTGGCTGCCTTTTTCCTGGACTCAACAACACTCTTAAAAATCTGACCTCAGTCTGCATTAATTTGACCTTCTTGGTATTCAATTTCAATCCTGCATCATGCAACAACTCCAACAATTCTGTCAGAAGAGAAACATGTGTCTCTTTATCCTCGGTAGACAATAAAATATCATCCGCATGTTGCAAAATGCAATCAGGCCTCGAAAATCTGGATAATACCTTTGCCAATGCCTGATGGAAAAACACTAGGTGAAAAATGTGCTCCTTGTGGTAACCTGCAAAACAGATATTGCTCGTCCAAGAAAGTAAATGCAAACTTATACTGACAGCTCTTTTCAAGAGGTATTCTAAAGAAACCATTACTGATGTCCAGTACAGAGAAGTTTTTTGCCTTTGCATTCAACCTTGCCATCATGTCATGAGTATCTGCCACTATTGGTGCCACATTGGGGGTATGTTTGTTAAACATCCGCAAATCCAGTATCATCCGATAAGAACCATCAGATTTCAAGACACACCACAAAGGATTGTTACTTACACAACAACAAAAGTTTTGTGTGTTGCTAATTAGCCTTTCGGATAACACCTTGATCTAGCAATTCCTGTAGGATCTTTGACATAGAATCAATTCATTCTGGAGGCAATTTATACTGACGCTGTGGCGGGGGATCTCGTCCTTCCACATTTACAACAACATCCTTCATTGTACCAACCTCATTTCTGAACTGAGCCCAAAGAGAAGGAAAAAGCTGTGCAATTTCTGTCAATACCTCATCACCATTAGTTTCAGGCCACAAATGGTCTGATGACACAACATCTTTTAAGCAAATACTTCCAACATGGCTATAATCATTAGGGTCAATGACTACAGGTTTACAACCATTGGAATCTTTCCAGATCACTTGATTTCCCAGATCAACTACCCATCCGAATTTCTGCATAAAATCTGTGCCAAGTATATTTTCAGAATCACGACAATACCAAATGTCAATTTCTGTTTTGAAAGAACTAGGTATTTCCAGTGTCACATTGGGAACTAAGGTCGCTTTAGTTCCACCTTTTCCACTGAAACCGACAATTATACAAACTGGTGAATCTGGGTTTAGCTTCAAATCAAGATTAGTAACACTTAACTGAGCTCCTGTGTCAATGAGAAATACAGCATTCTGTCCTGCTAAACTTCCTTTGATAAATGGTCTTCCACAGTCATCCAATGTAACTCGAGTCACAAATTCCAATGGATGTGGTATAGGAATAGTCTGTGATTGTCAGAAAGATAAAGGAGATGGGAGAAGACTAGCGTCCTTTTTAAAAGACCTTGGAATTCTATCCCTTGACACTGTCTCCTTCACTGTCATCTCTCTGATCTGTCTGATTAATGGTGCATATGGTGACTGTGTTTGTCTGTTGGCAGTATGAGTAGGTGCAGAAGATTGTAATGCAGGTGCGGAAGGTGTGGTGTATGATTTTGGCATGAGTCCATTTTCCCTTCCAAGCTTACCTGTTCCTTGTGTACCTATCTCTGATTCTGCTCTCAAAAATGTCCTAGACTGCCACTTCAAATGTCCAGGTATACCACAAAAATAACAATGGATATTGTTCTTTTGTGTAGTATTTTTACCTCTATGATCAATGTGATCCCTGTTCTTGGAGATTACTGTGGATCTAGGTTTCAACTGACTGTCTTCTTTCTCATGAACTACAGCTATTTTAGCTTTGACCTGGTTTTTTTTCATGGATCTCCTTATTCTGTCAATAAAAACTGCTGCTTCTTGCAATGATGGCTGAGTGTTAGCCAATTGCACTGAGACAGGATCTAAGTACTTGAACTTTTTACAAAAAATGTGATCATGGATGCTGGCTCCTCGTGAGGCCTGAGATCCATTACTGTTATGAGCTCATTTTCTGCTCCGCCAGTTGAGAGTTCTCCTTCCGTTCTTCCTCTGGTGGTGACAGGAAGTAGTGAGGTTGGTTTAATTGGTAGTGATCTGCCACCTGATGAGGAAGATAATGATTGGATCTCTGGAGTATCAGACTGGATATAAGACAGTTGACGCCCTATCCTGTTGCTGGTGATTCAGTCTGCTTCTCAGGTCTTGGACTCAGCTCTGTTCCAGTCTTCTCAAGTTAAGTTTGTTTTTGCTAATATTCACACTTGCTCTTGTTGGTCCATTCAGTTTTTTGTGTGGTCAGCCAGCCCGGCTGGGCTGTGCTGAATTTCCACTCTTATTTATCTGTATTTGCCAATTTGCCTTTTTTTGTCCCTTATTAGATTGGCCTCTTTTTGCTCTGTCTCAGAATATTTCAGAGTGCTGATATAGTGGGAGAAATCTAGTGACTTCAGGGTTAATTTTGCTATCAGTTGTGTTGGACATTATTTTTGGTAGGGTTTTTGGCAGATTGCAGACAGTGTCTTTCCTTTCCTGTCCTTTCTAGTTAGTCGGGCCCCATTGTTTGCTCAGCCTATTTTCCTGCCTTTGTGTGTGTTTTCATCTTGTTTCACCGTCAATACATGTGTGGGGGCTGTCTTTCCTTTGGGGTCTGCTCTGGTGCAGTTAGTTTTCCTCTTTTCCTGCTTTAGGCTTATGTAGCTCTCCGGTTGTGACGAGGCGTCTAGGACCAACGTAGGAACGCTCCACGACTGCTGCTAGTTGCGTGGTTAGAATCAGGGATTTGCAGTCTGCATAGTTACCAACCTCTCTGGTTTTCTGAGACTTAGCTTGTGTTGTTTTTTTTTTCCTCGGCGACCCATTCATAACACATTACCATTCTATAGACCTGTTCAAATTTTACCAAAAAAGAGAATGGATGATCGGAAATATTTGTTTGTAAATTCACTAAAATATCAACTGTAGGCATGTCTTCTCCGGTTGTAAACAACACTAATTGTCTAAGTCTTCCTTTGTACTATGTGTCATTTCATGATCGTTATTTAATCTGGGTGTGGTCTGTAATCTTTTTCCCATAAGTGAAGGTAACCATACTTTGAATATCTTATTTTTTTTGTTCATCATTAAGATTGAATTTGTCTGTGTTTGATTCAAAAATGTCAGCATTATAAAAGGCATCCATCTTATCATTGTAATTTGGAATGTCTTTTACAATTTTTATTAACTGATCGTGTATTTTCAGATTAATGCGTGCTGCTCTGTCCTGTAATTTTTTCCGTTGTATGTCATCTGCCCGTAAATCCTCTACTGTGACCTCTAGATCTTGTGTGTCTGGTACAAATGATATAGCAGTACTGTCTTCCTGTTTACCTGTTGATCTTTTTTTATATCTTGTCGTAATTTGGACAATAACTCTGTCCGAGTATCAATCTGATCCTCCAATTGTTCAATATGTTCTGACAATATCAAACAATTTGGACAATAAAAGTAATCCCTGTCAGACTCCTGTGTGTCACCTGGAGTGTCAGTGTGATTAATTTCTTGTGTGACAATACATGTTTTATAGGTGTTAGGTTCAGTTTTCTCAAAGACTAGGCTATTGTACACGTGGACTAGCTGCATGACATTTTGAAGCTTCCTTTGTAACTTTTTTACTGAGAAAAACCTCTTATCAATTTTAACATATTCTGCTTCACATTGACTATACAAACTAGACCAAAATTGTGCATCTGTATGACTATGAACATACTTAAACTCTGTTACTTTTCTTAGAATAATCATGTATAAAATCCATTTTCTCACCTATGGAGCGTCTTTTCCTCTCCTGGGTTGATCCAACCGTCAATGTATGGTCCTCTGTGTCCTTATGCCATCCTCAGATCTCCGTCTGAATGGGACGCATGGAGCTCTTTTGAGATCCTCACCCGTCGTCTGTAGATTCAGTCTGATCCTTGTGCCATGAAATAGCAGAGTTCTCCCCCCTTGTACAACCGATGAAGGAATGCCAGCCAAAATTAGCACTAAAGGTCAATCTGGCCAAGGCTCGCCAAAATGAAGAAAAAAACTATCTCTTTCTTACTTTCAAGTAAGAGCACGGTGAGGATAAAAAGGAAAAGCAAGGTTGAATTGTGGATAAAATAAATCTTGTTTAATTCTTCATTCAAAAAATGTTTACAAAAATAAGAAAAGTGAGTTCATAGCACGCGATATATATGTTAAATTAAAACAAACAAGCAAACATAGTTCTTACGTATGGCTTCAAGATCAACAGCTGGTCCGTGTGTGTTCGAGAATCTTCAGCTAAGGGAGATCTGACTGAACAGAGTTAGACTGGCTTTTATACTATTTTGACCTATAAACTACAACCACATATGGTGATCTACCACTATGTTCGCAGCTTCTTTCCATATTAGAAAACTCTAGTATTTTTGCAATATGCATATAGTTATTTTTGCAATATCTTAGTCTGAGAAACTTAAGCCTAAGGCCTGTAATCTTTAGAACCATTCATAACCTCTAAATAGTCACATATTCACAGTTTTGACAAGTGCCCTATAGGTTTGACAAGCAGGGAACAGATGCATGAGCCAAAATCCTCAGAATAGCTCACTCATTCACTAACCAGAGTCTCTGCTGACTAAGACTCTGCATATGTTAAGAAATCTATATTATTTTTTATTATAGAAATACTGATATTTTACAGAGACACAGAACGCCTTTGTGTATTTAAAACAAGCCTTCTCCTCAGCTCCTGGACAATAATTAGCAGGGTTTTTTTTTAAGTTAATACTTCTTCCTCAGGAGCCAGAGCCATTGTTACCTAGAAGTCTCCTTCTGGCCATATGGTGACCTGCTGCTTTTTTCCCAAATCTTCTCAGCTCCAGAACGCAACTGCTCGATAGGCAATAGAGAACTGTTAGCAATAAATCTGGTTCTGGAAAAATGGCGATTCTCGCTTGAAGGAGTGATGCATACTGTGGTTATCTTCACTGACCACAAGAATCTAGCCTAGCTACAGTACACACAGTGGCTTAATCCACAACAAGCCAGGTGGTCTCTGTTCTTCACCCTCTTCAACTTCACTCTCTATTTCCGGCCTGCTGATAAGAATGTCAAGGCGGATGCACTCGTTAGGTCTTTTTTGTCTTCCTATTATGACGAAGAGCCTTCCAAAATAATTACGGTCGATCCATTGGACTTGTCCATGCCCCCATCCGGAAAATCTTACATTACCTGGAAAAACTTACATTGCTGAACAAGACAGGAAGCGAATTCTTCTGTGGGGTCACTTTTTTAAGTTGACTGGCCATGCTGGACAGAAGAAAATGTCTCTCCTCATTTCCCGACATAAGTGGTAACTGACTCTGCACAAGGATATTGCAGATTTTGTTTCTGCCTGTCCCTCTTATGTCCAGATCACTAAAATGCTCGGGTGCTCGTTGCTCAGGTCGAGCAAATTGGAATACTCGGGTACTCGGACAGAACAACGAGCCCATGTAAGTCTATGGGAGACCCGAGCATTTTTACCGCGATTCCCCCCGGGGGTCCTTTCAAGGTCTAAAAATGTCAGAAAATGATGGAAACACTGCTCAAATGACATGGGAACTTCATGGCAACTGCCCCTGGAAGTATCTCTCACTCCTAGGTCACCGCTCAAAACAATGTGGTCAGAGTTTTACAGGCGCACCAAAAAACCTACAAAAATGAAGCCAAAATGGATTTTGCTGGGAAATGTTTTAAGGAACATCCTTTCCAAGGTAATGGCTTTTATCTAAGCCAAAATAATTAACCCAAAACAAAAATATTCCTCCACCACTTGGGCTATGTTCACACACAGTGTTTTTGAGGTGTTTTGCAACTTTAGCGTTGCTTTCAACCAATACAAATGCATTCACTGTGAAATGTCATTGCAACATTTAACAACCAACCCTAGCTGGCTATGTGGTGTGTGACACATAAGCGGACACATCTTGTTTCATTTATGAAGGAGTGACTCTTAAAGTCACAGAGCCTATTTTTTACAGGGGCATCAGGCAGCATTAATCTTCTTAAAGGGCCATTAATAAGCAGTGGGTCTCCTATGCTGTTATTGCCTATGCAGTGAGTGGATGGGCTGCCAAGAATTACGATGCACCCCAATACCCCTTTCACGAGAGGTACAGGAGGGTTTCTTGAAAAAATGTTGCATTGAATGCAAGGCCTGGCTTGCCCCAAAGTTACATGCACCCCAAGCCACATACTGGATGGCCACGGGAAAATCCACTTCACATTATTCACTTCGTAATCCCAAACTCTTTTCTTATGCATTAATTGCAAGGCGTGCCCTGCTGCCAAGTCATATGCACCCCAATATGCCTTTGAACATAGGTACTGGATGGGCCAAGGAAAATCCACTTCACATTATTCATTTTGTACTCCCATACTCTTTTCTTATGCATTGATATCAAGGTCTGCCCTGCTGCCAAGTCATATGCACCCCAATATGCCTTTGAACCGAGGTACTGGATGGGCACAGGAAAATACACTTCATATTATTCATTTTGTACTCCCATTCTGTTTTCTTATGCATTGACTGCAAGGCCTTCCCTGCTACCAAGTCATATGCACCCCAATATGCCTTTTAACCCAGGTACCGGACGGGCACAGGAAAATCCATTTCATATTATTCATTTTGTACTCCCATTCTGTTTTCTTATGCATTGTCTGCAAGGTCTACCCTGCTACCAAGTCATATGCACCCCAATAACCCCAATCCCCGCTTGCAAGAAACATGGAGGAGGGCCTCTCAAAAAAAAAAGTCCCATTAAAAAGGAGCAGGTCTCCTAGACTTGTAATGCCCATACACTAAGTGTATGGCCTGGCAAACATTTTCTCCTGTGGGGTACACCTGAACCTTTTTCATAACAAGTATTTTACGCCCAGCAAAACCACCCACCCTTGTTTGGAATTTGACACTGGCTGTAGCAGCGCGGAACACGCTAACGCTGTTGATCTAGTGGCGGCGGATGATGACACGTGGAGGAAGGCCTGATTAAAACTATGCCCACTTTAAAGGAGCGGGTCTCCTAGACTTGGAATGCCCCTACACTTGGGCTGGCAAACATTTTCCTCTGTGAGGAACACCTCAACCTTTTCCATAACAAGTATTTTACATCCAGCAAAACAACCCACCCTTGTTAGGAATTCGACACTGGCTGTAGCAGCATGGAACACTTTAACGCTGGTGATCTTGTCGTAGCGGAAGATGAGTCATGGAGGAAGGCCTCATTAAAAAATATGCGAAATGTAAAGGAGTTGGTATCCTAGACTTGAAATGCCCATACACTAAGTGTATGGGCTGGCAAACATTTCCCCTGTGGGGTACACCTCAACCTTTTCCATAACAAGTATTTTACACCCAGCAAAACCACACACCCTTGTTAGGAATTTGACACTGGCTGTAGCAGCATGGAACACGTTAAATCTGGTTATCTACTGGCAGTGGATGATGAGACGTGGAAGAAGGCCTCATTAAAAAATAGGCCCAATGTAAAGGAGCGTAAATGATACACTAAGTGTATGGGCTGGCAAACATTTCCCCTTGGGGGGTACATATTTTTTGAAATTTGGTGACGGGCATCATAACACCCTTGCCAAAAATAGAGTGGCTGGAGCATGATGGAATACGTTCACCCTGGTGTTCAAGTAGTGGTGGATCGTGAGGATGAAGAGAAGGAGGAGGAGGACACCAAATAGCCAAGATCATGAAGCGTATACCCATGTGTGGGTATGAAGAGGTGTATGGGAATACACCTCCCAAAAAGACACTACATTGGAGTTTATGTTTCGCTGTCATCATTTGGTGGTGTCGAGAAGTCTGGCCCAATCCATCCCTTGTTCATTTTTATAAGAGTCAGCCTGTCTGCATTTTCCATTGAAAGGCGAATGCGCTTATCTGTGATAATTACACCAGTGGCACTAAAAACCCGCTGTGACAAAATGCTAGCGTCAGGGCAGGCCAGGACTTCCAAGGCATAGAGAGCCAGTTCATGCGACGTGTCCAGCTTGGATACCCAATAATTAAAAGGCACTGAGGAATCACGGAAGACATTTGTACTGTCAGCAAGGTACTCCCTCTGCATCTTATAAAACTGTCATGATCACGTGAGACTGGACACACCGCCTCCAGCAGGGCGAATTTATATGACATGCGTGACCCTGGATGCACCGCCTCCAGCAGGGCGAATTTAAACAATAGCACGTGCAGCCGGATACACCGCCTCCAGCAGGCGAATTTCAGTGGTGCACGTATGTCTGGATACACCCCCTCCAGGAGAGTGAATTTCAGAATAAAGGGGAAAACCAGGGAAACAATTACAATGGTGGCCCTGCGATAGGGAACGGGGATGTGGAGACCTCCTGCACTCCCCTGAGTCAGTGTCTCTACACTCCTAACGATCCCTAGGCCGTTTCCGCAACGGGAGCCGATCAGGATACCTAATATCCCTAGCTCACCCTGCACCTAGCCCTTTCTAATGAAGTGGACGGTGCAGACACTAATCCCACCACTGCACTGAAACACACATAAGGGAAAGTGACAAACAGGGAACACAACTTAGCTTTGCTCTGTTGCTAATGCTCCCAGCAGCAGAGTCCAACACCTGAGTGCATCTTCCTCCGACTGTGTCCAACACCTGAGTGCAACTTTACAGCAACAGCGTCCAGCACCTGAGTGCCGCCTTGGAGCAAGAGTCCAGCACCTGAGTGCAGCTATCCAGCAACAGAGTCCAGCACCTGAATGCAACTGTCCAGCAACAGAGTTCAGCACATGAGTGCAGCTTTCCAGCAACTGAGTGCAGCTCTACACCATAGCTGCCACTCCACCAAGCTTTGCAGGTACTCCTCACTGACACCATAGCTACCACTCCACCAAGCTATGCAAGACCTCCTCACTGACACCATAGCTGCCACTCCAGGACTCTGACTGAGCTGCCCGGGACTCTCTCTCTCCTGCTCCTTCCTTCACCCAGGATGGTTGGAAAAGACCAATAATATCACCAACAGTGAGTGAGCACAACTGACACACCTTTATTGAGCCATCACACCTGTTAGTGATTCCGGTGCAATAACACTATCCACCACCGGGGCCAACTAGAACTAAAAACACCAGTGCAATGACCATAACGGCCACCGGGGGCAAAAACCAACCTTAAGCACAGCTTAAGGAAAAAAAAAGGTTACTTCTACATTTATCTGTCAGATTCAACCTGGATCATGACAAAAACATTGCATTCCTTGTGAGATTACCCCACGCCTCAGAGCCAGGGCCATGGGAGGGTCTGAGAAAACTGTCCCAGAACTTTGCCAGTGTTCCCCTGCCTCTGCTGGATTGGAGTTCTGTCTCTCTCGCCTGTCCTCCTTGGTTGGCCAATGAACTGTTATCTCTGCCGCCAGCGTTTTGAGATGGGAATTTTTTTAATAATTCGGCAACAATGGCCCTCTGGTACACCTGTCTGCTTCTGGAACAAGAGATTGAAAGTTCTCCCTGTAGCGTGGGTCTAAAAGTGTCACTTTGTCGCTGACAAAGGCAGCGTGCCGAAACGCATGTTGGGGAGGGCGCCCATCCAGGAGACCAGGAACATACTACACTACTTTGTAAGTTACATGTTATTACTATGATTTTTTGCAGTAGCACTAACCAAATTTGGTATTTCATTTTATTTATATTTTGATTTACTATACTCATACAACAATAACCCAGTTTTTTTGGCACTCTGTGTTTCTTGTGTTTTATTGGTGGTAAGGCTGGTAGTTTTGCTACGCCTGCTGATGCTGGCATGACAGGTGTTGCAAATGGCCTGTTTTGGGGTTATCGGCAGAGTCTTTAAAAATAACCAGACTCGGGAAGACCTAACAGTTGGACTGGCAACTTCCGTCATGTTGGTGTTATGGGGAGCGGTTGCAAGCCTTCTGTCTGCAGCCACCTCACTGCTTCTTCCTGCCTGAAGTGGTGCTACACCTACCTCCCCCTGTGTGCTGCTGTCCTCACTCTGCATGTCCTCCTGCCAGGCTGGGTCTGTTACTATATCATCCAAAACCTCCTCTTCCACTTCCGCACCCTGGTCCTCCTCCTGACTTTCCGGCAAATGTGTCTCATCATCTTCCACCTCTTGTGACCGTGGCTGCTCAAATATTTGTGCATTGCTGCATGGAATATCATCTTGCCCCACTTCAAGTGGACCAGGCTTGAGGCACGAATCTCCAAATGGAAAACTGAACAGCTCTTCGGAGTGTTGTCCAAGTGTGGGATCAGTTGTCTCAGGGCACTCAGCATGGTGGGAGGAAGGAGGGTCAGGGTGAGGAATATGCGGTCCAGATTCACAGCTGCTTTGACTTGACCATGTGGACAACAGGGTGCTGGTGGTGGTGGATAAGTAACTGAAAGTATTATCCACTATCCAACCAACAACCTTTTCACACTGCTCGGGCTTCAATAGTGCTGTCTTGCTGCGGTCCCCTAGAACTTCGGATAGTAAGGTCCATCAAGAAAATGTGGGTGTTTTTGGTGGCCCAATTTCAGCTTGGCCATGGCCTCGGCCTCGGCATGCACCATCACCTTCATGTCCACTTCCCCGTCCCTTGCCACACGCCTTGCCCATTGTAAATAGACTAGAATATTATACACGTTCACTACAAATGGCTGATTTGGGAGCCAACTTGTTTGTGATACGTGTGTGGGAAAACCACACTTTTATCTTGACCACTGGCGTAACTACCGGGGTAGCAGCTAAAGCGGTTGCTTTGGGACCCGGGACCCCGGCTCCGATTGGCGCTACCCGTTAGTGCAATTTAATTAAGTACATTACTGCGGCGCTTGCGTGTAGTGTAGGGCAGGGGTCCCCAACCACCGGTCCATGGCCCAGCACTGGGCCATTGCAGTGCTCTTGCCGGTCCGCGGACACAAGGGGAGCCGGCGGCTGTGTAGCAGCTGATACTCACCCTGCATAGCGGTCCCTATCGGCGCGGCTTCATCCAGCACTGAGCTGTCAAGTGTACCGCTCATTTAAGGTCATGAATATGGACGCCACTCCTCTCCCTTAGGAGTGGCATCCATATTCATGCACCTTAATGAGCGGTAGCACGTGACCGCTCCGCACAGGAAGAAGCTGAAGTGCCGCGAGATGCAGGGAGGGAAGTTCAGCGACAGGAGGGAAGTTCAGTGACGGGAGGGAAGTTCAGCGACGTGAGGGTAAGTAGGATGGGGGAGCCGAACAGAGCCATATATACAAGGGAGGGAGAGTGGAAGCAGAGCCAGATATACAAGGGAGGGAGAGTGGGAGCGGAGCCATATATACAAGGGAGGGAGAGTGGGATTGGAGCCATATATACAAGGGAGGGAGAGTGGGATTGGAGCCATATATACAAGGGAGGGAGAGTGGGAGCAGAGCCAAATATACAAGGGAGGGAGAGTGGGAGCAGAGCCATATATACAAGGGAGGGAGAGTGGGAGCAGAGCTATATAAACAAGGGAGGGAGAGTGGGAGCAGAGCCATATATACAATGTAGGGAGAGTGGGAGCAGAGCCATATATACAAGGGAGGGAGAGTGGGAGCAGAGCCATATATACAAGGGAGGGAGAGTGGGAGCAGAGCCATATATACAAGGGAGGGAGAGTGGGAGCAGAGCCATATATACAAGGGAGGGAGAGTGGGAGCAGAGCCATATATACAAGGGAGGGAGAGTGGGAGCAGAGCCATATATACAAGGGAGGGAGAATGGAAGCAGAGCCATATATACAAGGGAGGGAGGGTGGGAGCGGAGCCATGCATACAGGATGGGACAGGGGAGCCATGTATACAGGATGGGAGGGTGGGAGCAGAGCCATGTATATGGGATGGGAGGGTGGGAGCAGAGCCATGTATACGGGATAGGAGGGTGGGAGCACAGCCATGTATACAGGATGGGAGGTTGGGAGCAGAGCCATGTATACAGGATGGGAGAGTGGGAGCAGAGCCATGTATACAGGATGGGAGAGTGGGAGCAGAGCCATGCATACAGGATGGGAGAGTGGGAGCGGACCCATGTATACAGGATGGGAAAGTGGGAGCGGAGCCATGTATACAGGATGGGAGAGTGGGAGCGGAGCCACGTATACAGGATGGGAGAGAGGAAGCGGAGCCATGTATACAGGATGGGAGGGTGGGAGCGGAGCCATGTATACAAAGATGGGAGGATGGGAGCAGAGACATGTATACAGGATGGGAGAGTGGGAACGGAGCCAATGTGTACAGGATGGGAGGATGGGAGCAGAGCCATGTGTACAGGATGGGAGCAGAGCCATGTATACAGGATGGGAGAGTGGGAGCAGAGCCATGTATACAAGGATGGGACAGGGGAGCCATGCATACAACAGGGGAAGCCACACAGAGCTGGACAGGACGGGGGGAACAACACATACATTTTCTGATGATTAATAATAATAATAATAATTATAATAATATATTTTATTTCTATAGCGCTGACATATTCCGCAGCACTTTACATTTCAGAGGGGACTTGTACAGACAATATACATTAAAGCATAACAATAATCACATAGATCATAACAGATACCAAGAGGAATGAGGGCCCTGCTCGCAAGCTTACAATCTATGAGGAAAAAAGGGGAGACACGAAAGGTGGGTGGTAACAGTTGCCCTGATTGTATGGACCAGCCATAATGTTAAGTGTGTAACAGTACGGATGCAGAGGGATAATGGATGCATAAAGCATGTGGGAACATGATGCGGGGAACCTGGTTATGGTAAAAAACTTTTGGCTCTGCCACATAGGGATAGATTAGGTTAATGTGTTGAGGCGGTAGGCCAGTCTGAATAAATGCGTTTTCAGGGCACGCTTAAAATTGTGGGGATTGGGGACTAATCGTATTGACCTGGGAAGTGCATTCCAAAGTATTGGCGCAGCACGTTTATAGTCTTGAAGACGGGAGTGGGAGGTTCTGATTATTGAGGATGCTAACCTCAGGTCATCAGCAGAACGGAGAGCGCGAGTAGGATGGTATACTGAAACAAGGGAGGAGATGTAGGGTATTGCTGAGCAATGAAGAGCTTTGTGGGTGAGGGTAATAAGTTTGTACTGGATTCTGGAGTGGATGGGTAGCCAGTGTAATGACTGGCACAAGGTAGAGGCATCGGTGTAACGATTGGCGAGGAATATGATCCTGGCAGCTGCATTCAAGACAGATTGGAGGGGGGAGAGTTTGGTAAGAGGGAGACCGATTAGAAGGGAGTTACAATAGTCGAGACGAGAATGAATAAGAGAAACCGTTTTTGCAGACTCAAAAGTAAGAAAAGGTCGAATTCTAGAAATGTTTTTGAGGTGCAGATAACAATGATGATTAGAAAATAATCATCATGTACAGTACTCCAGGACAATTTTTCTTAAGTGCTCAATGCTCCATTTCCTTGTAGGTGTCAATCATCATTAGCAGTGACGGTCATCAGTAGAAGTAGCCCAGTGCTCCCACTGAAACAGAGAAACAAGCCATGTGCTCCCTCTCATTCAAAACCTATGGTGAGTTGAGTCACATTATAAATGTTATAATTAAATAAGTATGCACTGCTAAACTACAACTGCGTCCATAGCCCCGCCCCCTTATAACCAAAGCCCCACCCCTGTCACACCTCTATCCCCGCCCTGCCGGGCCATGGAAGAATGGTCTTGCTTGAAGCTGGTCCCTGGTGCAAAAAAGGTTGGGCCAATCTAATAACGGACAAAAAGCAAATTGGCAAATACAGATAAATAAGAGTGGAAATTTAGCGCAGCCCCAGCTGGGGCTGGCTGACCACACAAAAAACTGAATAGACCAACAAAATCAAGTGTGAACATTAGCAGAAAAACTTAGCTTTAGATGACTGGAACAGTGATGAAAACCAAGACCTGACAAGACAGAAGGAATCACTAGCACCAGAATAAGGCGTCGGCTGTCTTAAATCCAGTCTGAGATTCCTGATGTCCCGTCGTCATCCTCATTAACAGGTGGCAGATCTCTACTGATTAAATCAGCCTCACTACCTCCTGTTACCACCAGAGGGAGCCAGGAAGGAGAACTCACAACTGGTGGACCAGAAAATGAACTCACAACAGTACCCCCCTTGAGGAGGGGTCACCGAACCCTGATCCACGCCACCAGGCCGATCAGGATGGGCCCCGGTGAAAAGCACGAACCAATCTATTGGCATGAATATCAGAGGCAGAGACCCAAGAATTATCCTCCTGGCCATAACCCTTCCATTTGACCAAATACTGGAGTCTCCGTCTATCCAAACGAGAATCCAATATTTTATCTACCTCATATTCCACATTGCCTTCAACCAACACAGGGTCAGGAGGTGCTGCCATAGGAACCACTGGCTCAACAAACCTCTTCAACAGAGATTTGTGAAATACGTTATGGATCTTGAATGTAACTGGAAGAGCCAATCGAAACGAAACAGGATTAAGAATCTCCAAAATCTTATAAGGTCCAATAAATCTTGGCTTAAATTTTGGAGATACAACCTTCATAGGAATATTCTTAGACGACAACCAAACCATATCACCCACTTTAAACCGGGGACCAATGGTCCAATGCCGGTTGGAAGATCGCTGGGCATTTTCCTGAGAGAGCGACAACCTATCCACCACCTGGCCCCACATCCGCCGCATTCTCTCAACCACAGTGTCCACACCTGGGCAGGACGAAGATTCCACTTGCCCTGAAGAGAATCGAGGATTGAAACCCAAAATTACAGAAAAAGGGTGACAGGCAGCTCTATTGTTCAGTGTGAATTCGGCCAAGGGCAAAAATGAGACCCAATTATCCTGATCATCAGATATAAAACATCTCAAATAAGACTCCAAGGTCTGGTTTGTTCTCTCAGTCTGTCCATTGGTCTAGGGATGAAACGCAGAGGAGAAGGATAACTGAATTCCCAGATTGGAACAAAAGGCTTTCCAGAATCGCTCAAGATCTCCATAACGTATTTCACAAATCTCTGTTGAAGAGGTTTGTTGAGCCAGTGGTTCCTATGGCAGCACCTCCTGACCCTGTGTTGGTTGAAGGCAATGTGGAATATGAGGTAGAGAAAATACTACATTCTCGTTTGTTTAGACGGAGACTCCAGTATTTGGTCAAATGGAAGGGTTATGGCCAGGAGGATAATTCTTGGGCCTCTGCCTCTGATATTCATGCCAATCGATTAGTTCATGCTTTTCACCGGGCCCATCTTGATCGGCCTGGTGGCGTGGATGAGGGTTTGGTGACCCCTCCTCAAGGGGGGGGTACTGTTGTGAATGAGTCACCGAGGAGAAAAAAACAAAACAAGTTAAGTCACAGAAAACCAGAGAGGTTGGTAACTATGCAGATTGCAGATCCCTGATCCTAACCACACAACTAGCAGCAGCCATGGAGCGTACTTACGATGGTCTTAGACGCTTCGTCACAGCCGGACGGCTAAATAAGCCTGAAGCAAGAAAAGGGAAAACTAACTGCCCCAGAGCAGACCCCAAAGGAAAGACAGCCCCCACACATGTATTGACGGTGAAACAAGATGAAAGCACAAACACAGGCAGGAAAATAGGCTGAGCAAACGATGGGGCCCAAACTAACTAGAAAGGATAGGAAAGGAAAGACACGCTCTGCAATCTGCAAAAAACCCTACAAAAATAAAGTCCAACACTTCTGATAGCAAAATTAACCCTGAAGTCACTAGACTTTTCCCACTATATCAGCACTCTGAAATATTCTGAGACAGAGCAAAAAGAGGCCAATCTAATAAGGGACAAAAAGCAAATTGGCAAATACAGATAAATAAGAGTGGAAATTTAGCGCAGCCCCAGCCGGGGCTGGCTGACCACACAAAAAAATGAATAGACCAACAAAATCAAGTGTGAACATTAGCAGAAAAACTTAGCTTTAGATGACTGGAACAGAGCTGAAAACCAAGACCTGACAAGCAAGAAGGAATCACCAGCACCAGAATAAGGCGTCAGCTGTCTTAATTCCAGTCTGAGATTCCTGAGGTCCAATCGTCATCCTCATTATCAGGTGGCAGATCTCTACTGATTAAATCAGCCTCACTACCTCCTGTTACCACCAGAGGGAGCCTGGAAGGAGAACTCACAACTGGTGGACAAGAAAATGAACTCACAACAGACAAATCTGTGGCCAATATTTTTTGCTTTTGTAGGCTAAATAGTGCTGTATATAACTAGAGTGACACACAGGAAAGCAATTAAAAACCAGCCTAAAATGGCCAAACTTGGAGCACGCTGATATATGAGCTGCACCGAGATACCACACTGACAAATCTGTGGCCTGTGTTTTTTGTTTTGTAGGCTAAATAGTGCTGTATACAACTTGAGTGACACACAGGAAAACAATGGAAAACAGGCGTAAAATGGGCAAACTTGGAGCACGCTGATATATGAGCTGGCAAGGAGATACCACACTGACAAATCTGTGGCTTGTATTTTTTGCTTTTGGAGGCTAAATAGTGCTGTAAATAACTTGAGTGACACACAGGAAAACAATGGAAATCTGGCCTAAAATGGCCAAACTTGGAGCATGCCAGATATATGAGCTGGCACAGAGATACCACACTGACAAATCTGTGACCTGCAGTTTTTGCTTTTTCAGGCTAAATAGTGCTGTATATAACTAGAGTGACACACAGGAAAAAAAAATTGAAAACTGGCCTAAAATGGCCAAACTTGGAGCATGCAGATATATGAGCTGCCATGGAGATACCACACTGACAAATCTGGGGCCTGTCTTTTTTGCTTTGGTAGACTAAATAGTGTTGCATATAACTACAGTGACAGATAGTAAAAAAAAAGGAATTTAGGGCTAAAATGACCAACATTTTTAGCAGACGGATGGATGAGGCGTGTCACTGATATACCGCACTGTAAAATATGTTTTTTGGGGGGTTCCACAAAATGGTGTAAAGAAATTGTGTAAGACACTATAAACAAATTCTACTCTACCATACCACATAAAAATTAAAAATTTCTCTGCGCACTCAAAAGTGATTTTTGGGACCCCTTTAAAATTGCAGGATTTTCACGCTGTTCTAGGATAAGGATCTGGCTGTATTGTGCACTAACAAAAAGCAAATGGAGAAAAAAAAAGGTCTCTGGATGGCTTTGCAATAAAATAAACTCTATTAACCTTGCCAAAAATTTTTTCCAAGCCAATTAGACCTGTGGCTAGGTATATACGGTCAATATATCCTATAGATAGCAACAGCAGCACCAGCAGACAGGAAGTGAATGGACCCTCTTGATGTATGCAATGATATGTATATACACACATACAGTGCCTGCAGGCCTTACACTGATATGTATAGAGTAGCATACAACCCCCTGCCTACCTAACACTGCAACCTATATACTCCAGAATTAGTCCTTACAAAGACTGTTGGTTTAGTTGGATTTGAGTACTTTAGGATGGTAGACCCCACACTGACTAAGAAATCTCCAAATCTGACCCTATCTCGGCAGCAGCTCTCCCTACACTTTCTAAATCCGGAGCTGAATGCGCCGAGCAGGGCGGCGTCCGGTCTCTTATACCCCTGATGGTGCTGTGCAGCCAGCCAATCACTGCACGACCACAACAAAGATGGCTGCGGTGTTTCATTGCCTGGCAGACAATCTCTGCATTTGTGATTGGGTCTCTAAATACTGCCAAAAAAGCTGGATGGAGACCCGAGTTTCTGCCGAGTAATCCCGGAAATGCTCGGTGCTCACCAAGTACCGTGATACTCGGGTGAGTAACGAGTAGTGGCGAGCACGTTCGCTCTTCACTACTTCTGATCTGTCGGCACATTCCTTTGTCCGAACCATCTGCTCTCAGGCACCATATTACAATCTATTTCATAACTGATCTTCTAGTATCTGCTGGGTGTACTGTCAGCTGGGTGGTTGTGGATAACTTATCCAAGATGGCCCATTTTACTTCACTGTCCATTCTCCTGTCTGCTCCAGTACCTGCAGAGAAGTTAATTCTACATACTTTCTGCCTCCATTGTTTACCCTTTCATATTGTTTCGGCTAGAGGCATCCAATTCGCTTTTGGAGAGCTACCTGCAAATTATTGAATGTCACTTTGGATTTCTCTTCACCCTATCATCCTCAATCCAATAGTCAGGTAGAGTGGGTCAATCAGATCCTGACTAACTGCCTGCAGCACTTCATCAATACCAACCACAGTGACTAGGCCAAACTCCTGTCTTGGGCCGAATTCTCATACAACAACCATGTGAGTGAATCTTCTGCCAAATCACCATTTTTTTGTGCCTATGGTCAACTTCCCAATATTTCATTTCCCGTTTCTACAACCTTCGACATTTCTGCTGCTGAATCCCTCATCAAAGGATTTTCTAAAATCTGGGACTACAATAAGGCCACCTTATTGAAATCCTCTGAACAGATGAAAAGACACTCAGCCATGAGACGTCTGGATCTGCATCTGTTTCGTCCTGGGGACAAGGTTTGGCTGTCCTCTAAGTATGTCAATTTCAAGATACCCTAGTATTAGTTGGGTCCTCACTTTATCAGTCTGTTCGAGGTCCTAAAACAGATTAATCCTATAGACTACAAGCTCAAACTCCCGGGCTCTTTATGGATCCCCAATTGATTTCATGCGTCTCTTCTCAAGCATGTCATCCTCAGTCCTTTCTACGAAGATCCTGGTACTGCTCCTGTTCCCATCAGCTCTGAAGACGTTTTCAAGGTAGAGAAAATTCTGATCACCAAGAGGATAAAGGAAAAACTTTTTTCTTGCGGATTGGAAGTAGTTTGATTCTGAGAAGTCCTGGGAGCCCACCAAGCACAACCATGCCCCTCTCCTTTTGGAGAGATTTCTTATGGACTTGAAAAATAGGATGTGTAAAGGGGGGTACTGTTAAGCTGGCATCCCTGCATGCTGCTCCTCTCCCCCGGCAGGGAAGTTGAGTCAATCACCTTTGCGGCCCCCACCTTGCACTTCCTCCTCTTTCTTCTCCAGCTGCTGCCTGTGGTCCGCCCACATTGCACAGATCCCTCGGCACTGTGCTTAGAACGCGTGCACTGTCCCTCCTTCCTAAAGTTGCCACATGTGCCATCCTAAAGTGTCCCCAGCCAATGGCTGGGAGACACTTTTTATTTAAGGCACCTCCACCTGTTCAACGTTTTTAGTCTGTTCCCAACCCCCTTGCTAGATCTCAGGTCCCCATCTTGCAGTGCCAGTCTGTATAACAGCCATACCCACCAGCACTTGCCGTGACAATCTGTATACCAGCTGGACCCACCTGCACTTGCCGTGTCAGTCTTTATTATAGCTGGATCCTCCAAAACCTACTGTGCCTATCTGTGTATCAGCCAGACCTGCCTCAACATCAGCTGGATCCGACAGCACCTGGTGTGCTTATCTGTACACCAGCCGCACCTGCCAGTGGCTATCTGTATACCAGCCATACCCATCAGCATCTGTGGTTCCTGTGATCCTACAGGGCATGCCTGTATCAGCTGTTCTCTCCTACCCGGCCGTTCCTGCTATCAGTCCCTTGGGAGTCAGATACCGTGTCTGAGGTCTGTCTTGGAGCAGCACCTGGTGTCCATTGGGATCCAAGTCTAACCCCACCAACAGGGGCTCTAGTGAAGAGTCAGACACTCAGCTACACATGCCCCTTCAGGCTCTCCTCAGACCATGGCACAGTGGTTCCACCTCTCCTGTTACAATCAGTTACATCTGTATATCACATCTACATTGTCTTTATACTAAGTTGTACCTGTTGTCTATATATTATATACACAACATTTCTGCAGCGTGTCTCCCTCCTTACACTTGGCACATGCCATTTTTTTATTACATAATCTTTGATATGGGCCCTTCTTTTGTCTGTGCGTCCTCCACATTTTTCATACTTGATCAATAAAATCTGTTAAATATTCACATACTGGTCTTCTGACTTTTTTATTGTCTTTTTGTGTGTTTAATTGTACTAGACAGTGGTATTGATGTTTGTACAAATACTGTCATATTTGTGCATCTCTCAAAATAGGGCTAATTTTTAAAATGGCTTGTGACAACAAGCCATTTTCACATTCATACAGTTCTCCTGTTTTGTCTGCAGAAAAAAAAGGAATCATTTTGGAAGGTTTGATAAAAGCCTTTGCATTTGCCTAATCATTTTATGATTAGCAAACTAGTTGGAGACTGCAAAAGAGAAACATTTTCTCACTCCTGACTGAGAAGTCATAACTTCTTCACATGCAAAAAAGGATAACGTTTTTCACGTGTAGTTGAGAGGCCATTTCTTCATTACATTTAAAACTAAACTCCTGTTTTGTTTCCTTAATAAAAGGGGATTTTTGGATGACTTTAGAAAGCTATTACTTCTTCATTTAGCAAAGTTCAAAACTCTTTAAACAGTAGAAATGCATGTATCTGCCTCCCCAGAAGGATAATTTTTAGATTGTTTATACAATTTAAGTAGTCTAAAAATTCTGATAATGCACTGTATTGTTAAATATGCTACTGATTAGCTCTAGTTTCCATCCTTTTCTTTTAACCAGAAAGTTGGAAGCCATTTGGACATAAAAAAAGTTGTGTTTACATTACAGTCCAGAGTCAGATACCAACAGACCTCGTCATAAACTAAGGGAAAATATGGAGGCGTAATCAGGTTCGAGATCAGAATTCCATTAAGGTATTGGATCAAGACAATGGCCTAGGCAAATGGATGTTCAAAAGCAAATCCGAGGTCGGGCAACAAATATCAGAATACAAGAACTGAGAGCACAGAGCAAACACACACCACTTGAGCTAATCTACATCTGGCAGTAATTGGAGCCAGCTAAATAGACAGGTAATCACTCTGAACAGGAGACACATGGAGGAAACCCCCCCACGCCCTGGCCCTAATTGGGTTGCTAGACTGTCACTCAAAACACTTACAGCTCAGCATGCCCCAGCTTCCGATTCGATGGCTGAGCTGTCCATCACCACACTGACAGCTCAGCAGGTCCTAGCCCTAGATTAGATGGCTGAACTCTCACTCACTGCGTCCAGGCACACAAAAAGAAGGTATCGAGATAGAATATTAAACTATTTCTTCACAAATGCTAGATTCTTTCACATAATTAAAGACATGAAAATAAATAAATCTTTTAAGATGAGTTATTCTAGTGCAGTAGATACAAAAAACATTGGGGTAGAATGTGTAAAATAACTTCACACCAGAGAAGAAACTATTGTACAATATCCTGCCCCGTTCAATACCAGGCTTAAAAATGAGCTTACATTTACTTACAAATCCAGACATGTATATCCAATGTATGGAAAAAAATGTTTTACTGTAGGTGTAGTTAAAGTTCTTATTAAGCAGGCTTGATGAAGCTTGTGCAACAAAAATGCAATAAGATCCTCCTAACAGTATTCTGAAAAACATTGGAGATATATTTTCATGCCAGACATTTGTATCCTATTTGGCCTGTGATTATAAAACCTTTCCTTTGTCCTGGAGTGACTCAGCAGGAAGTCCAATATTCTCAAAGTAAAGCTGGCACCTACCTCAGCGAGGGGGGGGTCAATATTTCAAAGGCTGTGAGTGACAGACCTCTCACCTTGAGCCAGCTCAGAGCAGGACAAAGGCTTGCTTGCAATATAGAGTCATGCTGAAACTGCCAAAGAACATTCAATAATCCTAATAATCCCGGCCTATACAGGCAGCACTTCCAACAATTAGAAAAAACAAGGAAAAACAGAAGCGTAAATGGATATAAATATAAATGAATATACCTTTATTGAATATATACAAAATCTATAATTCATAAAACTATACAAAGGGAAGTGACAAAGACACCCCACACATCTAGGTTGGCAGAACAAATATTAAACATATCAAAAGATTTACCTTCATCCCTCCTTATGATTTCATAAGGCGTTATAGAGATACTAAATAGCCAAGCCGTACATCGCGTATGTTTCCTTGATTTTCAGAACATATCAAACATCTTCCAGGGTCTCAATCCGTTCTACCACCCCAGGGAGGGGAATTACTTAAAATTTCTAATAGGAACCAGATAGCCAAGATGTGTTTAGTGTGGGATTCTGCGTGATCTCTCTGTTGCCATCCTTCACAAGTGTTTATTTATGTAAAATTAAAGGACAGTAGAACATAGTTTAATCCATTTGTGACAAATTTTGTGAATTTTTTAGTTCATTTTCTTAGAGTACAGAGGATGATAAATTCCCCCAAATCGATTTACTGGTTTATACTATGTTCAGCTGTCCTTAGATTTACAAAAGTGAATGTAATTAGATAGATCTTATGGTGTTTTACTTGGACAAGGTGAATCAAGATTGAGAATTGTGACTACACTTACTTTCAAACTTTTTTTGTGATACATTGGATATTCATTTCTGAATTTGGCAGTGATTCTTTCTTGCCTTGATTAGTGCAATTCAGAACTAATCAGTCACACATCTATCCTGAAAGCAGCAGCCAAGTTTATCTTTCTGTCTTACTACTATACTAATGCCTTTGTCCTGGTTGCCCTCCCTTGCGATATCTGCTAATAACTTATTATTTCCAAACTTTGCACTTTCTTTGGCTATGTTCTGTTGTGTCTATGTTTGCTATCATTGAACCATAAATGTTATCACAGGCAAAGTGGGAAAAGTATTATAGTGTTGTTGATAGGACCGTACTTGCCACTAGGCACTTGAGGACACGTGCCTAGGGCGCCAGGATTGTGGGGGGTGGCACCTGAGCAAGTTTGCATTTGCAAGTTTTTTTATATATATGTCTGGGGTTGGCCCGCCCACCTCATTCTCCCTGGCCTGCCCGTCTGCCCACCTCATTCTTCCGGCCCGCCCACCTCATTCTTCCGGGCCACCCGCCCACCTCATTCTTTCGGCCCACCGTCCCACCGCATTCTTCCAGCTGCTGCAGGGGTCTCGGATCCCGCACCCATCGATGGTCCTCCTCCAGTTCTTCTGTTGTTACTGAGGTGCGCACGTCTCGCTGTTTAGGCCAGTGACACCCGGGGTTCAGGAGGGCTGGGAGTGTCAGGTGATGAGGCCTTGATCACAACCGTGGTGTGCTGCAGGCAGTAGCCAGGGAGGAGGGTTGCAGTGGCCGCACCTGCCGGGCTGTGTGTCTGTATACTGGGGTGATGCGTCCCTTGCGATGCATGCTGCAAGGGCCTCTGATCACTTGTCACTGCTGTGTGGGGGACATAGGTGAGTGGCAGGCACTGATGTCGCCCAGCGCCACTGTATGGTGGTCACTGCCTGGAGGCTGCACATGATGATGTAGGGAAGTGTAGACCCCCTGATCTCTGAGAAATGACCCCTGTCCCTGACACCCCAGGCGTGTGTCCCCCGCCACTCCCAGTGTGCGTCCCCCACCACCCACAGCGTGCATCCTCCGCCACCTCCAGCGTGTCTCCCGCCACCCCCAACGTGCATCTCCCGCCATCCCATCGTGTGTCCCCTGCCACCCCCAGCATGCGTCCCCCTCCTTCCTGCCACCCCCAGCGTGCGTCCCGCTCCTCCCCATCACCCCCGTGTGCATCTCCCTCCTCTCCGCCTCCGCCAGCATGCGTCTCCCTCCTCCCCGCCACCCCCAGCTTGCATCTCCCTCCTCCCCACCACCCCCAGCGTGCATCACCCTCTTCCCCGCCACTCCCAGTGTGCGTCTCCCTCCTCCTCGCCACCCCCAACGTGCGTCTAACCCTCCCCACCACCCCAGCGTGCGTCTCCCTGCCACTCCCAGCGTGCGTCTCCCCGCCACCCCCAGCATGTGTCTGCCCCCTCCCTGCCACCCCCAGCGTGCTTCTCCCTCCTCCCCGCCACCCCCAGCGTGCATCTCCCTCCTCTTCGCTACCCCCAGGGTGCATCTCCCTCCTCCCCGCCACCCCCAGCGTGCGTCTCCCTCCTCCACGCCTCCCCCAGCATGCGTCTCCCTCCTCCACGCCTCCCCCAGCGTGCATCTCCCTCCTCCCCGCCTCCCACAGCGTGCGTCTCCCTCCTCCCCGCCACCCCCAGCGTGCATCTCCCCCCTCCCTGCCACCCCTAGCGTGTGTCTCCCCCCTCCCTGCCACCCCCAGCATGCAGCGCCCCTCTGCGATACACTGAGATTCATTGGCCCGTGATATAACATAGGGGCCGGGATGCGCTCAGCCGCGGCGTCCGGTGCTGTTGTTTGTGTTTTTCATTTTTACCTGATAATTAACCTGCAGAGATTCCCTAATGATGAGCACTGTGACTGCGGGAGCCTGTACCTCAGCAGCGTGTGCGGCCAGGAACACTATTGACACGTGAGGGGCGAGGATTGATGAGTGTCCTTGTACCTGGAGCCCTCATTATCATAGGAATATTTAAGTTAATAAATAGTTTATGTAAAGCTTAAGGGTATGTTCACATAGGGTATTTTTTTGCTGCTTTTTTATGCTAATTTTCAGCTGCTTTTTCCATTACCAGCAAAGCCTATGATTTCAGAAATCTCATACACACATAGTTTTTTGTCATCAGGATTTTATGCTTTGCTCTGTGTTTTTTTGACACAGAGCATGCCACTCAAATACGCTGGTTGACTTTTTTTGCAGGGTATTTGAAAAACGCAACGAAAAATGCACCAAAATGCACATAAACCTGCGTTTTTGCAGCGACTTCTTTCCTGCCAAGAAATCAGGTTTTGCTGCAGAAAAAAAGCAGTAAAAACGCCCTGTGTGAACTTACTCTATAGTGTAGTTTTAGGTCAGAGAAGGAATGAGCTAGCAAGGTGCCGGGACAGGTAGTGATGGCTACTTGCGGACCTGTGCGGCACTCAGAGGCATATCTAGGGGGCGGGCAGCCGGCAGGGGGGTGCAGTCGGACCCCCTAAGGCGGCAGTCCGCATTGTCTCCCCTGGCGGCTGCGTTCTGCCGCCCCCCGGACTGGGAGTCAAGCTGACAGCCAGCACAGGGAAGCTGCAGGGCGCCAGCTCCCAGAGATCAATTGTACTCGCATCTGTACAGACGCCAGTATAATTGTAACTCTGACCGCCGGGTCAGAGCAACGCCAGCAGAGTGATCAGGTCATATGAGCACGCTGCTGACGTCACTCGCCAACGCCCAGAGCTAACACTGAAGGTAAGTGTGCTCCACTGTGGAGCTGAAGAAACCACCAAAGATGGGAGATGGGGGATTTGGAGTGCGGGGGTACATAATGTGTGGGGGGGATTTGGAGTGGGGGGTGTACATAATGTGTGTGGGGATTTGGAGTGGGCATGGGGGGTACATAATGTTTGTGGGGGATTTGGCATGGGGATTTAATGTGTGGTGAGATTTGAGGACACAAAATGAAGAGTATGTATGTATTAGGGCATATATGAGGAAACAGTATGGGGGATGGGTGCAGACAGTATACATGTAAATGTATATGGACACAGTATGAGTAGCGATGGAAAAATGTATGTGAACACAGTATGGGGAGTGAGCGTGATGGGATGTGTGCAGACACAGTATGGGGAGTTGGGTATATGTGAGCAGACAGTATAGAGAGTGAGGAGGTAAATATATGAGGAGACAGTATGGAGAATGGGGGGATGTGAAAGGAGACAGTATGAGGAGGGAGGGGAATAGTGTGAGGCGACAGTATATTGCAGATATTTTTATTTAGAAGCATTATAATGACACTTCTATCTTTAAGGGCATCGTGTGGAGAGTTGGTGCAGAAGACCGGAGAAGACGGAAGTTTGCAGAGATGGCTGTGGATGAGAAAACTCATCATGGGGTCTGGACAAGAAGAAGAAAGGAAGGAGGACGACTAAAGAGACGACATCATCTATAAGGTACCTGGATGTAAATGTTATTTGTGATACTGACTTATTCTCTTGTCTTTATTTATGTTAGGAACATTAAAGGGGTTGTCCAGATTTGTGCTGAGACTGCAGGCATTCTATGTGACTGCAGACTTCTGTATTCTCACAGTGCTCACTGAACGCTGTTAGGATTCTCTCATGCTGGTAATTTACATACATGCAGTCACATGCTGACTAGACATGTGTGGCCTCACTCAATGAAAAGGAACGGAGCGAGGCCGGGCACGTCTAGTCGGAATGCTTGTGCTGACATGACTGTGTACTCTTGCCACCGCTACGGGAGAATCCTAAAAGTGTGCAGTGTATTCATTGTGAGAATTCAGAAGCCTGCAATGTCAGAATTCAGCTCTGCAGGTTCCAGTAGTTATCACATGGACACTTCACTCATATGTGACTTTGATACTTATGGTCCTGTGACAACGAGCTTCTCTTCCTGCTTCTTTCAGTTTTTCACTGGACATTGAGAGCATTAGGGAGAGCAGCTCGTCGGTACATGACTAAGGCCGGGGTCACACTAACTGACGAGAAATACGGTCCGTATTTTACATGTGTAATATGGAGAACTGTCCCCTAAATAGTGATCCATATGTTATCCGTAAGCAAGGTGTGGTCGCGTATTTTGCGCATGTAAGCATCCGTATGCAATCCGTATGTAATACGTATGACGAGATTTTCTCGCCACCTTGAAAAATGGACATTTAACGGTTTTAAGGCCTGCAAATTATTTAAATCATCAGCCTACACCCTATTTATTGGCTCAGTAACAGGTGCCTGCCTCCAATCTGTCCATTTTTGACCTTGCCTTGTCTTGGTGTGTTGTGGTTGTGTGGCCAACATGACAGACACACTTAGTTTCAACCCTACTGAGCAGGTTCTCTTCAACTGGCTTTTGTCACGCTGCTTTGGGCATCCATACCCTGTGATTGTGGCTCCGAGGAGGAGGAGACGAATGTGGGTCCATTCGCTTTTGAGACAACGCCTCACAAAAGGTCATTTCCACCGTCTCTATTCTTCTCTGTGGACTCATCCGGAAAAATTCTTCCAATATTGTCGCATGAGCCTGGACACCTTTGATCTATTGTTGGAGACAGTGCACCCTGGGATCACCTTTCAGGACACCAGAATGCGCAAAGCTATATCTGCTGAGGAGCGACTTCTACTTACATTACGGTATGTATTCCTCACCCACATTCTCTATGTTCATGATGTATAGCTCAAAGTATGTTTATTTTCTTCTTTGTTTTACATTTGTTGCCCTCATCTTTGGCCAGATATCTGGGACATTTCATACCCGATTGATATGTGTAGTATTAAATGTCTAGCAAATAGGCCTTATTATTCAAAAAGGTATGTGTTTTAACAGATTTAAAGTGATACTGTGTTCTATTGATCTAGCTCTTACTTATCATTTTTTTAAATACATTTTGTTCACCTTTTGTGGTTATCCAGCTTCCTGTCCACTGGCCTGTCATATGCCGCACTCCATCATGAGTTTCTCATTGGAAGATCAACCATTTCGGGCATAGTGAGGTCTACATGTAGTGAAATATGGTCAAGACTCCATCAAGTCGTCATGCCCGAGCCCAGGATGGAAAACTGGTTGAGGATCCCAAGGGACTTTGAGGAGCAATGCCAGTTTCCAAATTGTATTGGGGCCCTGGATGGGAAACATATCCGGGTGCATAAGCCGCCCAACTCAGGCTCACAATTCTTCAATTATAAGCAATACTTTTCTGTTGTTTTGTTGGCTCTGACTTACAGTGGATACAAGTTTATTATTGTAGACATTGGGGCCTATGGAAGGACGGGAGACTCTAAAGTCTTCAATACTTCTATTATGGGTCGGCGGCTACGCACCAACCAGTTGGATCTACCCCCACCACGGCAGCTACCTGGCTCAAATCAACAATCTGTCCCTTATCTCCTTGTGGCCGATGAGGCCTTTCAATTAACGTGCCATGTAATGAGGCCATATCCCCGGCGCCACCTGGACCACCGGCACAGGATATTTAACTTGCGTCTATCACGTGCCTGGCAACTGGTGGAGTGTGCCTTTGGCATTGTGCCAAATGGCATGTTCTCTAGTCAGCCATTCAGCTGAGTGAACGAAATGTCAATGAGGTAATAAAAGCATGTGTGGTCCTACATAATTTCACCAGGATTCATGATTGCTCTGCCTCTGACGGTGTGGTGCATGTGATGGACAATGTGGGCAGGGCGAGGCCACATGTCAACCCTGCCCATCATCCACTCTCTGGTATCAAAGTGCGTGATATTTACACAAATTATTTTATGTCGCCTGAGGGGGAAACTTCATGGCAAGAGCATGCTGTTTCTATGTTGTAACTTTTTCTTGTTTGCCTTTGTGAAATATATATATTACAACCCCTTATGTCTTTTCTCTGTTTCTAAATCACTGTGTAAGCATATGGCTGCATGTCGTGATGTAAGTGCATCATTAATAAAGACAACAGCTATTGAAAATTTAAACTTTTTATGTATCCTTTTTTTTAATGCCTTGTGAAACCATATTCTAGCCATATGGTATTTTGCAAAATGGCCATAATTGGCCTTTGAACACAAAAAAATGGTAAACTGTTACATTACAGCATTAACCCCCTCAAAAATCACAAAAACTTATAAATTGTGGTATGTAGGGGGGATAGAAGGTGGCAGCCCAGCCTGTGCTGCCTGCTGGCTAGTTTGGCCAACTTGTCCCTCTGCCTGTGTGGGGGCATACTCTTGCCCATGATGGAGGTAGTGGCCCTGCACATGGGATTGAGGTGGATACTGGGCACTTTGATATTGGAGACGACTCTCCTGTTGGGGCTGGTAGGGCCGTGAGTCTAAACCACCAAAATGGCCATGTCGTCCCCAAAAAGATTGGGACCAGCCTCCAACACTGGCTGGGAACAAGTGGCCATATTGGTGTGCTGGGTTATACTCTGACATTTGGGAATGATGTTGCCAATGTTGGGTAGGGGGGAAGGGGGTGAGGTGTAGGCCCACCTGTAGAAGGATCCTCCGACCCTGATTGACATGCATCAATTAGGATCTGAATGGATCCTCGCACACGTAGCCACACCTCATGGGGAAGGAAGCGAAGATAACGGTCAAGACTGCATGAGTACGCCTCCTCCCCATCATCAGTGGCAACTCTGGAAAGATAATTTAGGACCCCTGTGTCCACATTGGTCCTGGTATCAGTAGCAGGGATATGGTGCCTTCATTTATCTCACTGGGATGGCACAGCAGGCTGGGGGGAGCCCTCTAGCTGAACAGTTGTGCTGCTGCTGTTGCCTTGTTCATCCTGGATGTCGGGTGGTGCTGCAGCTGAAGGTCCTTGTAGTGGGTCTGTTCGTGGTGGTGGTGTTTCTGGTGACGGGCCAGGTTCTAGGGCAGACTCAGGTCAAGCACGAGAAGTCACTTGGGCCTGGCTCCTTGGAGGGTCACAAGATGGGCCAGACACCTCAACCCCTCCATCCACATGATCGAGGATGGCCTCTGAATCAGACCCTGTCTCCCTTGGAGTGAGGTTAGACTGAGTTCTGTTATAAAATATAAAATGGAGAAAAAGTAAAATTTGGATCGGGCCCTATAAAGCATTTGTGTCGTGTGGTGTTTTTGGTATACTTACGGCCTGAGATCCATAATTGGAGCGAGGAAAGAGACGGGTCGAAATAAACATATTTCCGCTTTGTGGGGGCCGCAGAACCACCTCTTGCCCGCTGCTGGCGCTCACGGCAATACTGGTCACGGATGCTGCGCCAGTGTCTCATCACATCTTCGACTGCAATGTGACATAAAAGAATGAAAAATTAAAATTTGGCTAAAACAAGTTTTGGAACTAGTATAAAAGTCATGTGGCCTACTAGGGTGTGAGTTCTACCCAGGGTGGCATATAGCATTGGTGCAACCAGGCCAGATGCACAGGGTCACAGTAGCTCAGGGGGCAAGTAGCAACTCTTTAAACTGGTTTTGCTAGGCATTATGAGGAGCTTGGGGACAGGGAAAAATTCTCTCAGGGTCAAACAGTGGGTCCAAAAATAATATACAGGCCACAAGAGCCCAATATCACAAGCAAAGGAAGTGGGGGGTGTTATGGATGAGTCACCGAAGGAGGAAAAAACAAAAATAATAGCTAAGTCCAGAAAACCAGAGAAGTTGGAAGCTATCGGATTGCAGACCCCGGAACCTATCCACAACAACTAGCAGTAGCCGCGGGGGGTTCCTACTGTGCCCTAGACCCCTCGATCACAGCCGCAGAGCTAAATTAGCCTAAAGACAGAAAGGGGAAATCTAAACTGCCCCAGAGCAGACCCCAAAGCAATAGGCAGCCCCTAACATATAATGACTGTGAAGCAAGATGAAAAACACTAACACAGATAGAAAGATAGGTTGAGCAAATGATGGGGCCCAAGCTAACTAAATAGGACAGGATAGAAAGCTGCTGTCTGCAATCCGCAAAAACCCTATCCAAAAATGAACCAACAGACTGATAGGAAAAACAGGCCCTGAAGTCGCTAGGCTTCAAAAAGACTATATCAGCACTCAGGTATATTCTTAAGACAGAGCCAGAGATCAACAGATCAGAGACAAAAATGGAATTCAGCTCACCCCCGGCCAGGGATGGCTGAACTCCAAAATACAAGGCAAACAAAACCAGAACTAAAGTGTACAAAAGGCAGAGCAAAACTTAGCTTTGAGAAGCAGAAATCAGACTGGTCTAGAAAGAATCCAGCAGGAAGATCACCAGCAAGGCAGCAGGGTGTCGGCTGCCTTATATCCAGTCATCAGTTCCTGTGTCCCAGTCATCATCTACCTGCTCAGCTGTTTGGTAATCAGTCTCACTACCTTCCTTCGCCAGAAGAGGGAGTTCATCAGACCTCACTGGTGAAGGGAAAAATGAACTCACAATAGGGGGTCCTACTTAATAATTTTTTGATGGCAGTTAATTTGACATACATAATTTATGGGCACTTACTCATGTGCTGCTGCTCCTCACGTGGCCGATCACCAAAATCATGGAACATTTGGCGACATATATGCCTCCATGCAGCCTCCTTTCTGGCCCGGTCTGCATAATGTGCATCCCGTTGGTCCCATAATTCTGGGTGATCCTGCACAAGAACAATTAGCATCTCCACATTCAGATTCAGGTAGGGTGCCAATGATGCTGTACTCCATGGAGGCGTACTTCCTGGATGTCTGGAGCGCTTTTTGAGCTAATTAGCATGTCTAAGCTTCCTGATAATTGCTTGGACCATTTCCTGTCACCTGCCAAAGTCGTGGGTATATTTCTCGCAAGTCACATGTGTGGTCTGTGTGTAATGCGTTGTTTTTGCGCACCCATAGACTTGCATTGGCGTATTGCGGCCGGAATACGCTGACCTATGCAGCATGTTGCGATTGGCACGGAACCGTAAAATACACGCGAGAAGTATACGGCTGATGGGAGCTACCCCATAGAAAATCATTGGTCCTTGTGCAATGCATGGTTTTTACGCCTGTCACTCGTCCGTATTTCTTTCTAGTGTGACCCCGGCCTAAGTGTGCAAATTGCATGCGTGCGGGGGAGGGCGCCGAGCCAAGTTCTTGCCCCAGGTGCCAGAAGGCCTAGATACACCTCTGGTGGCACTTGTGGTTTTGCACTTGCGATGAGCAAAAAAACACTGCTAGCAGCGTTTTTTTTCCGTTGCTGCAAGTACCGCATTTGCCGGATCGCAGCAAAACCACAAGTCCCGCACATGTCAGCAAGTCCCATAGAGAATGAATGATGACAAATGCAGTGTTGCCGTAAGTGATTTGTTACGCGGCAGATGAGGAAAAACTGCCGGATCTGCTGGGAATGACAAAAATCTGATGTGAAAGTAGCCTGTCACTGCTGACAGTGTCTGCATTATTCATACTCGCCAATTGGGGGAGGCAGTACGAAAAGTGCCTAGGGCAGCATAAACTCTAAATACGGCCCTGGTTGTTGGGTGCTTTTGGAGCACTGTCCCGATAAGGGATCTCCTAATGCTTTTTTAAAGCATCTTCTAATGCATTCCTTAGTTGAGGAAAAACAGAAAGCTCCTAAGGGACGTGACTCTGAAATTCTTATGGCTGACAAATGTTAGAATTCTGATGTAAATCTGACCCAGTTCACAATGCTAAGTAATTATTGCTCAATTTTCTATTATTCTCATTAGCTTAAACATTACCAGAAATGTTTGTCGTGTTTAGACATGTTCAGATATCTGTAATATCACAAATCATTGATCTAATTCTGGGATTTTTCTGCAGCTTTATGGTAAGCTATGCAAGGCAAGTATACACATAAGATTAAGCTTTTCATCACAATTCTAGTTAGTGTAGTTTCAGTCATTTATGTTGAACATTCCTCTCATAACTGTGAAATGTGAATCTTTGTCTACAAGATACAGCTTGTGTGCAGCACAACACTTGTTGAATAAATAATTTCCTTGAGAAAAAACATTACTGAGTTTATTATTTATAATTACTGACAATAAATTACTGGGATATGTCAGTATGCAAATTGCCTTTTCAGAGAGGAAGTGGATTTTAAATCAGATCTCATACTTTGCACTAACGAAGGGTAATACCTGTAAACACCATGTCAGCAAATTGAGATTCTAGTTTGGCTTTTATCTTAAGTCATATGGAAAGGCTCGTTAATGGGTCGATATTGACTTGTATGACTGCTATGTCCAATATGTAGCACTAGAGTTCTAGTCCTCTTCCTCTCTGAAGAGGCAATTTGCATATTTAATTTCCCAGAGGAGCATGCATGGCTTATGTCTCCTCTTTCAGACATGCCAGGCCTGGCTTGTCACTCTCCACAAGAGAGGAGAAGCATTGCCCCTTAGATCTCCACAAGGAGAAGTGTTGCCCTTTAGATCCCTGGGATATGTCACACCTTCCTTACATTTCATATTCATTTCACTTAATGATGCAGAAGTGAGTGATGCAGGATAATCCTTTTAAACGTATTTATGGATTGTATAGAAAATGTAATGCTAAAATGCAAACGTCAATTCGCTGCTTATGAAGCCAAAGTAACAAAGCATCATAGGGGTCGTCCACTAATTTGATATTGATGACTTACGCTTAGAATAGGTCATCAATATCGGATGGGTGGTGGTCCATTACACAGCACTGATTTGCTCCTGTGGCAGACAGATGTTAACAGTAAATGGAGCAAAATACATAGTTCTATTCAGTGCCAACTGGTCATGGCTGACAATCGCAGGTCAACTCCTATTCAGTTGAATAATTTCATTAGTACTCAAGACCATAAACTTTCACTACTACTTATTAGACACTCATAGTGTACAGCCTCAATTTAGTCATTTCCTGACACTAAACAGCATTAACCCTGGCCTCAGTAGCTTTATACAGTCTCCTTTAGCCTAGATTCAAGACTCCATTGGACCACTTCAGTCTCCAGCAGTGAGACGGCTGTTTAAAAGTCTGAACTTCTGGAATTGGCGGTAGTGCTGCCTCAGCCTTCTAATCCTTCTGCAGGCCATAGATTTGAGGCCTTTTATGTGTTAATTGAATACATAAAGAAGGCATGTTGAACGTAACTTCAATGTATACTCTTACTTACTTGGGCCATGTAAAATGTCTAAAGAAGTTTTCCAGGCTTTTTAAATTGATGACCTATCCTTTAGATAGGTCATCACTATCGGATAATCATCAGCTATAGTAGCAGGCAATGTGTTAGGGTTCTAGGGAGTAACCCGAAAGTGGACCCTCTGGGTCGCGGCTCCAGAGCCCCCGAGGGCGAGCGGACGAGGAGAAACCACCCCCTATACAGGGAGTGTTAGGGGCAGGCCCAAGGGAGGTGGAACCACAACAGCTGAAGCCAAAGGGGTGTGTTGTGAGTTCATTTTCCCCTTCGTCACTGAGGTCTGGTGAACTCCCTATTCTGGTGAAGGAAGGTAATGAGCCTGATTATCAGGCACCTGAGCCTAATGATGATGACTGGCTGAGTGGAGTCACGGACTGGATATAAGGCTGCCGACGCCCTTCTGCCCTGCGGGTGATTTCTCTGTGGACTTCTAGGAGACCAGTCTGATTCCTGCTCCTCTAAAGCTAAGTTTTCTGCTTTGCCTTTTAGCATTTGTTTTGTTTTTTGTTTGCCTTGCTTTTCTGGATTCTGCCATTCCCTGCTGGGGTAAGCTGAATCTCCTTTTGCCGGTTGCTCTGTCTTCAGAATATTCCTGAGTACTGACATAGTCTTTTTGAAGCCTAGCGTCTTCAGGGCCTTTTTCACTGTCAGTCTGTTGGCTCTTATTTTCATAGGGTATTTCACAGATTGCAGACAGCAGCCTTCCTGTCCTTTCCTATCTAGTTAGCTTGGGCCCCGTCTTTGCTCAGTCTATCTTTCTGTCTGTGTTAGTGTTCTTTCTTCTTGCGTCACCGTCATTATATGTTGGGGGCTGCCTTTTGCTTTGGGGTCTGCTCTGGGGCAGTTTAGATTTCCCTTTCTGTCTTTAGGCTATATAATCCTCCGGCTGTGATCGAGGGGTCTAGGGCATCGTAGGGGCCCCCCACGGCTACTGCTAGTTGTGTTGATAGGTTCAGGGGTCTGCAATCCGATAGCTGCCAACTTCTCTGGTTTTCTGGACTTAGCTAGCATTTCTGTTTTTGCCTACTACGGTGACTCATTCATAACAGAATAAACCGCCCAACCACAGATCCTAGGGTACTCAATAGCAGGAAAAGACTGTGTTTAAAAAAAAAAAAAAAAAAAGTGTGTATATTCTTTCCTCTATATCTCTGAGGCCATAGGGGGAATTTTTTTTTCTCTCAATGGAGATAAAGCAATTGTCTGATCGTGTGGAGCAGCTCGCTGTGGAAGTGCGGGGAATTTCCGCCTACCTTGCTCGTTCGCATGCTGTTGAACCAAAGATCCCTACACCTGATGTATTTTTTGGGGATCGATCTAAATTTTTGAGCTTCAAAAATAATTGTAAATTATTTTTTGCCTTGAAGCCTAACTCGTCAGGGAGCTCCGCGCAGCAGGTTAAAATTGTCATCTCTTTGCTGCGTGGCGATCCCCAGGATTGGGCGTTTTCTTTGAAACCAGATGATCCTATTCTGACTAATGTGAACACATTCTTTCAAGCCTTGGGGTTGTTGTATGACGAACCTAATGCTATTGATCAGGCTGAAAAGACCCTGTTGGCATTGAACCAGGGTCGAGATTCTGCAGAGTTGTACTGTCAAAAGTTCCGAAAGTGGGCGGTCCTTACTACCTGGAATGGTAATGCCTTGGCTGCTCTCTTTTGGAAGGGTTTGTCAGAAGCCATAAAAGATACTATGGTGGGATTTCCTGTTTCCTCTGGTCTGGACGATTCTATGTCATTAGCCATTCAGGTTGATCGGCGTTTACTTGAACGCAGGATTGCACGAGAGGTGTTGCCAACGGTTGAACAGATGTCTGAACCTATGCAATGTGATAGAGTTTTGTCTAGGGCGCAACGTCAGGAGTTCAGAAGGCGTAATAAGCTGTGTTTTTTCTGTGAAGATGCCTTGCATATTATTTCTGTTTGTCCTAAACGAGAGAAACGCTTTGCACACACGTTTTCTGTTGGTGGTGTTCAACCTAAGTTTCTTCTGGCAATTACTCTGATCTGCTCCCTGTCCACATTTTCCGCCAAGGCTTTTGTGGATTCGGGAGCAGCGCTAAACCTAATGGACTTGGATTTTGCTAAACGTTGTGGATTTCCGATGACACCTCTGCAGACGCCCATCCGTTTGAGGGGGATTGATGCTACTCCTTTGGCGAAAAATAAACCTCAGTTTTGGACCCAGATGGTCATGCGGGTCGAGCCCAGACCATCAAGAAAATTGCAGATTTTTGGTGTTGCATGGTCTGCATGATGCCGTTGTTCTGGGGTTTCCCTGGTTGCAAATTCATAATCCAGTTTTGGATTGGAAATCTGTGTCTGTGGTGAGTTGGGGTTGTCGGTGTGCCTTCAGTGAGGCTCCGGTTTTTTCCACCTCTCCTCAGTCGCATGATGTTCCTGACCATTTGGCGGACTTTTATGATGTATTTAGTGAGAATGAGTCTGCATCTTTGCCTCCTCATAGGAGTTATGACTGTGCAATTGAACTGAGCCCGGGGTGTAAATTTCCCAAGTGTCGGCTCTTCAATTTATCTGTACCCGAGCACGAGGCCATGCGATCCTATATTAAGGAGGCGTTGGAGAAGGGTCATATTAGACCATCCTCTTCACTCTTAGGTGCCGGGTTTTTTTTTGTGGCCAAAAAGGATGGTTCTTTAAGGCCTTGTATTGATTATCGTGCCCTCAACAAAATTACTACTAAATATCAGTATCCGTTACCCCTGATTTCGGATCTATTCTCTAGAGTTAGAGGTGCTTGCTGGTTTACCAAGCTTGACCTCAGGGGGGCGTATAATCTTATCTGCATTAAGCATGGGGATGAATGGAAGACGGCGTTTAATACTCCGGAGGGACATTTTGAGTACCTGGTGATGCCTTTTGGGCTCACTAATGCCCCTTCTGTCTTCCAGTGCTTCATGAACGATATTTTCCGAGACTTTGTGGATAAATTTTTGATTATCTATCTGGATGATATTTTGATCTTCTCCAAGGATTGGGATTCTCATGTGGAACATATTCGGACTGTGTTCCGGATCTTGAGAGAGAATTCCCTGTATGTCAAAGGATCGAAATGCCTTTTTGGAGTACAGAGGATTTCATTTTTGGGATTTATTTTGTCTCCGTCAACTATTGAAATGGACCCGGCCAAGGTACAGGCCATTTATGATTGGGTTCAGCCCACTTCTTTGAAGGCCCTCCAGAAGTTTTTGGGTTTTGCTAATTTTTATCGGAAATTTATAGCAAAATTTTCTAGTATTGCCAAGCCATTGACTGATCTGACTAAGAAGGGTGCTGATGTGTTGAATTGGTCTCCGGAGGCTGTTGCTTCCTTTCAGGAGCTGAAGCGAAGATTTACCTCCGCCCCGGTTTTGCGGCAACCTGATGTTTCACTCCCGTTCCAGGTAGAGGTGGATGCTTCTGAGATTGGTGCAGGAGCTGTTTTGTCCCAAAGGGATCCGGTAACATCTAAAATGAATCCCTGTGCTTTCTTTTCCTGAAAGTTCTCTCCATCTGAGCATAACTATGATGTGGGGAATCGGGAACTGTTGGCCATGAAATGGGCATTTGAGGAGTGGAGACATTGGTTGGAGGGAGCTAAACATCAAGTTGTGGTCCTCACTGACCACAAGAATTTGATTTACCTAGAGTCGGCTAAACGCTTGAACCCTAGACAGGCTAGGTGGGCCTTGTTTTTTACACGTTTTGATTTTGTGGTCTCTTTTCTTCCTGGAACTAAGAATGTCAAGGCAAACGCCCTCTCTAGGAGCTTCTTTACTGATTCTCCTGTGGTGACCAAGCCTGCTACCATCTTAGGCGAAGGGGTAGTTCTTTCTGCCATCTCGCCCGATTTGAGACTTGCTCTGCAAGAGTTCCAGGAGGACAAACCTGAGCGTTGTCCCAGTGGAAAGTTGTATGTTCCTGACCAGTGGAAGGAGAGAGTGATGTCTGAAGTTCATTGCTCTGCATTGGCTGGTCATCCAGGTATTTTTGGTACTAGAGATCTGGTGAGTCGGTCTTTTTGGTGGCCCACCTTGTCTCATGATGTCAGGAATTTTGTGCAGTCCTGTGGGACTTGCTCCCGGTCTAAATCTTGTTCTCGCTCTAGTGGGTTGTTGATGCCTTTGCCGGTCCCCAGGAGGCCATGGACCCATATTTCAATGGATTTCATCTCTGATATGCCGGTCTCTCAAAGAATGACTGTTATTTGGGTGATTTGTGATAGGTTCTCTAAGATGGTTCATCTTGTACCACTCCCTAAGTTGCCGTCTTCCTCTGAGTTGGTGCCCCTGTTTTTGCAACATGTGGTTCGCTTGCACGGGATTCCTGAGAACATTGTGTCTGACAGAGGAGTTCAGTTTGTGTCTAGATTTTGGAGGACTTTCTGTTCCAAGCTGGGAATTCAGTTGTCCTTCTCCTCTGCTTTTCACCCTCAGACCAATGGGCAGACAGAGAGAACAAACCAGACCTTGGAGTCGTATTTGAGATGTTTTATTTCCGCTGATCAGGATGATTGGGTTTCATTTTTGCCCTTGGCCGAATTTGCTTTAAATAATAGAGCTAGTTCTGCCACTTTGATGTCACCTTTTTTTTGTAACTTTGGGTTTCATCCTCGATTTTCTTCAGGGCAGGTGGAGCCTTCTGCCTGCCCAGGTGTTGACACTGTGGTGGAGAGAATGCACCAGATCTGAGACCAAGTGGTGGATAAGTTATCTCTCTCCCAGGTAAAGGCCCAGCGGTTTTCCAATCGACATAGTACCATTGGTCCCCAGTTTAAGATTGGTGATATGGTGTGGTTATCATCAAAAAATATTGCTATGAAGGTGGCTTCTCCTAAGTTTAAGCCTAGATTCATTGGACCTTACAAGATTTTGGAGATTATTAATCCGGTCTCTTTTCGTTTGGCTCTTCCTGTCACATTTAAAATCCATAATGTGTTCCATAAGTCCTTGTTGAAGAGGTTTGTTGAACCAGTTGTCCCTGGGGTGGCACCTCCGGACCCTGTATTGGTTGAAGGTAACATGGAATATGAGGTAGAGAAAATACTGGATTCCCGTCTGGCTAGACGGAGACTCCAGTATTTGGTTAAGTGGAAGGGTTATGGTCAGGAGGATAAATCCTGGGTCTCTGCCTCTGATATTCATGCCAAAAGATTGGTGCGTGCCTTTCATCGGGCTCACCCTGATCGCCCTGGTGGTGTGGTTGAGGGTTCGGTGACCCCTCCTCAAGGGGGAGGTACTGTTGTGAGTTCATTTTCCCCTTCGTCACTGAGGTCTGGTGAACTCCCTATTCTGGTGAAGGAAGGTAATGAGCCTGATTATCAGGCACCTGAGCCTAATGATGATGACTGGCTGAGTGGTGTCACGGACTGGATATAAGGCTGCCGACGCCCTTCTGCCCTGCGGGTGATTTCTCTGTGGACTTCTAGGAGACCAGTCTGATTCCTGCTCCTCTAAAGCTAAGTTTTCTGCTTTGCCTTTTAGCATTTGTTTTGTTTTTTGTTTGCCTTGCTTTTCTGGATTCTGCCATTCCCTGCTGGGGTGAGCTGAATCTCCTTTTGCCGGTTGCTCTGTCTTCAGAATATTCCTGAGTACTGACATAGTCTTTTTGAAGCCTAGCGTCTTCAGGGCCTTTTTCACTGTCAGTTTGTTGGCTCTTATTTTCATAGGGTTTTTCACGGATTGCAGACAGCAGCCTTCCTGTCCTTTCCTATCTAGTTAGCTTGGGCCCCGTCTTTGCTCAGTCTATCTTTCTGTCTGTGCTAGTGTTCTTTCTTCTTGCGTCACCATCATTATATGTTGGGGGCTGCCTTTTGCTTTGGGGTCTGCTCTGGGGCAGTTTAGATTTCCCTTTCTGTCTTTAGGCTATATAGTCCTCCGGCTGTGATCGAGGGGTCTAGGGCATCGTAGGGGCCCCCCACGGCTACTGCTAGTTGTGTTGATAGGTTCAGGGGTCTGCAATCCGATAGCTGCCAACTTCTCTGGTTTTCTGGACTTAGCTAGCATTTCTGTTTTTGCCTCCTACGGTGACTCATTCATAACAGGGGTGACTCAGGGCAACACAGGGAAAAGAGGAGGACCGTGATGAGGACGCAGTACAAATAAGAGCTAGGAGATGCCCAGGAACAGAGTGGTTTGTGAGGCAAGCGGGACCAGAAGGATCTGGGGCTGGCAGGGACTTGATGCTGCAAGAGAGGAGAAAATAGGAACAAAATGAGGGAGGTGCAAGAAGATGGACACATGGCTAGGAGAACACAGGAGACCCACGGGAATATAGGGACAGGAGGACAGTGGTGGAGAGAGGACAGGCAGATACAGCTGAGACACAGGGCAGACAGGTATGGCTAAGACACAGGACAGGTATGGCTGAGACACAGGGCCGACAGGCAAGTCAGAGTTACAGGACAGGCAGGCAAGGCAGAGATATAGGGCCTGAGGATGAGGAAGGGCGCCAGGCTAGGAATGCTAGCGCCACTGCGTATGATAATCAGACATCTTATCTGGTGAGGCGCCGTGCTGAAATAACAGGTGAGTGCTGCCAAGATGGGGCGGAGCCACCGGGTCAGGACCTCCCACGGAGCCTAGCGGCAGAAGAAGCGCGACTGTGCATGCGTGAACTGCCAACACGCCGTGACCATGAGAAGACAGGTGGGGAGTTGGCGAGGGAGCGCATCGGGGACGCGCCGGGGGGCGGAGATGCATGGGTGAGTGCCCGAGGCCGTGACAGAATGGAGGTGCCCAACATAGCATCATTCACTGTGCAGTGACTGCTTCCAGGTACTGCAGCTTAGCTTCTACTTAACTGATTGAAGTTGTTGAGTTCTGGACCTTCACCAATCAGAAGGAAAACAAATTTAACCCCTTAATTACCAATGATGGACATAGCAGTGACAGTCCAGTGTGGGCAGCTGTCAGTGACAGCTGAGTGGCTTGGGAGGAGGTGCGGGGACTCATGCCATCAGTCCCACACTCATATCACTGTGATTGTTAAGTCAATATGACTGAATGATATCAGCATGATCATGCAGGAGCTGCAGGAGGTGCTGGCCAAGCTTCTGCACTAACAACCAGAGATGGTGCCAGCACTGCCCCTGGTTGTTAGGAGGCAGGCAGAGGGATGGGAACTCGTTATTGCAAGGGCCTGATCATTGCCATGGTGACCCGGGGTTATCATAGAATCATAGAATCTTAGAGTTGGAAGGGACCTCAAGGGTCATCGTGGCCAACCCCCTGCTCAATACAGGATTCACTAAATCATCTCAGACAGATGTCTGTCCAGCCTCTGTTTGAATACTTTCATTGAAGGAGAAGTTACCACCTGTTGTGGCAGACTGTTCCACATATTGATCACCCTCAATGTCAAAAAGTTTTTGTAATATCTAATCTGTATCTTTTCCCTTTTAGTTTCATTTCACTGTTTCTCGTGTTTCCATGTGTAAATGAGAAAAAGGATGATCCCTCTACAATGAGAAATCCCTTCAGATATTTGTAGACAGCTATTAAGACTCCACTTAGCCTTCTTTTTTGCAAGCTAAACATTTCCAGTTCCTTTAAACGTTCCTCATGGGACATACTGTACAGTAAGTTTACCATCCTGGTAGCTCTTCTCTGAACTTGCTCCAGTTTTTCACTAACTTTTTTAAAATGTGGTGCTTAGAGCTGGACACTATTCCAGATGAGGTCTGACCAAGGAGGAGTAAAGGGGCATAATTACTTCAGATGATCTAGACTATAATATAGATGTAATTTTTGTTTTTATTGCCCAGGTGTAGAATCTTGCATTTCTCCCTGTTAAATACCATTCTATTAGTCGCTGCCCATTGTTCAAGCTTATCTAGAGCCTTCTGAATCCTTTCTCTGTCTTCTCTAGTGTTAGCTATTCCTCCTAGCTTTGCATTGTCTGCAAATTTGATTAGTTTACCTTCAGGATCTAGCTCATTTATAAAAATGTTGAACAACACTGGGGACAGAGCCTTGTGGTACCCCACTCGAAACATTTTTCCCATTGGATGTGCAACCATTTATTACCACTCTTGGAGTACCATCACTCAGCTAGTTATGAATCCACCTAATTGTAGCCTTGTCAATCCCATACTTGGCCATTTTTTCAGTAAGGTTAGTATGAGATACTTTATAAAATGCTTTTCTGAATACGAGATATACTATATCTACTGCATTTCCCTGATCCACCCAGTCAGTGATTCCGTCATACAGTAGAAGGAAATTAGATTAGTCTGGCATGACTTGTTTGCTACAAACCCATGCTGGCTCTGGTTAATTACTGTATTCTTGTCCAAGTACTTATATACATGCTGTTTAATAATTTGTTCAAATATCTTTCCTGGTATAGAAGTAAGGCTCACTGGTCTGTAATTTCTGGACTCCATTTTCTTTCCTTTTTTGAAGATAGGGACAACATTTGCCCTTCTCCAATCTTTTGAGACTTCTCCTGTTTTCCAGGATTTTTCAAAGATTCTCATTAGTGGTTCTGTAATTTCCTCTGCTAACTCTTTCAGTACCCTAGGATGTAATTAAATTGGACCATGAGATTTAAATTAATTTAAATTAGCCAAGAGTTCCCAAGTGGATTCTTTTATTCCTTCGAGGGCACCGTAAAGATCAGTTGATGTTATACTTGCTTTCTTAGAGAACACATACGCAAAATAGGAATTTAAAAGTTTGGTCTTTTCATCACCAGTTTTCACCACTTCACCCTTTTAGAATCATAGAATCATAGAATCGTAGAGTTGGAAGGGACCTCCTGGGCCATCTGGTCCAACCCCCTGCTCAAAGCAGGATTCGCTAAATCATCCCAGTCAGATGTCTGTCCAGCCTCTGTTTGAAGACTTCCATTGGAGGAGAACTCGCCACTTCTCGTGGCAGCCTGTTCCACTCATTGATCACTCTAACTGTCAAAAAGTTTTTTCTAATATCTAATCTGTGTCTCCTCCCATTCAGTTTCATCCCATTGCTTCTAGTCTTTCCTTGTGCAAATGAGAATAAAGTTGATCCTTCTACAATGTGACAGCCCTTTAGATATTTGTAGACAGCTATTAAGTCTCCTCTCAGTCTTCTCTTTTGCAAACTAAACATTCCCAAATCCTGCAACCTTTCCTCATAAGACAGGGTTTGCAGACCGGTCACCATTCTGGTCGCTATTTTCTGAACTTGCTCCAGTTTGTCGATGTCTTTTTAAAAATGTGGTGCCCAAAACTGACACAATATTCCAGATGAGGTCTGACCAAAGAAGAGTAGAGGGAAATAATGACTTCACGTGATCTAGACTGTATGCTTCTGTTAATACATCCTAGAATTGCATTTGCCTTTTTTGCTGCTGCATCACACTGTTGACACATATTCAGTCTGTGATCTATTAGTATACCCAAGTCTTTTTCACATGTGCTGTTGCTTAGCCCTATTCCTCCCATTCTGTATATGCTCTTTTCATTTTTATTGCCCAGATGTAGTACTTTGCATTTCTCCCTGTTAAAAACCATTCTGTTAGTTGCTGCCCACTTCTCCAGTTTATTTATATCTTTTTGAATCCTCTCTCTCTCTTCTCTAGTATTAGCTATCCCTCCTAGCTTTGTGTCATCAGCAAATTTAATCAGTTTACCCTCAATTCCTTCATCTAAATCGTTGATAAAGATGTTGAACAATACAGGGCCCAGGACAGAGCCCTGTGGTACCCCACTTGAGACATTCTTCCAACTGGATGTGCAGCCATTTACGACCACTCTTTGGGTCCGATCACTAAGCCAGTTATGAATCCACCTAACAGTTGCCTTGTCCATTCCATACTTAGTCATTTTTTCAATAAGGATTGTATGAGAGACTTTGTCAAATGCTTTGCTGAAGTCAAGATATACTATATCTACGGCATTTCCTTGATCCACCCAATCAGTGATTCCGTCATAGAAGGATATTAAGTTAGTCTGACATGACTTATTAGTTACAAACCCATGCTGACTCTGTTTAATCACTTCATTCTTATCCAGGTACTGACATACATGTTGTTTAATAATTTGTTCAAAGATCTTTCCTGGTATAGAAGTCAGACTCACCGGCCTATAGTTGCCTGGGTCCACCTTCTTCCCCTTTTTGAAGATAGGAACAACATTTGCTCTTCTCCAGTCTTCTGGCACTTCTCCTGTTCTCCAAGAATTTTCAAAGATTATGGAGAGTGGTTCAAAAATTTCTTCTGCTATCTCCTTCAGTACTCTGGGGTGTAATTCATCTGGACCTGGAGACTTGAATTCAGTTAGGTTAGCTAAGTGTTTCCTCACTATCTTTCTGTTTATAGATATCCTGGATTCTTCTATTCCCTTAATAGGACAGTGAAGAACAGTTGATGTTACATTTCCTTTCTGAGAGAAAACAGATGCAAAATAGGAATTTAAAAGTTCAGCCTTCTCAACATCCTGTCTTACCATTTCATCATTTTCATCCTGTAAAAATCCTATAGCATCTTTGACTTTTCTTTTACTTTTGACATATCCCCAAAATCCTTTATTATTGCTTTTGACATCTATTGCAAGCCTCAATTCATTTTCAGCTTTAGCTAATCTGATTTGTCCCCTGCAGGTTCCGCAGACAGCATTATATTCTTCTTTAGATATGCCTCCCTCTTTCCATTTTATAAACATTTTTTTCTTCCTTTTTAGCATGTGCTTAAGTTCTGTGTTCATCCATCCTGGTTTCCTTAAATGCTTCCTATTCTTCCCTCTTTTCGGAATTGTTAACAACTGTGCTTTGAGAATTTCATTTTTCAAGATTTCCCATCCTTCCTGGACATTTTTGTCTTTAAGGAAATCCAGCCATTGGATTCCTCCAATTCTCTTTCTGAATCCCTCAAAATCTGCCTTTCTGAAATCTAACCTTCACGTCTGAGTCTTCACAGGTCTTCCGCCTCTAGTTATCCAAAATTCTAAAATAGCATGGTCGCTACCTCCTAGGGTCCCAGGCACTTTTACCTCCTCAACCATTTCCTCCCTGTTTATAAGGATTAGATCCAAGGTAGCAGTTCCCCTTGTTTTCTCCCCTACCTTCTGGAAGATAAAGTTGTCAGCAAGAGAGGATAAGAATTTCCTTGACCTGTTAGTTTTGCCTGAGAGAGATTCCCAACAAATGTCTGGATAGTTGAAATCTCCCATGACAACTATGTCATATTTTTTGGAGAACTTGGCCATTTGACGCATAAAGAGTTCATCCATATCTTCAGCTTGCACAGGTGGCCTGTAGTAAATGCCTACAATGGTGTCCTTTCCATTGTTCTGTCCTTGTATTCTTACCCAAACCGTTTCCACAGAACTCCCAGTCTCTGAAGCTTCAATCTCTGTGCAGATATACGCGTTTCTAACATACAATGCGACACCTCCTCCTCGTTTATCAAGTCTGTTTCTTGCAAATAAGTTGTATCCTTCTAGTCTTGTATTCCAATCATGTGTATCGGCCCACCAAGTTTCAGTGATTCCAATGACATCATATTTCTTTTCCTGTGTTAGTAGTTCCAATTCTCCTTGTTTGTTGCCCATGCTTTGTGCATTATTCTAGAAACATTTTAGTTTGTGATTGGTTTCTCTTTCTCCAATATTTTTATTAATTAGATTCTTTTGTCTTTGTTCTTCCTTTTCACTTCTAATAGCAGAGTTCTCAATAGCATTTGTCAGGTGTATGGCTTTTTCTGGTCTTTTGCTTCCCTTCCCATGTTGTTCTATTTTAAAGTTCTCCTTACAAGTGTAGCAAGGCGACTTCCAAATACATGTTTTCCAGTCTTCGCAAGGTGCACCCCATCTCTAGCAAGTAGTCCATCGTATAAGTAATTCACTCCTTGATCCAGAAATCCAAATCTTTGCTGACGGCACCATCGATGTAGCCAGTTGTTCACCTGCAGAATCTTATTCCACCTCCTTGTTCCATGGCCATCCACTGGGAGGATGGAAGAGAAGACCACCTGCGCTCCCAGTTCTTTCACTTTCTTGCCTAAGTCTTCAAAGTCTCTGCAGATGGTTTCCAGGTCATTTCTTGCGGTGTCATTTGTCCCCACATGTAGTAGCAGGAATGGGTAGTCATCTGTAGGTCTGAAGAGTCCTGATATCCTGTCAGACACATCTTTAATTTTTGCACCTGGAAGACAGCACATTTCTCTTGAAGTTATATCCGGTCTGCAGATAGCGGCCTCTGTTCCTCTCAACAGGGAATCCCCCATGACCACCACTCTCCATTTCTTCTTCACAACATTTTTCTTTCTCCATCCAGGAGGACTCTGAAGGCGTACAAGGTTGCTGTTTGTTGGCAAAGTCTTATCCTGATGTATTTCTTCATCGTTTTCCTGCGTGAGAGCCTGGTTCTGGTTCCTGAGCAGTATGGGTGCTGACTGCCTCCTGATCCTCCTGCTTTTCTGGGTCACATGTCTCCATTCCTCTGTTTCTTCAGGTGCACTTCGAATTTCTTCTTTCTGTAACATGAAGAGATAATTCTGCTCTGTCCAAGAACTCTTCACCTTCCTTAATAATCTTCAACGTAGCTAACCTCTCCGAGATTTTGCAACTTTTCCTCCAACAGGGACACAAGCTTGCATTTGTGGCATGTGAAGTTTGGCTTTTCCACTGGTAAATCTGTGAACATGTAGCAAGAAATGCAGCTCACCAAATGGCTCCTGGCCTCTTCCATATTGAGATTTCTTAAAAACAATGAAAGATGAGCCAAAAATTCTCCTCAAGACTCTTCCCCTGGTTTTCCGATTTCCTCTTTTCAGCTGCAACGGCCAAAACCCAGTGATCGTTGAGCTCGCGGAGACTCTTCACTTATCCCAGAAGGCACTGGGAATATGCAAATGATCTCCTCAAGACTCTTCCCCTGGTTTTCCGATTTCCTCTTTTCAGCTGCAACGGCCAAAACCCAGTGATCATTGAGCTCACGGAGACTCTTCACTTATCCCAGAAGGCACTGGGAATATGCAAATGATCTCCTCAAGACTCTTCCCCTGGTTTTCCGATTTCCTCTTTTCAGCTGCAACGGCCAAAACCCAGTGATCGTTGAGCTCGCGGAGACTCTTCACTTATCCCAGAAGGCACTGGGAATATGCAAATGATCTCTTCAAGACTCTTCCCCTTTCATCTTGTAAAAATCTTATAGCATTGTTGACTTTCCTATTGCTTTTGACATACTCCCCAAATCCTTTTTTTGCTGTTTTTGGCCTCCCTGGCAAGCCTTAGGCTGTGTGCACACGCTGCGGATTGTGGTGCGGATTCATCCGCGCGGATTTTGTAAAATCCGCGCAGGTGAAACCGCAGGTCAAAAGACCTGCGGTTTTACCTGCGGATTGCTCTGCGGTTTTGCCCTGGAGTTTTTCATCTCCTCAATGGAGGAGATGGCAAACCGCAGCAGAATCCGCTGAAAGAATTGATATGTCAATTCTTTCTGCGGATTGAAAACCGCAGATAATCCGAGCGGAAAATTCCGCACCGTCTGCACTGTGGTTTTTGATTCCCATAGGGAATCATGGTACTGTACACCGCAGCAAAAACTGCTGCGGGTCCGCAACGGTCAAATCCGCTGCGGAACCGCAGCAAAATCCGCAGCATGTGCACACAGCCTTTAGCTCTTCTAACTCTTTCCCTGCATAACCTGCAAACAGCATTATATTCTTCTTTAACTATGCCCCCTGTCTTTCCATTTCATGTACATTTTTTTCCTTTTTAACAAGTGAACAAGTTATGTGTTTATCCACCCTGGTATCTTTAAATGCTTCCAATTTTTCTTTACTTTTGGGTTGGTTACAGATTATGCGGTGAGATTTTCATTTAGCAAAATTTCCCATCCTTCTTGGACATTTCTGTCCTTTAGAATGTCCAGCCATTGCACAATTCCTACACTCTTTCTGAGATGATTAAAATCTGCCTTTCTGAAGTCCAATCTTAAAGTCTGAGTCCTCGATGGTCTTCCTCTTCTTGTAAGCCAAAATTCAAGGGTAGCCTGATTGCTGCCGCCTAAATTCCCAGCCACCTTTACTTCCTTAACCATTTCCTCCCTGTTGGTAAGAATTAGGTCCAAGATTGCAGATCCTCTTGTTCTCTCTTCTACCTTTTGAAATATAAAGTGGTCAGCAAGGGAAGATAAGAATTTTCTGGACTCAGTACTTTTGCCTGAGAGAGATTCCCAACAAATATCTGGATAGTTAAAATCTCCCATGATCACTATGTTGTACTTATTTGAGAACAGAGACATATGATGTAAAAAGAGTCTCTCCATATCTTCAGTCTGTCCAGGTGGCCTATAGTAAACACCTACAATAGTGTCCTTTCTGTTTTTCTCTCCTTGAATTCTTACCCAAACAGTTTCTACAGAGCTACCAGTCTCTGAAGCTTGGACTTCTGTGGAGATATACATTTTCCTAACATACAATGCAACACCTCCTCCCTTCTTGTTAATTCTGTTTCTAAGAAATAAATTGTAACCTCATGATGACCCCTAAAGCCACAGAAAACTTCTGAGACTATACTTGTAGCATGGTATCAAAAGTTTTCTGTACAGGTATAATGCATTGCAATGCTGGTGAAAATCCCATAAAGCAAAAAAAAAAGAAAAAATATATAAAAAAGTACAAAATAATATTAATAAAAAAATTGCACCAATAAATGTACATTTTTTATCTTGTCCTGCAAATAACTATTTGCCATAGAGCTCCATCAGCATAAAAATTAAAAAGATATAGCTTTAAGAATATAGTAATGCAAAAATTATTATTTTTTCTATAAAAATTTTTATTTTGTAAAAGCTTAAAAACATTAAGAAAAATTATATCAATGTGGTATCACTACAGTCGTACTGACCCAAAGACAATTTTGCCTTTTCAATTTTACCACTTACAAAGCTGCATAAAACCCCTCAAAAAACAATTCCTGAATTGCTGGTTTTTGTTTATTTTACCTCCCAAAAAGAGAAAGCGATAAAAAAAAGTCATGTGCCCGAAAATGGTACCAATAAAAATGTCAAATTGTCTCACAAAAAAACAAGCCCTCGCATCACTCTGTTGGCAGAAATATGGAAAAAATATAGTTCTCAAAATATGGCAATGCAAAAATTATTTTTTGCAAAAAAACATGTCTTTTATCGTGTGGTAGCAGCCAAACATAAGAAAACAATATAAATATGGTACTGCAGTAATCGCACCGCCTAAAGAATAAAGTCATCTAAACAGCATAAGAAATAAATAAAACCAATTCTTCACCTGCTGTTGATTTGTTAGTTCTGCCTTCAAAAGATCGCAGTAAGGCTTGGCGCATATTTATCCTGCGCTCTGCAGTGAGTGCTTACATTGGGATATCTGTAAATATCTAAAATACGTGATCTAGACGGAAGCCCAGTCGGAAGATTCCCTATAATGAGGCAGATGGAATAACGGTGGACGCAGTCTGGCCTATGATCTGAAGGTGTCTGTCTTTTTAGGCACGCATGAAAGTACTGTTGGCCAGTGTTGTACACAGCTGAACAGAGGTCAGACGCAGTCCAGAGTAACTCTGCTGTCTCATTATAGTGAATGAATCCCTTGGGGGTTTCTTCTGAACTCCATCATTTGGATATTTAGATGGAAACTACAATTTAAGTGCTCAAAGTAGAGCGCCAGATAAATGTGATGCCAAACGTTATGTAAAATGTTCCCAATAAAAGCTTCAACTCAATCTACAAAAAACACAAGGCCCCACTCAGGTCTGTCATCTCTTTATGAAAATATAGGGAGCTTCCATGTTACTGGTAGTACAAAGGCTATGAAAAAGTAATTTGTCTCCTCTCTCCCGAAAAAGAAATCCAACAAATTCTGGGCTCCAAAATCCAAATGCCCCTCTCCCTTGTGAGCCCAACAGTGTGCTTAAACCAAATTTAGTGTCTACATGTTTGTCAGGGGTATAATTTCCAAAAAGGGGGCATTCTGCTCTTCTAGCACTTAGGCACTCTGTATATGGAGTCCATAAAGTATTTTAGAAATATCTAGATGCGCACCAGGAGTCAAATAGAGCGCCATCCCTCCCAAGTCACACCATGTGGATAAGCAGTACTGTACAGCCACATATGGCATATTTCCACATTCATCAGAGATTGTATGAAAAAATTTTGGTGCCATTTTTACTCATTTCCCCATGTGCAAATGTAAAATCTGGGGTTAAAACAAAAAATTTGTGGTTGAAATGTACTTATTTTTCTTCACTGCCCAATGGTCTAAAATTCTGTGAGCCACCTGTGGTTTCTATAGGATCACTGAATCCCTAGATAAATTAATGGTTTGTGAAATGTAGTCACTGTTGGGGGTTCTGCTGCTCTGGCTCTTCAAGGGCTGTTCCAGGGGGTCATGACACCCACAAACGATAACAGTAAAATCTGGACTATAATATGGTGTTCCTTCCCTTCTGAGCTTTGCACTATGCCCCAAAAGTAGTTAACAATTACATGCAGTGTATTGGCAGCAATCAGAGGAAATTGCACAACAAACTGTGAGGTCTATGTTTTCCTACTAGCCCTTATAAAAATTAAAAATTTGGATCTAAAAAAACTGGAGCTGGAAATAGTATATTTATTCTTTCTTCACCGCCAAATGGTATAAATTTCTGTGAGGCACATCGGGTGTCAGTGTGAGCAGGTTGCGGGATGCAGTGACAGGGTTTCCACAACTGCGTGATCCGCATCTCCAGCATGATCCGCATCTCCAGCACCTCAGGCACCCTCGACCGCTTGGTCTTTTCCTTCTGTGCCTGTGGACTGCATCCTGCCAACTACGCCAAGTGTGAGCAGGTTGCGGGATGCAGTGACAGGCAGGAGACAGACCAAGGGTTAACTGGGTTTTAATCAACAGTGGGATACTCCACGCAGGGAGGTAAAGGATTAAACATGGAATAAAAGAGTTCAATGGTGAAATTGTGGGTAGGGTTAAAGAACAGTGAAGACAGTAGGGACAGTTCTTGTGGGGTTAACCTATCCTATCTGCTGATTCTCAGGCCGTGGGTGTTGTGAAGCGGTGATGGCGCCAACATTGAGGCGACGCTTGTCCACGTAGGTCCTGGAAATAGCGGTGGTCTGTGTTCTGGCGGCAGTGGTTGGTCTCCGGTACCTTCCGCTGAGCCCCTAGTCCATGTACCAGTGTGGCTGGAAGCATGTAAGCCACCACATGCTCTGAGCCCCACGTGGTCCTGCAAAAGTATACTGGGGAAGCAGAGCGCTGATAGCAGTTCCACTATCGGTCTCTCTCAAGCACCACCCACGCGGTACTCAGGGGCACGGAGCACTCAGCTTCTTGCTTAGTTACCATCAGCGGGTGCACTGCATGTCTTTTCTCACAAGTTCTGCTGGCAGCAGTATGAATGCTCAGGTGGGCCTGAGTAATGACGGTGCTCAAGGGAAGGAACGCTCACCCCTGTCTGCTGCACGCTGTCCCTTCCCACCAAGTCTCGCTGTTCCCGCGCACGCTGTTGCCTCAGAGACTTAGCCACACCCCCTGCTGCTAAGTGCAAAGGATGGCCCGGTTTTCTAAACTTTCCTCCAGACAAGAGAGGAGACAGCCCCGACAGTTCCGGACTCGGCGCAAAACAAGTACCCCTGGTCTGGACCTTCTTCTTATATCGTCATCCTCATTGAGGCTCATATTCTCCTGTCACCCATTTAAAAATGAAAAAAATCAGAACTAAAGTAACATTTCTGTGAATAAAATCTAAATATTCTTTTTTTCCTTCCTCATTCCATTAATTGCTGTGAATCACCTGATGGGTTAATAAACTTTTTGAATGGGGTTTTCAGAAGTTTTAGGAGTTTTTAGAATGGTGTCACTTTTGTATATTTTCTGTCATATAGGTCCATAAAATTACTTCAAATGTGATGTGGTCCCTAAAATTTTTTAACATTTTCTTGTAAAACTGAGAAATTGCTGATCAATTTTTAACCCTTCTAATTTCCTAACAAAAAAAAGTTATGTTATGTTTCAAAAATTGTGCTGATGTAAATTAGATGTGTGGGCAATGTTATATATTAACTATTTTGTGTAACATAACTAACTCTCTGGTTTAAGGGCATAAGAATTACAATTTTGAAAAATTGTAAAATTTTCGCTAAATTTCTGATATTTTCACAAATAAACGCAAGTCTTATTGAAGAAATTTTACCTCTGTCACAAAGTACACTATTTCAGGAAAAAATATTCTTGGAATCAGTGGGATCAGTTAAAGCGTTCCAGAGTTATTACCTCAAAAAGTGACTCTGGTTAGATTTAAAAAATAAGGCCCGATCATTAACCTACAAAGTGGCTCGGTCCTTAAGGGGTTACGTTCCCAGCAATTACTGAAAGCAATGTGTTTTTCTAATGATAATTATGACCATGTCTCCTGCCAGAACCTTAAATATAATGGTAATAGGCCAGCCAGGAGAGCAGGTGGTTCATCTTAGTCAAACACAGTATTCTGGACTGCTCCATTCAAAAGGATAATAATACTATTCACAATAGACAAATAAAAGAAAGACGTCTATTGGAAAATATGTGGTACTGTTTGCAAATGGAAGTCTAAAAGCCTCATCCAGGAAATTTCAAAAACGTGGAGCAAATCTGCCAGGAAAATAGGTGAAAATTTATAGCCACGAGGTGTAAAAATGATTAAAGTTTAAAAATTGATGGATATAATCCTTAGTATAAGCCATCAATATTAGATTGAAAGGGTCTGACCCCATCCAATCACCTGTTTGAAATGACATTGCTGTTCTTGTTGTTTCATTTAATGCAGGGAGGTAACTATAAATGCCACGTTCAGATAGTATTCTTCATTCTTCTGAAAAAAATCACCCAATTCCATGTGACATCCCATCCTGACACTTGCTAGAGGAGCATAAAGCAGGCAGTACATATACTGCATCCAGGGCCAGTGTTTGTCAGGGAACAAACTGGGCAATTGCCCCGGACCCCCAGCAATAACAAGCTGAAACTACACTGATAAAACCAGTCCTGCATTATCTGTACAGTTTACATTTTTAAAAGTGCAGAATGACCTTTGATGACATCACAATCATGTGACCAATGGACCTGTACTTTAGGGGTCTAGAAGAGCTGAGGTTGTGTGTGCCCTGTGTGTATATATATATATATATATATATATATGCTCTGTATATACTGTACTCTACATGTATGTTTATGTGCTCTATGTATACATGTGTGCATGTGCTCCATGTATACATGTGTGTATGTGCTCTGTGGATACATATGTTTGAATATGCTCTGTATATACATGTCTATGTACTCTATATATACTTGTGTATATACATTTTATTTATATGTATGTGCTCTATGTGTACATATGTGTGTATGTGCTCTGTGTATGCCTGTGTAGGTGCTTTGTGTATAAATATGTCTGAATGTATACTGTGTATACGTGCGTGGGGGTATGTGCTCTCTGTATATATGTGTATGTGCAATGTGTATACATTTGTTTATTTGCTTTGTGTATAGATGTGCTCTGTGTATCTGTTTTATACCTTGAACCCATTTTTTATTTAGATTCAAACTGCTTGTTAATTGTGCCTTTCTTTTCCTAATAATCACAAATGCCATATATACGGTGATGGTAATGGCAAGCATCTAGAATGTCAGAACATAGCTTAACCTGGAGAAATCCCATTTTTTTTCTTTTTCTCTCTTTTTTTTTTAAACTGCAATGACAATGCCCGTTGTTTGCATGTGTAAATTATTTTAATGCAGCAGAGCTATAATATCAGGTGCGAGACGGCAATAGCCATAAATTTACATATGTTTCCTAAGGCCTGTTTCACACTTACGTTTATCGTGTCAGTTGGCAGCCGCCAAAAAAGGCGAAGAACGGATCCGTGACCGATGAAACACCAACGGGAGCTACCAGACCGATGGTGCTCTGGGATCCGCCGATATGGGAATGTTAAAGGAACCGCGCTGAAAAAAAAAATACAGCCGATGTAGCGGGATGAGAGAGAGAGAGAGACTCCAGCAGTCAGAACAGGATTTAGGGTTAAATCTCCAGCAAGTGGGAAAAATCCTGATCCGGCCACACAAAAAACGTTGCATTGTCCGTCCAGTGATGTCAGCGGACGCCAAAATTTTGGCGGATCCACAGAAATACGGATGCAACGGACGACCGTCAGTCAAAATCCGCCGTTAATGCAAGTCAATGGGGAAAAAAACGGATCCGCCAAGAAAAATGGCGGATCCGTTTTTTAGGCAAAACGGCGGATTTTGACTGATGGTGACAAACGAATGTGTGAAACAGGCATACTGTATGGGCACTGGACTATGGGATGGAGGATATGTATGACGGGTATATGGGCACAGGACTATGTGGGATGGCGGATATGTATGATGGGTATATGGGCACAGGACTATGGGATGGAGGATATGTATGATGGGTATATGGGCATGGGACTATGAGATGAAGGATGTGTGATGGGTATATGGGCACTCGACTATGGGATGGCAAATATGTATGATGGGTATATGGGCATGGGACTATGGGATGGAGGATGTGTGATGGGTATATGGGCACTCGACTATGGGATGGAGGATATGTATGATGGGTATATGGGCACGGGCCTATGGGATGGAGGATTTGTGATGGGTATATGGGCACGGGCCTATGGGATGGTGGATATGTATGATGGGTATATGGGCACGGGACTATGGGATGGAGGATAATTATAATTTGTTATAACTAACCACAGTTAGTTACTATGCCCGGGCAGCGCCGGGCTCTTCAGCTAGTTCTCAATAAGTTTGATGTGTCATATGACCCTCTTCCCAATGAAAAAAATAAAGTTGGATCGAAAAAGGCTGACTACAAAATGGCCACCATGGTCACCACCAATCTTGAAAAGTTTTCCCCCTCCCATGTACTAATGTGCCACAAACAGGAAGTTGATGTCACCAACCATTACTATTTTATTTAGGTGTATCCATATAAATGGCCAACCTTGTACTCATTTCTGAACCTTTTTGAGTGATTTTTGACTATCTTTGTCTATTTAACATGCAAGTGTTGTTGTTCATCAGACCGCATGAACGAAAATATAATAATTTCCTTTTTTTGACACAATAAATACGAAAGTTTTCTTACCTTTGGTCACAAAATCAAAGTTTGTGCTGAATGTAGTCGCTTTTCCATAGTCTTTAACCATAAGCAGTTGAAATATTACACTTGGAAGCCAGGAACAAAAATTGTGTTACATAGTGTAATGTCTCACACACCACACGGCCAGATAAGATAGTAAAATATTAAAATGACATTTCCTAGTGATTTTTTTTACCATTGAAACAATGCACATGTGCAAAAATGCAGCAAAAACACTACATTGAACATAGCACAAGGTGTGAAGGAGCATTTTTTTCTCTTATTTATTTTGCCTTTTATACAAGTCATTATCCTGTAAGAATGTTTCTTAACATTTTTTCTAGTAAAATCTATTTTATCTTCTGTTTTGTATGTTTTATTGTCAGTCCATTAGAGTGGCGTTATACTCTGACAATATTGCTCCCAGCAGCGACCTGTGATTAAGAGATGCTTCCGGGGTCTTCCTTATGCTTCCTTATGCCATGACATTTCAGCGCTATTTTCATAGATTTCATCCAGACATGTGATGAAGGGGGCGCCAGAAAAATGCTTGAGCTTCTCATTGACTTCCATCATACTCATTACTCGCTTTGAGCACTTGAGCATTACAATTTGCTCTACTCGAGTAATGAATACCCGAGCATTTTAGTGCTCGCGCATTACTATTCACCACGTCACAGGAATGACCGCTCTAAGCACCTATTTAAGCCATCAATGATACCAATGATGGCACATCATCACAGGTATCGTATTTTGAGTTCTCCACCTGTTCCACCTGGCGCTATGCCTTACGGGCAGTAATACTTGTTTGTTCTTTCCCTGTAATCTAATACCTCAGCTAGTCATGATATTTGTCTACTACAGGCCGCCTTGGGAAGCCACACTATTGTGGTCAGCGCACAGTACACAGTTATTTCATGTCCCTGGCATAAAAGTACAAAGGCACCCTAATATTAGGGTGAATATAATTTTATCTGGTACCTATGGACATTATTATTTATTATTATTATTATACATTTATATAACGCCATTTATTCCATGGCGCTTTACAGCAAAAAGGGGAAATATAGACAAGTACAATAAACATGTGCAAGACAAGGGACTCACAAGTACAGAAGGAGAGAGGACCCTGCCGGCGAGGGCTCTCAGTCTACAGGGATGGGTGAGGATACACTAGGAGAGAGTAGAGCTGGTTGTGCGGTGGTTCAGCCGAGGATCATTGCAGGCTGTAGGCTTGTCGGAACAGATGGGTCTTCAGGTTCTTCTTGAAGGTTTCCGTTGTTGGTGAGAGTCTGATGTGTTGAGGCAGAGAGTTCCAGAGTATGGCAGCACGGGAAAAGTCTTGTATGCGGTTGTGGGAAGAAGAGATAAGGGGGAGTAGAGAAGGAGATCGAAGGTTGCGTGCGGTAGGTACCGGGAGATCATGTTACAGATGTATGGAGGAAACAGGTTGTGGATGGCTTTGTATGTCATGGTTAGGGTTTTGAACTGGAGCCTCTGGACAATAGGAAGCCAGTGACGGGCCTCGCATAGGGGGAGGCTGGGGAATAGCGGGGAGACAGGTGGATTAGTCAGGCAACAGAGTGTAGGATAGACTGGAGTGGTGCCAGAGTGCTGGAGGGGAGGCCAGAGAGTAGGAGGTTGCAGTTGTCGAGGCGGGAGATGATAAGGGCATGCACTAGTGTTTTTGTGGTTTTATGGTTGAGAAATGCGCAGATCAGGGAAATATTTTTGAGCTTGAGGTGGCAGGAGGAGGCAAGGGCTTGGATATGTGGTTTGAAAGAGAGGGCAGAGTCGAGGATCACCCCAAGGCACCGAGCATGCGGGACTGGGGAAAGTGAGCAGCCATTGACATTGATGGATAGGTCTGGTGGAGGGGTAGAGTGAGATGGGGAAAAGATGATGATTTCTGTTCTGTCACATGTATCACATGTATATGTGTTCAACACTGTTCTGCCTTCATACACATTGACGCGGTGTGCACTCTAGCATACAGCATAAACCACTTTCTATCTTCCAAAATAAGCAGACTGATCTCTGTAGTCTAACTTGTTTATTGATGAAGAGTATAGAACATGTGGTAAAACTATAAAGAATACAAATGACATGGGTAAGTATTGGGCAGATGATCACACAGCTAAACAATTACAGGAAGTATACAGTGTGATGGAAGCTTTACATGGAACACACAGGTGTCTAATTACATCTACTGGCATTGACTGCTATACAGTTACTAACATCTCTGTTCAACACTGCATTGCAAGAAAAGATATTAATATTACCAGATATTCTTTACTAGGATAACAAACTCAAGTTGGAGAGTTACAGGAGGACTAATAAACACGTGCGTCCCATGAAATACACAGAAGAAAACGGCATCTTCCTCATCCCAGAATACATTGCTTCAATCCCACAATGTAACACTCTGTTAAAGACACAGGCTGTAAATGCTATAGATCCAGCCACCACTTGATGGTGCTATAACTAAAGAATAATACAAAACATTTTTGCCCTCTATTCAGATGGCAGAAAAAACACAATGACCAATATGTTTTTCTTTTATACCGATGTTAGAAAACACCTAGGCTGGGTTGAAACGAATCCTATCACTTTACCCAACATCGCTTGTTTTGATATTCAACGGTGTGGTGAATGATGATTTCATAATAAAATAAAACTTACACTATTACAGTCTGAGAGTCTGGCCGACACCACCATATTTGCTGAATGCACACCTTTTATATTGCTTTCTTTTTTTGGTGCATTCGTTAAAGACGTTACAGTTGTTCTCAAAAGTCTACATACCCCTGCAGAATTTTTGCTTTCTTGGCCTTTCTTAAGAGAATATTGTCAAGATCCTGTCAGCGCCGGCGTGCAGCCTCCGCTGAGCAGGGACTCACCCGCACTGTAGGGGTACCGGGGTCAGGTACAACCAGAAAGTACCGATACACAGGACCTGTGGACGCTGAAGTTTAGCAAGCAGACACAGGACCTACGGTCATGTGACTGCAAGGGGGCGGGGCGTAGCATCCTGCTTAGTGAGATGGCAAGACACTATACAGAATTACTCAGTCAGGCAAAACGGGGTTCATACACAGAGATAGCAGTAACGTACCAGGGAAGAGACAGAACGGATAGTCAGGGCGAAGCAGAAGTCAAAACCAAACAGACATAGAAGGTACCAAGCAGAATCCAAAGCAATATCCAGAGAACAGACCGAGTCGTACACAGAGAATCAAGCAACCAGAACACAGCACAAACACACTCAGGAGTCACCACACTATGCCAAGGGCGAAAGTATAACTGACGGGGGATGGGAGCTTCCTGAGGCTATGAGAAGATTTCCCAGAACCAATGAGAGGCCACCATAATAGGTCCCAGGTGTGCAGGTAAGAGTTTGCACTGAGATGAAAACATTAACCCCAGAAGTGCCGGTCAGCCAGCACTGGTATCATGACAAATATAAGTGATAACACCAAAACTTTTTCTCCACTCATGGATAGTGGTTGGGTGAAGCCATTTATTGTCAAACTACTGTGTTTTCTCTTTTTAAATCATAATGACAACCCAAAACATCAAATGACCCTGATCAAAAGTTTACATACCCTGGTGATTTTGGCCTGATAACATGCACAGAAATTGACACAAATGGGTTTGAATGGCTACTAAAGGTAACATCCTCAACTGTGACCTGTCACGATCCATTTTTTGATCTGTGTCAGATTCTGGATTCTCTTATATAAACTTTTTTCCTTTCAGGCCATCGGGAGTTAATATTAGTTTTTGCCCCCGGTGGCCACTGGTGTTACTACAAGTTTAGTTAGTCTGCTGGTGGGTTTTTCCCCCTGGTGGACGCAGGTGTTACTACATGTTTAGTTAGATAACAGGTGGTTGACCACTCCCACCTTCCTTTTAAAGGTCACTAGGTGCTGCAGCTCACTGTTGGTGATACACTTCCTTTTGATACCAACCGTGGTGAAGACTGGAGCTACCTGATGCAGTGGTGGTTCTTCTTATCAGGAGCAGTTGTGGTTCTGCTGTAAGCTGAGTTCAGGAGCCTCACTCTGCTGTACAGTGCATTGCAGAAGTTAAAGCTAAGTTTTGTTTTTTAGTTGATTTTACCCTGAGGTGTCTGTTTTATTTTTCCTTTGGTTTTTGGTGCAGTTCACATTTTTTCCTGTGTCACCTGGGGAGGGGGTTGGGGGTTTAACTCAGGGCTAAACAGGATATAGGGATAGGTCGGTGACTTGGGCCTCACTACCATCAAGTGTACCCCAAGTTAAGGAAAGTAAGGGCTCCCCCTTAGCCTGAGGGGCAGTTCAGGGGCCCAGGTTCCTCGTCCCCCATTTTCCCACTACTGCCCCGTGACATGACCTGTTTGCTTGTAATCAGTGTGTGTGCATAAAAGTTGAGTGTGTTTCTAGGATCTACAAAGACGGCGTGAAAGTGCAATGAGGACTGAGCTTGCTTCTGGTAGAGTACAAAAGTTCTTTACTCAGCCAACGCGTTTCCTGAGCCTACTGGCTCACTTCATCAGGGCAACGAAGTGAGCCAGTAGGCTCAGAAAACGCGTTGGCTGAATAAAGAACTTTTGTACTCTACCAGAAGCAAGCGCAGTCCTCATTGCACTTTCACGCCGTCTTTGCAAATTTGTCCTAGGACCTTGTGCAGACTTGCTGCTGCTTCTCATGCGTTTATGGGTGTTGTGACTTTCTCACAACCCCAATAGGTGAGCACCTTCCTTTTTCTCTGTTAATGTGTTTTTTGATATGGATTTTACACAGTGGATGCGCCCTGTATTTTTCCTTTCCATTTCTAGGATCTAGACAGACTCTTACATCTTTCATCCAGCCAATGACGTTTCTGGATTGTGAGTCATGGGGAAAGCAAAAGAATTGTCAACAGATCTACGGGAAAAGGTGGTTGAACTGTATAAAACAGAAAAGTGATACAAAATGATATCCAAGGAATTGATAATGCCAGTTAGTAGCATTTAAACTGTGATTAACAAATGAAATATCAGTATCAGGGGCTCTGTAAAAACAAAACCATGGTCAGGTAGACCAACAAAAATTTCACCTACAACTGCCGGGAAAATTGGCATGCAAAGAAAAACCCAAACAACATCAGCTGAAATACTGGACTCTCTGAAAACTGTGGCTGTTTCAAGATGCACAATAAGGAGGCACTTGAAGAAAAATAGGCTGCATGGTTGAGACGCCAGAAGACAGACATTACTGCGCAAATGCCACAAAGTATCTTACCTACAATATGCAAAACAGCACAGAGAAAAAGCCTCAAAACTTCTGGAGCAAGGTAATTTGGAATGATGAGACCAAAACTGAACTTTTTGGCCACAACCATAAATGTTACATTTGGAGAGAGGTCAACAAGGCCTATGATGAAAGAAACACCAATCATATTGTAAAGTACAGAGGTGGATCACTGATGTTTTGGGGCTGTTGGAGCTACAAAGGCACAGGGAACTTGGTCAAAGTTGAAGGAAAAATGAATACAGCACCTTATCAGTAAATACTGGAGGCAAATTTGCAATCATCAGACCGGAAGCTGCGCATGGACGTTCCAACATGACAATGATCCAAAACACAAGGCCAAGTTGACCTGTCATTGGCTACAGCAGAACAAAGTAAAGGTTCTTGAGTGGCCATCTGAGTCTCCTGACCTCAGTATCATTGAGCCACTCTGGGGAGATCTCAACCGTGCAGTTTATGCTAGATAGGCCAGGAATTTACAATACAAGGTATTTAGAAATGGGGTTTGTGAACTTTTGACCAGGGTCATTTGGATGTTTTGGGTTGTCATTATGATTTATAAAGAGAAAACACAGTAGTTTGTCAAAAATGGCTTCACCTAACCACTAAGCATGAATGGAGAAAATTTTGGGGTGTTTTTCATATCCTCTGAAAAAAGGCCAAGAAAGCAAAAATTCTGCCAGGGTATGTAAACTTTTGAGCACAACTGTATCCACTCTGTGTATACGAGTTGTGGCTTAGCGCCTACTATGTGTGTTGGGGAACACTCAGTTGGCAGCGGATTATCGTAGTCAGGCACAGGTGTTTCTTACAAAACAGTCCATACGATTTATTTAAGCATCATAAACCACACCGTAAGCCAGGTTGCACATCACCGACTTACACATAGTCCATTACTTCATCACGTGTGGCTTTCCAAAGCTTTCACTAGACACACCGGACTCTCTCCAGTCACCGGGTGACCGCACAGTTCAGTAACAGACCATTGTCAAAGCACAAAGTTCTTTTCCCATACCTGGGGTTACCTCTCAGGAGCTCCTGCTCCACAGGCTGACTCCTCATCAGTCCAAGGTCCTCAACAGGACAGCATCTTTCTCAGTGTAGGGCCGTCCCATGTGGCCTGTACGGGTGCTATTCAGGACGTTCGTCCAACACCCAGGACACCAGGTCCAAGGTCTCACCACGTGCTCCAGGAATCCGATCCTACTCCCAGGATCTTCCAACACAGACCTTCCAGGACCTTGTACCCTGAACCATTCAGGTACACATACTCTGACCATGTGACCAGACCTCATTCACATTATATGGTTGTAACCACCCCCATGGATGGCCGATACATGTGTGGTTAGTCAATTCCCGCCCAGCTCTCTGACTAACCCTATAAGCCACCCTTATAAGTAATGCACAAATACTTGTGAAACTATAAGTCCCAGCATAGCCATATCATTTTGGCTTACAGCGCTGAGAACCTAATGCCATACAATAATGCCAGTCCCTAATTCACCATCATAACTATACCTCCAAGCGCATCCTGAAGCGCATCCACAGCGACCCATAGCTGTAACAGAGGTTACTGCATCACATAGTGTATGTGCTATGTGTATACATATTTATGTATGTATGTATGTATGTGCTCGTCAAAATAAATGCAAAGAAATTAGCTTAACCCCTTAGCGACAGAGCCAGTTTGCAGCTTAATGACCAGGCCAATTTTTACAATTCTGACCACTGTCCCTTTATGAGGTTATAACTCTGGAACGCTTTAATGGATCCCGCTGATTCTGAGAATGTTTTTTCATTACATATTGTACTTCATGTTAGTGATAAAATTTCTTCGATAAGTCTTGTTGATTTATGAAAAAAACAGAAATATGGCAGAGCCGGCAGATTCCCGGCGGGCGCACTGCGCATGCGCCCGCCATTTTCAAGATGGCGGCGCCCATCGGAGGACGCCCGCGGGACCACCAGGAGGGGACGGAGGACCACGGAGAGTTACCGGAGGGGGATCTGGGACCCTATTTCTCTCTCCTCTGATGTGCGATCACATCAGAGGAAAGAGAAATTTAATGCATAATCGCAGCTTCTTTTTTTTTTTTGCGGTCGCCGTTATAGGGTTAATAACGGCAATCGCAAAAGTGGGGTCGGTAAAAACTGACTGATTCATGTTCTCTGGGGTCTCCGCTACCCCTGGCAGCCAAGACCCCGGAGAAAATCCGACACTGGGGGGCGCTATGTACTTTCTCCACAGCGCCGTGAATTAATGGCGCTGTGGTTTTAGTACACTCAATTACCGCCGTTAAAAGGCGTATCGGCGGTCGTTAAGGGGTTAAATATAAGTTGTTATGCATGCAAAGTTAAAAAGCATGTTCACACTGGCCATTTAAGAGACACAACCTTAAATAGAAACAAAATTAGCATATACCCAGCTGTAAGTAAGTAAAAAGCAATAGTGCATATAAATAACATAGGGTACTTAGCAAATGCTGTTTTTGATCAAAAAGACATAAAAGCCATTCCACCAAGACACGTATGTGCTCTGTGTATACATGTGTGTGTGTACAGTGGGTATGGAAAGTATTCAGACCCCTTTAAATTTTACACTCTTTGTTTCATTGCAGCCATTTGGTAAATTCAAAAAAGTTCATTTTTTTCTCATTAATGTACACTCTGCACCCCATCTTGAATAAAAAAAACAGAAATGTAGAAATCTTTGCAAATTTATTAAAAAAGAAAAACTGAACTATCACATGGTCATAAGTATTCAGACCCTTTCTTCAGTATTGAGTAGAAGCACCCTTTTGAGCTAGTACAGCCATGAGTCTTCTTGGGCAGGGTTCCCCAACTCCAGTCCTCAAGGCCCACCAACAGGTCATGTTTTCAGGATTTCCTTAGTATTGCCCAGGTGATAATTGCTTCACCTGTACAATACAAGGGAAATCCTGAAAACATGACCTGTTGGTGGGCCTTGAGGACTGGAGTTGGGGAACCCTGTTATTGGGAATGATTCAACAAGTTTTTTTACACCTGGATTTGGGGATCCTCTGCCATTCTTCCTTGCAGATCCTCTCCAGTTCCGTCAGGTTGGATGGTGAACGTTAGTGGACAGCCATTTTCAGGTCTCTCCAGAGATGCTCATTTGGGTTTAGGTCAGGGGTCTGGCTGCGCCAGTCAAGAAGAGTCACAGAGTTGTTCTGAAGCCACACTTTTGTTATTTTAGCTGTGTGCTTAGGGTCATTGTCTTGTTGGGAGGTCCAGAGCACTATGGAAGAGGTTTTCATCCAAGATATCTCTGTACTTGGCCACATTCATGTTTCCTTCAATTGCAACCAGTCGTCCTGTCCATGCAGCTGAAAAACATCCCCATAGCATGATGCTGCCACCACTATGTTTCACTGTTGGGATTGAATTGGGCAGGTGATGAGCAGTGCCTGGTTTTCTCCACACATACTGCTTAGAATTATCACCAAAAAGTTCTATCTTTGTCTCATCAGACCAGAGAATCTTATTTCTCATAGTCTGGGAGTCCTTCATGTGTTTTTTAGCAAACTCTACGCGGGCTTTCATATGTCTTGCACTGAGGAGACGCTTCCGTCGGGCCACTCTGCCATAAAGGCCCCACTGGTGGAGGGCTGCAGTGATAGTTGACTTTGTGGAACTTTATCCCATCTCTCTACTGCATCTGTGGAGCTCAGCCACAGTGATCTCGGGGTTCTCCTTTACCTCTCTCACCAAGACTCTTCTCCCACAATTGCTCAGTTTGGCTGAACGGCCAGGTCTAGGAAGACTTCTGGTGGTCCCAAACTTCTTCCATTTAAGGATTATGGAGTGCTCTTAGGAACCTTGAGTACTGGAGAAATTATTTTTTAACCTTGGACAGTTGTCTCTAAGCTCCTTGGCCAGTTCCTTTGACCTCATGATTCTCATTTGGTCTGACATGCACTGTGAGATGTGAGGTCTTGTATAGACAGGAGTGTGCCTTTACAAATCAAGTCCTATCAGTTTAATTAAACACAGCTGGACACCAATGAAGGAGTAGAACCATCTCAAGGAGGATCACAGGGAAATGGACAGTATGTGACTTAAATATGAGTGTCTGAGCAAAGAGTCTGAATACTTATGACCATGCGATATTTCAGTTTTTAATAAATTTGCAAAAATTGTCTAAATTTCTGTTATTTTCAGTCAAGATGGAGTGCAGAGTGTACATTAATGAGAAAAAAATGAACTTTTTTGAATTTACCAAATGGCTGCAATGAAACAAAGAGTCAAAAATTTAAAGGTATCTGAATACTTTCTGTACCCACTGTATGCACTCTGTGTGTATGTGTTTGTTCTCTGTTTTTACATATGTGTGTGCAATGTGTGTGTGAATGTGTGTCTTCTTTGTGTACATGCATATTCAGATATATGAATTGGAACTGCGATTAAATGAAAGCTCTGCGCCATACACCAATGAAATATATATAAAGGAAACACTAGTCAATAACTATATGCACAAAATGCAAGGAATAATAACAACCAATATATAAACAGTGACAAAATAATAATGTACAAAAGAATATAACAAGTAAAGCAAATAAATGGCTCAGGTGTCAAAAAATACACCATTGCCGCCTGTGGAGTAGCAACTGCTGTGACCGGGCCCAGTGGGTAAGGGGCCCAATGACAACAGTAGAATCATCAACTGGATGTGGGTCCACGAATGCATATCCTGTTAAAGTGCATTCCCTTACACAGACCAATTGGGTAAAAGTGGGGCAATAGTAAAAAGAAGGCCAGCTCACCTAGTACTTGAAGTCTAGTTTGCACAGAACCAAGTGGATCCACACCAGATAATGTGGTCAAGGAAAAAAAAAAGGTTGTTGTTCCAGCATCTGGTAAAATTAATTATTTCTTTATTTTAAACTAGTAGAATACCTGTGGCTTCGCTCTTGGAAAATATGTTAAATTGTTGGTTATGGTAGCTAAAGTAAAATTTTCAGTGTCACCCTGAAATTGACATTTTCAGAGTGCTACAGTAATTTTTTTTCCACTTTTTTTTTCAAATTTTCATTATTTTGGCATTTTACTAATTTGTCGTAACATTGATGTGAACAACAACTTTTTTTTAATTTCAGCATTTTTATTGATTTTACATATTCAATACATATTATGTAGTATAAACTATTACAGTTACTTTTTTAACTATTTTTTATCAAAAATGAAAATTTATGCTCTTTACACAAACACGTAAAACATTTACACCCAATTAACAACATCCCTCCAGTGTAATCTATAAGTAGTTCACGGACAAAAGAGTAAAATTGGTTTGTAATAAACAAATCAGGACGACCATAATATCTGAACATATGTACCTGGATACATGAAAGACACTAAAGATATTTTAGATCAGTTGTCAAACAACAGATAGTCATTAACTTACACCTGGATAGGCTGTGATGTTAACTCTTTTTAAACTTCCATACCATGCCATATAGCTATAGAAGCATTGAGAATTCATTTAGATAAATTCCATCTGTATCCAGAGGGAATGCAAGAATGTAACCAATTTTTTATTAAATCATAATTATTTTGTTTTTGACAGAATTTTGTATTTATCACCAAAAAAACAGACTAAGATACCGCCAAGATAATAAAAAATTAGTTTTTATTAACAATTGATTAAAATATTACTTAAAAATAGGAAAGCTACCCACAGGTACAGTATCAATAGGTGGGTGCCCCAGGTAATATCATAGATAGTTCCATATTGTTATATCACGGGCACAGGACATCGGATACTGATACAGTTAGATCATATGTAGTTCATAGTATCGGCACTAGTGTTGTAGTACCCCTTCAATAATAAATCCATCACACAACCCTATACAGATACAAGTGCATTTAATAAGTACAAAAATAAGTAAATGTATCCAGTGATACCAACATAGTGCAAGCAGAGAGAGAAAAACTACAATATCTAGTGCCAATATGGTCATGTAATCAACACTAACCCTTTTATAACATGATAGTTCGTATACATAATAATAAATAAATAGAATTTATAACATGCAAATTATTGTGATATAATTACCTGAAAAACCCGGGAGCCAACCACACCCGACGCACGTTTCGCACAGAAATGCTTCGTCCAGGGGTGGTTGGGTATTGGCCATGAAGGGTATCTATATATTTTATTTCCTATCAGGTGTCAATTTCTAACCAATAGTGGATAGCGCTATATCTCATTGTTTACCCAGCTACCATAGCTACTTAGCATGTGATTCAGTCATCTGGAAGGAATATAGTATTATTTCAGGGTCATTATACTCGTTTCCAGAGTGACATATGGTAACTCCTTACATCATATAGGGGTGATGATGTCTAGAAAAAAGCTGGACCATTCCACCTCCAAAAAACAGCCATCGCTCATCACCATAATATCCTCACAGAGGACAAGTCACCTGGTAAGTACCTATATATAAAAAAAGAACAAGAAAACAGAGTGGAGTGGATAAAGTTTATCCGAGTGCTGATGCGCTATCATGTGATCGGAGAAGAAACGTGTACATCACATCCTGGATGCCAGTTGCATCACTGACGTCACATCCTGGATTCCCAAGGGCTACATCAGCGGTATTCACCGCATTGAAGATGGACATGCGCATCACTTCCTGGATACCGAATATATAATGTATGTCACTTCCTGGATTTTCAAGGAATCTTCTAACGGTATCCACTGCTGTTATTCAACAAGAAATGCATAATAAAGAAAACTCCTCCACATGGGGCAAACGATACAGTGCATTATTTTATTCCTCATTGACCTACTCAAAAGACAATAGGAACAATTATACACTGCTCAAAAAAATAAAGGGAACACTAAAATACCACATCGTAGATATCTCTGAATTAAATATTCCAGTTGCAAATTTTTATTCATTGCATAGTGGAATGTGTTCAGAACAATGAAACATAAAAATTGCCAATGTAAATCAAAATGAATATCCCATGCAGGTCTGGATTTGGAATGATACTCAAAATCAAAAGTGGAATTCAAATTACAGGCTGATCCAACTTCAGTGGAAATGCCTCATGACAAGGAAAAGATTCTCAGTAGTGTGTGGCCTCCACGTGCCTGTATGACCTCCCTACAATGCCTGGGCATGTTCCTGATGAAGCGGTGGATGGTCTCCTGAGGGATCTTCTCCCAGACCTGGACTAAAGCATCCGCCAACTCCTGGACAGTCTGTGGTGCAATGTGACGTTGGTGGATGGAGTGAGACATGATGTCACAGATGTGCTGGGATTCAGGTCAGGGGAACGGGCGGGGCAGTCCATAGCTTCAAAGCCTTCATCTTGCAGGAACTGCTTCACACTCCAGCCACATGAGGTCTGGCATTGTCCTGCATTAGGAGGAACCCAGGGCCAACTGCACCAATATATGGTCTCACAAGGGGTCTGAGGATCTCATCTCGGTACCTAATGGCAGTCAGGCTACCTCTGGCGAGCACATGGAGGGCTGTGTGGCCCTCCAAAGAAATGCCACCCTACACCATTACTGATCCACTGATAAATTGGTCATGCTGAAGGATGTTGCAGGCAGCTGTCATGTCAGTCACATGTGCTCAGTGTGAACCTGCTTTCATCTGTGAAGAGCACAGGGCGCCAATGATGAATTTGCCAATCCTGGTGTTTGGGCTGTGAGCACAACCCCCATCTGTGGACATCAGGCACTCAGACCATCCTAATGGAGTCGGTTTCTAACCATTTGTGCAGACACATGCACATTTGTGGCCTGCTGGAGGTCATTTTTGCATGGCTCTTGCAGTGCTCCTCCTGTTCCTCCTTGCACAAAGGTAGAGGTAGCGGTCCTGCTGCTGGGCTGTTGCCCTCCTACAGCCCCCTCCATGTCTCCTGGTGTACTGGTCTGTCTCCTGGTAGCACTTCCAGCTACTGGACACTACACTGACAAACACAGCAAACCTTCTTGCCACAGCTCGCATTGCTGTGCCATCCAGGATGAGCTGCACTACCTGAGCCACTTGTGCATTCAGTGCATATATGGGTGTGACCGCCCTCTTTCTGAGCTGGGAAAACCATCCTGTCTGGCCTAAGCTTTTACTAGTGGTTCAGCTGCTCGATCCTTGTTCACATTCATGTCACTTGGCAAGTGAAAAGGTTTTAAATACTAGAGTAGGGACTGTCTCACAAGGGTTGCCGTGACGTGGCGGGATGGCTTGTACATTATTTTGATCAAAATTATGCTTGCTAAATACCATTATTATTATTATTACCTTTATGCATTATTTGCAGTTTAGTTTTTTACTTTTTAGTTCAGGATATTTGTGTTTTTTGCTTTCTGCTTTCTCTGGTTAATGGTCATGTGTTAAAATGCACTTACATTGTGCATACACATTAACATACTTTTCTCAGTTAAGATTCATTTTTTATTCATTTCATTGTGCATTCAGTGCAAATATGGGTGTGACCACCCACTTTCTGAGCTGGGAAAACCATCCTGTCTGGCCTAAGCTTTTACTAATGGTTCAGCTGCTCGATCCTTGTTCACATTCACGTCACTTGGCAAGCAAAAAGGTTTTAAATATTAGAGTAGGGACTGTCCCACAAGGGTGGCTGTGACGTGGCGGGATGGCTTGTACATTATTTTGATCAAAATTATGTTTACTAAATATTATTATTATTATTATTATTATTATTACCTTTATGCATTATTTGCAGTTTATTTTTTTACTTTTTAGTTCAGGATATTTGTATTTTTTGCTTTCTGTTTTCTCTGGTTAATGGTCATGTGTTAACCCCTTCATGACCCAGCCTATTTTGACCTTAATGACCTGGCCATTTTTTGCATTTCTGACCAGTGTCCCTTTATGAGGTAATAACTCAGGAACGCTTCAACGCATCCTAGCGATTCTGAGATTGTTTTTTCGTGACATATTGGGCTTCATGTTAGTGGTAAATTTAGGTCGAAAATTTTTGCGTTTATTTGTGAAAAAAATGGAAATTTGGCGAAAATTTTGAAAATTTTGCAATTTTCAAATTTTTAATTTTTATTCTGTTAAACCAGAGAGTTATGTAACACAAACTAGTTAATAAATAACATTTCCAACATGTCTACTTTACATCAGCACAATTTTGGAAACAACATTTTTTTTGTTAGGAAGTTATAAGGGTTAAAAGTTGACCAGTGATTTCTCATTTTTACAACAACATTTACAAAACCATTTTTTTAGGGACCACCTCACATTTAAAGTCACTTTGAGGGGTCTATATGGCAGAAAATACCCAAAAGTGACGCCATTCTAAAAACTGCACCCCTCATGCTACTCAAAACTACATTTAAGAAGATTATTAACCCTTCAGGTGCTTCACAGGAACTAAAGCAACGTGGAAGGAAAAAAAGGACATTTTAATTTTTCCAACAAAATTTTTTTTTTAGCATCAATGTTTTCATTTTCACCTGGGCAACAGGATAAAATGGATCCTAAAATTTGTTGAGTAATTTCTCCTGAGTACACTGATACTTCATATGTAGTCATAAACCACTGTTTGGGCGCACAGCAGGGCCCTGAGGGGAAGGAGCGCCATTTGACTTTTGGAATGGAAAATTAGCTCCAATAGTTAGCAGACACCATGTCGTGTTTGGACTGCTCCTGTGTGCCTAAACAATGGAGTACCCCCACAAGTGACCCCATTTTGGAAACTAGACACCCCAAGGAACTTATCTAGATGCATAGTGAGCACTTTGAACCCCCAGGCACTTCACAAATTGATCTGTAAAAATGAAAAAGTACTTTTTTTTTTCACAAAAAATTTCTTTTTGCCTACATTTTTTCATTTTTTCATGGGCAACAGGATAAAATGGATCCTAAAATGTGTTGGGCAATTTCTCCTGAGTACACTGATACCTCATATGTGGTCATAAACCACTGTTTGGGTGCACGGCAGGGCCCTGAAGGGAAGGAGCGCCATTTGACTTTTGGAATGGAAAATTAGCTCCAATAGTTAGCGGACACCATGTCGTGTTTGGACTGCCCCTGTGTGCCTAAACATTGGAGTACCCCCACAAGTGACCCCATTTTGGAAACTAGACACCCCAACGAACTTATCTAGATGCATAGTGAGCACTTTGAACCCCCAGGCACTTCACAAATTGATCTGTAAAAATGAAAAAGTACTTTTTTTTTCACAAAAAATTTCTTTTTGCCTAGATTTTTTCATTTTTTCATGGGCAACAGGATAAAATGGATTCTTAAATTTGTTGGGCAATTTCTCCTGAGTACACTGATACCTTATATGTGGTCATAAACCACTGTTTGGGCGCGCGGCAGGGCCCTGAAGGGAAGGAGCGCTATTTTACTTTTTGAATGGATAGTTAGCTCCAATCATTAGCGGACACCAGGTCGCTTATGGAAAGTATGTAGTGTACGTCAGGTTGGTGTGTGTGGTAGGGTATGCACCACACACCCACACACACACCAACCTGACGTACACTACGCCACACACACACCAACCAACCTGACGTACACTTCGCCACACATACCAACCTGACACTACATCAGGTTGGTGTGTGTGGCGCAGTGTGCGTCCGGTTGGTGTGCGGTGTGGTGTAGTGTAGTGTACGTCAGGTTGGTGTGTGTGTTATAGTATACACCACACACACACCAACCTGACGTACACTACGCCACACACACACACCAACCTGACGTATACTTCGCCACACATACCAACCTGACACTACATCAGGTTGGTGTGTGTGGCGTAGTGTACGTCAGGTTGGTGTGTGGTGTAGTGTACGTCAGGTTGGTGTGTGTGGTGTAGTACACACCACACACACACACACACACACCAACCTGATGTACACTACGCCACACACACACACACACCAACCTGACGTACACTACGCCACACATACCAACCTGACACTACATCAGGTTGGTGTGTGTGGCGTAGTGTACGTCAGGTTGGTGTGTGGTGTGGTGTAGTGTACGTCAGGTTGGTGTGTGTTGTATAGTATACACCACACACACACCAACCTGACGTACACTATGCCACACACACACACCAACCTGACGTACACTACGCCACCCATACCAACCTGTTACTACATCAGGTTGGTGTGTGTGGTGTAGTGTACGTCAGGTTGGTGTGTGTGGTGTGGTGTACGTCAGGTTGGTGTGTGTGGTGTGGTGTTGTGTATGTCAGGCTGGTGTGGGTGAGTTCTGTAGTGGAGTGTCAGGATGTGTTTAGTCCATGGACGTGTGATGAATTCTGAAGCATTCATTCAAACACAGTCCAGGTTTGTCGGGACACGTTTCACACTGGAAACGAGTTTCCCTTCTTGTCCCCCTTTTATAGCATACCCGGCACCGTTTTTTTTTCTCTCCTCACGGGGAAAATGTTGCCCTGGTACCATACGGGAAACTTGAGTTCCAGGGGTGCTGGGGCGCGCTCCGTCCTCATCTCCAAAAATCATGGCCTTTATCACCGCCTCCTGGAAATCAAGGAAGGAGTAGTTCTGGCCTGCACATCGTGATAGCACGCATGCGTTATACAGTGCCATTTGTACGAGGTACACAGCCAGTTTTTTGTACCACACCTTCGCTTTCCGCATGGCACTATAGGGCTGGAGGACTTGATCAGAAAGATCAACCCCCCATGTGATGGTTGTACGCCAGGACACAGTCCGGTTTGTGGACCGGTACTGGGGTACCTCGAATGGTGGTGGCCGTGGTGCCGGGACCATGGATTGTGGTCAAGACAAAGACATCTCTTTTGTCTTTGAACTTGACCACAAGCACGTTGCCGCTACATTGGGCTCGAGTCTCACCCTTTCGGAGAGGCTGCTCAATTAGCAGCAAAGGGAGACCCCTCTGGTTTCTGCGCATGGTACCGCAAGCGACGGTAGCTCTGGCAGAGAGGGATTGAAATAGTGTGATGCTTGTATAAAAGTTATCAACGTACAGATGGTAACCTTTATCAAGCAGAGGGTGGACCAAATCCCACACTATTTTCCCACTCACCCCCAAGGCAAGTGGACATTCTGGGGGCTGGATCCTACTGTCCTTTCCTTGGTAAACTCTAAAGCTGAGAGTGTACCCTGAGGTACTCTCACACAGCTTGTAGAGTTTCATCCCGTACCTTGCCCTTTTGCTGGGCAGGTACTGACGGAACTGAAACCTCCCTTTGAAGTGGATGAGGGATTCATCCACACAAATTTCCCTTTCGGGAATGTACACTTCAGCAAACTTGTTATTGAAGTGTTCGACGACTGGCCGAATTTTGAACAGTCTATCAAAATTCGGGTCATTGAGTGGAAGGATTTCAGTGTTGTCCCTGAAATGAAGAAATTTATGAATAGCCTCAAACCGTTTCCGAGTCATCACCATGCCAAATACTGGAGTTTGATATAAAATATCAGTACTCCAGTATTGGCGAATTTCTGGTTTCTTCACAATCCCCATGTGAAGGACAAGTCCCCAATATTTAATCATTTCTACAGAGTCCACAGGACTCCAAGTAGAGAATGAAGAAATTGGGTGTTCCGCCAAAAATTGTTGGGCATACAAGTTTGTTTGCTCCACCATGAGAGTGACGATTGACTCCGAGAAAAAGACTTTGAAAGAGTCTATTTCCCTGAAGTTGGCAGTCTCAAACTGGATTCCTGATTGGGGAACAAAATTAGGAATCCGTGGAGCAAAATTTTCAGGGACGGGGGTCCAGGAGGGAGTACTAGTGCTAGGTTGGGCGTCACTAGCACTAGGTTGGGGGAAACTCACACTTGGCTGTGAGACTTCCTCCAAGATACCCGACTCTTCCTCTAAGGCCTCCGACTCTTCCTCCCTGGGCTCTGGACGATTTCTCGTCCTGCGACATCTCGGTGGTGGCAAGTCTGTGTCGCTGGAAGAGGAAGCGTGGGAGGAATAGAGAAAGGTGGGGTCATCTCTCTCACTATCAGTATCAGAGGCAATAATTGCATATGCCTCCTCAACTGAGTAGACCCTTTGGGACTGGGATGACTGGGATGAGCGGGACATTGTGCGTGTGATGTGTGTGCGTGTGTAAAAATCCTTTATTATAGTGTGCGTGTGTATGTGCGAGTGTTTGGTGAAACTTTTTACTGGAGAATGGGCTGTCAGGAGGGGACTGTCAGGTGCGCGGGGGGCAGGAGGGGACTGTCAGGCGCGCGGGGGGCAGGAGGGGACTGAGAAGATGGAAATGGAGATGGAACCAGCAGCAGCAGGGGGTGATCAGGGGGGCAGGGGGTGATCAGGGGTGATCACTGGGGCTGGGGGATGGTCACCAGGGGCAGAAAGGGGCTGTCAGGTGCAGGAGGGTGCAGAGGAGAATTAGGTGGAGACGGAACCGGCGGCGGTAGCAACAGTGGGGGTGATCAGGGGTGCTGGGGGGTGATCAGGGGTGCTAGGGGATCACCAGGGGCAGAGGGGGGCTGTCAGGCACCGGGGGGCAGGAGGTGGCTGAGGAGATAAGGAAATAAAAAACCTGCAGCAGGGGTTAATCAGGGGGCAGGGGTTAATCAGGGGGGCAGGGGTTAATCGGGGGGGCAGAGGTTAATCAGGGGGCAGAGGTTAATGAGGGTGATCACTGGGACACAGGAGGGGGCTCTCAGGCACAGGAGGCAGTAGGCAGCTGAGGAGCTCGCAGATGTGGATCAGCAGGTGGATGATCGGGGGTGCTGGGGGAGATCAGGGGTGCTGGGGGAGGATCAGGGGTGCTGGGGGATGATCAGGGGTGCTGGGGGATGATCAGGGGTGCTGGGGGATCACCAGGGGCAGAGGGGGGCTGTCAGGCACCGGGGGGCAGGAGGTGGCAGAGGAGATAAAGAAATAAAAGAACCTGCAGCAGCAGGGGTTAATCAGGGGGGCAGGGGTTAATCAGGGGGGCAGGGGTTAATTGGGGGGCAGGGGTTAATGAGGGTGATTACTGGGGCTCTCAGTCACAGGAGGCAGTAGGCGGCTGAGGAGCGCAGAAGAGGTAACAGCAGGTGGATGATCGGGAGTGCTGGGGGAGATCAGGGGTGCTGGGGGAGATCGGGGGTGCTGGGGGAGGATCAAGGGTGCTGGGGATGATCAGGGGTGCTGGGGGATGATCAGGGGTGCTGGGGGATCACCAGGGGCAGAGGGGGGCTGTCAGGCACCGGGGGGGCAGGAGGTGTTGGAGGAGATAAAGAAATAAAAGAACCTGCAGCAGCAGGGGTTAATCAGTGGGGCAGGGGTTAACCAGGGGGGCAGGGGTTAATTGGGGGGGCAGGGGTTAATCGGGAGCAGGGGTTAATGAGGGTGATTACTGGGGCTCTCAGTCACAGGAGGCAGTAGGCGGCTGAGGAGCGCAGAAGAGGTAACAGCAGGTGGATGATCGGGAGTGCTGGGGGAGATCGGGGGTGCTGGGGGAGATCGGGGGTGCTGGGGGAGGATCAAGGGTGCTGGGGGATGATCAGGGGTGCTGGGGGATGATCAGGGGTGCTGGGGGATCACCAGGGGCAGAGGGGGGCTGTCAGGCACCGGGGGGGCAGTAGGTGGCGGAGGAGATAAAGAAATAAAAGAACCTGCAGCAGCAGGGGTTAATCAGGGGGGCAGGGGTTAATCAGGGGGGCAGGGGTTAATTGGGGGGCAGGGGTTAATCGGGGGGGCAGGGGTTAATGAGGGTGATTACTGGGGCTCTCAGTCACAGGAGGCAGTAGGCGGCTGAGGAGCGCAGAAGAGGTAACAGCAGGTGGATGATCGGGAGTGCTGGGGGAGATCGGGGGTGCTGGGGGGAGATCGGAGGTGCTGTGGGAGGATCAGGGGGCAGGGGTGAGTGAGCGGAGGTGGGAGGGGCTAGAATTAGGCGGAGGAGGAGAAAGTTATACTACCGGAAGGCAGTGGTGGCAGCGGCGATGACAGCGGTGACAGCGGCGGCAGCGGCGGCGATCGCAGGTCAGGGCAGCAGTCTGGCACCTCGTTCCTCAGTTTCTACGGACAGGATGAAGTTGAGGAACGAGGCAGCCATGATTTTACCCCGCCCCTCCACATCTGATTGGAGGGCTAGCGTCACATGGACGCTAGCTCCAATCAGATGCGAGGGGGGTGACAAAAAGGTCACTGGGAGTGATCGTATCCCCGGGGGGGAGCGAAGCCACCCCCCCGGGGTGAAGTCTAGGTCCCCCTGTACCGGCGGGTCGGGTGAACTTTCATTGAACCCGCTCACCCGACCCGCAGGAGGGAGATCTTTTCATGACGCCGCATAGGCGTCATGGGTCGTTTTGCCACGACTTTTCATGACGCCTACGTGGCGTCAAAGATCGTGAAGGGGTTTATATGCACTTACATTGTGCATACACATTAACTTACTTTTCTCGGTTCAGATTCGTTTTTTATTCACTTGTGTGGGTTGTAGAGTCTGTCTCATGCTACGAGTGTGAAAGCACAACCAACATTCAAAAGTGACCAAAACATCAGCCAGAAAGCAATGGTACTGAGATGTGGTCTGTGGTCCCAACCTGCAGAACCACTCCTTTATTGAGGGTGTCTTGATAATTGCCAATAATTTCCATCTGCTGTCTATTCCATTTGCACAACAGCATATGAAATTGATTGTCAATCAGTGTTGCTTCCTAAGTGGACAGTTTGATTTCACAGAAGCTTGATTTACTTGGAGTTATATTCTGTTTTATAAGTGTTCCCTTTATTTTTTTTTTAGCAGTATCATCGATATAGCAAAAGTGATATAAATATAATATAATAAAATAATAATAATATAATAAAGTGCAGTGCATATCAACCTAACTAAATATATGTCAAAAGCACAAAATTGAATAAAGGCACACAAATGGAGATACAATGAATATAATGGCATGCGAAAAAAGTGCACAAGTGCAAAACAGTAAAGAAAATAATTAATAGCAATAAATAATTAAAACCACAGAGATAAATAAACAAACAAGTCGCATCCAACGGAGACAATCATGGAAGTATAATGCTTGCTCCTTCTGTGCTTGGCCATGAAACTATAGTCCACCTACAATGAAGATTGCGCCACTCCAACTAATATGGTAAGACACTATTAGACACCCTATATAAATAAAACAACAATAGCAAATACAAAAAAAAAAACAAAAGACCAACTAAAAAATAAAAATAAAATCCAGAGTCAGTCCAGATTGTCAACAGCACATAAGAGACTCCTCAAGACTTTAAATCTCATAAAATATAAAAAAAAACAAGGATAAAGAAAATAGGAAGAGAAAGGGAGAGCCAAAGAATTATCAATATTCAGAGATACCACAGTGAAATCAGTAACAAGCAATCATTTAGGTAAAAAAGGAACATAGCGATTATGGTCATTCAGGCTAGATGGTGCTATGGTGTCAAGTTTATAAATCCATCTGGCCTCTCTCTGTGCCAATATTCTCTTCCAATCGCCACCTCGGGGTCCAATAAATACCCTATCTATCCCACTCACTTGTAGGCCTGTGGGGTCACAATCATGTATAGTTTTAAAGAGACGTGCTATTGGTTTCAATTTAGAGCGGTCATTCTCAGATTTAGCTCCTTCTCAGATTTAGCTCCTTCAATATCCAATATGTGTTCACGTATCCTCCTACGGAGTTCACTGTGACATCGGTGGCCGAGCCCGCCGATGTCTCTTCTGCGGCGGTAACCGCCGCTGCCGCTCCCCACCGCTGCCCCCCCGGCGGTGCGCTCTCTTACCCGGTCTTCCACGCTGCTGCATCCCCGCGCTCTGTCCCTAGGTCGCGGGCGCGCGCCCGCTCGCTTCCTTCATCCAGCGCTGGGCGTCGCTGAAGGCGGGGCCCACTGCCCTCTTCCTGGCCAGTAGGTATTTCAGGCGTCCTCCCTATGGGGAAGACGCCTGATGATTCTGTGGCAATCCTGCATTCTCTGGCCGCTGTAGTTTTGCTATAGTACCCCTGCCTGCATTGTGTCGTGCTCAGTCCCCTCTCTGCCTGTCCAGTGTCTTGCTCAGTCCCTTCTCTGCCTGTCCAGTGTCTTGCTCAGTCCCCTCTCTGCCTGCCCTGTGTCTCGCCCAGTTCCCCTCTGCCTGCCTCAGCCTTGTCCCTTCCGTTCTCTCTCCCAGTGCCTCTGCTGCCTGTCTTCTGGGCTCCCTGTCCTAGGCCCGTCCGTCCCTACTCTCCCTCCCGTGGCTCGTGCCTCCGTACTCCTTTGCCACTGGTAGCAATGTCTTGCTACCTTTCTATTAACTGCTGCCTGGTTTCCTCCGTTACCCCGCCCCGGTTCCCTGGTCTCTGTTCAGCCTTGTCCTTCGAGCCGTCCCTCTTGGTACCGGCTGTCGCGGTTCTGCCCCCTGCGGTCCTGCCCCTAACGATCCCTGTATAGGGGTTGGTCTTCACCTGGCGTGCTCGGCCCAGGGGCTCCAGACCCGCGACCCAGAGGGTCCACTCTCGGATGTACTCGGTTCCTGAACGTCACAGTATCATCAGGTCATGGATCCCGCCGGTGCCGCAGCCGCTACACAGAAGGAACTACTTTTTCTACGGGAAAACCAGACCCAGATTATGTCCTTCATGAAATCCATGGACACCCGGCTGTCTGCCCTGCAAACCTCTGACCCAGGGCATGCTCCCCTCTTAGCTAGTCTCCAGCAGGAGCTCGCGCAGCAACGCGATGCTCGGTCTCACATCTTGGGTTACATGGCGTCCGTCGACGATCGACTGCTTGCCTTGCAGTCCTCGGCGGCCGCTTCAACCTCATTCCGGGACGCAGCCTCATCCCCGCCCCCTCGTCTGGGAAAGCCTCCCAAGTAAGGCGGAGATCCTAGGTTGTGTCGGGGCTTCTTAAACCAGTGCAGTTTGCACTTTGAGATTTTGCCCCAGCAATATCCCACAGATTGCGCCAAGGTGGCGCTCATTGTATCCCACCTTGAGGGAGAGGCCCTGGCCTGGGTGAATCCTTTATGGGAGAGGGATGACCCCATAGTCTCTAGTATCAGGAACTTTCTGGAAATGTTCCGCAAAGTATTTGACGAACCCGGACGCGTAGCATCCTCCACGGAGGCCCTCCTTAACCTCCGCCAGGGTTCCCTTACTGTGGGACAGTACGCCATCCGCTTTCGGACATTATTGTCGCAGCTGGGGTGGAATAATGAGGCACTTGTGGGTGCCTTTTGGAGGGGCCTCCCAGGTAAAATCAAGGACGAGCTTGCCGGGCGGGATACCCCTACCACCCTGGAGGATCTCATATCCCTGGCCACTCGTATCGATCTGCGGTTTTTGGAACGCGCTCGAGAATCGGCTAGGGAGAAAAGGCCCATTAGGCTCTATTAGGCTCCTATTCCACGCTCCTCTGCGCCCTCCACTAGCGCCGCTCCCGAGCCCATGCAGGTTGATCGTGTCAGGCTGTCCGAACAGCGATGCAGGGAGAGGATGACGAACGGTCTCTGTCTGTATTGCGGAGGGGCCAATCATGTTGTGCGCACTTGTCCAGAGAAACCGGGAAACGCCTCCACCTAGGTCAGGTAAGAGAGGTCTACCTAGGTGATCAGAATTCCTCTCTACCCCTTACCCTTTCAGCTTTAATCATTGCAGGTCGGGAGCGTAGATCTGTGGAGGCATACGTGGACTCGGGTGCTGGTAATTTCATCCGGCAAGAAGAGGTTGACAAGCTCCAGATTCCGGTCGTTATCCTGAAAGACCCACGCGCTATCACCTCCGTTGATGGCAAACCTCTCCCCGACCCCGTCACCAGGGTTACAGCCGATGTAGACCTGCAAATTGGAGCACTTCATTTCGAGAGGATCGCATTTTACGTCCTGCCGCAATTATCCCATGCCATTCTCCTTGGATTACCCTGGCTCAGGCTGCACGAGCCGGTTGTTGACTGGCGCTCTGGAGAGATTCTGCGGTGGGGTCACTCCTGCCATGGACGTTGCCTGCGGCCCATCATCTGTCCTCGTCCGCTGCCCAAGCCTGTCCAGCTCCCGGGCCTTCCCTCACCGTATCACGAGTATGCCGATGTCTTTCAAACAGAGGCTGGACAGACATCTGACTGGGATGATTTAGCGAATCCTGCTTTGAGCAGGGGGTTGGACCAGATGGCCCAGGAGGTCCCTTCCAACTCTACGATTCTATGATTTAGCAAAAAAGAAGCGGATTCACTGCCTCCGCACCGGGCCTATGACTGCCCTATCGACCTGATTCCCGGGGGTACTCCTCCCAGAGGGAAAATGTATCCTCTATCCCCAGCAGAAACCATGGCTATGACGGAGTACATTCAAGAAAACCTGGCCAAGGGGTTCATTCGGAAGTCCTCGTCCCCTGCAGGCGCAGGCTTTATCTTTGTTCGGAAGAAAGACGGATCACTCCGACCATGTATTGATTACCGGGGCCTGAGCAGCATCACCGTTAAAAATCGATACCCGCTTCCGCTCATCCCTGAACTCTTCGACCGGCTGATGGGGCCCGGGTCTTCATGAAGTTGGATCTGCGGGGAGCTTATAATCTAATCCGGATCCGTGCAGGGGACGAGTGGAAGACGGCTTATAATACCCGGGATGGGCATTATGAATATTTAGTCAGGCCGTTTGGCCTCTGCAATGCTCCGGCCGTGTTTCAGGAATTCGTTAACGAGGTGTTTCGGTATCTACTGTATTCCTGCGTGGTGGTGTACTTAGATGATATTCTCATCTTTTCGCCTGACCTGTCCTCCGATCGGAGAAGCATTCACATGGTCCTGCATCGCCTTCGGGAGAATCATCTCTACGCCAAGATTGAGAAATGCCTCTTTGAGCAAACCTCGTTGCCCTTCTTGGGTTATATAATCACGGATTCCGGTCTGAAGATGGATCCAGAGAAACTCTCTGCGGTGCACAAGTGGCCTCGTCCTGTTGGTATAAAAGCCATCCAGCGTTTCCTCGGATTCGCTAATTATTACCAACAGTTTGTGCCTCATTTTTCCACAGTGACCAAGCCCATTATGGTCTTAACCTGTAAAGGAACCAAGTCAAACAGCTGGTCTTCCGAGGCTGAAGAGGCCTTCCTTGCCTTGAAACGCTCTTTTTCATCAGCACCGATCTTACATCCCCGGTGGTCAGTAGGCCTTTCGTCCTAGAGGTGGATGCCTCCTCCACGGGAGCCGGGGCGGTCCTTTCCCAGCGGACTCCCTCTGGATGGCTTGCTCCCTGTGGGTTCTTTTCCAAGTCCTTTTCACCGGCAGAGTGCAATTACGTTGGTAGCAAGAAGACCCTCCTGCTTCTCTCCCGTTACTACTGGTGGCCCTCCCTTCGCCAGGACATGATGGACTATGTAGCCTCTTGCATGACCTGTGCTGAAAACAAGGTTCCGAGAGCCCGGCCTCCAGGTCTTCTTCACCCGTTACCGGTTCCGGAGGCTCCATGGCGGCAAATCGCAATGGATTTTGTAACGGACTTGCCCCGCTCTGCTGGATGGACTACCATCTTAGTCGTAGCAGATCACTTCTCCAAGATGGCCCATTTTATACCCTTGCCCGGACTACCCTCAGCTCCAAGGTTGGCCGAGATCTTCATCCACCAGATCTTCAGGCTACATGGCCTTCCTCAACGGATTGTGTCTGACCGTGGGGTCCAATTTACCTCTCGATTCTGGAGGGCTCTCTGTCGGCTTATGGGCAGATCCCTCGACTTCTCCTCCGCTTATCATCCACAGACCAACGGGCAAGTGGAACGGATTAATCAGGTTCTAACAACCTACCTACGCCACTTTTCCAACGCCCATCAAGACAATTGGGTCTCCCGCCTACCTTGGGCAGAGTTTGCCCATAATAATCATCCCAGCGAATCCACCACCAAGTCGCCGTTCTTTGTGGTCTCTGGTCAGAACCCGGGGGATCCGCTACCCTTTTGTTCGTCATCAGGAGTTCCCGCAGCAGTTACTCTTGCCATGGATTTTTCGCAAATCTGGAAAGAGACCAGAGAAGCCCTCGTGAAGGCCAGCACCCGAATTAAGAAGCATGCGGACAAAAGACGAAGAGATCTTCCTCCGTATCGTCCGGGCGACAAAGTTTGGCTATCGACCAAGCATATCTGTCTAAAGGTTCCTGCCTACAAGTTAAGTCCCCGATACATCGGGCCTTTCGAAGCACTTGGACGCATTAATGAGGTGGCATACAAACTGAGGTTGCCGGCTTCACTTCGAGTCCCTAACGCCTTTCATGTCTTGCTCCTGAAACCTGTGATTCTAAATCGGTTTCAACCTACCGCCACTGCTTCTCCTTCACCAATTGGGGCTGAAGATGTCCTTGAAGTAAAAGACATTTTGGGTATGAAAAGAGTTAAGGGGAAGACTCTTTCTCATTGAGTGGAAGGGTTTTGGCCCTGAGGAAAGGTACTGGGAGCCTCGAGAGAATGTTAATGCCCCTCTTATACTGAAAAAGTTTTTGGCCACTCTCAGAAGGGGGGGACGTAAGGAGGGGGGTACTGTGACATGGGTGGCCGAGCCCGCCGATGTCTCTTCTGTGGCGGTAACCGCCGCTGCCGCTCCCCACCGCTGCCCCCCCGGTGGTGCGCTCTCTTACCCGGTCTTCCACGCTGCTGCATCCCCGCGCTCTGTCCCTAGGTTGCGGGCGCGCGCCCGCCCGCTTCCTTCATCCAGCGGTGGGCGTTGCTGAAGGCGGGGCCCACTGCCCACTTCCTGGCCAGTAGGTATTTCAGGCGTCCTCCCTATGGGGAAGACGCCTGATGATTGTGTGGCAATCCTGCACTCTCTGGCCGCTGTAGTTTTGCTATAGTCCCCCTGCCTGCATTGTGTCGTGCTCAGTCCCCTCTCTGCCTGTCCAGTGTCTTGCTCAGTCCCCTCTCTGCCTGTCCATTGTCTTGCTCATTCCCCTCTCTGCCTGCCCTGTGTCTCGCCCAGTTCCCCTCTGCCTGCCTCAGCCTTGTCCCTTCCGTTCTCTCTCCCAGTGCCTCTGCTGCCTGTCTTCTGGGCTCCCTGTCCTAGGCCCGTCCGTCCCTACTCTCCTTCCCGTGGCTCGTGTCTCCGTACTCCTTTGCCACTGGTAGCAACGTCTTGCTACCTTTCTATTAACTGCTGCCTGGTTTCCTCCGTTACCCTGCCCCGGTTCCCTGGTCTCTGTTCGGCTTGTCCTTCGAGCCATCCCTCTTGGTACCGGCTGTCGCGGTTCTGCCCCCTGCAGTCCTGCCCCTAACGATCCCTGTATAGGGGTTGGTCTTCACCTGGCGTGCTCGGCCCAGGGGCTCCAGACCCGCGACCCAGAGGGTCCACTCTCGGACGTACTCGGTTCCTGAACGTCACATTCACGTGTTATCATTCCCACATAAATTAGGCCACATGGGCATGTGGCATAATAAACCACCCCTTTTGTGGTACACTTGATCGTATGGGTGATAACATTCTTTTTGTTATTTCTTGAATCAATAAATTCTTTGGTATTAACCATATTTTTACAGGCAACGCAGTTATCGCATTTTTTACAACTCCGTGCAGGACCTTTAGAGCCAAAAATGTACTTTGGGTTCTCACCTTTGTGATAGCTATGGACTAATTGGTCCCTCAAGTTTGGAGCTTTTCTGAAGGTAATTGCAGGTACTGGTCCTTTGAATTGAGAAATAGTTTTATCGAGTCCCAAAATATGCCAGTGTTTTTACAATCACTTGTCTTAATTGATTACTCCTAGAGTTATAATCCAATATACAGCATACCTGCGGATCCTTTGTGCTACCCTCTTTTTTCTGCAGCAATTTGGGGCATTCACTCATCCGTGCTTTCTGGCATCCACGACATTGTTCTTTTGCCATACCCACGTTCCTTAAACCGTAAGTATAAATCCTTAGCTTGATTTTCAAAAAGAGCTTCATTTGAGCAAATTCTTCTAGCCCGTAAGAATTACCCTGTTGGGATATTATTTATAAGATGTTTAGGATGTTGTGAAAAAGCATGTAGCAAAGTATTGGCAGATGTTTTTTTTTTTTACAAAACAAATCTGTTTGAACAGATCCCTGGTCGTCTATCTGGATGGAGATATCCAAAAATTCAATATTTCTCTTATTGCTCGTATATATTAATTTGATATTGCAATTATTTGTGTTCAATTCAGTAATGAACTGTTGAAGTTCTTCATTGGTACCTCGCCATATCATGAGAATATCATCATTATATCTCCACCAGCTGACGACTTTATTACTGAACCTAGAGGTATTTGTTTGGAAGACTTCACATTCCCACAGTCTCAGGGAAAGGTTAGCATATGAGGGCACGCAAGATGCCCCCATGGCTGTTCCCTGGAGCTGTAGGTAAAAAACCTCACAAAAAATGAAAAAATTATGCATTAACACAAACCTGAGGGCCTTAATGAGAAATATACACAGATCTTTTCTCAATACACTGGTTCCTAAAAAGAACATCACGGCCTAAATTCCATCCTCTTGTCGGATCGAAGTATACAATGACTCAACGTCACAAGTGTAGAGGGTAGAGCTGCCAAAAATTCATAAAGATCCAATAACACCATCTGAGAGGCCCATTATATCAGGTACTGACAACATTTTTGATCCCATATCAAGATTGATAGATCCCTATCTTAAACCTTTCGTAGAAACCCTGCCTTCATTCTTAAAATATACCACTGATGTACTTAAAGAAGTACTTAAAAAATTGGACGATATACAATTAGAAGAGAATATGCTCCTCATCACTTGTGACGTTGAGCATATCCTGGCATCCAGGATGTGATGTACACACTTCTCCGATCACGTGATAGCGCACCAGCACTGCGCCACTCGGATAAACTTTTTCCACTCCACTCTGTTTTCTTGCTCTTTTTTATATATAGCTACTTACCAGATGACTTGTCCTCTGTGAAGATATTGTGGTGATGAGTGATGGCTGTTTTTTTGAGGCGGAATGGTCCGACTTTTTTCTAGACATCACCACCCCTATATGACGTCATATAGTTACCATATGTCACTCTGGAAATGAGTATAATGACGCGGAAATAATACTATATTCCTTCCAGATGACTGAATCACATGCTAAGTAGCTATGGTAACTGGGTAAACAATGAGATATAGCGCTATCCACTATTGGTTAGAAATTGACACCTGATAGGAAGTAAAATATATAAATACCCTTCATGGCCAATACCCAACCACCCCTGGATGAAGCATTTCCATGCGAAACGCGCGTCGGGTGTGGTGGGCTCCCGGGTGTTTCAGGTAACTATATCAGAATAATGTGTGTGTTATAAATTCTATTTATTTATTATGTATGCGAACTATCATGTTATAAAAGGGTTAGTGTTGATTACATGCCATATTGGCACTGGATATTGTAGTTTTTCTCTCTCTGCTTGCATTATGTTGGTATCACTGGATACATTTACCTATTTTTGAACTTAAGAGATGCACTTGTATCTGTATAGGGTTGTGTGATGGATCTATTATTGAAGGGGTACTATAACGCTAGTGCCAATACTATGGACTACATGTGATCTCACTGTATCAGTATCCGATGTCCTGTGCCCATGTTATAACAATATGGAACTATCTATGATATTACCTGGGGTACCCACCTATTGATACTGTACCTGTGGTATCTTTCCTATTTTTAAGTAATATTTTAATGAATTGTTAATAAAAACTAATTTTTTATTATCTTTGCGGTATCTTAGTCTGTTTTTTTGGTGATATATATGGTATATTGGCTATGTGAGCTGTGGCTGTCGGGATATAAATTTGGTGTCAAAATTTTTTATTTACAAACCCAAGGTGTTTCCATGAGTGCTCGTTTTCCACCTTCTCTTCCAAATGTAACTGTCATATTGGGAACATTGTTTTTTGTATTCAGACATTAACCCTTACATCTCTAATTTATTGTGGTATGGTAGATTTATAGATGATATGGTATTCATATGACAGGGGGATGAATCTGCCATACCAGGATTTGTCACATTTTTGAATGATAAGTCATTTAATTTGCACTTTACTGTTTTCTATAGTTCTAAAACTTTGGTATTCTTAGATTTGATTCTTACGGGCATTCCAGGTGAAATCGTATCTACTGCTATTCATCGCAAATCGTCTGCAGGTAATTCAATCATGCATTTTTCATGCAGTCAACCACAGCATGTGGCTAAAGCTATACCAGTAGGTGAGTTCATAAGGATTATCAGAAATTATTCAGATCCCGCAGTGGTTGAAAAGGAAATAATATCAACCTCAGAAAGAATAAAACAACAGAGTTATCCCCAATGGGTATTAGATAGGGCTAAGAAAATAACTTCTGACCAAAAACGAACTGATCTATTGTGTCCTAAAACTAAAGTAACATAGTAACATAGTTATTAAGGTTGAAGGGAGACTTTAAGTCCATCTAGTTCAACCCATATCCTATCCTAACCTGCCCTAAAATGTTGATCCAGAGGAAGGCAAACAAAAACCCCATGTGGCAAACAGTAAGTTTCACATTGGGGAAAAAATTTCCTTCCCGACTCCACATACGGCAATCAGACTAGCTCCCTGGATCAACGCAATATTAAGGAACCTAGTGTATATACTGTTACTGTTAGAGTGTTAGCGACACCTGGAGTGGACCCTCTGGGTCGCGGCACCAACCCTCCCAGGGCGAGCTAGCCTAGTGAGGACCACCCCCTATACAGGGAGTGTCAGGAGCAAGCCCCAGGGGATACGATACCACGACTGCTGGCACCAGGCGGCCGGCTCACAGGAGATACGAGACTGTGTGACTGGAGGGTGCAGGATACTAGGGAACACAGGAGAATACACAGGAGTGCGCTGAATACAGGATAGTGCAAGACGGGTACACGTGGGCACATAAGGCATGTAGCGAGTAACACATTCAGAGGTAGACAAAGCAGGACGCGTGCAAGGAGCACGACAGGGTACAGAATGAGGCAGCAGTCGCGCCAGAAGGTGTAACATAACACAGGAATAGAGTGAATGCCAGGAGGCACGACTGAGCAAGAAACAAGGGACAGGATATGAGAGGATGTGCCAGGAGGCACAACAGAGCATGAAGCAACAAGGGTTCAGAGCAAGTGCTAGGAGCACCACAGAATAACAGACAGAGCAGAGGACCTGAGAACAGCGCACAGCCAGGCTGGGACACAGCTGACCCAGCCAGGAAGCACAATAATAATCAGGCACCTCCCCTAGGGGGAGGTTGTCTGATATAGCACATGACTACCACTGGTTCCGGGTCAGGATCTAGCCAGAAAGCACATGACCACTACTGGTTCCGGGTCAGGTCCTCCATTACCATAGAGAGGACCGAGCCCTATACAGCACTGACAGGAGCGCGAAAGCGCAAACGTGACATGGAGGAGGAGACCTGGGGACGAGAGCTGCGCATGCGCACCCGACAGGGACCCCTGAGGGACCACCGTACCAGAGGGAGTGACGTCGGGGCCGAAGCCCCGCCTCCTGGTGAGCACGACATAACAGTACCCCCTCCTTTAAGCCCCCTCTCTCTAGAACTGGAAAATAGCACCTTGACACTAGGAGCGGGATCCAGACACTTCCTAACTGCATGAGGACCAATCAGATCCAGAGTCTCAATACGAGAAAATTCGGTCTCCTGCCATACCCTGGAGAAGTCCACGGACAGAAAGTCCGAGGCAGGTATTCCCGAGACAGGTCGAACCGGCAGAGGCACACTGACATGCTCGGAGGCCGAAGTGGTGGTGCAGTCATTGGAAGTCAATTCATCCTTAAGAGGCGAGCTGTCAGAGGATGGTTGCTTGGGAAGTCTCTTCTTGGCACACGATGGACAAGCAGCCACGAAGTCTTTGACATCCTGAGCAATAGACGGCCACCAGTAATCGTGGGATAAATGGGAGAGTGTCCTCTTGGCACCAACATGGCCGGCAGCCGGAGAAGAATGTCCCCAGGATAACACACCTTTACGGTTACTTTTTGACACAAAGGTCTCCCCTGGGCGCTGGGGCGTCAACTTGACGGAAGCCATGGTAATTACCTTGGGCCGGTCACTTGACGGAGGTGGGGACTGACTTTCAGCCCCCCTGTTGATAATGTCACAAGTCACAGAGCGGTTGCTTGACGGATGTGGAGACTGACTCTCAGCCTCCTTCTCGACAAAGTCACAAGTCACAGATGGGTTGCTTGACGGATGTGGAGACTAACTCTCAGCCGCCTTCTCGACAAAGTCACAAGTCACAGACGGGTTGCTTGACGGATGTGGAGACTGACTCTCAGCCTCCTTCTCGACAATGTCACAAGTCACAGACGGGTTGCTTGACGGATGTGGAGACTGACTCTCAGCCTCCTTCTCGACAATGCCACAAGTCACAGACGGGATGGCGGACGGCGGACCTGTAACCATCGAAGACGAGCAAGCAGGGTTCTTCGGATGAACGAACAGCAGGCAACTCTTTTGACAGGACGGTCCCCAACGGAGTATGTCACCGGATTGCCAGTCCAGGGTGGGCCCATGAATACGTAACCAAGGAAGGCCAAGAAGAAGGATTTAAGGCGAAGTTGGCAATACGTGGAAGGAGATCCGCTCCCGATGACATGTGCCAATCTGCAACTCAACTTCCTCAGTGACCTGGTTAACGGTGTCCTGCAAGGGCTTACCGTCGACCGGAACTACTGACCTAGGAGACTCCAGGGATCTGACAGGAATACGAAACCTCTTAACTGCCTCGAAACTAATAAAGTTACCCACTGCGCCAGAGTCCACAATAGCTTTCACAGTAAAAGTCTCAAAACCAAAATTCACGGAAACAGGCACGGTCAGGGGTAGAGAGGAATCACATACACTTGAGGAGACCTAACTTAACAGTCCCAGGTGGAGAGACTTCCCCGGTCTCTTGGGACATGAGCGTAGAAAGTGGGAGGCATCCCCACAATAGAAACAGAGCCCTTGTGCCTGCCTTTTCACACGACGCCGTTGAGCTATCTGGAGACGATCCACCTGCATAGGCTCAGGTACCGGATCTGCCGCAGATAACTCGGGTAATGGATGAGAAAAACTGCGGGTGGACGAAGAGAGGCGAGAGAACCCAGGAGGTTTTATGTAAACTAGAAGCTTGGGCTGATAAATGGCAAATGAGCTTTAATGGGGATAAATGTAAGGTCATGCACTTGGGTAGAACGAACATGATGTATAATTATGTGCTTAATTGTAAAACACTGGGCAAAACTGTCACTGAAAAAGACCTGGGTGTATGGGTGGACGACAAACTCACATTTAGTGGCCAATGTCAGGCAGCTGCTGCAAAGGCAAATAAAATAATGGGATGCATTAAAAGAGGCATAGATGCTCATGAGGAGAACATAATTTTACCTCTATACAAGTCACTAGTGTGACCACACTTAGAATACAGTGTACAGTTCTGGTCTCTGGTGTATAAGAAAGACATAGCTGAACTGGAGCGGGTGCAGAGAAGAGCGACCAAGGTTATTAGGGAACAAGGGGGTCTGCAATACCAAGACAGGTTATTACACTCGGGGTTATTTAGTTTGGAGAATCGAAGGCTTAGGGGTGATCTTATTACAATGTATAAATATATGCGGGGACAGTACAAAGACCTTTCTAATGATCTTTTTACTCTTAGACCTGTGACGGGGACAAGGGGGCATCCTCTACGTCTGGAGGAAGGAAGGTTTAAGCATACTCACAGACGCGGATTCTTTACTGTAAGAGCAGTGAGACTATGGAACTCTCTGCCATATGATGTTGTAATGAGTGATTCCCTACTAAAATTTAAGAGGGGACTGGATGCCTTTCTTCAAAAGTATAATATTACAGGGTATATGTTATGCCGCGCTCACCAGGAGGCGGGGCTTCGGCCCCGACATCACTCCCTCCGGTACGGCAGTCCCTCAGGGGTCCCCGTCGGTTACGCAAGCGCAGCTCTTGTCCCCAGGTCTCCTCCTCCATGTCACGTTTGCGCGCTCCTGTCAGTGCTGTATAGGGCTCGGTCCTCTCTATGGTAATGGAAGACCTGACCCGGAACCAGTAGTGGTCATGTGCTTTCTGGCTAGATCCTGACCCGGAACCAGTGGTAGTCATGTGCTTTATCAGATGATCTCCCCCTAGGGGAGGTGCCTGATTATTATTGTGCTTCCTGGCTGGGTCAGCTGTGTCCCAGCCTGGCTGTGCGCTGTTCTCAGGTCCTCTGCTCTGTCTGTTATTCTGTGGTGCTCCTAGCACTTGCTCTGAACCCTTGTTGCTTCATGCTCGGTTGTGCCTCCTGGCACATCCTCTCGTATCCTGTCCCTTGTTTCTTGCTCAGTCGTGCCTCCTGGCATTCACTCTATTCCTGTGTTATGTTACACCTTCTGGCGCGACTGCTGCCTCATTCTGTACCCTGTCGTGTTCCTTGCACGCGTCCTGCTTTGTCTACCTCCGAATGTGTTACTCGCTACACGCCTTATGTGCCCATGTGTACCCGTCTTGCACTATCCTGTATTCAGCGCACTCCCGTATATTCTCCTGTGTTCCCTAGTATCCTGCACCCTCCAGTCACACAGTCTCGTATCTCCTGTGAGCCGGCCGCCTGGTGCCAGCAGTCGTGGTATCGTATCCCCTGGGGCTTGCTCCTGACACTCCCTGTATAGGGGGTGGTCCTCACTAGGCTAGCTCGCCCTGGGAGGGTTGGTACCGCGACCCAGAGGGTCCACTCCAGGAGTCGCTAACAATCTAACAGTAACAGTATAATCAGGCCATGGACCCCGCTGGTACTGCGGCTTCCGTCCAAAAGGAGCTGACGTTCCTCCAGGAAAACCAGATTAGGATTATGGCATTTCTCAAGTCCATGGAGTCCGGTTTATCTGCCTCTCAGTCCTCTGAGCCTGGGAATGCTGCCCAGTTGGCTAGTCTCCAGCAGGAACTTGCGCAGCAACGCAACTCCCAGGCTCAGATTCTCAACTATATAGCGTCGGTAGATAATCGGCTCCTTTCCATACAATCTGCCCAGGCCATGCTTCCACACTCGCTTCCGCGCCTATGCAAGCCACCCCGGTATAGTGGTGACCCTGTGTTGTGTCGCGGATTCTTGAACCAGTGTCGTTTGCATTTTGAGTTTTTGCCGCAGCATTACTCCACCGATCGTGCTAAAATAGCATTTATAGCTTCTCACTTAGAGGGTAAGGTGCTTTCGTGGGTGAATCCCCTTTGGGAGCATGATGACCCGCTCGTCACTCAGCTTTCCATCTTTTTGGACACTTTCCGTAAGGTGTTCGACGAGCCGGGTCGCCTTGCTTCCACCACCGAGTCCCTCTTTAATCTTCGTCAAGGTTCTCTATCGGTTGGACAATACGCGATATGTTTTCGCACTTTGTCCTCTGAGCTAGGTTGGAATAATGATGCCCTCGTAGGGGCCTTTTGGCGTGGTCTGTCCGGTCGGATCAAAGACAAACTGGCGGGCTGAGACACCCCTACCAATTTGGAGGATCTTATCTCTCGCGACACGCATTGATTTGCGCTTCCAAGAGCGCACCCGCGAGTCAGCCAGAGAGAGAGGGTTCTCTCGCCTCTCTTTGTCCACTCGCAGTTTTTCTCATCTGTTACCCGAGTTATCTGCGGCAGATCCGGTACCTGAGCCTATGCAGGTGGATCGTCTCCAGATAGCTCAACGGCGTCGTGTGAAAAGGCAGGCACAAGGGCTCTGTTTCTATTGTGGGGATGCCTCCCACTTTCTACGCTCATGTCCCAAGAGACCGGGGAAGTCTCTCCGCCTGTGAAGAGTCTGTGATTTGATCTTTATCTCTCAATGGGAGATCGATATGCTGGAGGGTTGCCAGATTTTGGTTTGAGGCCTACTCGAGTAGTGATGAACAAACACACACAGAGACCCCCCTTTTGAGAACAGATATGACTCTACCACTCACATATAGGTACATTCAAAGGCCTAATGCCAGTGTCGGACTTCCTAACCCTTCTTCTGCCGAATTCCCCATATGGAAAGGGAGATCATATCTAATTCTCAACCTCATACCATTTGCTCATATTCATCACTATTGGGTTTCAATGTAATATACATAGTTTTTGTAATAGATGCATCAATCAATCTTTGAAGTAGTCCTCTGATACACGGTATGCAGCAGCATCCACAGGTCACAAGTACTGCTGCTACTACTGCGAGAGAGATGAGAAGGCTGGACACAAGATGACTCCATCTACCGAACCAGGATTCCAACCAGTCCATGAAGGGATTGTTGATACCAGAATTTTCTGCCAGTTCTTCGGACAGGGATGTAAGACCCTCCAACGCCTTTGTGATACTGCCATCTGGCGAAGTATTATTGGGAATGAACGTACAGCAAAATGTTCCAAACATCTTACACACGCCCCCTTTTTCCGCTAGCAACATATCCAAAGCCATTCTATTCTGGTGTGTCATTAAAGAAGTTGGGCCTAATTGTTCAGCTATCCCTTTTACCGCATCCCTTGTATAATTTATAAACCTTTGCTGATTATAATAAATATAATTTATCCAATCCACATTTTTATTAACTGTCACCCGCCAGAAGAAAATTGATTCAAAACCTGCTGCTATCTGGTTTCTAGCCTTGTACTCATCAGGTACCCCTCTGGGTACTCCTATATTGTCTATATAAACTCTAGGATCAAAGGACCCAGCAGGTACTGATCTTCTATTTCTGTGCAGGGTTTCAACATTCATTCCACCTCCTTTAATCTCTTCTGATGAAATTATCTTAAATGGCATGAGCACCTGAACTAGAGCACAGCTGCCAACCCAACTTGGTGGCAACCTAGGCCTTAATTTCATATCCCCACATAACCACCATATGTCACTCCTTGCTATAGTTTGGTTTCGGAACCAACTGGCTTTAAAACCTCCTGTATCTGTATTTATGGGGATGGTGATGTGACAAAACTCTGAAGTTAGATTTCCTACCCATCTCCCTGGTCCTGTTCTCAGGAAACAAGTGTAGTCACCTGGATATGCATAAACTCTAGGTGGCACTTGATCAATTTTTGCTATTGGATACCGGACTGATAGAGATTGACACAAAACATTATCACTAGGGTCATATGTGGCGTTATACAAAGCTAGAATACACTGTAGATCTACTTGGTCCTGTTCTGAATATCTGAGGGGAATAGTCCCTAAATGGGGCCTAGCAGTTGCACATACAATACAATCAGTTTTGTTATTTTGCTCTGTAGTATACTTCATCCATAGCAACCATTCATTCCTCTCTGTGTAGCCTGTTTCTACGGCTAACTTCTCCTCATAGCCTAATTCCCCAATTCCATCAACATCCAACATTTCTCCTGACCTTTGGGGTTTGTCCTCCTCTTGTTCCTTGTCCTGAGCAGGAACAGCTTTTAACCAAAATATTCCCTGCTGAACCTGTCTACCTGGGATATACAGTCCCAATACATAGAGACCTTCATCTCCAAGAGAGGGTTCATCCAGGGTTATAAGGAGAGGATTGCAAGAGAATCTCCAGTCCAAAACCTCTGGATCACAACCCCATTTTGGAATGGGTACAGCAATGTTCATCCTTTTGAGGAGAGACTTTCCTGATGAACTAACACGAGTCATGGCTTCCTCTGGCTTATACCCCCATGAAGTTCCCGTGTTCCAAGCTGCATCTGACCAAGAATTACAGTTCTCATTTCCAGGTCTAGTTACACAGATATATACCACCGCCCCTTCAGTTCCTGTTAGATATTTATAATTGGGAATGCTACTCTTCTTCCCAAATTTAAGATTCCATTGACACTTCACTATCTGACACAAGTCCACCCTCAATGTAGCTGTTGCTGCCTTGGTATCAAACCACAAAGTTACTGATGTGTTATTTTGAGGTGTCTCATCCATTTGTCCTTCTTGCAGTAAAGCTGCCAACATCATCAGGGACAGGACCCTCATTCTTCCGCTCCAGGACCTCATAGTAGCTTGTATGGACCCGGTCTTCCTTTAAGCTCTACGGACGTGGCTTAGCGGGGACCATCAACCAGTGGCTCCAGTGGTCTTTGTGTTTTTTTGGTCAGCAACCAGTGTCTGGATTAACTAGAATAGAATCAAAAACTTATTTATACACAAATGGGAGTCCTTTTTGGACTCCGGACCTGCTGCAGGGGTTGTCAAATAGTTGCAACATCTGTGTGGACAAAAGAGTACCTCAGTTGTGGTAGTTTCTGACATCAGGAAGGCTTCCAGTCCCCTGAAAAGAGATCAACACACACGAGCACATACTTCATACATCTTACCTTGGGCAGCCTGTATGAAGTCAATCTGCAGTCATTGAAACGGATAGGAGGGCCCAGGCGCACGTGTGTGTTTATGGCATCTTTCTAGTCTATCTGTGTTGTGCGCATCTAATCTATGTTAATGTAAAACTAAACAGGTAGACCCAACATCTTTCTTCAGAGCACATAGTTTTTGTCTTCACTCACGTGCGTTGAGTCATGAGCCATCACATGGTGCAAGGATTTTGGCAAACATACCCGCTGTCCCGCCATCCACGGTTCTGAGCTCCTGCTTCCGACCAAACTTCAGTCTCTTCCCCGGTTAGTGACCTAGTCAGAGCCTGTAAGATACTTTAAGTCTAACTGGTTATTTTTAATGCTCACCATGACCAGTGGAGGCGCCTCAGGGGTCTCCCAGTACCTTGGTCTTCTGGCTGATTCCCAGCCACTTTGTTTGCTTCGTGCTCCATAGGTTCCTTTCTCATATGTACCCTCACTTTCACTATGGCAACCTCTTTCAGGGCCTGTTGGTGTAAGAAAAGACCTTTCCTCCCCATATGGGGCCGTAGTTGTGGGTTCACCTGAAAACAATAACTTGTATATGTAGAGTCTTGCTTACCTTAAGGCCCCCAAACGCCTCAATGAGTGCCGTCAACTCCACCTCCCCTGTAGAGTTATGAGGGAGGAGTGGTTCTGCTTTCTACTATCTCATGCTGTGTGATCGCCATACAACCAGGTTCTTGGACCTTCCGGAAAGAAAAACTCAACATCCAGATTAGTGAGAGATACCCTTATGGATTAGCATATATTTTAAAAATAACGGATTCTCCTCTCTTCTCCCCCTCTTTGGAAATCACCATGCTAGTACCGAATAGGGGGCAGAGTGGTGGATTTCCATTACACATATAACGGGATTTTTTTTTTTTCCTCTCTTTTTTTTCAAACATACTAAAAGCATTCCTTATCTTTGCTACCTGACAATTGCCTTCCATGGATATCTGACACTGCTTCAAGTCAACAGCAAAGTTGTACTTTGAACCATCTGCCTCTACCTTCCTTATCAACATGCGTTACACACTCTAAACACTTATCCTAACATTGAGAAAAATCTAGCTGTATACCTTTTACAAATATGTATTATGCTACAGTGTGAATCCAGTGAGGAGAGCTGCCAGCTGCGCTTGCACCAGGTAAGATTCTGGCTCTCCATTATTTAACGGACATCTGACAAGATTATAATTCCCTATGTCACTTAGCAAAATTCCATCGACCCAGGGAATTGCAGGAATTCCATGTACATTAAGCCGGAATACTTTGTACTCTGGAAATCTGGCTGACAGAAATCCAAAACCAGAGAGCTGTTGGATACACCCTCCTGGTATAATTTTGACAGTTCTCCAACCTTCAGGAGATATAAACAACATTAATCCAAATGTGCAATTAAGGCACAACATTTTCTCATGGAATACTTGGCACACACAAGGCAAGCTCAGACCACCAAACAGAACTTTTCCTATACAATGCAACCCACAATATACACCACTCAACGGGGGGGCTCTATTCCTGACACGGAAACGTCTATTGTGGAAAACCTGTCCGTCTGGGCTTTGCAATATAAACTGTTCGCTAAACCTCAGGTCTTGTAAAGTGTGTCCCTTCAGTGCATTACTTAAAGGGATATGCGCGTTTAATGCTAACAGCGCCCACAAATCATCTCCTCGCTGTATATAATTAAATTTCTTCACATTCGTGCCTGGGACTGTCCCAGCAAATATCCATCTATCATACAAAACATGATTCGCATCTGATTTTCTTTTGAAAATTGCAGTCTGCAGACAGAACCTGCAGTGTCCTCTCATTCACACAGAATTTTTTTTCACATGAGATCATGCACTTCCACTTTATCAGCAAAGAGTCTCAAAGGTCATTCACATTCTTTCACACAGATTCAGTAAACTGTTAACTCATTAAGCTTGTTATATCTGTCTTCTGCTTGTAATCACTGCAGCCCCTTCTTTCTATCTCCTGGTGCTTCCTTCCTAAAGTCCTATCTTTGTTTTCTGGTTGATACTTGACTGTATTGTGGGCTAAAAATTCTCCTGGCTTGTCCCAAAATGCCTAAATGTCTGTGGCTTGCGGACCCATACTGACTGCACTTCGCTAACTCAATGTACAGGCCGCACCTAGACCGTATCTCTCTATCTCTTTTCCTCTCTGTCTGCCTCTTTCTCTGGTTGCTATTCACTATTCTCTTAATACGTGCTGTTATTTTGTGCCCACCTCCCTACTTCCTACTTCTTTATCACTTTGCTAGCAATTTCTTGACCTATGCCGACTGCACTTCGCTAATTCGATGCATAGGCTGCGTGCCGTTGTTATAAGGGATTCCTGCTCAGTGTCTGAACTTACGTATCCTAAACTGACGTGACGTCATCAGTTGATAGGCATCAAAAACCAATAGGAATCCTGATAAGGAAGTTTAATAATAATAATAATAATAATAATAATAATAATCTTTATTTTTATATAGCGCTAACATATTCCGCAGCGCTTTACAGTTTGCACACATTATCATCACTGTCCCCGATGGGGCTCACAATCTAAGTTTAATTATTTAGTGGTCTGGCCAACGTGACCCACCCGGTCATTTAACACACTAAATCTACACGTGCTCAGTATGAGATGGCACTTCTCTGCAGTTATTCCTAGTATCTTCAATAAAACTATATATCAACCAGAGAGCAAAATCCAATTAACTATAGGCAGACTAATATGACCCAAATTTTCTCATTTGCCCAGTAAGAATCTTTTCCTTCAGCTAGACCTGCTAGACCTTGTATACTCAGAGATCTTATTTATCAACCAGAAGACTAGAGCTATCATTAATATGCAGGCTAATGTAATCCCTACTACCTCAAAGTTCTTTAGCACCATTAGGGGGCAGTTTGTGCGTATCAGACAGGATAGTAGGTAGATAGACCTATCCTGTCTCAACCGGCGTTGTAACACCGTAATAGTACCTCTAGCACTCTCAAAGAGGACGTACACAGCCTTCTTTATGCATATGCCGCTAGAGACGTGTCCTCACATGAATCCTGGCAAGCCAGTTATCATGGAGGGACGCTCCCAAGGGGCAAAAACACAGTAAAGAATTCTTAGTACCCTCAAGGTTGGGTCATTCATTCATGTTGCAATCATACGTAGCAGCTTTTAGGTTTCTCCCTCCAGTATACGTTTTGTGTATCACAAGGATATTCTATGGTTCTTAGCGCTGGTATTAAAGAAGACGGACTATACTGTACCCCAACAGCCGGCTTCAGAACATGTAGCAAAGGGGAGACACAGAATTTTGTAAGAAACAATGGCTCTTACCTTCACCGGTGATTTTGGTCTGTGTGTCCTCTAGGCCTCAGTCTGCGGTTGCCGGATCTCAGGATACTGGGGTCTTCTGTTGTGACCAGGCCACCCCAATGGGACGCCAACTGAAGAGTCTGTGATTTGATCTTTATCTCTCAATGGGAGATCGATATGCTGGAGGGTTGCCAGATTTTGGTTTGAGGCCTACTCGAGTAGTGGTGAACAAACACACACAGAGACAGGGTATGTATCTGTAGGATGTCACCACTCCTAATTTAATTAGGTAGCTTATATGCTCATTTGAGTAGGCGGTTACATTACATCATCGTATTTCATTGGACAATTGATTATTCAACAGTAAGCATAAATGGTTTCAACCAATCATATTCACATTCGTTAACCAATCAGATTGTATTCGGCCGTTAATTATTAGATACATTCGGGAATTTCCAGAAAAAGGTTAATACAGGTTGGTTGGTATACAATACTCTAATATTACCCTCATTAGCCTCATTAACCTGTCTTACTAAGTGTTCATAGCCCCTTTATTAGGGATGGGCGAATCCTGAAATACTCGGAATCGCTAGACTCTAACGAGTCCGACTCGGAAACTCGCTATTCGTTGCGAGTCTAGCGAGTCCAATGTTAATGAATGGGGATGCGAGTATTGCAGCGATTCCTGTGCTGCCATTTTTTTTGTTCCGCTTACTTCCCGCATGTGGCTGTGCACACCATGCGGAAAGTAAGCAGAACAATTGCGGATGGTACCCACGGTCCGGAGGAGAGGAGACTGTCCTCCGGGCTCTGGGTACCATATCCCTGTAAAAAATAGAATTTAAAAATAAAAAATATTGTTATTCTCACCCTCCGACGTCCCGCGCAGCCTTCCCGCCTCTCCACACATCCGTTCCCAGTAGTCCTTTACGAAAATGCCCGCGATGGCGTCCGTTCTCGCGGGATCGCGAAGTCTCGTGGTCATTCGCGCGACGTCATCGCGAATTACCGCGAGACATCGCGATCCCGCGAGAACGGACGTCATCGCGGGCATTTTCGCAAAGGATTACTGGGAACGGATGCGTGGAGAGGCGGGAAGGCTGCGCGGGACATCGGAAGGTAAGAATAACACCATTTTTTAATTTTTTTTACATTTTATCTTTTACTACTGAGGCTGCATAGGCAGCCTCAGTAGTAAAAAGTTGGTCACACTTGTCAAACACTATGTTTGACGAGTGTGACCAACCTGTCAGTCAGTTCTCCAAGCGATGCTACAGATCGCTTGGAAAACGCTAGCATTTTGCAAGCTAATTACGCTTGCAAAATGCTAGTTTTTCCGCAGGAAAATCGTGGGAATTTAAAATGCGATTTTTCCCGCGGAATGGAATTCCGGAATTCTCGCGGTAATTTCCGCGAGAGTTCCGGTACGTGTGCACTTAGCCTTATTTGCATTGGACTCGTTACTGTGCGAGTAATCGCTTGGAAACTCGCAGAGTACCGACTCCTGCGAGTCCCCTACTACTCACAGAGTAACGAGTCCTAACGAGTAGATTCGCCCATCCCTACCCTTTATCTGTAGTTCTAAGGGACTGTACCCATTAGAGGTACGTGGAATTACTGATAAATCCTTAAGCTACATGAATCATAAGTGTCATAGAGGTAAGAGCACAGAATAACAAGATTAAGGTGAGAGTTGATTCCTGCAGCCAGCTAATATTATAGGAATATGAAGTATGAGACCCTAAGAGTGTATGATAGGACCCCATAGACTCATGGTTTCCCTATCAAGAGACCAGAACTGTACACTGTTGTGAGTTCATTTTCCTCTTCGTCACTGAGGTCTGGTGAACTCCCTATTCTGGTAAAGGAAGGTAATGAGCCTGATTATCAGGCACCTGAGCCTGATGATGATGACTGGCTGAGTGGAGTCACGGACTGGATATAAGGCTGCCGACGCCCTTCTGCCCTGCAGGTGATTTCTCTGTGGACTTCTCGGAGACCAGTCTGATTCCTGCTCCTCTAAAGCTAAGTTTTCTGCTTTGCCTGTTAGCATTTGTGTTTTGTTTTTGTTTGCCTTGCTTTTCTGGATTCTGTCATTCCCTGCTGGTGTGAGCTGAATCTCCTTTTGCCGGTTGCTCTGTCTTCAGAATATTCCTGAGTACTGACATAGCTTTTTGAAGCCTAGCGTCTTCAGGGCCTTTTTCACTGTCAGTTTGTTGGCTCTTATTTTCATAGGGTTTTTCATGGATTGCAGACAGCAGCCTTCCTGTCCTTTCCTATCTAGTTAGCTTGGGCCCCGTCTTTGCTTAGTCTATCTTTCTGTCTGTGTTAGTGTTCTTTCTTCTTGCTTCACCGTCATTATATGTTGGGGGCTGCCTTTTGCTTTGGGGTCTTCTCTGGGGCAGTTTAGATTTCCCTTTCTGTCTTTAGACTATATAGTTCTCCGGCTGTGATCGAGGGGTCTAGGGCATCGTAGGAACCCCCCACGGCTACTGCTAGTTGTGTTGATAGGTTCAGGGGTCTGCAATCTGATAGCTGCCAACTTCTCTGGTTTTCTGGACTTAGCTAGCATTTCTGTTTTTGCCTTCTACGTTGACTCATTCATAACAGAATCACCCGCCATACCGCAGATCCTAGGGTGCTCAATAGCAGGAAAGAATTGTGTTTAAAAAAAAAAAAAAAGAGTGTCTATATTCTTTCCTCTATATCTCTGTGGCAGTAGGGGAATTTTTTTTTCTCTCAATGGAGATAAAGCAATTGCCTGATTATGTGGAGCAGCTCGATGCAGAAGTGCGGGGAATTTCCGCCTACCTTGCTCGTTCGCATGCTGTTGAACCAAAGATCCCTACACCTGATGTATTTTTTGGGGATCGATCTAAATTTTTGAGTTTCAAAAATAATTGTAAATTATTTTTTGCCTTGAAGCCTAACTCGTCAGGGAGCTTCGCGCAGCAGGTTAAAATTGTCATCTCTTTGCTGCGTGGCGATCCGCAGGATTGGGCGTTTTCTTTGAAACTAGATAATCCTATTCTGACTAATGTGAACGCATTCTTTCAAGCCTTGGGGTTGTTGTATGACGAACCTAATGCTATTGATCAGGCTGAAAAGACCCTGTTGGCATTGAACCAGGGTCGAGATTCTGCAGAGTTGTACTGTCAAAAGTTCCAAAAGTGGGCGGTCCTTACTACCTGGAATGATAATGCCTTGGCTGCTCTCTTTCGGAAGGGTTTGTCAGAAGCCGTAAAAGATACTATGGTGGGATTTCCTGTTCCCTCTGGTCTGGACGATTCTATGTCATTAGCCATTCAGGTTGATCGGCGTTTACGTGAACGCAGGATTGCACGAGAGGTGTTGCCACCGGTGAACAGACATCTGAACCTATGCAATGTGATAGAGTTTTGTCTAGGGCGCAACGTCAGTTCAGAAGGCGTAATAAGCTGTGTTTTTTCTGTGGAGATGCCTCGCATATTATTTCTGTTTGTCCTAAACGAGAGAAACGCTTTGCACACACGTTTTCTGTTGGTGGTGTTCAACCTAAGTTTCTTCTGGCAATTACTCTGATCTGCTCCCTGTCCACATTTTCCGCCAAGGCTTTTGTGGATTCAGGAGCAGCGCTAAACCTAATGGACTTGGATTTTGCTAAACGTTGTGGATTTCCGATGACACCCCTGCAGACACCTATCCCTTTGAGGGGGATTGATGCTACTCCTTTGGCGAAAAATAAACCTCAGTTTTGGACCCAGGTGGTCATGCGGGTCGCCCCAGACCATCAAGAAAATTGCAGATTTTTGGTGCTGCATGGTCTGCATGATGCCGTTGTTCTGGGGTTTCCCTGGTTGCAAATTCATAATCCAGTTTTGGATTAGAAATCTGTGTCTGTGGTGAGTTGGGGTTGTCGGTGTGCCTTTAGTGAGGCTCCGTTTTTTTCCACCTCTCCTCAGTCGCATGATGTTCCTGACTATTTGGCGGACTTTTATGATGTATTTAGTGAGAATGAGTCTGCATCTTTGCCTCCTCATAGGAGTTATGACTGTGCAATTGAACTGAGCCCGGGGTGTAAATTTCCCAAGGGTCGGCTCTTCAATTTATCTGTACCCGAGCACGAGGCTATGCGATCCTATATTAAGGAGGCGTTGGAGAAGGGTCATATTAGACCATCCTCTTCACCCTTAGGTGCCAGTTTTTTTTTGTGGCCAAAAAGGATGGTTCTTTAAGGCCTTGTATTGATTATCGTGCCCTCAACAAAATTACTAGTAGGCTGAGTTCACACGTGGCTTTTTTTCGCGTTTCCGCGGCAGTTTTAACCGCGCGATTTTGCCGCGAAAACGCGAAAAATAAGCATCCCATGCATTCCTATGGGATTTCGCAATGCTGTGCTAATGCTGCGGTTTTTACCGCGGCGGAATCGCTTTGCGGTAAAAAACGCAGCATGCTCATTATTTTGCGGAATCGCGGCGATCCCGCACCCATAGGAATGCATTGTTCTGCTTCCTTCCTGCATGTGGCTGTGCACAACATGCGGAAAGTAAGCAGAACAATTGCGGATGGTACCCACGGTCCGGAGGAGAGGAGACTGTCCTCCGGGCTTTGGGTACCATATCCCTGTAAAAAATAGAATTTAAAATAAAAAATATTGTTATTCTTACCTTCCGGCATCCCCCGCAGCCTTCCCGCCTCTCTCCACGCTCCTGTTCCCAGTAATCCTTTGCGAAAATGCCCGCGATGGCGTCCGATCTCGCGGGATCGCGAATGACCGCGAGATGTCGCGATCCCGCAAGAACGGACGTCATCGCGGGCATTTTCGCAAAGGATTACTGGGAACGCCTGCGCGGGACGTCGGAAGGTAAGAATAACAGTATTTTTTTTTTTTTTTTACATTCTATCTTTTACTACTGATGCCGCATAGGCAGCCTCAGTAGTAAAAAAGTTGGTCACACTTGTCAAACACTGTTTGACGAGTGTGACCAACCTGTCAATCAGTTCTCCAAGCGATGCTACAGATCGCTTGGAGAACGCTAGCATTTTGCAAGCTAAATACGCTTGCAAAATGCTAGTTTATCCGCGGGAAAATCGCGGGAATTTAAAACGAGATTTTCCCGCGGACTGGAATTCCGGAATTCTCGCGGTAATTTCCGCGAGAGTTCCGGTACGTGTGCACTTAGCCTTAAATATCAGTATCCGTTACCCCTGATTTCGGATCTATTCTCTAGAGTTAGAGGTGCTTGCTGGTTTACCAAGCTTGACCTCAGGGGGGCGTATAATCTTATCCGCATTAAGCAGGGGTATGAATAGAAGATGGCGTTTAATACTCCAGAGGCACATTTTGAGTACCTGGTGATGCCTTTTGGGCTCACTAATGCCCCTTCTGTCTTCCAGTGCTTCATGAACGATATTTTCCGAGACTTTGTCGATAGATTTTTGATTATCTATCTGGATGATATTTTGATCTTCTCCAAGGATTGGGATTCTCATGTGGAACATGTTCGGACTGTGTTCCGGATCTTGAGGGAGAATTCCCTGTATGTCAAAGGATCGAAATGCCTTTTTGGAGTACAGAGGATTTCATTTTTGGGATTTATTTTGTCTCCGTCAACTATTGAAATGGACCCGGCCAAGGTACAGGCCATTTATGATTGGGTTCAGCCCACTTCTTTGAAGGCCCTCCAAAAGTTTTTGGGTTTTGCTAATTTTTATCGGAAATTTATAGCAAAATTTTCTAGTATTGCCAAGCCATTGACTGATCTGACTAAGAAGGGTGCTGATGTGTTGAATTGGTCTCCGGAGGCTGTTGCTTCCTTTCAGGAGCTGAAGTGAAGATTTACCTCCGCCCCGGTTTTGCGGCAACCTGATATCTCACTCCCGTTCCAGGTAGAGCTGTTTTGTCCCAAAAGGATCCTGTAACATCTAAAATGAATCCCTGTGCTTTCTTTTCCCGAAAGTTCTCTCCATCTGAACGTAACTATGATGTGGGGAATCGGGAACTGTTGGCCATGAAATGGGCATTTGAGGAGTGGAGACATTGGTTGGAGGGAGCTAAACATCAAGTTGTGGTCCTCACTGACCACAAGAATTTGATTTACCTAGAGTCGGCTAAACGCTTGAACCCTAGACAGGCTAGGTGGGCCTTGTTTTTTACACGTTTTGATTTTGTGGTCTCTTTTCTTCCTGGAACTAAGAATGTCAAGGCAGAGGCCCTCTCTAGGAGCTTCTTTGCTGATTCTCCTGTGGTGACAAAGCCTGCTACCATCTTAGGCGAAGGGGTAGTTCTTTCTGCCATCTCGTCCGATTTGAGACTTGCTCTGCAAGAGTTCCAGGAGGACAAACCTGAGCGTTGTCCCAGTGGAAAGTTGTATGTTCCTGACCAGTGGAAGGAGAGAGTGATGTCTGAAGTTCATTGCTCTGCATTGGCTGGTCATCCAGGTATTTTTGGTACTAGAGATCTGGTGACTCGTTCTTTTTGGTGGCCCGCCTTGTCTCGTGATGTCAGGAATTTTGTGCAGTCCTGTGGGACTTGCTCCTGGTCTAAACCTTGTTCTCGCTCTAGTGGGTTGTTGATGCCTTTGCCGGTCCCCAAGAGGCAATGGACCCATATTTCAATGGATTTCATCTCTGATATGCCTGTCTCTCAGAGAATGACTGTTATTTGGGTGATTTGTGATAGGTTCTCTAAGATGGTTCATCTTGTACCACTCCATAAGTTGCCATCTTCCTCTAAGTTGGTGCTCCTGTTTTTGCAACAGGTGGTTCGCTTGCACGGGATTCCTGAGAACATTGTATCTGACAGAGGAGTTCAGTTTGTGTCTAGATTTTGGAGGACTTTCTGGTCCAAGCTGGGAATTCAGTTGACCTTCTCCTCTGCTTTTCACCCTCATACCAAGGGGCAGACGGAGAGAACAAACCAGACCTTGGAGTCGTATTTGAGATGTTTTATTTCCGCTTATCAGGATGATTGGGTTTCATTTTTGCCCTTGGCCGAATTTGCTTTAAATAATAGAGCTAGTTCTGCCACTTTGATGTCACCTTTTTTTTGTAACTTTGGGTTTCATCCTCGATTTTCTTCAGGGCAGGTGGAGCCTTCTGCCTGCCCAGGTGTTGACACTGTGGTGGAGAGAATGCACCAGATCTGAGAGCAAGTGGTGGATAAGTTATCTCTCTCCCGGGAAAAGGCCCAGCGGTTTTCCAACCGACATAGGACCATTGGTCCCCAGTTTAAGGTTGGTGATATGGTTTGGTTATCATCAAAAAATATCGCTATGAAGGTGGCTTCTCCTAAGTTTAAGCCTAGATTTATTGGACCTTACAAGATTTTGGAGATTATTAATCCGGTCTCTTTTCGTTTGGCTGTTCCGGTCACATTTAAAATTCATAATGTGTTTCATAAGTCCTTGTTGAAGAGGTTTGTTGAACCAGTTGTTCCTGGGGTGGCACCTCCAGACCCTGTATTGGTTGAGGGTAACATGGAATATGAGGTATGAGAAGATACTGGATTCCCGTCTGGCTAGACGGAGACTCCAGTATTTGGTTAAGTGGAAGGGTTATGGTCAGGAAGATAATTCCTGGGTCTCTGCCTCTGATATTCATGCCAAAAGATTGGTGCGTGCCTTTCATCGGGCTCAGACTGATCGCCCTGGAGGCGTGGATGAGGGTTCGGTGACCCCTCCTCAAGGGGGAGGTACTGTTGTGAGTTCATTTTCCCCTTCACCATTGAGGTCTGATGAACTCCCTCTTCTGGTGAAGGAAGGTAGTGAGGCTGATTACCAAGCACCTGAGCAGAATGATGATGACTGGGTGACTGGAATTGCTGAATGGATATAAGGCAGCCGACGCCCTTCTGCCTTGCGGGTGATTTCTCTGAGGGATTCTAGGAGACCAGTCTGATTCCTGCTCCTCAAAAGCTAAGTTTTCTGCTCTGCTTTTTGCATTTATGTTTTGGTTTTGCTTTTCCTTGTTTTTCTGGATTTGTGCCATTCCCTGCTGGGGTGAGCTGAAATCCTTTTTGCTCTGTCTTCAGAAAATACCTGAGTACTGATATAGTCTTATTGAAGCCTAGCGTCTTCAGGGCTTTTTTCCCTATCAGTCTGTTGGCTCTTGTTTTGATAGGGTTTTTGGCGGATTGCAGACAGCAGCTTTTCTATCCTGTCCTATTTAGTTAGCTTGGGCCCCATCATTTGCTCAGCCTATCTTTCTATCTGTGTGAGTGTTTTTTCATCTTGCTTCACCGTCATTATATGTTGGGGGCTGCCTATTGCTTTGGGGTCTGCTCTGGGGCAGTTTAGATTTCCCTTTCTGTCTTTAGGCTATTTAGTTCTCCGGCTGTGATCGAGGGGTCTAGGGCACCGTAGGAACCCCCCACGGCTACTGCTAGTTGTTGTTGATAGGTTCAGGGGTCTGCAATCCGATAGCTGCCAACTTCTCTGGTTTTCTGGACATAGCTAGTATTTCTGTTTTTGCCTCCTATGGTGACTCATTCATAACAGGGTTCCATGCATACCAGGATTGGGTGATGAGGGGTACCATGCATACCAGGATTGGGGGATGAGGGGTACCATGCATACCAGAATAGGGGCGTGAGGGGGACCATGCATACCAGGATAGGGGGTGAGGGGGCCATGCATACCTGGATTGGGAGTGAGGAAACCATGCATACCAGGATAGAAGGTGAGGGGACCATGCATTCCAGGATAGGGATGAGGGAGTACCATGCATACAAGGATTGAGGGGTGAGGGGACGATGCATAACGGGATGAAGAATGGGGTGCACATATCAGGCTAAGGGGGTGAGGGGACCATGCATACCAGGATAGGGGAGGTGAGAGGACCATGCTTACCAGGATTGGGGCATGGGGGGTTTCATGCATACCAGGATTGGGGGATGAGGGGACCATGCATACCAGGATAGGGGGGTGAGAGGACCATGCATACCAGGATTGGGTGATGAGGGAGTACCATGCATACCAGGATTGGGGGATGAAGGGTATCATGCATATCAGGTTTGGGGTATGAAAGGTACCATGCATACCAGGATTGGGGGATGAGGGGAACCATGCTTACCAAGAATGGTGGATGAGGGGTATCATGCAATACCAGGATAGGGGGGTCAGGGGTACCATGCATACCAGCATTGGGTGATGAAGGGTACTATGCATACCACAATTGGGGGATGAGGGGTACCATGCATTCCAGGATTGGGGGGATGAGGGGTACCATGCATACCAGGATAGGGGGGTGGGGGATACCATGCATACCAGGATTGGGTGATGAGGGGTGCTATGCATACCAGAATAGGGGGTGAGGGGACCATACATACCAGGATAGGGTGTGAGGGGGCCATGCATAACAGGATTGGGGGTGAGGGGACCATGCATACAAAGATAGGGGGTGAGGGGACCATGCATACCAGGATGAAGAATGGGGTGCCATGCATACCAGGATTGGGGGGTGAGGGGACCATGCATACCAGGATGAAGAATGGGTTGCCATGTATACCAGGATTGGGGGGGGAGAAACATGCATATCAGGATTGGGGAATGAGGGGAACCATGCATACCAGGATTGGGGGATGAGGGATACCATGCATACATGGATAGGGGGTGAGGGGGCCATACATACCAGGATAGGGATGAGGGAGTACCATGCATACCAGGATTGAGGGATGAGGGGTACCATGCATACCAGGATAGGGGGTGAGGGGACTATGCATACCAGGATAGGGATGAGGGAGTACCATGCATACCAGGATTGGGAGGTGAGAGGGCCATGCATACCAGGATTGGGGGATGAGGGGTACCATGCATACCAGGATTGGGGGATGAGAGGACTATGCATACCAGGATAGGGATGATGTAGTACCATGCATACCAGGATTGAGGGGTGAGGGGACGATGCATACCAGGATGAAGAATGAGGTGCATATATCAGGCTAAGGGGGGTGAGGGGACCATGCATACCAGGATAGGGGAGGTGAGAGGACCATGCTTACCAGGATTGGGGGATGAGGGGTACCATACATACCAGGATTGGGGGATGAGGGGACAATGCATACCAGGATAGGGTGGGGGTGAGAGGTACCATGCATACCATTACAGGGGGTGAGGGGTACCATGCAAACCAGGATTGAGTGATGAGGGGTACCATGCATAACAGGATTGGGGGATGAAGGGTACCATGCATACCCGGATTGGAGGATGAGGGATAACATGCATACCAGGATAGGGTGGTGAGGGATACCATGCATACCAGGATTGGGTGATGAGGGGTGCCATGCATACCAGGATAGGGGGTGAGGGGACCATACATACCTGGATAGGGATTGGGGGATGAGGGGTACCATGCATACCAGGATAGGGGGGTGAGGGGTACCATGCATACCAGGATTGGGTGATGAGGGATACCATGCATTCCAGGATTGGGGGATGAGGGGTACCATGCATTCCAGGATTGGGGGATGAGGGGTACCATGCATACCAGGACTGGGGGATGAAGGGTACCATGCGTACCAGGATTGGGTAATGAGGGGTACCATGCACACCAGAATAGGGGGTCAGGTGTACCATGCATACCAGGATGAAGAATGGGGTGCCATGCAAACCAGCATTGGGGGGTGAGGGCACCATGCATACCTGGATTGGGAGGGTGAGAGGACCATGCATACCAGTGTTGGGGGATGAGGGGTGCCATAAATACCAGGATAGGGGGTGAGGGGACCATACATACCAGGTTAGGGGGTGAGGGGGCCATGCATACCAGGATTGGGGGTGAGGCGACCATGCATACCAGGATGAAGAATGGGATGCCATGCATACCAGGATTGGGGGGTGAGGGGACCATGCATACCAAGATGAAGAATGGGTTGCCATGCATACCAGGATTGGGGGGATGAGAGGACCATGCATACCAGGATAGGGGGTGAGGGGACCATGCATACCAGGATATGGATAATCATAGAATCATAGAATCGTAGAGTTGGAAGGGACCTCCTGGGCCATCTGGTCCAACCCCCTGCTCAAAGCAGGATTCGCTAAATCATCCCAGTCAGATGTCTGTCCAGCCTCTGTTTGAAGACTTCCATTGAAGGAGAACTCACCACTTCTCGTGGCAGCCTGTTCCACTCATTGATCACTCTAACTGTCAAAAAGTTTTTTCTAATATCTAATCTGTGTCTCCTCCCATTCAGTTTCATCCCATTGCTTCTAGTCTTTCCTTGTGCAAATGAGAATAAAGTTGATCCTTCTACAATGTGACAGCCCTTTAGATATTTGTAGACAGCTATTAAGTCTCCTCTCAGTCTTCTCTTTTGCAAACTAAACATTCCCAAATCCTGCAACCTTTCCTCATAAGACAGGGTTTGCAGACCGGTCACCATTCTGGTCGCTCTTTTCTGAACTTGCTCCAGTTTGTTGATGTCTTTTTTAAAATGTGGTGCCCAAAACTGGACACAATATTCCAGATGAGGTCTGACCAAAGAGGAGTAGAGGGAAATAATGACTAAGGGAGTACCAAGCACACCAGGATTGAGCGGTGAGGGGACGATGCATACCATGATGAAGAATGGGGTGCCATGCATACCAGCATACGGGGGTGAGGGGACCATGCTTACCTTGATTGCGGGATGAGGGGTACCATGCATACCAGGATAGGGGAGGTGAGAGGACCATGCTTACCTTGATTGCGGGATGAGGGGTACCATGCATACCAGGATTGGGGGATGAGGGGTACCATGCATACCAGGATAGGGGTGTGAGGGGTAACATGCATACCAGGATAGGGGGTGAGGGAACAATACATACCAGGATATGTTGTGATGGGGCCATGCATACCAGGATGAAGAATGGGGTGCACATATCAGGCTAAGGGGGGTGGGGGGACCATGCATACCAGGATAGGGGAGGAGAGAGGACCATGCTTACCAGGATTGGGGGATGAGGGGTACCATGCATACCAGGATTGGGGGATGACAGGACTATGCTTACCAGGATTGGGGGATGAAGGGTTTCATGCATACCAGGATTGGGGGATGAGGGGACCATGCATTCCAGGAAAAGGGGGATGAAGGGTACCATGCATACCAGGATTGGGGGATGAAGGGTAGCATGCATACCAGGATTGGGGGAGGAAGGGTACCATGCATACTAGGATTGGGGGATGAGGGGTACCATGCATTCCAGAATTGGGGAATGAAGGGTACCATGCATACCAGGATTGGGGGATGAGGGGTACCATGCATACCAGGATAGGGGGGTGAGGGATAACATGCATTCCAGGATTGGGTGATGAGGGGTACCATGCATACCAGGATAGGGTGGTGAGGGATACCATGCATACCAGGATTGGGTGATGAGGGGTGCCATGCATACCAGGATAGGGGGTGAGGGGACCATACATACCTGGATAGGGATTGGGGGATGAGGGGACCATGCATACCAGGATTGGGTGATGAAGGGTACCATGCATACCAGGATTGGGGGATGAGGGGTACCATGCATACCAGGATTGGGGGATGAGGGGTACCATGCATTCCAGGATTGGGGGATGAAGGGTACCATGCATACCAGGATTGGGGGATGAGGGGTACCATGCATACCAGGATAGGGGGGTGAGGGATACCATGCATACCAGGATTGGGTGATGAGGGGTGCCATGCATACCAGGATAGGAGGTGAGGGGACCATACATACCAGGATATGGGGTGAGGGGGCCATGCATACCAGGATTGGGGGTGAGTCGACCATGCATACAAGGATAGGGGGTGAGGGGACTATGCATACCAGGATGAAGAATGGGTTGCCATGCATACCAGGATTGGGGGAGAGAGGACTTTGCATATCAGGATTGGGGGATGAGGGGTACCATACATACCAGGATTGGGGGATGAGGGGTACCATCCATATAAGGATAGGGGGTTAGGGGGCCATACATACCAGGATAGGGAAGATGGAGTACCATGCATACCAGGATTGGGAGGTGAGAGGTCCATGCATACCAGGATTGGGGGATGAGAGGTACCATGCATACCAGGATTGGGGGATGAGAGGACTATGCATACAGGGATAGGGGGTATGGGGACCATACAAACCAGGATAGGGGGTGAGGGGGCCATGCATACCAGGATTGGGGGTGAGGAAACCATGCATACCAGGATAGGGGATGAAGGGGCCATGCATACCAGGATTGAGGGGTTAGGGGACGATGCATACCAGGATGAAGAATGGGGTGCACATATCAGGCCAAGGACGGTGATGGGACCATGCATACCAGGATAGAGGAGGTGAGAGGACCATGCTTACCTGGATTGGGGGATGAGGGGACCATGCATACCAGGAAAAGGGGGATGAAGGGTACCATGCATACCAGGATTGGGAGATGAGGGGTACCATGCATACCAGGATTGGGGGATGAGGGGTACCATGCATTCCAGGATTGGGAGATGAAGGGTACCATGCATACCAGGATTGGGGGATGAGGGGTACCATGCATACCAAGATTGGGTGATGAGGGGTGCCTTGCATACCAGGATAGGGGGTGAGGGGACCATACATACCAGGATAGGGGGTGAGGGGGCCATGCATACCAGGATTGGGGGTGAGGGGACCATGCATACAAGGATAGGGGGTGAGGGGACTATGCATACCAGGATGAAGAATGGGTTGCCATGCATACCAGGATTGGGGGGGAGAGGACCATGCATATCAGGATTGGGGGATGAGGGGTACCATGCATACGAGGATTGGGGGATGAGGGGTACCATGCATATAAGGATAGGGGGTGAGGGGGCCATACATACCAGGGTAGGGAAGAGGGAGTACCATGCATACCAGGATTGGGAGGTGAGAGGGCCATGCATACCAGGATTGGGGGATGAGGGGTACCATGCATACCAGGATTGGGGGATGAAGGGTACCATGCATACCAGGATTGGGGGTTGAGGGGTACCATGCATACCAGGATTGGGGGATGAGGGGTACCATGCATTCCAGGATTGGGGGATGAAGGGTACCATGCATACCAGGATTGGGGGATGAGGGGTACCATGCATACCAGGATAGGGGGGTGAGGGATACCATGCATACCAGGATTGGGTGATGAGGGGTGCCATGCATACCAGGATAGGGGGTGAGGGGACCATGCATACCAGGATAGGGATGAGGGAGTACCATGCATACCATGATTGAGGGGTGAGGGGACCATGCACACCAGGATGAAGAATTGGGTGCACATATCAGGCTAAGGGGGATGAGGGGACAATGCATACCAGGGTAGGGGAGGTGAGAGGACCATGCTTACCAGGATTGGGGGCTGAGGGGTACCATACATACCAGGATTGGGGGATGAGGGGTACCATGCATACCTAGGATAGGGGGGTGAGTGGTACCATGCATACCAGGATTGGGTGAAGAGGGCTACCATGCATACCAGGATTGGGGGATGAGGGGTACCATGCATACCAGGATAGGGGGTGAGGGGACCATAAATACCAGGATAGGGGGTGAGGGGGCCATGCATACCAAGATTGGGGGTGAGGGGACCATGCATACCAGGATAGGGGGTGAGGGGACCATGTATACCAGGATGAAGAATGGGGTGCCATGCATACCAGGATTGGGGGGTGAGTTGACCATGCATACCAGGATTGGGAGGGTGAGAGGACCATGCATACTGGGATTGGGGGGTCAGGTGTACCATGCATACCAGGATTGGGTGATGACGGGTACCATGCATACCAGGATAGGGGGTGAGGGGGCCGTACATACCAGGATAGGGATGAGGGAGTACCATGCATGCCAGGATTGAGGGATGAGGGGTACCATGCATACCAGGATAGGGGGTGAGGGGACCATGCATTCCAGGATAGGGATGAGGGAGTACCATACATACCAGGACTGGGGGGTGAGAGGACCATGCATACCAGGATTAGGGGATGAGGGGTACCATGCATACCAGGATTGGGGGATGAGAGGACTATGCATACCAGGATAGGGGGTGAGGGGACCATACATACCAGGATAGGGGGTGAGTGGGCCATGCATACCAGGATTGGGGGTGAGGGAACCATGCATACCAGGATTCGAGATGAGGGGACCATGCATATCAGGAAAGGATTCAAGATTCAAAGAAGCTTTATTGGCAGTACTAAATACGCATTAGTTTTGCCAAAGCAAGTGTCCAAAAGGGAATAGGGATAGGGACTGTAGGGATGTTGGGAAGGGGCTGTAGGAAGGGTGGGTGGGAGCAGATCCCGGATGGGAGCTATAGGAGTCCATGGCATAGAGAAGGTGGATGGGGGGATGGGGACCGATCCAGGATGGGGGCTATAGAAGTCCATGGCATAGGGAAGGTGGATGGGGGGATGGGGCTTATCCAGGGTGGGGGCCATAGAAGTCCATGGCATATCATAGTTCTCTTTCTTGCAGTCTATGACATTCGCTCACATACAACGCCGCTATCTCCACTGCTCTCTCTTCTTCCCCCAGCAGTATATATGTTTTCTCTTCCTCCTTCATGATGATGAAATCCGGTAAGAGTTGTGAGAGTCTCCTGAAGTGAGTGTCCCTCACTGCTGAGTATTTGGAGCAGTGTAGCAGGAATTGGATCTCATCCTCCAGGGCCTCCTGGTCACAGTGTTGGCACAGTCTTTCCTCCCTGGGACTAGGGATGAGGGACTACCATGCATACCAGGATTGAGGGGTGAGGGGACCATGCATACCAGGATGAAGAATGGGGTGCCATGCATACCAGGATTGGGGGGGTGAGGGTACCATGTATACCAGGATAGGAATGAGAGGTTCCATGCGTACCAGGATAGGAGTGTGACAGCACATACCGGGATGGGAGACCATATACCAATTAAAATGCTCGCCACCCGGGCGTAGAACGGGTTCATAGCAAGTACTATATGAAGGTCTATGGAGGGTGCATTATACTATATGAAGGATATGGACTGTGTATTATACTAATATGAAGTACATTATACTTTTTGGATGACTTTGGGCTGTGAAGTATACTATATGAAGGATTGAAGGCTATGGGCTGTGCCTTATACTTTATGGAGGGCTATGAATTGTGCATCTGTGCATTATACCTTATGGATGACTATAGTCTGTGCATTATACTTTACAGATGACAATAGGCCGTGCAGTATACTTTATGGATGCCTATGGGATTTGCATTACCCTTTATGGAAGACTATGGGCTGTGCAGTATATTTTATACAACCCATAGCCCTCTCTCTCACTATATATATATATATATATATATATATATATACACAGTATACAGTATATATGAAGCATACACATGCGACAGGATCACCATTTAAATTTTTTTTATTAATATAAATAAACTAGCTGAAGAGCCCGGCGTTGCCCGGGCATAGTAACTAACTATGTTTAGTTATATCAAATTATAATGAATATCCTCCATCCCATAGTCCAGTGATCATATACCCATCAAACATCCTCCATCCCATAGTCCAGTGTCCATATACCCATCACACATTCTCCATTCCATAGTCCAGTGCCCATATACCTATTACACATCCTCCATCCTCCATGACTATAGTCTGTGCATTATACTTTATGGAAGACTATGGGCTGTGCAGTATATTTTATACAACCCATAGCCCTCTCTCTCACTATACAGTGGGGCAAAAAAGTATTTAGTCAGTCAGCAATAGTGCAAGTTCCACCACTTAAAAAGATGAGAGGCGTCTGTAATTTACATCATAGGTAGACCTCAACTATGGGAGACAAACTGAGAAAAAAAAATCCAGAAAATCACAAAACTGAATCTGCAATAGCCAACCAGCTTGGAGTGAAGAAATCAACTGTGGGAGCAATAATTAGAAAATGGAAGACATACAAGACTACTGATAATCTCCCTCGATCTGGTGCTCCACGCAAAATCCCACCCCGTGGGGTCAGAATGATCACAAGAACGGTGAGCAAAAATCCCAGAACCACGCGGGGGGACCTAGTGAATGAACTGCAGAGAGCTGGGACCAATGTAACAAGGCCTACCATAAGTAACACACTACGCCACCATGGACTCAGATCCTGCAGTGCCAGACGTGTCCCACTGCTTAAGCCTGTACATGTCCGGGCCCGTCTGAAGTTTGCTAGAGAGCATTTGGATGATCCAGAGGAGTTTTGGGAGAATGTCCTATGGTCTGATGAAACCAAACTGGAACTGTTTGGTAGAAACACAACTTGTCGTGTTTGGAGGAAAAAGAATACTGAGTTGCATCCATCAAACACCATACCTACTGTAAAGCATGGTGGTGGAAACATCATGCTTTGGGGCTGTTTCTCTGCAAAGGGGCCAGGACGACTGATCCGGGTACATGAAAGAATGAATGGGGCCAAGTATCGTGAGATTTTGAGTGCAAACCTCCTTCCATCAGCAAGGGCATTGAACATGAAACGTGGCTGGGTCTTTCAACATGAAAATGATCCAAAGCACACCGCCAGGGCAACGAAGGAGTGGCTTCGTAAGAAGCATTTCAAGGTCCTGGAGTGGCCTAGCCAGTCTCCAGATCTCAACCCTATAGAAAACCTTTGGAGGGAGTTGAAAGTCCTTGTTGCCAAGCGAAAAGCCAAAAACATCACTGCTCTAGAGGAGATCTGCATGGAGGAATGGGCCAACATACCAACAACAGTGTGTGGCAACCTTGTGAAGACTTACAGAAAACGTTTGACCTCTGTCATTGCCAACAAAGGATATATCACAAAGTATTGAGATGAAATTTTGTTTCTGACCAAATACTTATTTTCCACCATAATATGCAAATAAAATGAAAAAAAAACAGACAATGTGATTTTCTGGATTTTTTTTTCTCAGTTTGTCTCCCATAGTTGAGGTCTACCTATGATGTAAATTACAGACGCCTCTCATCTTTTTAAGTGGTGGAACTTGCACTATTGCTGACTGACTAAATACTTTTTTGCCCCACTGTATATACAGTATATATATATATATATATATATATATATATGAAGTATGCACATGCGACAGGATCACCATTTAAACTTTTTTTATTAATATAAATAAACTAGCTGAAGAGCCCGGCGTTGCCTGGGCATAGTAATGAACTGTGGTTAGTTATATCAAATTATAATGAATTTCCTCCATCCCATAGTCCAGTGACCATATACCCATCAAACATCCTCCATCCCATAGTCCAGTGTCCATATACCCATCACACATCCTCCATCCCATAGTCTAGTGCCCATATACCCATTACACATCCTCCATCCCATAATCCAGTGATCATATACCCATCATACATATCCTCCATCCCAAATCCAATACCCATATACCCATTACACATTCACCATTCCATAGTCCAGTGCCCATATACCATCATATATTTCCTCCATCCCATAGTCCCATGCCCATATACGCATCATACATATCCTCCATCCCATAGCCCCGTGCCCATATACCCATCATACATATCCTCCATCCCATAGTCCCGTGTCCATATACCCATCATACATATCCTTCATCCCATAGTCCCCTACCCATATACCTATCATACATTTCCTCTATCCCATAGTCCCCTGCCCATATACCCATCACACATATCCTCCATCCCATAGTCTAGTGCCCATATACGGATCATGCATATCTTTCATCTAATAGTTCTGTGCCCATATACCCATCATACATATCCTCCATCCCATAGTCCCATGCCGAAATACTTATCATATGTTTCCTCTGTCCCATAGTCCCATGCCCAAATACCCATCAAACATATCGTCCATCCCATAGTCCAGTGCCCATATACCAATCATACACATCTTCCATCCCATAGTCCTGTGCCCATATACCCATCATACATATCCTCCATCGGATAGTCCCATGCCCATGTACCTATCATACATTTCCTCTATCCCATAGTCCCATGCCCATATACCTTTCAAACATGTCACCCAGTGCCCATAAACCCATCACACATATCCTCCATCCTATAGCCCAGTGCCCATATACCCATCATATATATCCTCCATCCCATAGTCCCCTGCCCATATACACCTATCACACATATCCTCTATCCCATAGTCCCGTGCCCATATACCCATCACACATTCTCCATCCCATAGTCCAGTGCCTATATACCCATCATACACTTCCTCCCTCCCATAGTCCTGCGCCCATTTACACATCATACATATCCTCTATCCCATAGTCCAGTGTCCATATACCCATCATACATATCATCCATCCCATAGTCTCGTGCCCATATACCCATCACACATTCTCCATCCCATAGTCCAGTGTCCATATACCCATCATACATATCATCCATCCCATAGTCCCATGCCCATATACGCATCATACATATCCTCCATCCCATAGTCCAGTGATCATATACCCATCACACATCCTCCATCCCTAAGTCCTGAGCTGGGTGGTGCTGAGCAGGGAGTTCCTGGAGATGTGCTGTTATGTAATCTGGCAGTGTGGCTCTGTGTGCTGCCGCTGATGATGCGATTTTCTACGCCGGTAACAATAAAGAGCGGCAGTAATAGAGGAGGGGGTGATTAATTTTTGGCATGTGCTCTCTGCTCCTTTCTGGGGGGCAGACAATGGCTGGGAGCTTATGTTCCTGGGGATGCTAGATTTCTCCCACCCAGTCAGTGTCTGCTGAGGTGTTGTGGAGTGGGAAAACTGTTGCTCATAGCAACCAATCACAGATCTGCTTCTTTTAAGCAGCTCTGGTGAAAGGAAAGATGCTTAGTGATTGGGTGGGGCTATGTGGAGTGGGCATGGCTGACACACACACACATACACTCAGTTTTATTTATATACAGTGGGGCAAAAAAGTATTTAGTCAGTCAGCAATAGTGCAAGTTCCACCACTTAAAAAGATGAGAGGCGTCAGTAATTTACATCATAGGTAGACCTCAACTATGGGAGACAAACTGAGAAAAAAAAATCCAGAAAATCACATTGTCTGTTTTTTTTTCATTTTATTTGCATATTATGGTGGAAAATAAGTATTTGGTCAGAAACAAAATTTCATCTCAATACTTTGTGATATATCCTTTGTTGGCAATGACAGAGGTCAAACGTTTTCTGTAAGTCTTCACAAGGTTGCCACACACTGTTGTTTGGTATGTTGGCCCATTCCTCCATGCAGATCTCCTCTAGAGCAGTGATGTTTTTGGCTTTTCGCTTGGCAACACGGACTTTCAACTCCCTCCAAAGGTTTTCTATAGGGTTGAGATCTGGAGACTGGCTAGGCCACTCCAGGACCTTGAAATGCTTCTTACGAAGCCACTCCTTCGTTGCCCTGGCGGTGTGCTTTGGATCATTTTCATGTTGAAAGACCCAGCCACGTTTCATATTCAATGCCCTTGCTGATGGAAGGAGGTTTGCACTCAAAATCTCACGATACATGGCCCCATTCATTCTTTCATGTACCCGGATCAGTCGTCCTGGCCCCTTTGCAGAGAAACAGCCCCAAAGCATGATGTTTCCACCACCATGCTTTACAGTAGGTATGGTGTTTGATGGATGCAACTCAGTATTCTTTTTCCTTCAAACACGACAAGTTGTGTTTCTACCAAACAGTTCCAGTTTGGTTTCATCAGACCATAGGAAATTCTCCCAAAACTCCTCTGGATCATCCAAATGCTCTCTAGCAAACTTCAGACGGGCCTGGACATGTACAGGCTTAAGCAGTGGGACACGTCTGGCACTGCAGGATCTGAGTCCATGGTGGCGTAGTGTGTTACTTATGGTAGGCCTTGTTACATTGGTCCCAGCTCTCTGCAGTTCATTCACTAGGTCCCCCCCCGCGTGGTTCTGGCATTTTTGCTCACCGTTCTTGTGATCATTCTGACCCCACGGGGTGGGATTTTGCGTGGAGCACCAGATCGAGGGAGATTATCAGTGGTCTTGTATGTCTTCCATTTTCTAATTATTGCTCCCACAGTTGATATCTTCACTCCAAGCTGGTTGGCTATTGCAGATTCAGTCTTCCCAGCCTGGTGCAGGGCTACAATTTTGTTTCTGGTGTCCTTTGACAGCTCTTTGGTCTTCACCATAGTGGAGTTTGGAGTCAGACTGTTTGAGGGTGTGCACAGGTGTCTTTTTATACTGATAACAAGTTTAAACAGGTGCCATTACTACAGGTAATGAGTGGAGGAAAGAGGAGACTCTTAAAGAAGAAGTTACAGGTCTGTGAGAGCCAGAAATCTTGATTGCTTGTTTTTGACCAAATACTTATTTTCCACCATAATATGCAAATAAAATGAAAACAAAAACAGACAATGTGATTTTCTGGATTTTTTTTCTCAGTTTGTCTCCCATAGTTGAGGTCTACCTATGATGTAAATTACAGACGCCTCTCATCTTTTTAAGTGGTGGAACTTGCACTATTGCTGACTGACTAAATACTTTTTTGCCCCACTGTAGATTACGCAATATAAATAAATTACACAAAATTAGTGTAACAATACACAAAAACCATTAAAAACAATTTAAAGGGCCAAATGGCCAAACATGCACATACAAATGTGAAAGACTATAATAAGGCTAACATCTGTCCTCAGTTGACAATAAAATAGTATTAACATACAAGGTATCCATGGGCTGCAATAATAAAAATATACCAATGTACAATCAATATGCAAGAGATGGTGTAAAAAAAAGAAATGTTCAATATAAGGCTCAAAAGAATCAAAATTATGAAATCAAGGCCAGATTCAAAAATTGTCACAGAGAATAAATGTAGCACTCAAGATTAAAATCTTGTAGCTATAATATTACTAGGGATTTATCCTCCTGTCTGAAACATCAACTCCTGCGCAGTATGACGTCAAAGTCTGCGCATGCGCATACCGCACTACAGCGCCATTTTATTGAAGAGTGTCACCAGCCCCTACTTCAGCTGGATGTGCGTCCTTGGATTCACATTCAGCTGAAGTGTGTTCCAGCTCAAGAACTTATCGGGTCCGTGCCTGACAATACACGCTGCTGGCCAAGAAGAGGCCAGCAGTTGATGTCGTCAGGCACGTGACTAGGTGCATGACTTCAGAAGGTGACGACGTGCTGCGTGTGAGCACCGGAAAGGTGAGTAGGAGTTTTTAGTGTATTGTTTTTTTTCTTTGTATTGAACAACAGCGCAGGCAGGATGGGGAAGCATATACTAGGATGGGGGAGCATATACCTGCATTGGAGGCATATACCAGGATTGGGGGAGCATATACCAGAATGCGGGAATATATACCAGGATGGGGGGAGCATGTACCAGGATGGCGGGACATATACTAGGATGGAAGGACATATACTAGTCTCTAAAAGCTTCACAACGTTGTGGTACATTACATCAATAAAATGGCGCTGGAGTCAGCACACGGGCATAGCACGATCTCCAGAGCCATTTTATTGAAGACACTGTGTATGCAAATTTGCAGACACAGTCTCTTAAAAAATGGAGTAAAATTAAAAAACTTCCCAATAAAAATGCTCACCACCCGAGTGTAGAAAGGGTTAAATAGCTAGTAGACAATATAAGAGAAAATAGTATTTCTCTCTATGTCCAGTGGAGGCCAATTGAGGCAAGCAGACATAGCAACAATGGAAAGGGAATCTTGAATGAGGTCATTAGATAAGATGAGGAACAGAGACCCCATGCATATCGCCACACCTGTTGCACCGGGGCCCGTGAGACTCTAGTTACGCCACTGATTTCTGGATAATATCAATACAGATAAATAAGGTAAAAAACATATACAGAGGTATGTAAAAGGGCACCCCTGGTCAAAATTACTGTTATTGTGAACAATTGAGCAAGTTGAAGATCAACTGGTTTCTAAAAGGGCTGAAGTTAAGGAGGACACATTTCCTTTGTATTTTAGACAAAAATATATATTGTAATATTTTACATTTTAAAAATTACAAAAATGAAAACGGGACAATGCAAAAGTTTGGGTTCCCTTGGAAATTTGTGTACTCAGACCTTAATTAACCTGTTAGGGTTATGGCTTGTTTACGATCATCATTAGGAAATGTCAGGTGATGAAAATTTCCCAGCTTTATAAAAATCTAGCCTCCTATATCATTGTGCCAAAAAACAGCAGTTGTGGTTTCTTCTAAGCAGCTACCTACCACTCTGAAAATGAAAACGGTGAAGGCCCACAAAACAGGAAAAGGCTATAAGAAGATAGCAAAGCGTTTTCAAGATGCCCTTTCTTCAGTTCAAAATGTAATTAAGAAATGTCGGTTAACAGGAACAGTGGAGGCCAAGATAAGGTCTATAAGACTTATTATATGGGGCCAATATTGAGCAGTGTTGTATCTCTAGCGTATACCACAATATGTGATTTGTTATGTAATGCTATACATCTTTATTAATTTTTTGCAATCTTTCCTGGTGGGTGGTCTTGTGGGGTGGGTGTAGGTCGCCCTCCCAGGGCTGTGGGGTACTCGGTACCGGGCCGGTGTCAGCGGGATGTGTCACAGCAGCGGTGACCCAGTCCGTGGCCCTGGGCGCCCAAGTAATGGGGGAATTGAAATGATGGAATGTAGCTAATGGAATAGTTTGTGACGCCACCTGTGGTGTTCGGCAAGGGAGGTGTTAAGCCGACGCTGCATGCAGATCCGCTGGGACTGATGGTATGGTGCAGCAGAGATGTAAAAGCTCCCCACAGGTGAAGCTGTAGTCCCAGGGCAGTATAGATGTGACTGGGGATGTAGCGGTGCCGGAAAAGGTAGGAAGAAGACAAGACACAGCGGGGTGCAATTTCTGTACCTTTACTTGATAACCGCAGTCCAGGGTCCTGATTACAGATGGTAACGGAGCAGGCTAGCCTGGAAGCAACTCAGGATTCTCTCTCAGCAGAAGGGCTGTGCAGTTTCCTTCCTAGCGCCTATTTGGATGAAGTACTCCTAGTACTGAGTTACACTGGAGGTCCTCCTACTTCTCTTACTGACTCTTAGAACTACCTCGTATGGCAGACAGCTGTAGCCATATTCCTCTCTTGGCTAACTCCTCGCTTTTGTGCCTCCGAGTCTTAGATGGGAGTATTGCATTTACAGCCTTCTACTCCTCTGGTGTCTACTGTAGGACCATCAGTGTCCATACAGCCATGGAGACCAGGCTCCAGTTCTTGCGCTCCTATGGGAGATGAGCTCTTCCTCTCAGCTCTATCTCAGCGCTCCATCCACATGTCTGCACACTTCACCCTCCGCAGACTAACTAACCACTCCTTCCTCTTGGCCCTCAGAGAGAACTCCTCCCCTTAATTCCGGTTCAGAGCTGCCCCTGCTGGCCTGGAGTGGAACTGTGTTGCATGCATAGATTGACTGCGAGAGAGACCCGTCATTGCCTCCAAGCCTGGCATTACCCTCCCTGGAGGAAGGCAAAGCCACTGTGGCGGCCATGCTCCTGGGGGCGCCACATTCCCCCCTAGTGCAAGTCAGCACTCCTGGGCTGAACAAAACATGAAACATATAAACAGTTAAACAATAATAATTGTGCAAGATTTAAAAATGAAAAAGTTACAAAAACCAAGTGCTTTAAAAATGGTCCTATGATGATAAGTCCAAGCATCAATGTCCATGGTCCATTCCTGGGCAATTGGTGAACTATGTACAAGGGTACTAACCACACAAGTCCTGTGGTCCAATGTCCATCAAAACATGAAACAAGAACTTCAAAAAGACTTCTTACAGATTATCTGTAGGCACAAAACTTGAGAACAGATACATTTATACACAATTTCAACATTCACATAAACTTATCTATACACGATATCTGATGGGCGGTATACCTTGTGTAGTACGGGTAGACATGCGTAACTCTGGTGTGGGTAAACTAGGTAGTATTCTCCTCTGGACTCTTAGTCTCACCTTGGGTATGGCAGATTCACCACTGGCAGGGCAAGGGTTCTCTCGCTCCACTGCTGGTATGGCATCTGCTACCTGAACTTCCTGATTTTCAGAGTTCTCATGAGTCACTTCTTCTTGTACTACCAGTTGGGGAAATGTCAACACTGACACCACTATAGCATCATTTACTTTAGTCCAATTGGCAGGGAATTCCCCAAGTATTGTGCTGACTTTCTCTTCTTCCTCTATGGGTTGGATGTTATCTGGTTCTTCCACTCTTTCCTTCAACAGGTCAGGACATAGTTTCAGGTGATTTCTCGATATTGCTGCTGACGTTTCACCTCCATCTTTGCTAATAAGGCATACCTTAGTATTATCAAAGTTTGAGGGCAAATGGTATAAGGTTCAGCTTTCCATTGATCATCCAATTTGTGCAATCTTCTCTTCCTCTTGAGAACTTGTTCTCCCAGTGACAGAGGGATGGCAGGTGCATTTTGATTGTAGAGCTTCTGCTTTTGTCTTGCCCGAGCTAGACGCCTTTCCACACATTCTTGAACTCTTCTGTACTGTTGTTGTCTTTCTGAATCCCAGTCAGCATTTGGTGACGTTACTTCAGGTGTCAGGACTCCCATGTCCAAATCAATAGGCAGTTTATCAGGTCTTGCTCTCATTAAGTAGGCTGGGGTACAGTTAGTGGAATTCACTGGAATATGGTTGTAGAGGTCCACCAGATCTGGCAACTTCTCTGGCCACAGATTTCTCTCCTTCAAGGGCAAAGTCTTCAGGAGATCAATCACTACCTGGTTCATCTCCTCACACATGCCATTGGTCTGGGGGTGGTACGGTGTTGTCCGGATCTTCTTACAAACATACAAGTTACAGAATTTCTGGAACACTTCTGCCTCGAAAGCTGGGCCTCGATCTGTAAGCACTCTTTCAGGATATCCATGTGGTCTACAGAAGTGCTGTTGGAATGCTCTGGCTGCTGTCCTGGCTGTTTGATCTTTGACAGGTACAACTACCAGGAATTTTGAGTAGTGGTCCATGATGGTAAGAGCATATATGTAGCCTGACCAGCTTGGAACCAGCTTCACATTGTCCAGGGCTACCAACTCAAGTGGCTGTTTGGTGATGATTGGCTGCAGAGGAGCTCTCTGGCTGTTTCGATCCTTTCTGCGCAGGTTACATTGTCCACACTCCCGGCACCACCTCTCAATGGCTTTCCTCATACCAGCCCAGTAGAACCTCTCCCGGAGCAAGGCTTCCAACTTCTTCCATCCAAAGTGTCCAGCTCCATTGTGGTATGCTTCCTGGACCATTGATGCCTCTCTCTTTGGGACTATCACCTGCCAGACCAGCTCACGAGTGCGGTCATTGATACTCCTCCGACACAGCTTTCGTTCATAGATGAACAGCTGGCCTCTCTCCTTCCACAACTGCTGGGTTTCTTCAGGAGCATCCGACTCTGGGCGTGAGTCAGCTTGTGACAGCAGTTCCTTCACTAGGCGGACTGCAGGGTCACTATCTTGCATTTCTGCCCAGTCATGATGGGACAATGGATTCAGGGTGACCTCCTTCAAGCCAGACCATCGGTTTCTCACTCCTTGGGCACGTTGGGCCGCAATTGACCGGTGGAAGGGAGGTAGCTCTATTTCTTCAAGAGCCTCAGGGTCTTCTCCTGCATCAGGCAGATTAGGCATCCTAGACAGCGCGTCAGCATTGGCATTCTTGTGCCCTGCTCGGTACTTGATGGTGAATTCATAGTTAGATAGCCGAGCCATCCATCGCTGTTCCAGTACACCTAGCTTTGCAGTTTCCAAGTGGGTCAACGGATTGTTGTCTGTGAAGCTAGTAAACTTGGCGGAGGCTAGGTAATGTTTGAACCTTTTGGTGACAGCCCAGACTATGGCAAGGAACTCCAACTTGAAAGAACTGTAGTTGCCAGGGTTCCTTTCAGTGGGACGCAGCTTCCTGCTGGTGTAGGAGATCACTCTTTCTTTTCCATTCTGTACCTGCGACAGTACTGCTCCTAGTCCCACATTGCTGGCATCAGTGTACAGCACAAAGGGTTTGTCATAATCTGGGTAGGCCAGAACTTCGTCACCTGTGAGAGCCATCTTCAGCCGAGTGAAGGATCTCTCCAACTCTTCAGTCCATTCAAAGATGGAATTTTTCTGTTTGGTCTTCTTGGACTTCCCCACCAGAAGATTTTGCATAGGGGTGGCTATTTCAGTAAAGCCTTTGATGAATCTTCGTTAGTGGCCTACCAGTCCAAGGAATTGGCGTACTTCATGGAGTCCCTGATGACTGTGACTTTGTCAGGATCTGGTGCCACACCTTCTGCACTGACCACATGACCGAGGTACTGTACCTTGGGTTTCAGGAGGTGGCATTTGGAAGGCTTCACCTTTAGGCCAAAATTGGACAAAGGTTCAAACACTTCAGCCAGGTGTTCCAGATGATCCTCATAGGTTTTGGAGAAAACTATGACATCATCCAGGTACAACAGGACCGTCTCAAAGTTCATATGTCCCAGGCAACACTCCATCAGCCGTTGAAATGTTCCTGGAGCGGTACAGAGCCCGAATGGCATATAGTTGAACTCACAGAGACCCATTGGAGTGGTAAATTCCATTTTCTCCTTGTCTGCCTCTGCCACAGGAACCTGATAATACCCACTAGTGAGATCCAAGGTGGAAAAGTAGTTAGCAGTTTTAAGTGCAGCTAATGACTCTTCAATTCTGGGTAATGGGTAGGCATCTTTATGTGTAATGCTGTTAATTTTTCTGTAATCAACACACATTCTCATGGTACCATCCTTTTTCTTTACAAAAACTATTGGAGCTGCCCAGGGGCTACAACTGTCTCTGATAACCCCAGCTTCCTTCATCTTTCTCAACATACTCTTAGCACATTGGTATTGTGTTGGGGGTATAGGTCTGTACCTCTCCTTTATGGGTGGATGGTCTCCAGTGGGGATATGATGTTGAACCCCTTTTGCCTGCCCAAAATCTAGTGGGTGTTTGCTGAATACCCGCTCATACTCTTGTGTCACTCTGTAAACCCCATTTTTCTGGTATGAAGGTGTAGAGTCAGTCCCCACCAGCAGTTGCTGGCACCACTCCTCCATCTGCTTCACAGAGCCATTGTTCTCCACCTGATCGGATGAGACCAAGGGCTCTGTTGCCTGCAAATAATTGTTATTAACAATGAGCAGCTGAGCAACTGTGGCGTACTGAGGTATTGTGGCCTCCTCCTCCCCACAATTCAAAAGGCGTACAGGTACTCTCCCTTTTCTTACATCAACCACCCCTCTGGCTGTCAGGACAGTGGGCCTGCTATCAGAGTATACTGGTTCTACCAATGCCTGGTAATCTCTCCCCCTGAGACCTATAGCAGCCCGACACCAAATCAACATTTCACATCTGCGGGGTATTGCAATGGGGAAGGGATCACTCATTCTGATACTGCCAATTTCTCCGCCAGAGAGTTCTACCTGTTGTCTTTGCATCAGGGCTCTGATCTCCTTCTGCAGGACTCGTTGTTCACTGGAACCAGCAGTCTCAGCCAACTGTTGCAACAAGACAATAACCTTGGAAAGACAATTTTCAATTACATTCGTACCAAGAGTCATCATGGGATTACATTCACGTCGATCAATATCAACAACCATCAGACCTTGAGGTTTTAGCTCTACCCGACCCACTTTAACAGTAATCTCTTTACATCCAATTTGCGGAAAAGACTGACCATTACTGGCAACTAGAGTTCAGCGAAATGGGTCGAAAAATTTCAAAAGTCGCCGACTTTTGGCAAAGTCGGGTTTCATGAAACGAAACCCGACCCTAGGATGAGGTCGGCCACGAGGTCGGCGACTTACGCGCCAAAGTCGCGTTTCAAAAGTTTGTTTTGCGCTCTTTTTCAGCCAATCAGGATCCACGGACACTGTGGGCAACGTGATGACATAGGCAGGGGTCACCACCATCTTTCAGAAGGGCATGCAAGTGATTGGCTTGCTTTGGTGGGCGTCACAGGGGGTATAAAAGGGCGTGCACGCCGACCGCCATCTTACTTCTGCCGATCTCAGTATAGGGAGAGGTTGCTGCTGATTCTGTAGGGAGAGCGTTAGGCAGGGAAGAAGACAAAAAAAACTGCTTCTGCTGCTAGCGATTTGGCCTGCACAACACACCAGTCACTGTGTGTGCAGTGCAAGGGGAGGCTATATAGTGGTGTATCAGTGGTGTTGGTTGTTGGGCTGCCTTTTAAGGCTTCCTGACAGGCTGGCATTGCTGTTTACCCACTGCTCTGCAAACTGCTTTTTTAAAAGCAATCCAATCTCCCTTATCCTCTAGTCACTTTTGTCACAGCTGTGCCATCGAGCCTGTGACATAGCGCTCAGATATCAGTGGGCCTCACACAATCCAAAAGTGTCCAGTGTCCAAAAGTGTGTGCAGAGATTCAAAATCTCCCTTATCCTCTAGTCACTTTGGTCACAGCTGTGCCATCGAGCCTGTCACATAGCGCTCAGATATTCATTGGGCCTCACACAATCCAAAAGTGTCCAGTGTCCAAAAGTGTGTGCAGAGATTCAAAATCTCCCTTATCCTCTAGTCACTTTGGTCACAGCTGTGCCATCGAGCCTGTCACATAGCGCTCAGATATTCATTGGGCCTCACACAATCCAAAAGTGTCCAGTGTCCAAAAGTGTGTGCAGATTCAAAATCTCCCTTATCCTCTAGTCACTTTGGTCACAGCTGTGCCATCGAGCCTGTCACATAGCGCTCAGATATTCATTGGGCCTCACACAATCCAAAAGTGTCCAGTGTCCAAAAGTGTGTGCAGAGATTCAAAATCTCTCTTATCCTCTAGTCACTTTGGTCACAGCTGTGCCATCGAGCCTGTCACATAGCGCTCAGATATTCATTGGGCATCACACAATCCAAAAGTGTCCAGTGTCCAAAAGTGTGTGCAGAGATTCAAAATCTCCCTTATCCTCTAGTCACTTTGGTCACAGCTGTGCCATCGAGCCGGTCACATAGCGCTCAGATATTCATTGGGCCTCACACAATCCAAAAGTGTCCAGTGTCCAAAAGTGTGTGCAGAGATTCAAAATCTCCCTTATCCTCTAGTCACTTTGGTCACAGCTATGCCATCGAGGCTGTCACATAGCGCTCAGATATCAGTGGGCCTCACACAATCCAAAAGTGTCCAGTGTCCACAAGTGTCTGCAGAAATTCAAAATCTCCCCTGTCCTATAGACACCTTGTACCTTGTTTTACAATACTATATAGTTTGTTGGATTTTGTCTACATTTCTACCAAAAATGAGGAAGGCTGGTGGAAGAGGCCGTGGAATTGGGCGGGGGTTGGCAGCTGGTAATGATGGTGTTGGTGGTGGATCTGATGGTAGTGGCAAGAGCAAAATAGGACCGAATGCAGGAGGTGTTGAGCCTGCGTCATCATCGTCTGGCTACATAAGGACTCGAACGCTTAGTTTTCTAGGAGTTGGCAAACCGCTTTTAAAGCCAGAGCATCAGGAAAAAGTTTTGTCTTACATTGCTGACTCAGCCTCCAGCTCTATCGCCTCCTCTTCTTCAGTTGTAAAAAGTAAAAGCACTGAGTCGTCATTGGAGGCTCATGTTCATGAACCACACCTTTCCTTGTGTCCTTCACCCCAACCAAGATTGAAGGATGACGCAGGCCATACTACTGATTACTCCATGGAGCTGTTTTCACATACCATGCCTGGATTATCAAGTGAAATGGTGAATTACCCAGGCCAAGATGAATCTGACATGGAGTGCACTGAAGCACAGCCGCTGATGGATGATTCTGCTGGTACATTCACTCAGAGCACTACATTGTCCTCGCAGTGTACAGAGCCAGATTCTGACCCTGATGAGACTCAGGTGCCCCTTCCCGCACACTATACCACCATACACGGTGACACAGAGGAAGGTGCACATGACATAGAAGAGGAGGTGATGGATGACCCAGTTGTTGACCCAGATTGGCATCCATTGGGGGAAGAGGGTGCTGCTTCCAATAGCTCAGATGAGGAGCATCCACAGCAGACATCGACATCGCAAAAGCTGTTATCTGGCAGGCCCCGAGCACTCCAAAGACAGGTTCCAAACATCAAAAGAGTTGCTGGACAGCTTGTCCAGAGGGTCAAAAGATCACAGCGTGCTAGGCCGCAAAATGTCTGCCAAAGTAGGAAGAGTACAGTGTGGCACTTTTTTTAACAAAATCCTCATGATCAGGCCAAGGTTATCTGTAAGAAGTGCGCAAAGACCTTTAGCCGAGGGAAAAATCTGAAAAATTTGAATACCAGTTGCATGCTTAGACATTTAACCAGCATGCACTTGCAAGCGTGGACACAACACCAAACCTCAAGTGCCACATGTGCAACTGATCACAACGAAGGTAGTCAGCAACGCTACATTGTTTCCCCCACTGTAAGCCCACCGGTTAGCACAGCAGCAAATGTTGAGGTGTCGTTGCAAGGCCACAGCAGTCAGGGAATCCCACTGTTATATCAACGAAAGACTGATTCTAGGCCATCAGAAAGAACACCAACTCCATCACCATCATCAACCCTCTCTCAGTCCGCCCTGTCCACCGATACTTCCACCATATGCAGCTCTCAAGTCCAGCTCACCCTCCCAGACACTATGAGTAGGTCAAGAAAGTACTCAGTCTCTCATCCGCGTACACTGGGTTTGAACGCCCACATTGCCAAACTAATCTCGTTTGAGATGATGCCCTTTCGGTTGGTGGAAAGCACAGCTTTCCGCGAACTCATGGCCTATGCAGTACCACGCTATGACCTACCCAGTCGCCACTTCTTCTCTCGCAAAGCCATCCCAGCCCTCCACCATCATGTGAAAGACCGCATTGTCCATGCACTCAAGCAGTCAGTGAGCGGAAAGGTGCACGTCACAACTGATGCATGGTCCAGTTGGCATGGCCAGGGCCGTTACGTGTCCATCACTGCGCACTGGGTTAATGTGGTGGATGCAGGGTCCACAGGGGACAGCGGTGGTGGGACAGTGCTGCCTAGCCCACGGTATAGGAAACAGTTGGCTGTAGGCGTTCGACCCTCCTCCTCCTCCTCCAGAAGCGAAAGCTCGTCCACAGAGCGCAGTCGTACGAGCACTCCATCTGCAGCTGCCACTGTTGCACACGATGTGTCCCCCTATCGAGCAGCTAGTGGAAAGCGTCAGCAGGCTGTGTTGCAGATGATGTGTTTGGGCAACAGACACACCGCCGAGGTGCTGGCCGAGTACTTGAAGCGACAAACTGAGTCATGGCTGGGCAGTGTACATCTTGAGGCAGGCAAGGTAGTTAGTGACAACGGCCGTAATTTTGTGGCAGCCATAGCCCTTTCAAAACTCAGCCATATATCTTGCTTGGCTCACACCTTGAACCTGGTGGTGCAGTGCTTCCTCAAAAATTATCCAGAGTTAACAGCCCTGCTCCAGAAGGTGCGAAGACTGTGCGCGCACATCCGCCGGTCGCCTGTACACTCCGTTCGTATGCAGAAGCTGCAGCGATTGCTCCACCTTCCCAACCACCGCCTCATTATCGACATTGCAACAAGGTGGAACTCCACCCTGCACATGGTGGAGCGGCTGTGCGAGCAGAGGCAGGCCATAATGCATTTGTGGGAGGATACACGGCCAGGAACTTTGAGAGCAGACATGGAGTTGACAGGTGTGCAGTGGTCGAAGCGGAAAGACCTCTGTAAAGTCCTTCAGTGTTTTGAGGAATGCACACGGCTGGTAAGCGCAGACGACGCCATCCTAAGCATGAGCATCCCACTTATGCGTCTGCTCATGCAAACTTTGACGCACCTTAAGGAGCAGGCGTCTGCAGCCAATGTTGATGAGGAGGAAGAGGAGGAGGGAATCCTTGATGACATTCAGCCATTGTCTGCTCAGGGACCTCTCCTGGACGAGGTGGAGGAAGAAGAGGAGGAGGAGGAGGATGATGGGGATGATTACTTAGGGGAGGAGGATGCATCTCGTGGGGCAAGTGAAAATGTTGGCGTGGCAAGGTCTGATACAGGGTTTGTGCGTGACTGGAGGGATGTGGATTTTCCAGAAAGTGCTCTTCCAACCAGCACTCGCAGTGCATCATTGACACCGGGAACATTGGCCCACATGTCAGATTATGCCTTGCAGATCCTAAAAAGGGACCCACGCATTGCCAAAATGATGAACGATGACGACTACTGGTTGGCCAGCATCCTGGATCCACGCTATAAAGGCAAATTACAAAACATCATGCCACAGGAGAACCTTGACCTAATATTGGCTAATAAACAAGCAACTCTGGTAAATCGGTTGCTTGAGGCATTCCCAGCACACAGCAGCGGTGATGGTTCTCACACGAGCCGTACGGGCCGGGGGCAGCTTGGCAGAGGTGTTCGTGGTGCACACAGCAGAAGTGGCGTTGGAGACAGGGGTTTCATGACAATGTTGTGGACTGATTTTTCAAGTGCCGCTCACACAACTGGTAATACTGCATCGATGGAAAGTGACAGGAGACAGCAGTTGTCAACTATGGTTACAAACTACTTTTCCTCCCATATCGATGTTCTCCCACACAGGTCATTCCCCTTTGACTATTGGGCCGCTAAACTGGACACCTGGACTGAATTTGCACAATATGCCTTACAGGAGCTCGCTTGCCCAGCTGCAAGTGTGCTATCGGAAAGAGTCTTCAGTGCAGCTGGATCAATCCTGACAGAAAAAAGGACCCATCTGTCAACCCAAAATGTGGATGATCTAACCTTCATTAAAATGAACCACGCATGGGTTTCCAAGGATTTTGTCCCACCTTCCTCTGATGACACATAAGGTGACAGAAAAATGGCTTGCTTTGGTCCACCTCTTCCTGGGACTTGACCTATTTCACCTTTTGCATCAGCTGAATGTCCAACATCAACATATGCCACTTTCTAAAACTCCCTAACTGTGCTGCCCCCCCCCATGGCCGGGGTCACCACCTAGCGCACGACACCGTGCGAGTGCCGTTGCCCTGGACAGGTGGGTAGGCCGACTCTTGGGCGCGGGCACTGGTACAGGGTCCTTCATAGTGCAATCAAGTGTCTCTGACGGTGGTGGTGCACACCCGCCGTCAGACACACCGCCGTACTATGAGGGGCCCAGTGCCAGTACCGACACCCACGAGTGGGCCCCCTTGCTTGGGCAGGGCCCCAGCATTTGCAATCTTTACCTCTCCCTGCTCCTCCGCTGTGTAGTCTGGGCCGTCAAATACATACTGTGCCTGACACCGTCTGAGCCTGCCTCCTCATGTATAGACATATATTTTGAATGTGTACGCTATCCATACATGTTATCCGGGGAAACGGTACCCTTTCTAACCTTTGTGCAATCACGTGCAATCCATACTGGGCCTAACACCGTCTGAGCCTGCCTCCTGAGACATATATTTTGAATGTGTACGCTATCCATACATGTTATCCGGGGAAACGGTACCCTTTCTAACCTTTGTGCAATCACGTGCAATCCATACTGGGCCTAACACCGTCTGAGCCTGCCTCCTGAGACATATATTTTGAATGTGTACGCTATCCATACATGTTATCCGGGGAAACGGTACCCTTTCTAACCTTTGTGCAATCACGTGCAATCCATACTGGGCCTAACACCGTCTGAGCCTGCCTCCTGAGACATATATTTTGAATGTGTACGCTATCCATACATGTTATCCGGGGATACGGTACCCTTTCTAACCTTTGTGCAATCATGTGCAATCCATACTGGGCCTAACACCATCTGAGCCTGCCTCCTGAGACATATATTTTGAATGTGTACGCTATCCATACATGTTATCCGGGGAAACGGTACCCTTTCTAACCTTTGTGCAATCACGTGCAATCCATACTGGGCCTAACACCGTCTGAGCCTGCCTCCTGAGACATATATTTTGAATGTGTACACTATCCATACATGTTATCCGGGGATACGGTACCCTTTCTAACCTTTGTGCAATCACGTGCAATCCATACTGGGCCTAACACCGTCTGAGCCTGCCTCCTGAGACATATATTTTGAATGTGTACACTATCCATACATGTTATCCGGGGATACGGTACCCTTTCTAACCTTTGTGCAATCACGTGCAATCCATACTGGGCCTAACACCGTCTTAGCCTGCCTCCTGAGACATATATTTTGAATGTGTACGCTATCCATACATGTTATCCGGGGATACGGTACCCTTTCTAACCTTTGTGCAATCACGTGCAATCCATACTGGGCCTAACACCGTCTGAGCCTGCCTCCTGAGACATATATTTTTAATGTGTACGCTATCCATACATGTTATCCGGGGATACGGTACCCTTTCTAACCTTTGTACAATCACGTGCAATCCATACTGGGCCTAACACCGTCTGAGCCTGCCTCCTGAGACATATATTTTGAATGTGTACGCTATCCATACATGTTATCCGGGGAAACGGTACCCTTTCTAACCTTTGTGCAATCACGTGCAATCCATACTGGGCCTAACACCGTCTGAGCCTGCCTCCTGATGTATAGACATATATTTTGAATGTGTACGCTATCCATACATGTTATCTGGGGATACGGTACCCTTTCTCACCTTTGTGCAATCACGTGTAATCCATACTGGGCGTGAGAACTGCTGGCGAGCTGTTAAGCAAGCTACAGCACCTGTGGTTTGCACACGTAAGTTTTTCATTTTTTCAGGAATGACGGTTAGGCCTAATTCCGGAACTGCGGTTGACCTGCACTTACTGGGAAATCATTGTTCGCGGGTAATAATTGTAATCAGTGATCCCCATCACTAACGTTGTTCAGCGGGTTATCTGCACCTGTAAGCGACAAACGCTGGCCTTTTTAGTGTAGCGCACATGCAGCCACGGACATGTAAGGGCATGACACACCAGTTATTGGCCAATCTCATGTGCCAGAGCCTCACATGTCCCTTTAGTAAGCCGGACTCGGACCGCGGGGCATGACGGAGTCTCGTTCGTTAACGGAATTAAGCTTGCAATGTGTGCATCTGTTCTGTAGCTGGCATGGTTGAGGTTTCCCAGGTGGAGTCGAATTTAACCGTAGGCTCCACTCCTGGTGGTGCCCTTCTGGACATTCCTTTAAGGTTCAGCTTTGCAACCATACTGCCCACGTAAAACAAACACTTTGCCTTCATGAACGCTGTCTGGAGGGTCATGACTCGTGGGAATAACGCCGCCCAATCAGTTAACCTGCTAGAGAGATCCTTCGTTGCTCCCAAGCATGACATCACACTCCCTAGGAAGAAGGTAATGCCACTGTGGCGACCGTACTCCTGGGGGCGACACAAGTGCACTGATGCCCAGCCACTGCTCGATGAATCTGCTGGTACATTGACCCAGACCACTACATTCCCCTCGCACGCTACACGACCTGAATCTGACCCTGATGAAACTCAGGTTACCCTTCCCATATACAGTTCCATCTTACACGGTGACAAAGAGGAAGCTGCAGATGAAAGTGCAGGTTCGGCCCACCCGCCATCAGACACACCACCGTACTATCAGAGGCCCTGTGCCAGTGCCGTCGCCATCGAGTGGGCCCCCCCTGCTTGCCCAGGATCACAGCACTTGCAAAGTTGAAATACTGTGCAGTGAGATGGAAGATGGGGACAACGAGGAATCCAGACAAGTACAGGGATTCCCTAGCGAGGAGACTTATTTGATTGTTTTCAATGTTGGGACAGCAATTTTTGGGGAGCACTATACTCTGGAGAATGCTAGATGGGGCCCACCATACACTGGAACATTCCAAAGGTGGACATCAGACACTGGAGCAGCATTTACAGGGCCCATTATACACTAGAGCATTAGAAATGGGGCCCATTATGTTTGGAGCATTATTTGGGCCCATAAGACAGTGGAGCTTCATCCATGGGGACCAACATATACTGTAGCATTATGTGGAGCTCATCATATACTGTTTCAAACATTATATGGGACCAATGATTCTGTATGGAGAAATAGATGGGCCTCGTCATGAGATGTAAAAAGTGAGGTATTTTTCATTGTACTATACCGCTATTTCTCTGCCGTATCGGAGCATGATGAGTTGTGGTATGTGTTAAAGGGGCGCTCTTTCACCCAGGGCACATGAAAACCTGCAGCCAGCCCTCCCCCCCCCACAACTTTAGCCAAATAACCCCCATTTTTCAGTGCATAACTTGTATTATGAAGTTAATTAAGGTTGACAAGCTTAAGTAAGAAGAATTGATGCTTTTGGCATTCAAATGGGCACTGTAGGTGTGTTTCCTGTCCTCCTCTCACTGCCGACTTTTATTCCCCATTGACTTACATTGGGTTTCGTGTTTCGGGACGACCCCGACTTTTCCCTATAATCGGACGATCTTGCTCGACCCGACTTTTGGAAAAGTCGGGTTTCACGAAACGAAACGCGACCCTAAAAAACCAAAAGTCGCTCAACTCTACTGGCAACTACTGTCAGTTCACCAGTTGGGCCATGGGTAAGTTCAGAATCAACCCAATACCTCTTGTAAAGAATGTACGGCATAGTGATCACCTGAGAGCCAGTGTCCAGCAAAGCGTTCATGGGGATACCGTCAATCACCACAGAAAGGATCGGTCTCCCTCCAACATACTTGGGTCTCCAGTTCTTTGGGCCTGGGGATCCTATTCCTGGGGGTTGGCCCTCTGCCCCAGGGGTTGCTCGTTTAAAGGACAGAATCTTGCAAGATGACCTGCCTTATAGCAGCGACGACAGATGGGACATCCGTCCTAGTCATAGCGATCGTTGTTCCTTCCTCGACGTGGCAGGGTTCTCCTCCTCCGGAGCCACCTGACATCCTCTGGACTGGAAGCAAGCTGGATCTTTTCTTTGGAGGACACTTGCAGAGACTGCACAGTTTTAGTAAGCGCAGCCATTCCTTTGGTCAACTCCTGGACCTGAAGACGCAGCTCTTCAGTTGGATCTTTATCCAGAGTCTGTGCATCAGCCTCCACAGGGATGGAAGAAAAAGACGTTGCTTCCTGGTGGTAGGTGATCGCTGGGCGCCTCAGGCGCGGTGGACGGCTGCCAGTGGGTTCCTGCAGTACCCGTATAGCCCTGTCCTTAAAATCAGCAAAGTCCAGATCAGGGTCTTGCAGGGTTATGATGCGCAACTGTCCCCTGTGTGTACTGAATAGAAGTCCTTCAATGAACTGCTCCTTTAACAGTTTATCTTCCTCCTTTACACTGTCAGGATCAACTTGCTTAACTGCTTGCAGCGCCTCCTGCAGGTTGAGAGCATAGTCCCTTATACTGTCCTGCACCTTCTGTTTACAGCCAAAGAACCTCATCTTGATTTCAGCTGCAAGGCGAGTGTCAAAGGTGCTTCTCAGCTTGGTGAGGATCTTTGCAACAGTCTCTTTATCAGTGTCCTGCCAGGCTTTCACCTCTCTCTGTGCTGCACCCGTTAGCTGTCCAATCAGGATATTCACTTTCTGGCTTTCAGACAGAGGGTATACTTTAAACAAACTGCACAGTCTCTCTTTAAATTCACTCAGGGTGTGTGACTCACCCGAGTACTGCGGTAGCCAGGCCGCTCCTGGTATGTAGGGCATGGACAGCGGCATTATGGGGACCGCTGCGGCGGGCGCTTCTCCTTGCGGTGCTGCAGGGTTGGCAACGGCGTTCACCGCTGCATTGTTGTGTGGCGCGGACATTCTCTTCCCCTCCTAGTTAACGTTAGACAGGGACGGGGGTTGTGTGAGCTCACCGGCGGGCGCTTCACTGGCCCGACGCTCCGGGCTGTAGGCCTCAGCTCCTCCCCTTCTCGCACGCTGTCCTCTCTTCCCGCACGGCACTTCACGGCACTTCACTCCTTCGCGCTCTGTGGCAGGCTCCGCCCACGAAGATCCGCCTCTTTTGATTCCCGCGCACGCCAAGCAGCACAGCAATAGCGGCAATTTGCACCAATTTCACACACAGTCTTTTACACCAACACAGTCTATGGCACACAGGACCCGAGGGGTACCGGGCTCCGTAATCCTGTTTGTGATGCCAAGTTGGGTCGCCCTCCCAGGGCTGTGGGGTGTCACAGCAGCGGTGACCCAGTTCGTGGCCCTGGGCGCCCAAGTAATGAGGTAATTGAAATGGTGGAATGTAGTTAATGGAATAGTTCGTGACGCCACCCGTGGTGTTCGGCAAGGGAGGTGTTAAGCCGATGCTGCATGCAGATCCGCTGGGACTGATGGTATGGTGCAGCAGAGATGTAAAAGCTCCCCACAGGTGAAGCTGTAGTCCCAGGGCAGTGTAGATGTGACTGGGGATGTAGCGGTGCCGGAAAAGGTACCTTTACTTGATAACCGCAGTCCAGGGTCCTGATTACAGATGGTAACAGAGCAGGCTAGCCTGGAAGCAACTCAGGATTCTCTCTCAGCAGAAGGGCTGTGCAGTCTCCTTCCTAGCGCCTATTGGATGAAGTACTCCTAGTACTGAGTTACACTGGAGGTCCTCCTACTTCTCTTACTGTCTCTTAGAACTACCTCGTATGGCAGACAGCTGTAGCCGTATTCCTCTCTTGGCTCACTCCGCGCTGTTGTGCCTCCGAGTCTTAGATGGGAGTATTGCATTTACAGCCTTCTACTCCTCTGGTGTCTGCTGTAGGACCATCAGTGTCCATACAGCCGTGGAGACCAGGCTCCAGTTCATGCGCTCCTACGGGAGATGAGCTCTTCCTCTCAGCTCTATCTCAGCGCTCCTTCCACACGTCTGCACACTTCACCCTCCGCAGACTAACTAACCTTCCTCTTGGCCCTCAGAGAGAACTCCTCCCCTTAATTCCAGTTCAGAGCTCCCCCTGCTGGCCTGGAGTGGAACTGTGTTGCATGCATAGATTGACTGCGAGAGAGACCCGTCATTGCCTCCAAGCCTGGCATTACCCTCCCTGGAGGAAGAAAAAGCCACTGTGGTGGCCATGCTCCTTGGGGCGCCACAGATGTGCAGCTTTTTTTCAACAGTATACATGCAGAATTCTGGTGTAAATATATTACTATTTCCCATTCCCATAGTTTATTTGTATCAATTTTTAATGAATTTTTTTTATATGATAAAGTATATATTTAAAAAAAAAAAATTGGACTTTTACATCCGTGCTTCCTATTGGTAGCTGGTTCTCTGTGTATTTTTGATGTGTCCTGTTAAGTCAGATTGTTCACATGCGGTCCTCACTGATTTAGTGGTATAATAGTTTTTGGGCCTCTTATCACGTGGTTTTGTTGGTTCAACACTGTGTATCTAATCTTTGCTGTGTATTGCACAGATCATTCTTTCAACATGGATTTTAAGGCCAAAGAAAAAGCTTGGCTCTCTCAAATTGACCAGGTTTTTGGTAATGGGGGGACTACTTCCATACAGACAAGTGATCACAGTTGAGATGAACAAGCTTCAGTGTTACAAAATATGGTCCTTAAAGGACATATATGATGGCGTTGATATTCAGCTCCAGATAGTCCCGCACCAACCTCTCCAGTCGCTCGCAACGTGTCAGACTTGTACTCTGTTCTGCTGGTGCATGGGCATGGGCATGGGCATGGGCACATTTCTAAAAAATGTGTGAAATGACTCACAGAAATTGCTTTTCATACTTACACTGCTGCTAAGCATTTGCAATGATGCCTTAACATTCCCAGGGTTGGATATCTAGAACTGGGATGCACACTGTGTGCCTCACTGCTGTTTTGGGGAAAACCACTCTTAAGATTGTCTCAAGAGTGTTTCGATACTGCAGTGTGCGCGCATCCCTTTCAGGAGGAAAGCATCTGGCTAAATTTACTCTTGTACCGTGAATCTAAAAGAGTGGCAACCCAGTAATCAGCATTATTTCTAACCCTAAGAATATGGGCATCATGTGCAGCAGGAAGGTGTTCATGTGTCGGGAGCTTCCACGAGGTCTAAGTCTATGGTATGTTGATGACAGGGTAATGCGCGGACGTCACTTCTGGTCAGGTGACTCCACACAGAGATCGGTGTTAATGGCGACAGTGAGTATAAAACCAGAGAAGGGTTGTGTGCGCCCCCCTGATGAAGGTTGTACCAAAACGTACGTTGGGGCTGGCACACACACCCCTCTGGACCTCTTCCAGGAGCTGTGCATTATGCATTTTATCTATAGTTAATTATTCCATTGGCCACCACTGTTATTTCTGTTGTTTACCATAAGCTCCATACTCATTATATGGGAGCTGTGCACTCTGTACTTTATCGATAGGTAATTATTTCACTGATCACCATTGATATCTTGTTTTGGGGTATATCATGGATTTATTATAAGCTCTATACTTATTATATGGGGCCAATATTGAGCAGTGTTGTATCTCTAGTGCAGACCACAATATGTGATTTATTATGTAATGCTATACATCTTTATTAGTTTTTTTGCAATCTTTCCTGGTGGGTGGTCTTGTGGGGTGGGTGTGCCCCTTGTTTTCAACGGCATAAATGCAAAATTCTGTTGTAAATATATTGCTATTTCCCATTCCCATAGTTTACTTGTGTCAATTTTTAATGAATTTTTTTATATAATAAAGTATATACACTCCCTGGCCACTTTATTAGGTACACCTGTCCAACTGTGTGTTAAGACTTAATTTCTAATCAGCCAATCACATGGCGGCAACTCAGTGCATTTAGGCATGTAGACATGGTCAAGACAATCTCCTGCAGTTCAAACCGAGCATCAGTATGGGGAAGAAAGGTGATTTGAGTGCCTTTGAACGTGGCATGATTGTTGGTGCCAGAAGGGCTGGTCTGAGAATTTCAGAAACTGCTGATCTACTGGGATTTTCACGCACAACCATCTCTAGGGTTTACAGAGAATGGTCCGAAAAAGAAAAAAAATCCAGTGAGCGGCAGTTCTGTGGCCGGAAATGCCATGTTGATGCCAGAGGTCAGAGGAGAATGGGCAGACTGGTTCGAGCTGATAGAAAGGCAACAGTGACTCAAATTGCCACCCGTTACAACCAAGGTAGGCAGAAGAGCATCTCTGAACGCACAGTGCGTCGAACTTTGAGGCAGATGGGCTACAGCAGCAGAAGACCACACTGGGTACCACTCCTCTCAGCTAAGAACAGGAAACTGAGGCTACAATTTGCACAAGCTCATCGAAATTGGACAGTAGAAGATTGGAAAAACGTTGCCTGGTCTGATGAGTCTCGATTTCTGCTGCGACATTCGGATGGTAGGGTCAGAATTTGGCGTAAACAACATGAAAGCATGGATCCATCCTGCCTTGTATCAACGGTTCAGGCTGGTGGTGGTGGTGTCATGGTGTGGGGAATTTTTTCTGGGCACTCTTTGGGCCCCTTGGTACCAATTGAGCATCGTTGCAACGCCACAGCCTACCTGAGTATTGTTGCTGACCATGTCCATCCCTTTATGACCACAATGTACCCAACATCTGATGGCTACTTTCAGCAGGATAATGCGCCATGTCATAAAGCTCGAATCATCTCAGATTGGTTTCTTGAACATGACAATGAGTTTACTGTACTCAAATGGCCTCCTCAGTCACCAGATCTCAATCCAATAGAGCATCTTTGGGATGTGGTGGAATGGGAGATTCGCATCAGGGATGTGCAGCCGACAAATCTGCGCCAACTGTGTGATGCCATCATGTCAATATGGTCCAAAATCTCTGAGGAATGCTTCCAGCACCTTGTTGAATCTCTGCCACGAAGAATTGAGGCAGTTCTGAAGGCAAAAGGGGGTCCAACCCCTTATTAGCATGGTGTACCTAATAAAGTGGCCAGTGAGTGTATTTAAAAAAAAAAAAAATCAAACTTGTACATCAGTGCTTCCTATTGTTAGCTGGTTCTGTGTATTTATAATGTGTCCTGTTAAGTCAAATTGTTCACATGCGGTCCTCACTCATTTAGTGGTATAATAGTTTTTGGGCCTCTTATCATGTGGTATTGTTGGTTGAACATTGTGCATGGTTTCTACTAAGCAGCTACCTACCACTCTGAAAATGAAAATGGTGGAGGCCCACAAAGCAGGAAAAGGCTTTAAGAAGATAACAAAGCATTTTCAAGTTGCCCTTTCCTCAGTTCAAAATGTAATTAAGAAATGTTGGTTAACAGGAACAGTGGAGGTCAAGATAAGGTCTGTAAGACCTAGCAAAATTTCAATGAGAACTGCTCATATGATTGCTAGAGAGGCAAACTAAGTCACTTGACTGCAAAAGACCATCAGAAAGATTTAGCAGACTCTGGAGTTGTGGTGCATTGTTCTTCTGTTCAGAGACACCTGAACAAATATTGCCTTCATGGAAGAGTTATCAGAAGAAAACCTCTCCTGCTTCTAAATAAGCCGCCTGATACATTTTGGAAACTAGTCCTGTGGATCGATGAGGTTAAAATAGACCTCTTTGGCTACAATGATGAAAGGTATGTGTGGAGAAAAAATGGCACAGAATTTTTTGGAAAAAATATCTTGACAACCATTAAGCATGGGGTGGATCAATCATGATTTAGGGTTGTGTTGCAGCCAATGGCACAGGGGACACAGGTAGAGGGAAGAATAGATTCAATGAAATTTAAAAAATTCTTGATACAAATGTAACAAATTGCAGGTGTCGGGTATGTCACCACGGAGCAGACAGACCAACAGTTAAAGTGTTTATTTACAGGGATGTATACTGGCAATATAACAGTCCAAGTATATGCAGAGTGGAACAAATTCTCAAACAGGCAAACAGTATAAACAGTAATAAATGGAATTTCTTGGGAAGAACAACAGTCTGATGATTACATGCTTGCAGGGTCGTCTTCTCCAAAGTAGACGCCGAACAACAGCGGCAATTGTCGTCTCCAGTCTCTGTGAACTCTGTAGTCTTTAGTAACCCACAGCCGGGGTCTTGCGGGTTAACGCAGGAGGCATAGGGGGTACTAGGCAAATGGGGTCCCCTCTGCTCTGAGTCTTTTGTTTCCACACTACAGTCTCTCCCGGAGGAACAATGCTCTGTCTATCATTAGGTCTCTCAACAGGAGTTAGAGGCTCTGCACTAACATCGCGGATACCAGGGTTATGCGCGGGGGTTACTGTCTTCTGCACGGGCCACTGTCTCTGCATGATGGTCAGGGCGTACCTCTCCCATCACTGCAGACTCCGGTTCCAAGTACTCACACTCAGCAATACTTCTGACACATCCTCCTGTCTGTGCCTTCTGCCCGGGAGTTCTCTCTTCTCCCCTGCGTGCAGCTGCAACCTGCCCTGTCCCCTGCACACACTGCTCTGAGCTTTGCGCGCTCTCAGCCTGCCTTCCTTCCTGTTCCTTCCTCCTCCCAGAAGCCACCAGGTCCAGCACATCCAGGGCAGAAAGTCTTCCCCCTAGCAACCCTGCTGTCTTGCCAAGTGGTTCTAGATCAGGAGCGGAGAAGGTAACTATGGTGCCCCTGAGGGTTCAGTTGCCACAGAGGTACTGCACCTCCTCCTGAGGTGTGGTGCCCCACCATCCAGGTAAGTTGGAGGCTCCTGACCACATTCCAACACCTGCACCCATCATCACATTGCAGCTCCCTGCTTGGAGTGTAGAAGAGCACCTTTGGTGGCTCCCTGCTTGGAACACGAAACGTGCTGGGAGGCGGGTGAGTTCAGTTCAGTTCAGTTGAGTGGAGAGAGTGAGGAGTGATGATCCCTGGGAGAGGGATGGAGGTGCTGCAGCAGATCTCAGTGACCTGGGTCTGCTGGCACGGAAATGGAAAGAAAGAGAAAGACATTGAACAGAAACCTGATCTTCCATGGGATGGAAAGACTAGTACGGAACGTAGGAGTAAAATGGAACAGAGGACGTGGGTTATAAGAGAACCCTGCCTAGAAGTTCTAAGCGCAAGGCCGGGGCCCGGTCCCCGAGGTTGTATGGATACTAAGGGTCCTACAACAGACACCGGTGGAGTAGTGGGCTGTAAATGCACTACTCCCATCTAAGACTTGGGGGCACAACAGCAACATGGATAGTGAGCCGGGACTTAGGAGTAAGGAGTCCCCGAAGCAGGCTAAAGCTGTCTGCCGTACAAGTATACTATATATATATACTATAGTTCTTGGGAACATCTGTCAGGAGGAACTCCAGTGTAACTCAGTACTAGGAGTACTTCACACCAAAGGCGCTATAAGAGGAGACTTTCAGAAAGGCACATGTTGGCGGAGTGTCCATCTGACCTGGAGGTTGACTGAGTCCCTGACCCAGAGGACACAGCACGGAGGCAGGCACCTGTGTGTACTACAGACTGTGAGTAAATCTTTGGAACTACAAGCCCTGGTGTCCTCCATTTATTCTTGTGCCAACACACCCTGTACCGCTACATCTGGGTACCCGCTTCTACACTGCCTGCGCCTCGCCTCTATCCATACATCTACACTGCCCTGGAACTACAGCTCCACCTGTGGGGAGCTTCACCATCTTGGCTGCAACACACCACCAGCCCCAGAGGATCTGCATGCAGCGTCGGCTTAACATTTCACTTGCCGAACACCACAGGTGGCGTCACGAACTATTCATTCAAACAATTACATTTCACCATTTCAATTCCCCCATTACTTGGGCGCCCAGGGCCACGGACCGGGTCACCGCTGCCGTGACACATCCCGCTGATACCGGCCCGGTACTGAGTACCCCTCAGCCCTGGTAGGGCGACCCAACTTTGCGTCACGAACAGGATGACGAGACCCGATGCCATCAGGTTCTGTGTGCCTAAGACTTAAAGTTTTTGAAAATGTGCAGAAGACCCAATTTAATAGATTGTAAAATGAATGCTAAAAATGGCCTCTGGCATGTGAAGAAGGGCGTGACAACATGGGAGGTCCTAAGAAAAGACCGCAAACTGTTCTGGGCCTCCCCTGCCTGAATTACTGTGCGATAGCAACATGGCCCACCCCCCCGAGGGGTTCGTATACTGGCTTGGTATGGAGGAGCTGGAAGAAGACGCCGCCCCAAGAAGGAGGAGCAGAAGCCAGTGGCGGGAAAAGAGCTCAGACAGGAAGAAGAACGCCAGAACGCCATCTTGGAAGGAGACAGGAGGCCTGCGGAGCGCAAGGAGGTTATGCTGGATCTCCCCGGCGCCATGGCTGAAGGCTCCAACCCAGTGTCCAAGATGAACCGCCTGCAGCTGGAGGATGAGATAGCCCAGCTGACGCGCCGCCTGCAACTGAGGCAGGAAGCAGTATGGACCTTAAATCTGCAGCGCGCCCAGGAGGGGCCTACATCTGCAGTACCCGCCACACCGGTACCCGCCGCTGCTGCACCAGATCTTTTCCAGGCAGACTCTGTGGAGCCTGCGACCGCTGCCATGCCCCCGACAGCATTAATTATCCCCTCTCTGCCGTTACCACCGGAGGAGCTGTCTGAGGCCTTGGGAGCCGAAGCGGAGGAAGAAGAGCTCCCGTCCGGACCTGACGCGGCCACACAGATCCCTCCAGAGACCCCTGCGGACCCGGAGCTGCCATTGGCTCCACCGCCGTCCCCGGCATCCCACCAAACGGCGTCCACCGCCATTATGTCTGCACCGGTGCAGAGACCATCACTAGCAATCTCAAACAAAAATAACTCTCGTTACCCAGGAGGGTATGTGCACCGTTGTGCCTTTTGTTTCCTATTTTGATCATCATGGTTTAGTTTTGTTTTTCCAGTTGTTGCCCAGTTTCATTGGCAGCCTTCACATTTGAACTGTGGAGATCATGAACACTGAATGATCCAGAACTACAACTTGTACATAGTTTGCACCTCTTTAGGTGCTCTCTCTTGGTTTTACTTAGGACTCTCTTCGTGGAAGAAGAATTACCTCATCATAGGGACATTTCCAGACACATTGGCCGGACCAGTGTCTACTCTTTGCACTTATTGACAACAGAGGTCTGCAAAAAAAAATTTTTCAAGAGCTGTTTTGGTTATTCCACGTAATCTTTATGTTTTTGATTGCGCTGAATCCGAAAATGACCTCCGTTTTGTCATAGGACATCACGTTTTCTGACAATTTAAGTAACTATGTTAAATAAGACAATACCTCAAAATAAATGAAAATAGACTCATAAAATTAATTTTTTATTACAAATGTTTCATGAAAATCATTTTTTTAACTGCAATGAGCTCACTAACACACACTAAAATTGATTCTTCTTCCCTGTGAGCAGGGCTGTGGAGTCGGAGTCGTGGAGTCGGAGTTAGTTTTGGTTGGAGTCGGAGTCAGTAGAAATGTACCGACTCCGACTCCAGCTTTAAAAAAATGTATTAATATTTCATAATTGAACTTTCATATGAATTTTATAAATGTTACTCCAATATATATATATGTTCTATCAAACTATGAACAACAGTGATAAGCAGTTCTGCTGGAGATAGAGACATTTCTTACTTCTTGTGTGTCACTGTTCTCCACTGCCCTTATCTAATCTTATACTTGGTTAACCTCATGCTGCCCCAACCCCCCTACTTACAATGTATGAAACTGAAAGTGAAAATGTGTTGCAAATTCTTAGTAGTAAAGCTCCTCCTCTAGACTAGATCTTACTAGGTGTGCGTCTTCCAAGCATCTCACAGCTGCCTGCTACTCAGAAGAGGAAGACTGTAAGAAGTATTATCCCTTCAACAAACTTTGCATCAGTTAGCTGTGAGTACATGAGGAATAATAACAGTATTACTGACCACTATATCAGTTGTACGACCTGGCAATAATTTTGCACAATTGTTTTTAGGAAAAACAATTGTCATTTGGATTGTGAATGCAGAATTAAAAACCTGAGAATGTCAAAGAAGCATCACATTAAATCAGCTGTATTTGAACATTTCACCATCACTCAAGATAGAAAACATTATGTCTGTCAGTGTATGACAAATGATCCAGAGGAAAACAAATGCTGTGAAGCCAAGATGAGTGCATATTCAGGAAAAGATAAAAATGCTCCTACCAGAGCTTCTAATCTAAAGAGACATTTACAGCGCTTTCATCCAGAAGTACTGAAAGCAGTGGATGAGAAAGACTGCATCCAAACCAATGAACCAGTGCCCAGCTCTTCCAGCCAAACAAAGGAGCAGAGAACTTTGCAGCCATCAGTTGCAAGATATTTTGTCAGTGACAAAGTTACTGTGACAATGACAGTAGATACATTTAAAAAACAGATCATAGAGCTTTTTGTAAAGGATAGTGTGCCTATTTCATTATTTTCACGACCAGCTTTTATGTGTCTGAATGGGGAAATGGCCCGCAAGTTTGGTGTTTCTCTGGAGAGAGAGAGTATTAGAAAATTAGTAATCGAAGAAGCTTTTAAACAAAAGGAAGAACTTAAAAAAACTCTCAAGGGACGCTTTCTGTTTCTTAAAATGGATGCCTGCACACGTCACAGAGTGAACTATTTTGCCATCAATGTCCGATTTGTTTGTGACAAAAATGAAAAAGTTGCCAAGACATTGGCAGTAAAAGACACCAAAGCTCATCACACCAGTGAGTTTCTCCAGGTCTTGGTGGAAAAGGTTCTGCAAGACTATGAACTTAAAAAAGAGCAAGTTCTTTCTGTCGTAACTGACAATGCTTCAAATATGATAAGTACTATTAAGCTAATGAATGAGAGTAATGATGGTGACCACCAGCTAGAAGAACATTCTTGGTCCACAGACACAGAAATGTTTGAAATAGAGGAATACAGTATTGTAACTGAGGAGCAAACTGAAGTTGCTTCAGATGACCGGCAACATGATAGTTTAGATAATCTTGTTGAAACTGTGTCAATATGTTCTTTCATTCATCACATGCGCTGTGTTGTGCATACGCTACAGCTGGCTATAAGAGACAGTCTGCAAGAAGGACATGCTGCTGCACTGATTGGCAAGGTGAGAAAATTGGCTACTGTTGCCAGAACCCCTAAAGTTGACTCAATTTTGAAGAGATGTGCTGGAAAAGGGGCAATTATTGATCAAGCCACACGATGGGGCAGTAATTACTTAATGATTCAGCGCTTGGTTGAACTGAAAACCTTTCTTGTAGACATGGCTAACCCTCAACTGACGCTAAATGAAAGTCAGTGGAATCAGGTGACTGAGCTGGAAAAATTGCTAGAGCACCCATTTACAGTGGCTAAAAAATTACAAGCAGAGGACTTAACTCCAGGTATTTTCTTAAAGGAGTGGAAGAACCTGATGTTTCGCCTGTCCCAAAGAGGAGGGTTAATTGCAAGTGGCATTGCTACATCAATGAAATGGAGAGAGGAGCTACTATTACAAAATAACATTCTTTTGGCAGCTGTTTATGTAGACCCAATGCATCGGATTCTTCTAGATTATCAACAGCTAAGTAAAGGAAAAGAAGCTCTGTTTGAAATAGCAGTAAGGATGAAAGGGTTGCAGAACAGTCAGGAGGAACAAGAAGAATTTGGTCGTCCTGCCACATCTTCACCCTCATGATCAACTGATGAAGAATTTAATTTCGAAAAATATTTGGATCACAAGGACCGTGCAAAGCGTTCCCGCATAGAAGAAGAGTCATCCCCATCAAGGAACACAGCCAGTACATTTCAGCAGAATTTTTCATGTGCACTAAAAGAAATTGAGAAATTTGACCGTTCATCAAAAATAACAGTGCAACAAGCGATTCCTCTGTATCCTGACATTGTCAGAGATGTTGCCCGAGTGGTTACTGCTTTGCCACCAACACAAGTTAGTGTAGAGAGGTTGTTCTCTGCTCTCAAAATAATTAGATCAGATTTGAGGGCATCCATGAAGGAGGATCTGACAGAGGCAATACTTTTTCTGAGGACAAATTTATAGATTTCTTCTTATTAACTGCATAAAAGAACTGCATATTTACTTACAGTTTAGAAAAGTTTATAAAAGTTATTTGCTATATTCTAATTGTATTCTAATAAATGTAGTTTTTGCTCTAAGTGGTCTGATTACTTATATGATGGTGAGAAACTGAATAAGCACGATGTTTAATATTTTACAACAGTAAATTTGTTGTTATGAATTGGCCATTTATGAAGGAGTCGGAGTCGGAGCCGGAGTCGGAGTCGGAGCCGGAGTCGGAGTCGGAGCCTGATAAAATCCAGGAGTCGGAGTCGTAACTGTGGCTTACCGACTCCACAGCCCTGCCTGTGAGGATTCTCTTGGTACATTTACACTTGTGAGTAGCATCTGTAATGTCTCTCTGAAGCATCCAACAGTAGTCTGCCATCATTGTAATGCTCCATCTTCCTGGTATCTTCTTTCCATCTCTTTAATGTCCTGGTGGAATCGTTCACGTTGTTCTTCACTCACAGCTCCCAAATTTTCAGGAAAGTTGTCAAGGTGGGAATGGAGGAAATGCACTTTTAAACTCATCAGGCAACCTAAAGCTTGAAATGCTTTCAGCATTCGTCCAACGATTTTTTTGTTGTCAGGGTCTTTGTTATTGCCTAAAAATTTCTCTGCGACCTCTTTAAATGCAATCCACCCTTCTTTTTGCGGATACGTCATGGTATTGATAAACTCTTGATCAGCTATAAGCCTTCTAATGTCTGGTCCAACGAACACACCTTCCTTCAATTTTGCCTCCGAGAGGCCTGGAAACTTGGTGACCAAGTATTTGAAGAATTCTCCATCTTTTGGAAGTGATTTTACAAATTGCTTCATCAATCCCAATTTGATGTGGAGAGGTGGTAGAAGAACTTTATGGGGAGGAACCACAGTTTCTCAGAGGACATTTTTTTCACCAACTGTGAGCACCCTCAGCTGCCAATTCTTCTCGGTCCAGTGATTTTGTCGGTCTCGACTGTCCTATAGACACAGAAAACAAGGGTATTTGGTATACCTAGCTTGTTGCCCGAGCAGCATGCACAAGGCTTTCAAATCCCAGCACACTTACCAACCATGGTCTTCATATTTAAGTTTACGAAGAACCAATTCCAAGTTCTCGTAGGTTTCCTTGAGGTGTACGGAATGACCTACAGGGATGGAAACATAAAAACCACCGTTGTGGAGTAAAACTGCTTTGAGACTTCTTTTTGAAGAATCTATAAAAAGACGCCATTGCGCTGAATCATATTGGATTTTTATTTGACCCATCAAACCTTCGACATCGATGCAATAAATCAACTTATCTTCCTGGGCAAAGTAAGGAACGAACTCTTCTTCACGATGTCTGAACCATGAAAAAGACACTCCTGGCAACCAGGGCTGTGGAGTCGGTAAGCCAAACCTGTGACTCCGACTCCGACTCCTCAATTTCCCTTACACCGACTCCGACTCCAACTCCGACTCCGACTCCACGACTCCGACTCCCACACATATTGCTTATATTTAAGTGAAAAATTTATTGTAGTACAATGTGAACCTCAGACATTTAATCATTTTTATGATCCAATAATCAAGATATTTAGATAGAACAGAATATATATTGGTGTACTACCCGGTTTTCATTCTTTTTGGTACAGATACGATATGGATAGACAGATATGGATAAATAGATAGATAGAGCAGATTTCTAATCTGCTTTTGCTATTGAAAACATTATCTATGAGCTCAAAAACCTTTCAGGTGATGCAGTTTTTTTAAAAAGATGATCAGCTTTTGCAGCTGAAAAACGTATCCTCAAAAAACACAGGAAAAACGCTGTGTGTGAATGTAGCCTTAGATCAGGAATATAACAGCCATTTATAGGACATTTCATAACTTTCCCAAACTCCTATGAAAAAATATTCAGCACATCCTGCATTGAATTACTGTACCCAATTTATTATATATTTTAGGAGTCGGAGTCGGTCCATTTTACACCGACTCCGACTCCGACTCCACCAAAATGAGCACCGACTCCGACTCCACGACTCCGACTCCGACACCACAGCCCTGCTGGCAACAATAAATTCTTGCTTTTGAGCCTTGATCCGAGTAACTCAGCGGCATCTTTGGGAAGATTCAAGTCTCTTACCAAATCATTCATCTCCTCCTGGGAAAACAATTTTGGTCTTATATCATCTTCAAAGTCAGAACTTGATTCATCATTTGGTTCAGGTATGACTCCACCTTCATCGGAGCTAGTTATCTCTTCCAAGGTAGCAGGGGCCTTGGGTACTGGTATATCTGTGCCATGGGGGATGGGATGGGATGAATTGCTGAGTGAATATTGGGGTATGAAATGGAATGCTTCCATTTTGAATTATACCCTTTCACATTGCATGAACAAAACTAACAATCATCACTATGATTCTTTTGCTCTCACCATACCATAGGAATCCCATAGCGGAAAGCTTTTTTCTTACCCTTGAACCAATTTCGGAGGTCCTCAACACACCGTTTGCACACTTTATGAGGCGCCCAAGCTTTATCTTGATCTCCAAGCTTTAGTCCGAAATATGCAAAGTATACTTTTTTCACAAAGTCTGTAATATTCAACTATTGCTTCAACACTGTATATTCACCACAAATGTAACAGAAACTGTCAGGCGAATTAATACACTTCTGCTGAGCCATAATGCTAATTTTGGGAAACACGGTTGAATATGATGAGCTATCACGAACTGAGATTAAAAAGTGTGAACAGGCGAGAACCAAGATAAAACAATTGAAACAAGCCCGGGCATGTCAGAGCCCGCTCATTCAGCTTGCAACATGTTGATGCTGGTTTCATTAGCTCACTCTGCAAGTTCTTTTCTATGAAAGTTATATTTTTTTGGCATTGTACAGTATATCTTCAATGCATTGATGTGAATTAATTAATAGTAATTTTGACTTTCAATACCCTAAGATATATAAAAAAAACAAAAATTGATAAAAATTTACTAAATTTGAAGAGAATTTTGCATTTTGTGGCAAATCCTGATGTCCAATACTTTTTTTCGCTTTCAGCACACCAAAATACATGGAAATTAGATGAAAATAATCAAACAGCTTTTTAGTCACAGACCTGTGCAATGGTTAACATATTTTTGAAACAGAAAGCTAGAAAGTGATAATGTTCAATGACAGATTTTATAGGGTATAATTGAGAAAGGAATACAGTGAATGTTTTACAAATGTAGAAGTATAGTAAATGGTATACTAAAGAAATTTTGAAGTACAAATCCCTTGAATGTGAATAAAGAATTGAAGTTACAGGTGATGAACCAGAAACCAGCGGTTGTCATGTAAGGAAGCAAGTAGAAAAATGTGTAAAGTAACAGAAAAGAGATGTGTTGCTAGAAAATGTGAACTGATGTTGGACATTGAGTTTGCTTCCATAGCACTTTAAATTAGGTAGCAAAATTTTGAATTTAGATAGCTAGCTAAAACTGTTTGCAAAGTTCAAGAAACCGTGCCTTCCACATTGGGAAGTTTAGTATAAGAAATGTTTATTCAGCATTACAAAATTTTGTATGTTCCTGTATTGTCAACTTTGTTTACCTTGCAGCCCCGCGGACGTGCTGTGTTTAACAGGGGGAATGTGGCGCCCCTGAGGGTTCAGTTGCCACAGAGGTACTGCACCTCCTCCTGAGGTGTGGTGCCCCACCATCCAGGTAAGTTGGAGGCTCCTGACCACATTCCAACACCTGCACCCATCATCACAAAGTAGTGTTGCAAAGCCACATTGCGGCTCCCTGCTTGGAGTGTAGCAGAGCACCATTGGTGGCTCCCTGCTTGGAACATGAAACGTGCTGGGAGGTGGGTGGAGTTAGAATACATAAAAGAGTGGGAAGGTTTAGAAGATGAGTTCAGTTCAGTTCAGTTGAGTGGAGAGAGTGAGGAGTGAAGATCCCTGGGAGAGGGATGGAGGAAGGAGGTGCTGCAGCAGATCTCAGTGACCTGGGTCTGCTGGCACGGAAAAGGAAAGAAAGAGAGACATTGAACAGAAACCTGATCTTCCATGGCACGGAAAGACTAGTACGGAACGTAGGAGTAAAAGGAAATAGAGGACGTGGGTTAGAAGAGAACCCTGCCTAGAAGTTCTAAGCGCAAGGCCGGGGCCCCGGTCCCCGAGGTTGTATGGATACTAAGGGTCCTACAGCAGACACCGGTGGAGTAGTGGGCTGTAAATGCACTACTCCCATCTAAGACTTGGGGGCACAACAGCAACTTGGATAGTGAGCCGGGACTTAGGAGTAAGGAGTCCCCGAAGCAGGCTACAGCTGTCTGCCGTACAAGTATAGTTCTTGGGAATATCTGTCAGGAGGAACTCCAGTGTAACTCAGTACTAGGAGTACTTCACACCAAAGGCGCTATAAGAGGAGACGTTCAGAAAGGCACATGTTGGCGGAGTGTTGGAAGGGAGCATTCCATCTGACCTGGAGGTTGACTGAGTCCCTGACCCAGAGGACACAGCACGGAGGCAGGCACCTGTGTGTACTACAGACTGAGTAAATCTTTGGAACTACAAGCCCTGGTGTCCTCCATTTATTCCTGTGCCAACACACCCTGTACCGCTACATCTGGGTACCCGCTTCTACACTGCCTGCACCTCGCCTCTATCCGTACATCTACACTGCCCTGGAACTACAGCTCCACCTGTGGGAAGCTTCACCATCTTGGCTGCAACACACCACCAGCCCCAGAGGATCTGCATGCAGCGTCGGCTTAACATCTCACTTGCCGAACACCACAGGTGGCGTCACGAACTATTCATTCAAACAATTACATTTCACCATTTCAATTCCCCCATTACTTGGGCGCCCAGGGCCACGGACCGGGTCACCACTGCTGTGACACATCCCGCTGATACCGGCCCGGTACCGAGTACCCCACAGCCCTGGGAGGGTGATCCATAACCCCCCTCTGAGTCTTCTTGTGCATCACCCCCTTACACAAACCTAACACCATCTGTAAAAAAAAAGCTGAAGTTGAAAAGACGATGGCTTCTACAAATGAACAATGATCCTAAACACACATTTAAATTAATCATAGACTACCTCAAAAGGCACAAGCTTAAGGTTTTTCAATGGCCCTTGTAAATTTGTGGCTAGACCTAAAAAATTGTACTTATTTTGATCTGTAAGATTATCAAAGCTATACTTATAAGTAGATGGCATGAATGGACAAATAGAGCAGTCATCGAAAGCATGTGAACCTTAAAGGGAAAAACACCTTCCACCACAGGCAACATACCAGATGGAGACCCAACTTGGAGTCTCCACATTTCAGGGAACAGCCAGATGCACTTATCCATCAGGACACCACCAGCAGCGCTAAAGAAAGACACATTATGAGAGAACGCTGGCTACCAGACATGACAAAACCTCCAAGACATGACAGGTGAGCTCAGGCCACGCTTACATTTTTGAAGAACAAAGTACAAAAGGGTCCAAACCTTCTATGATGGCATTGATATTCAGCTCCAGATACTCCTGCACCATCCTCATCAGTCGTTCGCAACATGTCAGACTTGTGCTCTGTTCTACTGGTGCATTGGCACGGACACATTTCTAAAAAATGTGTGAAATAACTCACAGAAATTGCTTTTGACACTTACACTGCTGCTGCTATCGTTTTTGTGATAATGTTTTAACGTTCCCAGGGTTGGATGTCTGGAAACAGGATGCACACTGTGTGCCTTACTGCTGTTTTGGGGAAAACCACTCTTAAGATTGCCTACAAGAGTGTTTCGATAATGCAGTGTGCACGCATGCCTGTAAGGGGAAAGCATCTGGCTAAATTTACTCTTGTACCATGAAAGTACAAGAGTGGCAACCCAGTATTCAGCATTATTTCTAACCCTAAGAATATGGGTACTATTTTTAAGATAGTGCAGCAGGAAGGCGTTCATGTGTCGGGAGCTTCCACAAGGTCTAAGTCTATGGTGTGTTGGGGGCAGGGTAATGCACTACTTCTGGGGTGGCATTTTTAGGCTGAGAAAGGAACAACAACCATTGACCTGCCATGAAATTATGTATCTATTCCATCTATTCTGAGGGTTCTAGCTGTGAATTTACTGTACTTGACTGCTGAAAATTCCTGGTTCTTTTGATACGTGTGCAAGAAAAAAAAACAGACAGCATATGCATGGTCTGTGTGCCATACATTTTTTCCTTACACCTATTGAATTGCATTGACCAGTCTTGTCTGATATACACGACCATACACAGCATCCTGCAAAAACCTGCAAATTTTTCTTTAACCGATTGCATTTGAGGAAAAACTCACAGAACACCATTGAGTTATTGAATAACATTGGTCAGAGTGCAATGCAATTTTTTATTTCCTCGCATTGCACTGGTTCGATTTATACATTAATGTGAGAGAGTCACATCGTCCAGCATAGTGCATTGCCTCACTGAATAACATTAGTGTAACTGCACTGCAATTTTTTATTGCATTGCACTCAGCATATTAATACACAAGTGGAAGTGAATCGAATGCTCTACAAATCTGACCTTTATGGAAAAGTGGCAAGAAGTAACCTATTTTTGAAAGCAAGCCATAACAAGCCCTATTTGCAGTTTGCAAAAAGCCATATGGGGAGACAACTAGCATGTGGAAGAAGGTGCTCTGCTCAGGAGGTGCTCAGACCAAAGTAGAACTTTTTGGGCTTAATGTAAAAAACTGTGTGTGGTGAAAAACTAATACTGAACATCACCCTGAAAAACCAACCTCACCATCAAACAAGGTGGTGGCAGCATCATGCTGTGGGAATGCTTTTACGCAGCAGGGACAAGGAAGCTGGTCAGAGTTGAAGGTAACATGGATCGAGCTAAACACAGGGCAATACTGAAAAAAAACCTATTAAGGACTATCATTACACCGTTGCCTCTACCTTGTGCCAGTTGTCACACTGATTGCCCATCCACTCCAAAATTCAATGTAAACTTATTACCTTCACCCACAAAGCACTCCACAGCTCAGCACCATCCTACATCTCCTCCCTCATCTCAGTCTACTACCCTAGGTTAACATCCTCAATAATAAAAACCTCCCACTCCCATCTCCAAGACTTTTCACGTGCTGCGCCAATTCTTTGGAATGCACTACCCAGATTAATTTGATTAATCCCCAATACCCACAGTTTTAAGCGTGCACTAAAAAGGTATTTCTTCAGACTGGCCTACTGCCTCAACACATTAATCTAACTATCCATGTGTTGCTCATTCACAATTTTTACCAAAGCCAGGTTCCTTGCATCATGTTCTCATACGCCTTATGCATTTAATAGCCGTCTGTGTCTGTACTTGTAAGTATTCTGGCTGATAACCGGTTCATGCAGCATTACATGAACACCCGATTTCCTACCTTATTGCTGGTTCGAACACCGAAAGCAATTGTTACCATCCACCTTTCGTGTCTCCCCTATTTCCTCATAGATTGTAAGCTTGCAAGTAGGGCCCTCATTCTTCTTAGTATCTGTTGATCTATGTGTTTATTGTTATGCTTAATGTCTATTGTCTGTACAAGTCCCCTCTAAAATATAAAGTTCTGCGGAATATGTTGGCATTATTGAAATAAAATTATTATTATTATTAAGGACTGCAAAAGACTTGAGAATGATAGGTTCATATTAGGACAACGACCCTAAACATACTTCCAGAGCTACAATGGAATGGTGTAAAGCAAATCATATTCATGTGTGTGAATGGCCCAATCACAAGTCCAGACAGAAATTCTATTGAGAATCTGTGGCAAGACTTGAATATTACTGTGCATAGACTCTTCCAGCCAGTCTTACTGGGCTAAAGCAATTGTGCAAAGAAGAATGGGCAAAAATTTCAGCCTCTTGATTTGCAAAGCTGATAAAGACATATCTCAAAAGAGCTGCAGCAGTAATTGCAGATAAAGATGATATTATTGAGCATTGACTCAGAGGGGGCTGAACACAAATGCATGTCACAATTTTTAGATTTATATTTAAAATTATTTAGAAAGCCAGATATTTCATTTATATTTCACAAATGCTTCCTACTTTGTTTTGGTATGCCACATAAAAGCTCAATAAATACTTTTAAGTTTGTGGGTGTAACTAGAATAAAATGTTAAAACGTTCACGGCCATGAATACTTTTTCAACACACTGTACATTTGTACATTCTACTGCAAATTCACTTGAAAGTTACAGTTTTCTATAGATCTTTATGAGTACCGGCTGTCATATCCTATCTTATTAATGGGGAAATCTGTGATCACTGAACACAGGTTTTACTCCTGAATTGAAAAATTGTGAGAGTAAATGTTCAGGGCAGGAGGAGAAAGAAGCATATTTCTTTGATAAGATATTTTACGAAGTTTCCCATTTCCAAGTGTACCTTTGACTTATGGAAAAAAAAATATTCAGATGACGGTTACTCTTTAAATAAATGTTTGCTCAGAGAGATAAACAACCTCAGGCATACAAGCTGACTGTCATATTTCATCCTTCATGCAGAACAGGCTTACTGCTGACTTATCAGCCATTAGAATGCTTTTTTACTACACTGATAGTGTTCACCAATCCCAACTAAAGGTAATGAATATCAGCTGCTATTGGATGTAAACAGTGAGTGGAACTACACCTCTTTGTCAAAGGCTACGTGCACACATTTAGCATATGGTCAGTATTTTACATCAGTATTTCTAAGTAGAGTTGAGCGAAACGGGTCGAAAAATGTCAAAAGTCACCGTCTTTTGGCAAAGTTGGGTTTCATGAAACGAAACCCAACCCTAGGATGAGTTCGGCCACGAGGTCGGCGACTTAAGTGCCAAAGTCGCGTTTCAAAAGTTTGTTTTGCGCTCTTTTTCAGGCAATCAGGATCCACGGACACTGTGGGCAACGTGATGACATAGGAAGGCGTCACCACCATCTTTCAGAAGGGCATGCAAGTGATTGGCTTGCTTTGGTGGGCGTCACAGGGGGTATAAAAGGGCGTGCACGCCGACCGCCATGTTACTCATGCTGATCTCAGAATAGGGAGAGCTCTTGCTGCTGCTGATTTTGTAGGGAGAGCGTTAGGCAGGGAAGAAGACACCCAAAACTGCTTCTGCTGCTAGCGATTTTGCCTGTACAACACACCAGTCACTGTGTGTGCAGTGCAAGTGGAGGCTATATTTTGCTGGATCAGCGGTGTTGGTTGTTAGGCTGCCTTCTAAGGCTTCCTGACGGCTGCATTGCTGTTTACCCACTGCTCTGCAAACTGCTTTTTTAAAAGCAATCCCAATTTTTTTTTTTGTCCTGGTGAGGTACTGAGCGTGCATTTTTTCACACCATACAGCGGTGCACACTCCTCACACAGTACCGTGTAACGGCTGTTATCACAGCCACAGTGAAGCTATCAGTGTGTCACTCTGTAAGGCTAAGTCGAGGACATGTTCCGTTCTTACAGACCTGCACCTTCTAGTTTTGTCTAGCTTTCAAACAGTTAAATATATTTGCTGTTTGATCACATTCAAAACTATAGAGAGACAGCGTGTGTCAGTCCGTATACTTAAAAAACACGGAGCTTGACAATTTTACGTACACCGGACAGCCGTGTACGTGCACGCTCCTCTCTCAGTACCGTGTAACGGCTGTTATCACGGCCACAGTGAAGCTATCTGTGTGTCGCTCTGTAAGGATAAGTCGAGGACTTGTTCCGATCTTACAGACCTACACTCTAGGGAGATTCCTATTCTGCCCTACTCTATATACACCTTGTAGTTTGTCATACACTAGCCAATTTCTGCCTGTGACATAGCGCTGTGATATTCACTGGGCCTCACACAATCCAAAAGTGTCCAGTGTCCACAAGTGTGTGCTGAAATTCAAAATCTCCGTTATCCTCTATTCACATTTTTCACACCTGCGACATTAAGCCTGTGACATGGCGCTGTGATATTCAGTGGGCCTCACACAATCCAAAAGTGTCCAGTGTCCACAAGTGTGTGCAGAAATTCAAAATCCCCGTTATCCTCTAGTGACATTTTTCACACCTGCAACATCGAGCCTGTGACATAGCGCTGTGATATTCAGTGGGCCTCACACAATCCAAAAGTGTCCAGTGTCCACAAGTGTGTGCAGAAATTCAAAATCTCCGTTATCCTCTAGTGACATTTTTCACACCTGCGACATCGAGCCTGTGACATAGCGCTGTGATATTCAGTGGGCCTCACACAATCCAAAAGTGTCCAGTGTCCACAAGTGTGTGCAGAAATTCAAAATCTCCGGTATCCTCTAGTGACATTTTTCACACCTGCGACATCGAGCCTGTGACATAGCGCTGTGATATTCAGTGGGCCTCACACAATCCAAAAGTGTCCAGTGTCCACAAGTGTGTGCAGAAATTCAAAATCTCTGTTATCCTCTAGTGACATTTTTCACACCTGCAACATCGAGCCTGTGACATAGCGCTGTGATATTCAGTGGGCCTCACACAATCCAAAAGTGTCCAGTGTCCACAAGTGTGTGCAGAAATTCAAAATCTCCCCTGTCCTATAGACACCTTGTACCTTGTTTTACATTACTATATAGTTTGTTGGATTTTGTCTACATTTCTACCAAAAACGAGGAAGGCTAGTGGAAGAGGCCGTGGAATTGGGCGGGGGTTGGCAGCTGGTAATGATGGTGGATCTGATGGTAGTGGCAAAAGCAATATAGGACCGAATGCAGGAGGTGTTGAGCCTGCGTCATCATCTGGCTCCACAAGGCCTCGAAGGCTTAGTTTTCTAGGAGTTGGCAAACCGCTTTTAAAGCCAGAGCTTCAGTTAAAAGTTTTGTCTTACATTGCTGAATCAGCCTCCAGCTCTATCGCCTCCTCTTCTGAAGTTGTAAAAAATAAAAGCACTGAGTCGTCATTGGAGGCTCATGTTCATAAACCACACCTTTCCTTGTGTCCTTCACCCCAACCAAGATTGAAGGATGACGCAGGCCATACTACTGATTACTCTATGGAGCTGTTTTCACATACCATGCCTTGATTATCAAGTGAAATGGTGAATTACCCAGGCCAAGATGAATCTGACATGGAGTGCACTGATGCACAGCCACTAATAGATGATTCTGCTGGTACATTCACTCAGAGCACTACATTGTCCTCGCAGTGTACAGAGCCAGATTCTGACCCTGATGATACTCAGGTTCCCCTTCCCGCACACTATACCACCATACACGGTGACACAGAGGAAGGTGCACATGACATTGAAGAGGAGGTGATGGATGACCCAGTTGTTGACCCAGATTGGCATCCATTGGGGGAAGAGGGTGCTGCTTCCAATAGCTCAGATGAGGAGGAGGAGCATCCACAGCAGACATCGACATCGCAACAGCTGTTATCTGGCAGGCCCGGAGCACTCCAAAGACAGGTTCCAAAAATCAAAAGAGTTGCTGGACAGCTTGTCCAGAGGGTCAAAATATCACAGCGTGCTAGGCCGCAAAATGTCTGCCAAAGTAGGAAGAGTGCAGTGTGGCACTTTTTTGAACAAAATCCTCATGATCAGGCCAAGGTTATCTGTAAGAAGTGCGCAAAGACCTTTAGCCGAGGGAAAAATCTGAAAAATTTGAATACCAGTTGCATGCTTAGACATTTAACCAGCATGCACTTGCAAGCGTGGACACAACACCAAACCTTAAATACCACATGTGCAACTGATCACAAAGAAGGTAGTCAGCAACGCTACATTGTTTCCCCCACTGTAAGCCCACCGGTTAGCACAGCAGCAAATGTTGAGGTGTCGATGCAAGGCTACAGCAGTCAGGGAATCCCACTGTTATATCAACGAAAGACTGAATCTAGGCCATCAGAAAGAACACCAACTCCATCACCATCATCAACCCTCTCTCAGTCCGCCCTGTCCACCGCTACTTCCACCATATGCAGCTCTCAAGTCCAGCTCACCCTCCCAGACACTATGAGTAGGTCAATAAAGTACTCAGTCTCTCATCCGCGTACACTGGGTTTGAACGCCCACATTGCCAAACTAATCTCGTTAGAGATGATGCCCTATCGGTTGGTGGAAAGCGCAGCTTTCCGCAAACTCATGGCCTATGCAGTACCACGCTATGACCTACCCAGTCGCCACTTCTTCTCTCGCAAAGCCATCCCAGCCCTCCACCATCATGTGAAAGACCGCATTGTCCATGCACTCAAGCAGTCAGTGAGTGGAAAGGTGCACCTCACAACAGATGCATGGTCCAGTCGGCATGGCCAGGGCCGTTACGTGTCCATCACTGCGCACTAGGTTAATGTGGTGGATGCAGGGTCCACAGGGGACAGCGGTGGTGGGACAGTGCTGCCTAGCCCACCATATAGGAAACAGTTTGCTGTAGGCATTTGATCCTCCTCCTCCTCCTCCAGAAGCGAAAGCTCTTCCACAGAGCGCAGTCGTACGAGCACTCCATCTGCAGCTGCCACTGTTGCACACGATGTGTCCCCCTATCGAGCAGCTAGTGGAAAGCGTCAGCAGGCTGTGTTGCAGATGATGTGTTTGGGTGACAGACACACCGCCGAGGTGCTTGGTGAGTACTTTCAGCGACAAACTGAGTCATGGCTGGGAAGTGTGCATCTTGAGGCAGGCAATGTAGTTAGTGATAACGGCCGTAATTTTGTGGCAGCCATAGCCCTTTCAAAACTCAGCCACATACCTTGCTTGGCTCACACCTTGAACCTGGTGGTGCAGTGCTTCCTCAATAATTATCCGGAGTTAACAGCCCTGCTCCGGAAGGTGCGAAGACTGTGCGCGCACATCCGCTGGTCGCCTGTACACTCCATTCGTATGCAGAAGCTGCAGCGATTGCTCCACCTTCCCAACCACCGCCTCATTATCGACATTGCAACAAGGTGGAACTCCACCCTGCACATGGTTGAGCGGCTGTGCGAGCAGAGGCAGGCCATAATGCATTTGTGGGAGGATACACGGCCAGGCACTTTGAGAGCAGACATGGAGTTGACAGGTGTGCAGTGGTCGAAGCTGAAAGACCTCTGTAAAGTCCTTCAGTGTTTTGAGGAATGCACACGGCTTGTAAGCGCAGACGATGCCATCCTAAGCATGAGCATCCCACTTAAGCGTCTGCTCATGCAAACTTTGACACACCTTAAGGAGCAGGCGTCTGCAGCCAATGTTGGCGAGGAGGAAGAGGTGGAGGGAATCCTTGATGACATTCAGCCATTGTCTGCTCAGGGACCTCTCCTGGACGAGGTGGAGGAAGAAGAGGAGGAGGAGGATGATGATGGGGATGATTACTTAGGGGAGGAGGATGCATCTCGTGGGGCAAGTGAAAATGTTGGCGTGGCAAGGTCTGGTACAGGGTTTGTGCGTGACTGGAGGGATGTGGATTTGCCAGAAAGTGCTCCTCCACCCAGCACTTGCAGTGCATCATTGACACCGGGAACATTGGCCCACATGTCAGGTTATGCCTTGCAGATCCTAAAAAGGGGCCCACGCATTGCCAAAATGATGAACGATGACTACTGGTTGGCCAGCATCCTGGATCCACGCTATAAAGGCAAATTACAAAACATCATGCCACAGGAGAACCTTGACCTAATATTGGCTACTAAACAAGCAACTCTGGTTAACCGGTTGGTTGAGGCATTCCCAGCTCACAGCAGCGGTGATGGTTCTCACATGAGCCGTACGGGCCGGGGGCAGCTTGGCAGAGGTGTTCGTGGTGCACGTTGCAGAAGTGGCGTTGGAGACAGGGGTTTCATGACAATGTTGTGGACTGATTTTTCATGGACCGCTCACACAACTAGTAATACTGCATCGATGGAAAGTGACAGGAGACAGCAGTTGTCAACTATGGTTAACAACTACTTTTCCTCCCATATCAATGTTCTTCCGCACAGGTCATTCCCCTTTGACTATTGGGCCGCTAAACTGGACACCTGGCCTGAATTGGCACAATATGCCTTACAGGAGCTCGCTTGCCCAGCTGTAAGTGTGCTATGGGAAAGAGTCTTCAGTGCAGCTGGATCAATCCTGACAGAAAAAAGGACCCGTCTGTCAACCCAAAATGTGGATGATCTAACCTTCATTAAAATGAACTATGCATGGGTTTCCAAGGATTTTGTCCCACCTTCCCTTGATGACACATAGGTTGCCAGAAAAATGGCTTGCTTTGGTCCTCCTCCTATTCCGCGAACTTGACCTATTTCGCCTTTTGCAGCAGCTGAATGACCCACATCTACATATGCCACTTTGTAAACATCCCTAAGTGGGCGGCCCCCCCCCATGGCCGGGGTCACCACCTAGCGCACAAAACCGTGCGAGTGCCGTTGCCCTGGACAGGTGGGTAGGCCGACTCTTGGGCGCGGGCACTGGCATAGGGTCCCTCATAGTGCAATCAAGTGTCTCTGACAGTGGTGGTGCACACCCGCCGTCAGACACACCGCCGTACTATGAGGGGCCCAGTGCCAGTACCGACGCCCACGAGTGTGCCCCCGTTGCTTGGGCAGGGCCCCGGCATTTGCAATGTTTACCTCTCCCTTCTCCTCCGCTGTGTAGTCTGGGCTGTCAAATCCTTCACTGGGACTGCCACTACAAATTGATTGAACTGAAAGATGATGGTTAAGATGTAGCTATGCCCTGTCCTGCTGGCCGGGCTCTAGCTCCAGATGATCAGTGGCTTCCATTTCTTATGGACGTCGACTCACAATTACATGCAGTGGTGGTTTATCATCAGCTTTCACAGTTTTCCTACTCACAAATGTGTGACATTACGGCGCACATTTCAAAATGTGCCCTCTCATGCCAATCAAATAGAATCGCCTACGGCCTGTGGCTTCTGTCTTTTGCACTCCAAAATTGGGTGACAGATCATGATAGCCAGTGAGCCCCATGTTTACATCGCTCCCTGTGATAAAAATTGGATTGAGATGAGTAACAGTGATGGAATCAACAGAAGTGCGATACAGCAAGACTTTATTCACAAAAAAATGTTTTCACTGTCTCAACACACAAATTAATTGAGGGTCAGCATCGCCTATGAGAATTGTGACCGAAGTTTTTCCCGTGAATAATAATTCCTAGATTTCTGCACTCAATAGCCTTTATGTCACTAATTGTATGCATCTCATTTCCTATTGCGGAGAGGCTGGACTGTATTACTGAGACAGAAATATACCGTATATGAAGATTTTAAAATAACACCAAAAGTATATAGTTGTGTACGCCTCAAATGCATTTCCTTTTTTCCACTTTTTAGATTCCTGTGTAATCCATACTGAGAACACGGAGATTTTACATGTTTAAACTATGCTATATATACCTGCTATCCAGTGATAAAGTACCCTTTCTCAACTTTGTACAATCTGGTCAAATCCATACTGGGCCTGAGAACATCTGAGTCTGCCTCCTGATCTATAGACATATATTTTTAATGTGTAAACTAGGCTATATACGTGTTATCCGGTGAAACTGTACCCTTTATCAACTTTCTACAATGTTGTTGAATCCATACTAGGCCTGAGAACGGCTGCCGAGCTGTTAAGCAAGCTACAGCACCTGTGGTTTGGACACGTAAATTTTTCAGGAATGACGGTTAGGCCTAACTCCGGAATTGCGGTTGACCTGAACTTACTAGGAAATCATTGTTCGCGGGGAATAATCTGAATCCCAGATCCCCATCACTAACGGAGTTCAGCAGGTTATCTGCACCTGTAAGCGACAAAAGCTGGTCCTTTCAGTGTAGCGTGCATGCAGCCCCGGACATGTACTGGAATGCTAGACCTGTTATTGCTCGATCTCACGTGCCACAGCCTCGCGTATCCCTCTAAAAAGCTTGAAGCGTACTGCGGGGCCATGCCGGAGTCTCGGTCGTTAACGGAATAAAGCTGAGAAATCGCTAGTACAACTACAAACGGACATACCACACCACACACAGAATTGACAAAGCTTGCAATCTGTTCATCTTTTCTGCAGCTTGTATGGTAGTGGTTTCCCGGGTGCAGTCCAATTAAGCCACAGGCTCCACTCCTGGTGGTGCCCTTTTGGACATTCCTTTAAGGTTCAGCTTTGCAATTCTACTGCCCCCGGAAACCAAAAACTTTGACTTCAGGGACGCTGTTTGGAGGTTCGTGGGAATAACGCCACCCGATCAGCAGTCAGCATATGGGTCGCCCTCCTAGGGCTGTGGGGTACTCGGTACCGGGCCGGTGTTAGTGGGATGTGTCACAGCAGCGGTGACCCGGACGGTGGCCCTGGGCGCCCATGTAAATGGCGTGGTATAATGGTAAAGAGTTTATGTAGATAGTTTGACGCCACCTGTGGTGTTCGGCAACATAGATGTTAGGCCGACGCTGCATGCAGATCCTCTGGGACTGATGGTGTTGTTGCAGCAAAGATGGTGACGCTCCCCACAGGTGGAGCTGGAGTCCCAGGGAAGTGTAGATGTAGTGATGGGGGAAAGGAACAGGCGGTGTAGGTGCTGGTACCCAGATGTAGCGGTGCTGGAATAACTGTAGGACACCAGAGCGTGCAGTTCCAAAGCTTTACTCACAGTCTGCAGGTTACACAGATGCCTACCTCCGTGCTGTGTCCTCCGGGTCAGGACCTCTGCCAACCTCCGGGACCAGAATGGAAAGCTCCCTTCCAACACTCCACCAACATGTACCTTCCTGAATGTCTCCTTTCTAGCGCTTGTGGGGGAAGCACTCACAGGACCGTGGTTCACTGAAACGCCTCCTGTCTAACAGATGTTCCTCAGACTTTACTTGTATGGCAGACAGCTGTAGCCTTTTCCTTCTGCCTCGCACACGTTGATGCTGGGGCCTCCGAGCCTTAGTTGGGTACAGAGCATTTATAGCTGCTACTTCCCCCGGTTTCTTCTGCAGGAACGTCAGTGTCCCTACAAACTCGGAGACCGGAATCCGGACCATGCGCTCCAGCTAGGAGTGAGCCTTAACTCTGCTCATCCTCCAGCTCCCCTTCTCACGTCCACACACTTCCCCTTCCCTGCACAGAGTGCCCTAACTTACTTCCTCCCGACCACAGAGAGCAGCTCCTCAGCAGTCAGGTTCAGAGGTCTCCCTGCTGGCCTGGAGTGGGAAATGTGTTGTGTGTTGGTTTCACTGCTAGAGAGATCCTTCGTTGCTCCCAAGCTTGACAACACACTCCCTAGGAGGAAGGCAATGCCACAGTGGTGACCGTACTCTTGGGGACGCCACAAGTGCACTGAGGCCCAGCCACTGCTGGATGATGCTGCTGGTACATTGACCCAGACCACTACATTCCACTCGCACTCTACACAGCCAGAATCTGACCCAGAGGAAACTCAGGTTCCCCTTCCCGCATACTATACCACCTTACACGGTGACAAAGAGGAAGGTGCAGATGAAAGTGCAGGTTCCTTGAGCAGGTGGGGGGGCATACTCATGGGCGATGGCACTGGCACAGGGCACCGCATAGTACGCAAAAGTGTCTCTGCCGGTGGGAGGGCCTAAACAGCCAAGTGCAGTGAGATGGAAGATGGAGACGACAAGGAGTTCAGAGTAGTGCAGGGATTCCCTAGCAAGGAGACTTATGTAATTGTTTTCAATGTTGGGACAGCAATTTTTGGGGAGCACTATACTCTGGTGAATGATATATGGGGCCCACCATACACTGGAGCATTCCAAAGGTGGACATCAGACACTGGAGCAGCATTTATAGGGCCCATTATACACTAGAGCAGTAGAAATGGGGCCCATTATATATGGAGCATTATTTGGGCCCATAAGACAGTGGAGCTTCATCCATTGGGACCAACATATACTGTAGCATTATGTGGAGCTCATCATATACGGTTTGAAACATTATATGGGAATAATGATTCCGTATGGAGAAATATATGGGCCTCATTACTCTGTATAGCGCACTAAGCGCTGGCCATAATACTGTATGGAGTTATATACTGTCTGTTTTTGGAGGTATTGGAGAATTTAAAATGGATATCAGTCATGAGATGTAAGAAGTGAAGTATTTTTCATTGTACTATACTGCTATTTCTCTGCCGTATCGGAGCATCATGAGTTGTGGTATGTGTTAAAGGGGCGCTCTTTGGCCCTGGGCCCACGAAAACCTGGAGTCAGCCCTCCCCCCCACAACTGTAGCCAAATAACCCCCATTTTTCAGTGCGTAACTAGTATTATGAAGTTAATTAAGGTTGACAAGCTTCAGTAGCAAGAATTTATGCTTTTGGCATTCAAATGGGCACTGTTGGTGTGTTTCCTGTCCTCCTCTCACTGCCGACTTTAATTCTCCATTGACTTACATTGGGTTTCGTGTTTCGGGACGACCCCGACTTTTCCCTATAGTCGGCCGATTTTGCTCGACCCGACTTTTGGAAAAGTCGGGTTTCATGAGACGAAACTCGACCCTAAAAAAACAAAAGTCGCTCAACACTATTTCTAAGCCAAAATCAGCAGTGGGTCAAAAATACAGAAGTGGTGACGTGTTTCTTTTATATTTTTCTTCTAATTGTTCCATTCCCGATTTTGGCTCACAAATAGTCTATAAAATACTGAATGTGTGGACATGGCCAAACTGTTAGGTGGTCACTCTCTGATACTGCAGAACAGCTCCATTCTTTTGCATAGAAGTTTTTCTTATATACTGCTCAAAAATATAAAGGGAACCCTAGACACTCTCACTGAGCAGACACATGGATGTTAGTGACCTTCCTATGATTTCTACCTGTTTATCCCATTGGTACAACAGCAGGAGAAATTGAATCACAATCAGTGTTGATCTCACACAAGTGTGACTGACTTGGAGTTACATTTTGTTGTTTAAGTGTTCCCACTATTTTTTTCAGCAGTATACTGTATATAGATGAACAGATTATCAATATCAGGGTTGTGGAATACTCCATTTAACTTTACATATAAAATTATTTCCATTGATAACACAAAAGAGCATGTTAAAATATAGTTAACCCCTTTACCCCCAAGGCTGGTTTGCACGTTCATGACCGGGCCAATTTTTACAATTCTGACCACAGTCCCTTTATGAGGTAATAACTCTGAAACGCTTCCATGGATCCTGGTGATTCTGACATTGTTTTCTCGTGACATATTGTACTTCATGTTGGTGGTAAAATTTCATTCATATAACTTACGTTTATTTGTGAAAAAAACGGAAATTTGGCGAAAATTTTGAAAATTTCGCAATTTTCCAACTTTGAATTTTTATGCCCTTAAATCACAGAGATATGGCACGCAAAAAACTTAATAAGTAACATTTCCCACATGTTTACTTTACATCAGCAGAATTTTGGAACCAAAACTTTTTTTGTTAGGAAGTTATAAGGGTTAAAAGTTGACCAGCGATTTCTCATTTTTACAACACCATTTTATTTTTATGGACCACATCACATTTGAAGCCACTTTGAGGGGTCTATATGATAGAAAATACCCAAAAGTGACACCATTCTAAAAACTGCACCCCTCAAGGTGCTCAAAACCACATTCAAGAAGTTTATTAACCCTTCAGGTGCTTCACAGGAATTTTTTGAATATTTTAAAAAAAAATGAACATTTAACTTTTTTCACAAAAAAAATACATCAGGTTCAATTTTTTTTATTTTACCAAGGGTAACAGGAGAAATTGGACTGCAAAAATTATTGTGCAATTTGTCCTGACTACGCTGATACAAGGATTTTTTGAATATTTAAAAAAAAAAAAATGAACATTTAACTTTTTTTCCCAAAAAATATTTCAGGTTCAATTTTTTTTTATTTTGCCAAGGGTAAAAGGAGAAATTGGACTGGAAAAGTTACTGTGCAATTTGTCTTGAGTACGCTGATACTTAATATGTGGGGGGGAACCACTGTTTCGGCGCATGGCAGAGCTCAGAAGGGAAGGAGCGCCGTTTGACTTTTTCAATGCAAAATTGACTGGAATTCAGATCGGACGCCATGTCACGTTTGGAGAGCCCCTGATGTACCAAAACAGTGGAAACCCCTCACAAGTGACCCCATTTTGGAAACTAGACCCCCAAAGGAACTTATCTAGATATGTGGTGAGAACTTTGAACCCCAAGGGCTTCACAGACGTTTATAACGTACAGCCATATTATCACTTCCTGGCGCCACTGGAGTGGCAGCCTGTTACAGTAGCTCCTTCTTTGCTCTCTTTTTTTCTATTTTTCCTTTCTCTTTTTTTTATTGTTACTCCAAAGGGACATTGCACTATGGAAAACCATAAGAGGACCTGGACCTTTGATGGACTTTTTACCTTGTTTTTACTTGGATCTATTGTGTTGGGAAATCCAGGAACTGAACAAGACCCTATTGTCTACTCCAGAAAAGCTATACTGCTGCTTAGGGATACAGCAAGGCAGCATGCTGCTAATAGACCAGAGGACATTCCACCAGAAATAAGGAAGACTAAGAGAAGAGGTTGCAGAGCTGGAGCCCTCAGGAAAGCTAGAAGAAGGCGCTATAGACCTGCTCTTCCCTCCGTCATTATGGGCAATGTGAGATCACTTGGGAATAAGATGGACGAACTGTCAGCGCTGACCAGACATCATCGGGAATTAAGGGAGAGCAGCATGTTGCTGTTTACAGAGACCTGGCTCACCGAAGGTACTCCGGACACTGTTGTCTCGTTGAATGGCTTTAAACTCATTCGCACGGACAGGACAAGGGAGAGCGGTAAGAGGAAAGGCGGAGGGCTGGCGATATTTGTGAATGATAGATGGTGTGTGACTCTAGGCACATCGTGGTCAAAGAGCAAACATGCTGTAAGGACATTGAGCTATTAGCTGTGGGCATGAGACCTTTTTATTTACCGAGGGAACTAGCGCATGTAATCATGATAGCTGCATATGTCCCCCCTTCTGCGAAAGCTGATGCCGCCACTGAGGTCCTACAATCCACAGTGAGCATGGTGCAGTCCCTTCACCCCCAAGCACTCCTCCTGGTTTCGGGAGACTTCAATCATGTGTCTCCAGCATCCATACTACCCAGTTGCACACAGTATGTTACCTGCCTCACTAGAGACAACAAAACATTGGACTTGTTCTTTGCCAGTGTGAGAGGGGCATATGCCTTGTCAGCCCTACCGCCCCTTGGAAGATCGGATCACAACCTAGTGCACCTCCAACCCGTGTACAAGCCACTTGTACAGAGAGAACCTGCTGTCATTCGTACAGTGAGGATATGGACTGAGGAGAGTGATGATGCTCTGAGAGACTGCTTTGAAACAACCACTTGGGAAGTGCTGCAAGATTACTATGGTGATGACATGGATGGTCTCACACACTGTATAACGGACTACATTAATTTCTGTGTAGACAACACGGTACCCACAAAAGTAGTGAGGTGCTTCTCTAACAACAAACCATGGATCAGCCCCGGAATAAAGGCTCTTCTCAAAGAGAAGAAGTTGGCCTTCAGATCAGGTGACAAGGGCAGGCTGTGAGAGGTTCAGGAGGATCTGAAGTATCTAATCAATCAGGGAAAGGCTAATTATAAGAGAAGGATTGAACTGAAATTGTCACAGAAAAGGATCCATGACGTCTGGGAGGGTCTAAAGTCTATATCTGGGCATAGACAGACTGTCTCCAGGATGGTTGTAGATAAAGAGGGGCTTAATGAACTTAATCTATTCTTTAACAGACTTAATCACACATGGCTGCTCCTGCCCCTGCATACCATTCACACCTCTCTGCTACAATAACCTCACCCCCTGCTGCAACTTGTCAACTGAGCCAGGGTCTGTTCTTCACAAGTACCCAGGTTGCAAAAGAAGTGAATAAGATCAAAGTTTTGAAGGCTGCAGGTCCTGACGGCATCAGTGCAAGGCTAATCAAAACCTGCGGGCACCAGCTGAGTGAGATCATTACATATCTGTTCAATATGAGCCTGAGAATGGGTATAGTACCACAACTGTGGAAATTATCGTGTGTGGTACCAGTTCCGAAGAAACCTTATCCGAAAGACCTTAATGACTATAGACCTGTAGCATTGACATCACACCTGATGAAGGTATTAGAGAGATTGGTTCTCACACGTCTCCGTCCTCTAGTGAGCTCGGATATGGACCCTCTCCAGTTTGCCTACAGGCCGGGCATTGGTGTGGATGATGCCATTATCCACCTTCTAGATAGGACTCTCTCTCACCTGGAGAAACCTGGGAACACTGTGAGAATAATGTTCTTCGATTTCTTTAGTGCTTTTAACACCATACAGCCAGGTCTACTGAGAGACAAGCTGGGCCATGTTGGTGTAGACCTCCAACTCTCCACCTGGATCCTCAACTACCTCACGAACCGACCTCAGTTTGTAAAGGTTCGGGACAGTGTGTCAGACACAGTGATCTGCAATACAGGGGCACCTCAAGGTACAGTTCTTGCCCCTTTTCTCTTCACACTGTACTCTGCGGATTTTAGGTGCAACTCATCTAGCTGCTACTTGCAGAAGTATTCTGATGACTCTGCAATAGTAGGCCTCATCATAGGAGGAGATGAAAGAGAGTACAGAGATACTAACAAAGTTTTTGTGGAGTGGTGTCAGAGGAACCACCTTAGGATTAATTCCGGGAAGACCAAGGAATTGGTGGTGGACTTTCGCAAGGGCAAAAATCCACCAGAAGTGGTGAACATTCAGGGAAATGACATTGAGATAGTCAACACCTATAAGTACCTTGGTGTGATCCTCAATAATAAGCTTGACTGGGCCCTTCACTTGGATGCAGTATACAGGAGGGGCCAAAGCAGGCTTTATCTGCTCAGAAGGCTGAGAGCCTTCGGAGTTAGAGGGGCACTCCTTGCATCCTTCTTCAACTCTGTTGTGGCATCAGTCATCTTCTTTGGTGTGGCGTGCTGGGGTAGTGGCATATCAACCAGGGACAGGAATAGGCTGGACAAACTGATTAGAAGGGCCAGCTCTGTCCTGGGATGCCCCCTTGACCCAGTTCAGGAAGTAGGCGACAGGAGGATACTGGCCAAGGTGAGCTACATGGTGCAGAATGATTCCCATCCCATGCATGAGACCGTGACAAAGATGTGCAGTACTGTCAGTGACCGGCTACTTCATCCTAAATGTGAGAGGGAGCGCTATCGAAAGTCCTTCCTTCCTGCTGCATTTAGGCTGTATAACCAGCACTGTCCAAAACGGAGAACGACCCAAACAGAGAACTGAAAGATCCAAAGTTGTGACAGTCCGTTTCCTTTTTTTTTTTTTTTTCGTATATGTACCTACCTACTGTCAATGTAATGCCTTTATGCATCTGTATCTGTATTTGTTCCTGCCTTGCTGCTGTAATTCTCTGAATTTCCCCATGGTGGGACGATTAAAGGATTATCTTATCATACAATTATAAAATCATATTTTTTCCACAAAAATGATCTTTTCACCCTCAATTCTTACTTTCCCAAGGGTAACAGGACCCTAAAAGTTATTGTGCAATTTGTCCTGAGTACGCTGATACCCCATATGTGGGTGTAAATGACTATTTTGGCGAATGGCAGAGCTCGGAAGGGAAGCAGCGCCATTTGACTTTTTTGGCTGGAATTGAGATCGGACACCATGTCGCGTTTGGAAAGCCCCTGATGTGCCAAAACAGTGGAAACCCCCCACAAACGACACCATTTTGGAAACTAGACCCCCCAAGGAACTTATCTAGATGTTTGGTGAGAACTTTGAATCCCCAAGGGCTTCACAGAAGTTTATAACGTACAGCCGTACAATTATAAAATCATATTTTTTCCACAAAAATGATCTTTTCACCCTCAATTCTTACTTTCCCAAGGGTAACAGGACCCTAAAAGTTATTGTGCTATTTGTCCTGAGTACGCTGATACCCCATATGTGGGGGTAGACCACTATTTGGGCGCATGGCAGAGCTCGGAAGGGAAGCAGCGCCATTGGACGTTTTTGGCTGGAATTGAGATCGGACACCATGTCGCGTTTGGAAAGCCCCTGATGTACCTAAACAGTGGAATCCCCCCACAAGTGACCCCATTTTGGAAACTAGACCCCCTAAGGAACTTATCTAGATGTGTGGTGAGCACTTTGAACCCCCAAGGGCTTCACAGAAGTTTATAATGCCCGGGCATGAAAATAAAAAAATTGTATTTTTACCACAAACATGTTCATTTAGTCCCCAATTTTTTTTATTTTCCCAAGGGTACCAGGAGAAAATGTACCCCAAAAGTTGTTGTCCAATTTGTCCTGAGTACCATGATACCCCATATGTGGGAGAAAACTACTGTATGGGCCCACGTCGGGGCTCGGAAGGGAAGTAGTGACGCTTTGGAATGCAGACTTTGATGGAATGGTCTGCGGGTGTCATGTTGCCTTTGGAGAGCCCCTGATGTACCTAAACAGTGGAAATCCCCCACAAATGACACCATTTTGGAAACTAGACCCCCTAAGAAACTTATCTAGATGTGTGGTGAGCACTTTGAACCCCCAAGGGCTTCACAGAAGTTTATAACGTCCGGGCGTGAAAATAAAAAAATCATATTTTTTTCCCACAAAAATTATATTTTTGCCCCCAATTTTTTATTTTCCTAAGGGCAACAGGAGAAATAGGACCCCAAAAATTGTTTTGCAATTTGTCCTGAGTAGGCTGATACCCCATATGTGGGGGTAAAACACTGTTTGGGCGCATGGCAGAGCTTGGAAGGGAAGGAGCACCATTTGACTTTTTCAATGCAGAATTGGCTGAAATTGAGATCAGACGCCATGTTGCGTTTGGAGAGCACCTGATGTGCCCAAACAGTGGAAACCCCCAATTCTAACTCCAACCCTAACCCCAACACACCCCTAACCCTAGCTCAGCACTAACCCTAACCCTAGCCCTAATGGGAAAATGGAAATAAATACATTTTCTTTTAATTTTATTATTTTTCCCTAACTTAGGGGGTGATAACGGGAGGTTTGATTTACTATTTATAGCGGTTTTTATTTTTGGCAGCTGTCACACGCTAAAAGATGCTTTTTATAGTAAAAATAGTTTTTGCATCACCACATATTGAGAGCTATAATTTTTTCGTATTTTGACCCACTGAGTTATGTGGGGTCTTATTTTTCGCGGGACGAGTTGATGTTTTTATTGGTATCATGTTCGGGCACGTGACAGTTTTTGATCGCTTTTTATTCCGATTTTTGGGACGCAGAATGAACAAAAAACAGCGTTTCATGAATTTCATTTGGGGGTGCGTTTACACTGTTCTGTGTGCAGTAAAATTGATAAAGCGATTTTATTCATCGGGTCAGTACGGTTACAGCAATACCTCATTTATGTCTTTTTTTATGTTTTAGCGCTTTTATGCAATAAAAACAATTTTATAGAAAAAATAATTATTTTTGCATCGCTTTATTCTGCGAGCTGTAACTTTTTTATTTTTTCTCTGATGATGCTGTGTGGCAGCTCGTTTTTTGCGGGACAAGATGACGTTTTCATGAATATTTATATGCGTCTTTTTGATCGCGCGTTATTGCACTTTTTGTTCGGCGGTATGATAATAAATTATTATTTTTTGCTTCGTTTTTTATTTTTATTTTTTAAGGGGTTCGCTAAAGGGGTTAACTAATGGGACAGTTTTATAGGGCAGGTCGTTACGGACGCGGCGATACCAAATATGTGTACTTTTATTGTTTTGTTTTTATTTATTTCCAAAAAATGAATTTATTGGGGAATATTTTTTTTTTTTCTAATTTATTTAGCGATTTAAAATTATTTTAACACTTTTTTTTTAACTTTATTACATTGTCCCAGGTGGGACATCACTGTCCTGTGACAGATCGCTGATCTGTCACATCACAGATCACTGTGACAGATCAGCAATCTGTCACAGGCAGTACAGAAGGCATCCTCGTGCCTGCGCTTTGCAGGCACTGAGGAAGCCAGCTCCCTGCAGGCCCATGAAGGTCCCCGTCGCCATCTTGGATTCAGGGACCTGCAGGGATAGAGCCCCCCGCAGCAGCGCTGCACATTGCGCTGCCGTGGGGGGCTCAGGGAAGCACGGAGGGAGCCCCCTCCCTGCCGATGCTTCCCTTTAACCCCCGGTACACCGCGATCGTGTTTGATCGTGGTGTGCAAGGGGTTAACGTGTCGGGGGCGGTCCGTGACCGCCCCTGACACATAGTGCCGGGTGTCAGCTGTGATAATCAGCTGACACCCGGCCGCGATCAGCGGCGCTCACCACTTGGGCGCCGATGATCGTGATAGACATACTATCCGGTCCATGGGCATAGGGGCCAGGGTCCCATGGACGGGATAGTACGACTGATGTCAGAAAGGGGTTAAAGCACCACTCCAAAGGTTTTTTTTAATTTTTTTACCATTGGAGTGGTGTCACTCACTAATGTACGTTGCCTGCCTCTAGTAACATGCCCAGACGCCACCTTCATCTGGTAAGGGCTTCTTTTAGATCAGTCTCCAGTAGATTATGACCTGCCGGATCACTCCAGTGTTCGTTGGGTGAACTGCAGGTCACTTTTTAATGTAAGTCAATGAGACACAGAACGAAGTACTCATATACTTACTATACTTACACTGAGAGCTTGTGACCGTTACCTCTAACTTCCGATCAGTCACAAGTTGCAACCACAAGATGGTGGCGTGGAACCAAAGCTGCGTCGGGAAGATCTGAATCAGATGGTGGAAAGTAGAACACTAGGGGCTGGGAACTTAGATTAGTGGCACTCTCATTATTCCCCATGCAGGTAGGCAGTCAATTGACTGTATGCAATTGCATACTTGAAGTCATATGCCTTCTAGCAGACTTCTTATACTAGAAGATAATTGAGAGAAGTGCAGAAGTGACTTACGGACGTGCCGGCCAGCATGTAAATTTCGTATATGGAGTCACATGACTACATGCGAATTGTGACAAGGTGCAGTATACACTGTCACAATGACTGCAGACTTTTCTTCATATTAGACTGGAAAACCTCTTTAATATGACTAAATAGGAGACAAAACAAATACTGGAGCATTTAAGGTTGCAAAGTCATGCTTGTATCTAGATGTGAAATTACACATCCTCTGGCTGACGTCCTTTTACACGTTGGCCCTGTAAGTTTGGAACACCCAGGTGTTATGAAGATATTTGCAGATTCTCAGCCAGTAATACAGAAATCAAAACTAACTAGTGATGCTCCAATTACCAAAATGACATAGAGACATACAGTATCAGAATTCAGAGTGTAATTTTTGATGCGGTGGAATGCCTTTATATCCTTGTATATCCCTGAACCAAAGATACCAAAGATTACCATTACATAGAGTCCCTGTCTGAACTAACTAAGGCCATGTTCCCATGTCATTGAATTTTATTCCACTGAATTTTTTTCACGTAGAAAATCTGCTGGGTTTAAGAGATAAAGCAAACTAGATGTAATTTCATAAAAACTCATGCCCTCTGTACACAAATTGTCTTCTTAGGGGAGCCAGGAAAAAAAACAACTAAAAATACACAATTGTGATCTAAGTATAGTATCTCAATATCCTGCACGGATTAAAAAATAACATTAAAAAAAGCTGGTAAACAACACCAGAGAAACCAAGTACCTTAACCCCTTCACTACCAAGGGTGGTTTGCACGTTAACTCCCGGGCCAATTTTTACAATTCTGACCACTGTCCCTTTATGAGGTAATAACTCTGAAACGCTTCCATGGATCCCGGTGATACTGACATTGTTTTCTCGTGACATATTGTACTTCATGTTAGTGGTAAAATTTCATTCAAATAACTTGTGTTTATTTGTGAAAAAAACAGAAATTTGGCAAAAATTTTGAAAATTTCGCAATTTTCCAAATTTGAATTTTTATGCTCTTAAATCACAGAGATATGGCACACAAAAAACTTAATAAGTAACATTTCCCACATATTTACTTTACATCAGCACAATTTTGGAACCCAAATTTTTTTTTGTTAGGAAGTTATAAGGATTAAAAGTTGACCAGCGATTTCTCATTTTTGCAACACCATTTTATTTTTACGGACCACATCACATTTGAAGCCACTTTGAGGGACCTATATGATAGAAAATACCCAAAAGTTACACCATTCTAAAAACTGCACCCCTCAAGGTGCTCAAAACCACATTCAAGAAGTTTATTAACCCTTCAGGTGCTTCACAGGAATTTTTTTGAACATTTAAAAAAAAAATTAACATTTAACTTTTTTTCACAAAAAAAATACATCAGGTTCAATTTTTTTTATTTTACCAAGGGTAACAGGAGAAATTGGACTGCAAAAGTTATTGTGCAATTTGTCCTGAGTACGCTGATACCTGATATGTGGGGGGGAACCACTGTTTGGGCGCATGGCAGAGCTCAGAACGGAAGGAGCGCCGTTTGACTTTTTCAATGCAAAATTGGCTGAAATTCAGATCGGACACCATGTCGCGTTTGGAAAGCCCATGATGTACCAAAACAGTGGAAACCCCCCACAATTGACACCATTTTGGAAACTAGACCCCCCAAGGAACTTATCTAGATGTGTGGTGAGAACTTTGAACCCCCAAGGGCTTCACAGAAGTTTATAACGTACAGCCGTACAATTAAAAAATCATATTTTTTCCACAAAAATTATCTTTTCACCCTCAATTCTTATTTTTCCAAGGGTAACAGGACCTTAAAAGTTATTGTGCAATTTGTCCTGAGTACGCTGATACCTCATATGTAGGCGCTTTGCAGGCACTGAGGAAGTCAGCTCATTGCAGGTCCCCGTCGCCATCTTGGATTCGGGGACCTGCAGGGATAGAGCCCCCCCGCAGCAGCGCTGCACATTGCGCTGCTGTGGGGGCTCAGGGAAGCACGGAGGGAGCCCCCTCCCTGCCGATGCTTCCCTTTAACCCCGGTACACCGCATTCATGTTTGATCGCGGTGTGCAAGGGGTTAACGTGTCGGGGGCGGTCCGTGACCGCCCCTGACACAGTGCCGGGTGTCAGCTGTGATAATCAGCTGACACCCGGCCGCGATCAGCGGCGCTCACCACGTGAGCGGCACTGATCGCACTAGATGTACTATTCCGTCCTTGGGACTTAGGTTCCAGGTCACATGGACGGAATAATATGGAATAGTACGTCCATTGTAGGAAATGGGTTAATCAACACACATTATGTGTGAATATTTACTGCTTAATTATAGAAATCCTGCTCAAAAATGTGAATAGGCACTGGAATGTTCAATAATAATAATCTTTATTTATACAGAGCCAACATATTCTGCTGCGCTTTACAGTTTACCAGTTTCAAACACAAGTCATAAGTAACAACGTTAACAATACAATAATTAAAGCAAAATAAGACGGCCCTGCTCGTGAGAGTTTACAATCTACAATGAGGTGGGGAAGATACAAAGTACAGGTGTGTATTTACAATGATGTATTTACAATGATGGTCCAGCCATCTTGAGGGAGTGTGGGATAGATGGAGATAGGGAATGGGCTACACACGCACACTTACACATAAAATGACTTTGATTAGTGAATGTGATAGGCCGCTCTGAACAAATGCGTTGTGAGAAAGCGCCTAAAACTATGCAAATTGCAGATAGTCCTAATTTCTTGGGGTAGAGCATTTCAGAGGATTGGCGCAGCGTGAGAGAAGTCTTGGAGTCGGGAGTGGGAGGTACAGATTAGTGCAGACGTTAGTCGGAAGTTGTTAGCAGAGCGCAGATGCCGGTTAGGCCAATAGACAGAAATGAGGGAGGAGATGTAGGGGGGTGCTGCACTGTGAAAAGCTTTGTGGGTGAGAGCAAGTACTTTGAATTGGATCCTATAATGAATGGGCAGCCAATGTAAGGACTGGCGAAGAGCTGACGTGTCCGAGTACCGATTAGCCAGATGGACGATCCTGGCCACTGCATTAAGTATGGACTGGAGAGGGGATAGTCGAGTAACGGGGAGGCCAATTAATAGAGCGTTACAGTAGTCCAGGCGGGAGTGGATCAAGGTGACAGTGAGGGATTTTGTTGTTTCCACGGTGAGAAAAGGGCGGATTCTAGAGATGTTCTTTAGGTGTGAGATCCAAGAGCGGGCAAGAGATTGTATATGGGATGTGAAGGAGAGATTTTTGGTCAAATATAACACCCAGACAGCGCACCTGTTGCCAGGGTGTTATTATGATGCCACCCACGGAGAGGGAAATGTCAGATTTAGGGAGGTTAGTAGATGGCGGGAGCAGAAGAAGTTCAGTTTTTGAGAGGTTGAGTTTCAGAAAGAGAGCAGATATGATGTTGAAGACTGCGGACAGACAGTCATTGGCGTTCTGTAGTACAGCGGGGGTAAGTTCAGGGGATGACATGTATAGTTGTGTGTCATCAGCATAAAGATGGTACTGAAAGCCAAATCTGCTGATGGTCTGTCCAATTAGGGCCGTATAGAGAGAGAAGAGAAGTGGGCCAAGGACTGAGCCCTGAGTTACCCCGACAGCGACAGGAAGAGGAGATTAAGTGGAGCCAGCAAACAAAACACTGAAGGAGCGGTCAGAAAGATAGGAAGAGAACCAGGAGAGAGCAGTGTCCTTAATGCCTAGTGACTGGAGCCTAGAGAGTAGGAGACGGTGGTCAACAGTGTCGAAAGCTGCAGAAAGGTAGAGAAGAATGAGCAGAGAGTGGTCACCATTACATTTTGCTGTCAGAAGGTCATTGGTCACTTTGATGAGTGCAGTTTCTGTCGAATGTAGGGGTCATAGGCCAGACTGTGAAGGGTCTAGGAGGGAGTGAGTGGAGAGGAAACGGGTAACGGGTAAGGCGGGAGTAGACTAGGCACTCCAAAAGTTTCGACATGAAGGGGAAATGGAGACTTCTGTAGTTGTTTGTGCAGGATGGGTTGAGAGCGAGTTTAATAAATGAGTAATGATAGAGTATTTGAAGGAGGATGGGAAAATGCCCAAGGAGAGGGAGAGATTAAAGATGGTAGTTAGGTGAGTTGTGATGACTGGAGAGAGAGACTGTAGGAGATGTGAGAGCATGAGTTTGGTAGTGCATGTAGTCCGACAAGAACAAGAGATGAGTCTGGAGACTTCTTCTTCTGTGATGGGTTCAAATGTGGAGAGTGAGCCAGGGGAAATGCAGGGAGGGATGGGATTCACAGCACTTGGTGGTTGGGAGCGGATTTCCTGACGGATGTTATCTATTTTTTCTATAAAGTGGAAGGCCAGGTCATCAGCACAAATGTCTGTGATGTGCTTTTGACCTGAGGAGGGAGTGAAAAAAAGTTTATTGGGGTTGTTGGCTAGTGAGGAGATCAGGATGGTGAAATAGGTCTGTTTGGCGAGGTGAAGGGCAGAGTTATAGGCTCTTAACATAAATTTGAAGTGGATGAAGTCTTCTGGTGTTCGGGTTTTTCTCCATAAACGTTCAGCCCTCCTAGAGCATCGCTGGAGAAGTCGAGTGTGCGATGTGAGCCAGGGCTGTTTTACTCTGTGTTTGGAGGTTCTGAGGGTGAGGAGCGCTACTTGGTCAAGGGTGCTGTTAAGAGTGTCATTGTAGTGACGAACAGCCAGATCAGGACAGGAAAAAGAGGAGATTGGGGACAGTGATGAGTAGTGTTGAGCATTCCGATACCGCAAGTATCGGGTATCGGCCGATACTTGCTGTATCGGAATTCCGATACCGACATCCGATATTTTTTCAATATCGGGCATCGGAATCGGAAGTTCAAAGTTGATTGACAGCCGAAATGACGTCATCATGATGCGCGGTGTGTGCGCATCATGATGCGCCGTCATTTCGGGCCTTCCGGGGGTCTCTGCCGGCCTGCCGGGGGGCTGTGCCGGCCTGCCGGGGGGCTGTGTGGACTGCCCGGGGTCTGTACCGGCCTGCCGGGGGGCTGTGCCGGCCTGCCGGTGGTCTGTGCACCCTGTGGGGGTCTGTACCGGCCTGCCGGGGGGCTGTGCCGGCCTGCCGGGGGGCTGTGCTGATGTCCGGGGGTCTGTGCAGGCATCGTCCGATGGGACTACAAGTCCCATCGGGCGATGCCTGCTACCATGACAGTGATTGACACATTAGCCAATGATGGGACAGTAGTAGTCCCATCATCCGGCTAATGTGTTAAATGTTAAAAAAAATTAAAAAAAAAAAATACTACATACATACTACATGCATGCTACATACATACTACATGCTACATACATACCACATATATACTACATGCATGCTACATGCTACATACATACTACATATATACTACATGCATGCTACATACATACTACATGCTGCATACATACTACATGCATGCTACATACATACTACATACATACTACATACATACTACATGCATGCTACATACATACTACATATATGCTACATGCTACATACATACTACATATATACTACATGCATGCTACATACATACTACATGCTGCATACATACTACATGCATGCTACATACATACTACATGCTACATACATACTACATGCTACATACATACTACATACATACTACATACATACTACATGCTACATACATACTACATGCTACATGCATGCTACATATATACTACATGCTACATACATACTACATACATGCTACATACATACTACATACAAACTACATGCATGCTACATACAATACATTCATACAATACATACATAGACATACAGTACATATAACATAGAGTAACATACTTACCAATACTTGTCACATTGTTCCCCAAAGCCATTGTCTTTTACGGAATAAATATTAACATAACAAACCACAAAAATACTCACCCATGATCCGAAGCAGTCCACGAGTGTGTCCCACGACGATCTTGGGTAGAGAACTGCAGCATCAGCTGATGCTGCCGCTCTCTACGGGCTGCAGGAATCCAATGACGGAAGGTAGGTATCCTTCCGCACTGTATTCCTCCGCCACTTAAAAAAAAAAGTCCCTAGTCTCACTTTATGGCAAAAGCTGCGTGGGAACTTTCTCACACAGCAATGTCAAAAGTGAGACTAGGGACTATTTTTTTTTTAAGTGGCGGAGGAATACAGTGCGGAAGGATACCTACCTTCCGTCATTGGATTCCTGCAGCCCGTAGAGAGCGGCAGCATCAGCTGATGCTGCAGTTCTCTACCCAAGATCGTCGTGGGACACACTCGTGGACTGCTTCGGATCATGGGTGAGTATTTTTGTGGTTTGTTATGTTAATATTTATTCCGTAAAAGACAATGGCTTCGGGGAACAATGTGACAAGTATTGGTAAGTATGTTACTCTATGTTATATGTACTGTATGTCTATGTATGTATTGTATGAATGTATTGTATGTAGCATGCATGTAGTATGTATGTAGTATGTATGTAGCATGTAGTATGTATGTAGCATGCATGTAGTATATATGTAGTATGTATGTAGTATGTATGTAGCATGCATGTAGTATATATGTGGTATGTATGTAGCATGTAGCATGCATGTAGTATATATATGGTATGTATGTAGCATGTAGTATGTATGTAGCATGCATGTAGTATATATGTAGTATGTATGTAGTATGTATGTAGCATGTAGTATGTATGTAGCATGCATGTAGCATGTAGTATGTATGTAGCATACATGTAGTATATATGTAGTATGTATGTAGTATGTATGTAGCATGCATGTAGTATATATGTGCTATGTATGTAGCATGTAGCATGCATGTAGTATATATATGGTATGTATGTAGCATGTAGTATGTATGTAGCATGCATGTAGTATATATGTGGTATGTATGTAGCATGTAGTATGTATGTAGCATGCATGTAGTATATATGTGGTATGTATGTAGCATGTAGCATGCATGTAGTATATATGTAGTATGTATGTAGCATGTAGCATGCATGTAGTATATATGTGGTATGTATGTAGCATGTAGCATGCATGTAGTATATATGTTGTATGTATGTAGCATGTAGTATGTATGTAGCATGCATGTAGTATATATGTAGTATGTATGTAGTATGTATGTAGCATGTAGTATGTATGTATGTAGCATGTAGTATGTATGTAGCATGCATGTAGTATATATGTAGTATGTATGTAGTATGTATGTAGCATGTAGTATGTATGTAGTATGTATGTAGCATGTAGTATGTATGTAGCATATATGCAGTATGTATGTAGTATGTATGTAGCATGTAGTATGTATGTAGCATGCATGTAGTATATATGTAGTATGTATGTAGCATGTAGCATGCATGTAGTATATATGTGGTATGTATGTAGCATGTAGTATGTATGTAGCATGCATGTAGTTTTTTTTTTTTTTTTTTAACATTTAACACATTAGCCGGATGATGGGACTACTACTGTCCCATCATTGGCTAATGTGTCAATCACTGTCATGGTAGCAGGCATCGCCAGATGGGACTTGTAGTCCCATCGGACGATGCCTGCACAGACCCCCGGACATCAGCACAGCCCCCCGGCAGGCCGGCACAGCCCCCCGGCAGGCCGGTACAGACCCCCACAGGGTGCACAGCCCCCCGGCAGGCCGGCACAGCCCCCCGGCAGGCCGGTACAGACCCCCACAGGGTGCACAGACCACCGGCAGGCCGGCACAGCCCCCCGGCAGGCTGGTACAGACCCCGGGCAGTCCGCACAGCCCACCGGCAGGCCGGCACAGCCCCCCGGCAGGCCGGCACAGCCCCCCGGCAGGCCGGCAGAGACCCCCAGAAGGCCCGTACAGACCCCCGAGAGGCTGTACAAGGGCAGGAAAGGGTTTTTCCAATTCCAATACCGGAAGTCTCATAGACTTGAATGGTACTTCCGGTATCGGCATCGGCGATACCGATACTTTTTTTTAAAGATCGGCCGATCCATTCCGATCCGATATTTTGAAGTATCGGACGGTATCGCTCAACTCTAGTGATGAGTGTAGGGAGTCTGAAAGTGTATGAGGGTTAATGGCTTGTAGATTTCTGAATATGTGGTAGGTAAGAGTGTGCTGGGGTGGATGAGAATTTGTGAGCATGAAGGAGAGAATGTTGTGGTCAGAGAAGGGAAGCGGTGAGTTATTTAGGTAGGAGATTGAACAGAAACGGACAAAGACCAGGTCAAGGGTGTTACCGTCCTTGTGTGTCTCAGATGTTGAAAGCTGTGAGAGGCCTAGAGAAGTAGTTAGTGATAGAAGCTGGGATGCAGATGTGGAAGTGGGTCTGTTAATGGGGATGTTGAAGTCTCCCAGGATAAGGGTTGGTAGTTCTGAGGACATGAAGTCTGGCAGAGAGGCTGAGAAGTGGTCAAGGAAGTGGGTGGGTGAGCCTGGAGGCCGGTATATGACCGCTACTCTGAGAGAGAGGGGATGGATGAGCCTGATGGTGTGGACCTCAAATTGGAATGAGAGTGATGGAACTGGGGGGATGACCTGCAAAGTGCATTGTGGGGACAGGAGTATGCTGGCTCGACCACCAGGTCTGTGGGTCTCGGGGAATGGAAGAATTGTAAGCCATCATGGGAAATGGGGAGACAGTGTCAGAATCCTGAATATTGGTTTCAGCGAGGGTCAACAGATTCAGAGAGTTGTTCAGAAAGTAATAGTGCAGGAAAGGAAGTTTGTTTCATACAGACCGTGGATTCCAGAGGGCACAATTAAAAGGAGATGAGGGAGTGCAAGTAATATTAATAAGATTATTATGATTTCGATATGAGGAAGGGTAGGGGTTGAGGTTGGGGGATGATGGAACGGGGTTGGGGGAGATGTCCCCCGAAATCAGTAGAAGTAGGAAGATAAAGAGCAAGTAATTCAGAGGTCTTGGTGCACATTGGCACAAATGACAAAGTTAGAGGTAGGTGGAAGGTCCTTAAAGATGATTTCAGGGAATTAGGCTGCAAGCTTAAAGCAAGGACCTCCAAGGTGGTATTTTCTGAAATACTGCTTGTACCACATGCCACGCCAGAGAGGCAACGGAAGATTAGGGAGGTTAATAAGTGGCTCAAGAATTGGTGTAGGAAGGAGGGGTTTGGGTTCCTGGAGAACTGGGCCGACTTCTCAGTTGGCTACAGGTTCTATGCTAGGGACAGACTGCACCTCAATGGGGAGGGTGCAGCTGTGCTACGGGAGAAAATGGCTGGAAGGTTGGAGGAGTGTTTAAACTAGGAATTGGGGGAGGGTATTCATTTTATAAGAAGGGAAGACAGTGCAGATAGAGACCTGGGCACAAATAATGAAATTGGGGGTGGGGGGGCATGGGGGGTGGAGTTAGAACAGTTAATAATTTCAGAGAGAATAGAGGTACAGAGAGATACATAAAGTGCAAGTATGCTAATGCAAGAAGCCTCACCAACAAAATAGAGGAATTAGAATTAATTTTTTTGGAACATAATTATGCCATGGTGGGGATATCTGAGACATGGCTGGATGAGAGCCATGACTGGGCGGTTAATTTACAGGGCTATAGTCTGTTCAGAAATGACCGTACTAATAAACGAGGGGGAGGCGTATGTTTATATGTAAAATCATGCTTAAAACCCATCCTTCGTGATACTATATATGAATCTACCCAGTGGGTAGAGATAAGGGGAGGGGGGAAAAATAATAAATTACTGATAGGGGTTTGTTATAAGTCTCCAAAAATAATGGAAGCAACAGAGAATATCCTTGTAAAGCAAACAGATGAAGCAGCGACTCAAGGAGAAGTCATTATTATGGGGGACTTCAACTACCCTGAAATATATTGGGGAACCGAAACCTGCAGTTCCAGCAAAGGTAATAGGTTTTTGACAACTATGAGAGACAATTACCTTTCACAACTGTTTCAAGACCCAACAAGAAGGGGGGGCACTGCTAGAGCTAATATTAACCAACAGGCCAGACTGCATATTGAATATAAGGATTGGGGGTCACTTGGGTAATAGTGATCACAAAATAATAAGTTTTCATATATCCTTTAATAAGATGTGTAGTAAAGAGGTTACAAGAACACTAAACTTCAGGAAGGCAAATTTCCAATGGATGAGAGATGATCTTGGTGCAATTAACTGGGACAATATCCTGAGACATAAAAATATACAAAGAAAATAGGAGACGTTTATTAGCATCCTGAATAGAACCTGTGCACAGTATATACCGTATGGGAATAAAAATGATAGAAATAGGAGGAAACCACTATGGCTAAAAAGAGCAGTAAGGGGCGCAATAAGTGACAAAAAGAAAGCATTTAGAGAATTAAAGCAAGTAGGTAGTGATGAGGCATTAAATAAATACAGAAGATGAAATACATTCTGTAAAAAGCAAATCAAGGCAGCAAAGATTGAGACAGAGAGACTCATTGCCAGAGAGAGTAAAAATAATCTCAAAATATTCTTTAACTACATAAATAGTAAGAAACTAAAAAATGATTGTGTTGGCCCCTGTGGCGTGGCTAAGGGTCGTATAGTCGATGGGAGGTATGTGTCTCAGAGATGGCTTGTCTCTGTGATGTAGCCCAGCATGATTTCTTTAGTGCACATAAGCACTAAGGGACATCACCAAACTTTTATATGTGTTTAAGGACCTGTGGTGATGTTACAGTCACGTGACTAGTCAGGTGGTGGGTTCGTGGGTGTGGCTATACCTTTATAATGTAGACTACTGCTTAACACAGGGTTGTATGTGGGGAGGGATAAGCCTCCTTTGTGTGTTGAGGCTCCAGGACCAAGCCTAGAGAACTGGCCATTTGTACTGTGTTTTGCCTAAGCTTAAGGCTATTTCTTTTGTTCTCTTTTGTTTGTGGGTTTGTGGAGCAGTAAACCCTGTGAACTTTAAAAGGATCGTGCCTCCTGATTGCCACCCGTTGCACCTGAGCGAGTACAATCCCTACACCCCCTTAAAAAATGGTCTCGGTGAAATGGTGGATGAGGATGAGGAAAAAAACAATATGCTAAATGACTTTTTTTAACAGTATTTACACAGGAAAATCCCATGACGGATAATATGATCAGTGCTAAAAATTTTCTATTAAAAGTCACCTGCTTAACCCAGCAGGAAGTACGGCGGCATCTAAAAATCACTAAAATTGACAAATCCGCGGGCCCGGATGGGATACACCCCCGAGTGCTGCAGGAATTAAGTACAGTCATAGATAGACCATTATTTTTAATTTTTAAAGATTCCATAATAACAGGGTCTGTACCACAGGACTGGCGTATAGTAAATGTGGTGCCAATATTCAAAAAGGGGACAAAAAGTGAACTTGGAAATTATTGGCTAGTGAGCTTAACTTCAACTGTGGGTTAAACATACTGGAGTAGCTGAAGAAGAATAACCTCATGACCAAATATCAACATGGGTTTACAAGGGACCGTTCCTGTCAGACTAATCTGATAAACCTTTATGAAGAGGTTCCGGACTGGATCAAGGGAATGCAGTGGACGTAGTGTATATGGACTTTTCAAAAGCTTTTGATACGGTGCCACACAAATGTTGATAAAATTAAAGCTATGGGGATAGGGGAAAATATGTGTAAGTGGGTTAATAGCTGGCTCAGGGATAGGAAAGAAAGGGTGGTTATTAATGGAGCACATTTGGACTGGGTCACGGTTAGCAGTGGGGTACCACAGAGGTCAGTATTGGGTCCGCTTCTTTTTAACATATTTATTAATGACCTTGTAGGGGGCATAGAGAGTAGAATTTCAATATTTGCAGATGACACTAAACTCTGCAGGGTAATCAATACAGAGGAGGACAATTTTATATTACAGGAGTATGGTAATGGAGGACCTGACCCGGAACCTGTAGTGGTCATGTGCTTTCTGGCTAGGTCCTGACCCGGAACCTGTAGTAGTCATGTGCTATATCAGACGACCTCCCCCTAGGGGAGGTGCCTGATTATTGTTGTGCTTCCTGGCTTGGTCTGCCGTGTCCCTGCCTGGCTGTCCGCTGTATTCAGGTCCTCTGCTTTTTACTTGGTTGTGCCTCCTGGCACACGCTCTGACCCTGTGCTCTGTCTCGTACTTGGTTGTGCCTCCTGGCACACGCTCTGACCCTGTGCTCTGTCTCGTACTCGGTTGTGCCTCCTGGCACATGCTCTGACCCTGTACTCTGTCTCATACTCGGTTGTGCCTCCTGGCACACGCTCTTACCCTGTACTCTGTCTCATCCTCAGTTGTGCCTCCTGGCACACACTCTGATTCCGTGCTCTGTCTTATACTCAGTTGTGCCTCCTGGCACACACTCTGATTCCGTGCTCTGTCTTATACTCAGTTGTGCCTCCTGGCACATGCTCTGATCCTGTACTCAGTCTCTTACTCTGTTGTGCCTCCTGGCACATGTACCAATCCTGCGCTCTGTCTTATGCTCAGTTGTGCCCTCTGGCACACACCCTGCTCCTGTACTCTGTTACACCTCCTGGCACACCTGCTGCCTGACTCAGTGCTCTGACGTGCGCCTTGCACGCATCCTGCTTCACTCACACCCGGACGAACGAAGTCTCTGTATACCACGTGTTCCCGTGTCCACGCTTTACACGTTCCTGCAGACACACTCACCCACTCGTGTCTCTTGTGAGCCGGCCGCCTGGTGCTAGCAGTCGCGGTGCCTCACCCCCTGGGGCTTGCCCCTGACTCTCCCTGTATAGGGGGTGGTCTTCACTAGGTCAGCTCGCCCTGGGAGGGTTGGTGTCACGACCCAGAGTGTCCACTCCAGGAGTCGTCACAGTATAATCAGGCCATGGACCCCGCTGGTACCACCACCTCCATCCAAAAGGAACTGGTGTTCCTACGGGAGAGTCAGACCAGGATTATGGCCCTTTTGAAATCCATGGAGTCCCGTTTGTCGGCCATACAATCCGTTTCTGCCCTGTCCTCGGCCCCGCACCTGATGCCGCGCCTCGGCAAGCCACCCCGATATAGCGGGGACCCCAAGTTTTGTCGAGGATTTCTGAACCAATGCCGGTTACATTTTGAGCTTTTGCCGCAGCACTATCCCACTGAGCGCGCCCAAATTGCCTTTATTGTTTCACACTTAGAGGGGGAGGCGTTAGCATGGGTGAACCCCCTCTGGGAGCGCAATGACCCACTCGTCTCTCAGCTTTCCACCTTTTTGGACACCTTCCGCAAGGTGTTCGACGAGCCGGGTAGGCTGGCCTCTATCACCGAGTCCCTCTTTAACCTCCATCAGGGTACGCTACCAGTGGGACAGTATGCCATCCGTTTTCGTACCTTGGTCTCCGAACTCAGTTGGAACAACGAGGCTCTCGTAGGGATCTTTTGGCGTGGCCTGTCTGGTCGGATCAAAGACGTACTGGCAGGTCGGGATACCCCCACCTCTTTAGAGGATCTGATCTCTCTGGCAACACGCATTGACCTGCGGTTTCAGGAACGTGCCCGTGAATTAGCCAGAGAGAGGAGCTCCTCTCACCTCCTCTGTTCCTGCTCCAAGAAGCCGGGAAACTTCTCTGCCTAGGGTTGATAGGAGAGGCCTCCCTAGGTGTACGTGATTCCTCTCCTCCCCTGCTCGTGTCCGTATTATTGAATCTCGGTGCCAAGCGTTATTCTGAGGAGGCTTTTCTGGATTCTGGCGCGGAGGGGAATTTTATCACACTCGAGGCGGTTAAAAAATACCGGATTCCTGTCAGATCCCTGGAGACTCCTCGGTCGATTGTTTCGGTCAATGGTATGTCCGTGCAGGAGACCGTTACCCAGGCCACCGAAGAGATCGAGCTGCAGATTGGAGCCCTGCACCTGGAGAAGATCTCCTTCCTCGTCTTGTCTACTATGTCTTACACACTTCTTCTAGGCCTCCCTTGGCCACGGACTCATGAGCCAACCCTGGACTGGCGGTCGGGCGAGATACTCCGGAAGGGACCGTTCTGTCAGGAGAAGTGCCTGTTGCCCGTCCGTCCGATGAACTCTGCCGGTCCATCCCCGGCACCTACAGGTCTGCCGTCGGCTTACTGGTCCTTTGCAGATGTCTTCGACAAGAAGGAGGCCGAGACTCTGCCCCTCCATCGGCCATATGACTGTCCGATTGACTTCATTCCTGGTTCTACACCACCCAGGGGTAGGATATACCCGCTATCCCCTGCTGAGACCCAAGCTATGTCTGACTATATCCAGGAGAACCTTGCGAACGTTTTTATCCGTAAGTCCTCCTCACCCGCAGGAGCGGGATTTTTCTTTGTAAAAAAGAAGGACGGCTCCCTCCATCCTTGCATAGACTACCGAGGCCTGAACAATATCACGGTCAAGAACAAGTACCCATTGCCATTGATCTCGGAGCTCTTTGACCGACTTAGAGGAGCTCGAATTTTCACCAAACTGGATCTTCGTGGGGCCTACAACTTGATCCGCATTTGTTCCGGGGATGAGTGGAAGACCGCCTTTAACACCAGAGACGGTCACTATGAGTACTTGGTCATGCCCTTCGGCCTCTGCAATGCCCCAGCGGTGTTCCAGGAGTTCGTGAATGACGTCTTCCGGGATATGCTGTACTCCTGCGTGGTAGTCTATCTGGATGACATCCTCGTTTTTTCTCCAGACCTCTCCGCCCACAGAAAGAACATGCGTCAAGTCCTCCAGCGCCTGAGGGAGAACCGCCTTTATGCCAAGCTCGAGAAATGTGCCTTCGAGCAAACGTCCCTGCCATTCTTGGGGTACATTATCTCAGAATCGGGTCTACGCATGGATCCGGTAAAGGTGTCTGCCGTCCTCGATTGGCCACAGCCCCATGGGGTGAAGGCAATCCAATGCTTCCTTGGTTTTGCGAACTACTACCGACAGTTTGTTCCTCATTTCTCCTCATTGGTTCGCCCCATCTCGTCCCTTATCTGCAAGGGAGCTAACCCAAAGGCTTGGCCCTCTGAGGCTGAAGAGGCATTCCAGTCGTTGAAACAAGCCTTCGCCGCTGCTCCGGCGCTTCACCGACCTGAGGTTAGTAGATCTTTCACTCTCGAGGTGGACGCATCCTCTACCGGGGCTGGCGCAGTCCTTCTGCAGAAATCCTCTTCTGGATGTTTTGTCACCTGTGGCTTCTTTTCTAAAGTATTTTCCTCCACTGAGCAGAACTACTCCATTGGCGACAAAGAGCTATTGGCCATTAAGTTGGCCTTGGAGGAGTGGAGGTACTTACTGGAAGGTGCCATACATCCATTCAAGATCTTCACGGACCATAAGAACCTGGCGTACATCCAGTCCGCACAGAGGCTCAATCCTCGGCAAACCAGGTGGTCCCTATTCTTCGCCCGCTTTGACTTTGAGCTACATTTTCGGCCCGGCGATAAGAACGTTAGAGCGGATGCGTTGTCAAGATCATTCCTGTCGTCTGATGCAGAGGAAGAACCCTCTCATATCATTGATATATCCAAAGTGATTACTGTGGCTCCTGTCAAGTTAACCACGTTACCTCTGGGAAGAACCTTTGTGGCTGAGAATAACCGAAAACGAGTGCTAAATTGGGGACATTCGTCCAAGATTGCCGGCCACGTTGGTGTCAAAAACACTTTGAACTTAATCTCTCGCCATTATTGGTGGCCTTCACTCTCCCAGGATGTTAAAGACTTTGTAGCATCTTGCCCGTCCTGTGCCCAGAACAAGATACCCAGACAACCACCCTCCGGTCTTCTGTTCCCGCTTCCCGTTCCGTCGCCACCATGGCAGCACATAGCCATGGATTTCATTACTGATCTGCCTTGTTCTTCCGGTTGTACTGTGGTCTTGGTGGTTGTAGACCGATTTTCAAGGTCTCCTCCTACATGTCACGTTTGCGCTTGCGCGCTCCTGTCAGTGCTGTATAGGGCTCGGTCCTCTCTATGGTAATGGAGGACCTGACCCGGAACCTGTAGTGGTCATGTGCTTTCTGGCTAGGTCCTGACCCGGAACCAGTAGTAGTCATGTGCTATATCAGACGACCTCCCCCTAGGGGAGGTGCCTGATTATTGTTGTGCTTCCTGGCTTGGTATGCCGTGTCCCTGCCTGGCTGTCTGCTGTATTCAGGTCCTCTGCTTTGTACTTGGTTGTGCCTCCTGGCACACGCTCTGACCCTGTGCTCTGTCTCGTACTTGGTTGTGCCTCCTGGCACACGCTCTGACCCTGTGCTCTGTCTCGTACTCGGTTGTGCCTCCTGGCACACGCTCTTACCCTGTACTCTGTCTCATCCTCAGTTGTGCCTCCTGGCACACACTCTGATTGCGTGCTCTGTCTTATACTCAGTTGTGCCTCCTGGCACACACTCTGATTCCGTGCTCTGTCTTATACTCAGTTGTGCCTCCTGGCACACACTCTGATTCCATGCTCTGTCTTATACTCAGTTGTGCCTCCTGGCACACACTCTGATTCCGTGCTCTGTCTTATACTCAGTTGTGCCTCCTGGCACACACTCTGATTCCGTGCTCTGTCTTATACTCAGTTGTGCCTCCTGGCACATGCTCTGATCCTGTACTCAGTCTCTTACTCTCTTGTGCCTCCTGGCACATGTACCAATCCTGCGCTCTGTCTTATGCTCAGTTGTGCCCTCTGGCACACACCCTGCTCCTGTACTCTGTTACACCTCCTGGCACACCTGCTGCCTGACTCAGTGCTCTGACGTGCGCCTTGCACGCATCCTGCTTCACTCACACCCGGACGAACGAAGTCTCTGTATACCACTTGTTCCCGTGTCCACGCTTTACACATTCCTGCAGACACACTCACCCACTCGTGTCTCCTGTGAGCCGGCCGCCTGGTGCTAGCAGTCGCGGTGCCTCACCCCCTGGGGCTTGCCCCTGACACTCCCTGTATAGGGGGTGGTCTTCACTAGGTCAGCTCGCCCTGGGAGGGTTGGTGTCACGACCCAGAGGGTCCACTCCAGGAGTCGTCACAAATAGAAAGACATATGAGGGCAAAAAGTCCTACAGTTGTGGCCAAAAGTATTGACACACCTGCAATTCCGTCAGATAATGCTCAGTTTCTTCCTGAAAATGATTGCAAACACAAATTCTTTGGTATTATCTTCATTTAATTTGTCTTAAATGAAAAAACACAAAAAGAATTGTCCTAAAGCCAAATTGGATATAATTCCACACCAAACATAAAAAAGAGGGTGGACAAAAGTATTGGCACTGTTCGAAAAATCATGTGATGCTTCTCAAATTTGTGTAATTAACAGCACCTGTAACTTACCTGTGGCACCTAACATGTGTTGGCAATAACTAAATCACACTTGCAGCCAGTTGACATGGATTAAAGTTGACTCAACCACTGTCCTGTGTCCTTGTGTGTACCACATTGAGCATGGAGTAAAGAAAGAAGACCAAAGAAGTGTCTGAAGACTTGAGAAACCAAATTGTGAGGAAGCATGAGCAATCTCAAGGCTACAAGTCCATTTCCAAAGACCTGAATGTTCCTGTGTCTACAGTGCGCAGTGTCATCAAGAAGTTTAAAGCCCATGGCACTGTGGCTAACCTCCCTAGATGTGGACAGAAAAGAAAAATTGACAAGAGATTTCAACACAAGATTGTACAGATGTTGGATAAAGAACCTTGACTAACATCCAAACAAGTTCAAGCTGCCCCGCAGTCCGAGGGTACAACAGTGTCAACCCGTACTATCCGTCAGCATCTGAATGAAAAGGGACTGTATGGTAGGAGACCCAGGAAGACCCCACTTCTTACCCCGAGACATGAAAAAGCCAGGCTGGAGTTTGCCAAAACTTACCTGAAAAGCCTAAAATGTTTTGGAAGAATGTTCTCTGGTCAGATGAGACAAAAGTAGAGCTTTTTGGGCAAAGGCATCAACATAGCGTTTACAGGAGAAAAAAAGAGGCATTCAAAGAAAAGAACACGGTCCCTACAGTAAAACATGGTGGAGGTTCCCTGATGTTTTGGGGTTGCTTTGCTGCCTCTTGCACTGGACTGCTTGACCGTGTGCATGGCATTATGAATTCAGAAGACTACCAACAAATTTTGCAGCATAATGTAGGGCCCAGTGTGAGAAAGCTGGGTCTCCCTCAGAGGTCATGGGTCTTCCAGCAGGACAATGACCCAAAACACACTTCAAAAAGCACTAGAAAATGGTTTGGGAGAAAGCACTGCAGACTTCTAAGGTGGCCAGCAATGAGTCCAGACCTGAATCCCATAGAACACCTGTGGAGAAATCTAAAAATGGCAGTTTGGAGAAGGCACCCTTCAAATATCAGGGACCTGGAGCAGTTTGCCAAAGAAGAATGGTCTAAAATTCCAACAGAGCATTGTAAGAAACTCATTGATGGTTACTGGAAGCGGTTGGTCGCAGTTATTTTGGCTAAAGGTTGTGCAACCAAGAATTAGGCTGAGGGTGCCAATACTTTTGTCTGGCCCATTTTTGGAGTTTTGTGTGAAATGATCAATGTTTTGCTTTTTGCTTCATTCTCTTTTGTGTTTTTTTTTCATTTAAGACAAATTAAATGAAGATAATAATACCAAAGAATTTGTGTTTGCAATCATTTTCAGGAAGAAACTGAGTATTATCTGACAGAATTGCAGGGGTGTCAATACTTTTGGCCAGGGCTGCCATCAGGACATGACAGCCCTTACAAGTGTATGGGGCCCCGGTGACTAGGGGGCCCCCCGCCCGGCACCCGAGCACACTGGCAGCCCAGTCCGCGCTCGGGCCCCAGGCCCCCCTACATTTTGTTCAGGCTTCTGAGACGTCTGCCTGCGGTCTGGACTGCAGCCAGACAGCACCCCGAGAAACACTGATACCCCTATACAGGGATCTGGATTTATAGCAGAGCCCAGGAGGCACTGTCTGAATAGGAGCAATGACCAGAGCAGGACGGTCGCCAGAAAGGTGTTCCAATACAGGACACAGAGGCAATGATATCCGAGACTAAACCAGTCAGGCAGCAACGGTACAAAAACAGTAGACAGTAGCAGAGTCAGATTCCAGGCCGAAGCCAGAGTCATAAACGAGGAGAGTCGCAGAGGTACAGAATCGTTAGGCAGAAGCAGAGTCAGAATCCAGGCCGAAGTCAGAGTCATAAACCAGGAGAGTCGCAGAGGTACAGAATCGTTAGGCAGAAGCAGAGTCAGAATCCAGGCCAAAGTCAGAGTCATAAACCAGGAGAGTCACAGAGGTACAGAATCGTTAGGCAGAAGCAGAGTCAGAAGTCCAGGCAAAAGTCAGAGTCAGTCAACAGCAATTCACACAGTAACACGCAGGGGAACCAAGAATATATCCGGCGGCCTGCAAGAGCAGTCCCAAGGTATTTGAGGGATCAGGTCATCCCTTACAGGCCCGTGGCCTGATGATGTCATCCGGACCGCCCCCAGGACCAGGCTGGATGGTAATGCACCAGCCCCTTCATGACTGACCGAGGAGCGAAGCCTGCGTCCAGCGGACGCCTGCGCAGGAGCCTCATGACTATCGCCGCCACCACTCGGGGTTGAAGCACAACGCCTCCCAGAGACCAGGGCCGAGACTGCAGGCCACGGGTCAGACGGTGATAGGACAGTCCGGCGCCTCCTAGTGGTCGAGGCCGGAACAGCAGGCCCTGAGTCTGACGGTGATGTGATAGTCCGGCGCCTCCTACTGGCCGAGGCCGGGACAGCAGGCCCTGAGTCTGGCGGTGCCGTGACAGCTTCTCCTCTTATTAAATCCTGACCCAGCATGCAGCACCTGCGGGCCCCCCCGTGCATCATGGTCCGGTTCAGCGCCGTCTGCTATGTGCGCACAAGACCTGTGATGAGGTCACAGGAGTGGAGGAGTCAGGGGTCACATGATCAGGGGCCTCGATGTCTGCAGGACTCTGCTGTGTTGGTTGTCAAGGTGTACTGGTGGATGAGGTAAAGGTGTACGGAGCGGAGCCGTGTGTGTGCGATTTGTATGGAGCGGAGCCATGTGTGTATGAGGTGTACGTAGCAGAGCCGCGTGTGTACATTGAATGTGCTGCTCATGCGCTTACTCATAGGGCTGACCCTCACTACAGGTCTAGTGCTGAACATTGGGGATTTTGAAGTTTCTGATTAGAGCACAAAGAAATCCCTTATCTAAATGTCATGCAGGTAAATTGATCTGATTGGCAGTTCACTATCAGATCTGTAGCAGTGGGAACATATTAGTCAGGGACATGGCAGCCCCTCCATTCTCATCTTGTCATCTTTGACCGCTGGGACCTCGGATACAAGTGTCAGTGCTGATCACAGGCGATTTGTTAGCACAGTCCGTGTCTACAGAAGCATGTCTGGTCTGAAGTGTTGATGTCTGCGATCTCACATGTTTTGGGGTGCACATACACCTTACATAGCTGGCACCCAAAAGCCCTTTTCTGAGAAGTTGGGGTCCTAAAGCCATGTTTGAATGGAGCATGAGGAATTTTGTGTGACCATTGCCCATAGGCTGTGCCAACACGCCACGTGGTGAGACTGGACTGGGAGCAGAAGACGGTGACCATGGACGGCAGCAGGACAGCGGATGGCGAGGCGCAGACGGCAGGCACTGGCAGACCAGTCACGAGGCAGCGGCGAGCAAGCATGGTGAGTAGACTGTCTGTCTGTCTCTCTCTGATGTCTCCGTGGCTCCGTCTCCGGTGGCATGGCGGCGGTGCCCAAAGAGCCATGATGGGAAGGGGAACAGAATCTAGGGGTCTCATGGGGGGGTACAATTACATTGACATAATATGTGAACAACTTAATATAAGGGACTGCCTTTGCCACCTTGCTGGAGTAGATTAGAGTTAGATGAGCACTGACACAGTATCATCTGGTCATTGAAGATGGATGCACAATAATGGTTAAAAAAGTTACCAAATGTTTAATAATTTAGAGTAGAGTAGGGCCCTGTCAAAAGAGTCTACCTTGTCGTGGTGGCAGACTTAAAAAATCTTTTGGTCAAAACTAAAGCTGATGGCTATGTATGTGATATGGTGGTAATATGTGATTGGTGAGGGCGTGGTGCAGAAGTGAAGTTTTTCCAAGAAAGGGCGGAGGGATTTTGGAAGGTTTGCGTGGTGGAGGAGGAGTTAGGGTGGAGGTGGAACAGGGGGGCTGGAGCCTGGGTGGAGTCTCAAGGGGGCCCCATAAACTTTGCCAGTATGGGGCCCTGAAATTCCTAGTGGCAGCCCTGCTTTTGGCCACAACTGTACATAGGAGAATCTCAGGGAATCATATAGGACATGGGTATTATAAATGAATGGTATTTTCCCTCAATAATGTTAAAAAGTGACAAATATACAGTGGGTACAGAAAGTATTCAGACCCCTTTAAGTTTTTCACTCTTTGTTTAATTGCAGCCATTTGGTAAATTCAAAAAAGTTCATTTTTTTCTCATTAATGTACATTCTGCACCCCATCTTGACTGAAAAAAAACAGAGATGTAGAAATTTTGCAAATTTATTAAAAATGAAAAACTGAAATATCACATGGTCATTAGTATTCAGACCCTTTGCTCAGTATTAAGTAGAAGCACCCTTTTGATCTAGTACAGCCATGAAGCTTCTTGGGAACGATGCAACTAGTTTTTCACACCTGGATTTGGGGATCCTCTGCCATTCTTCCTTGCAGATCCTCTCCAGTTCAATCAGGTTGGATGGTGAACGTTAGTGGACAGCCATTTTCAGGTCTCTTCAGAGATGCTCAATTAGGTTTAGGTCAGGGGTCTGGCTTCTCCAGTCAAGAATGATCACAGAGCTGTTCTGAATCCACTCCTTTGTTATTTCAGCTGTGCGCTTAGGGTCATTGTCTTGTAGGAAGGTGAACCTTCGGCCATGTCTGAGGTCCAGAGCATTCTGGAAGAGGTTTTCATCCAGGATATCTCTGAACTTGGTCGCATTCATGTTTCCTTCAAATGAAATTAGTTGCCCTGTCCCTGCAGCTGAAAAACACCCTTATAACATGATGATGCCACCACCACGTTTCACTGTTGAGATTTTATTGTGCAGGTGATGAGCAGTGCCTAGTTTTATCCACACATACCACTTAGAATTGTCACCAAAAAGTTCTATCTTCATTTCATCAGACCAGAGAATCTTATTTCTCATATTCTGGGCGTCCTTCATGTCTTTTTTAGCAAACTCTATGTGGGCTTTCATATGTCTTACACTGAGGAGAGGTTCCCGTCGGGCCACTCTGCCATAAAGGCCTGACTGGTGGAGGGCTGAAGTTATAATTGACTTTGTGGAACTTTCTCCCATCTCAGATCTGTGCCACAGTGATCTTGGGGTTAACATAGCAACATAGTTGGCGAGGCCGAAAAAAGACATTTATCCATCCAGTTCAGCCTGTATTTCATCAGATTTAATCCCCAGATCTACATCTTTCTAAAGAACCTAATCACTGTAAGATACAATATTGTTATGCTCCAGGAAGACATCCAGGACTCTCTTGAACCCCTCGACTGAGTTCGCCATCACCACCTCCTCAGGCAAAGAATTCTAGATTCTCACTGCCCTAACAGTAAAGAATCCTCTTCTATGTTGGTGGAAAAACCTTCTCTCCTCCAGACGCAGAGAATGCCCCCTTGTGACCGTCACCTTCCTTGGTATAAACAGATCCTCGGAAAGATATTTGTATTGTCCCCTTATATACTTATACATGGTTAATAGACCGCCCCTCAATCGTCTTTTTTCTAGACTAAATAATTCTAATTTTGCTAATCTCTCTGGGTATTGTAGTTCCCCCATCCCTTTTATTTATTTTGTTGCCCTACTTTGTACTCGCTCTTGTTCCATTATATCCTTCCTGAGCACCGGAGCCCAAAACTGTACACAGTACTCCATGTGCAATCTAATCAGGGATTTGTACAGAGGCAGTATAATGCTCTCATCATGTGTATCCAGACCTCTTTTAATGCACCCCATGATCCTGTTTGCCTTGACAGCCGCTGCCTGGCACTGGCTGCTCCAGGTAAGTTTATCATTAGCTAGGATCCCCAAGTCCTTCTCCATGTCAGATTTACCCAGTGGTTTACAGTTCAGTGTGTAATGGTGTTATTGGTTCCTTTTTCCCATGTGTATAACCTTACATTTATCAATATTAAACCGTATCTGCCACCTTTTGGCCCAAGTTTCCAACTTATCCAGATCCATCTGTAGCAGAATACTATCTTCTTTTATGTTGACTGTTTCTTCTTTACCTCTCTATGAACCCCTGGTCTCAAATATTATACATGTGTATACATGTGCGATTGGCTATAGTATTGTGCTATTTTTCATGCTGTATCCATCATATAGGTTGTTGTCTGTCTAACAGCTACATTCTATATCCCTAATGTGATGCTTTTGGGTGTTTTCAAATATCCTCTGAGGATCACCCATTTATTCTGCATTTTTTAAACTCACTTGTGGGTGACATTATTTTTGGTATTGTTTTAATTGGTATATTAAAAGTTACATTTTATCTCATTTGCTGCTTTATATTGTAAATTTGGATGGGAAATATTTGCCATTTCGGACTGTTATTGGCTTTGCTTTGTTTGGTTTATTCATTATTTTGAATTGATATGGCTGGTTTTCTATCTGTGGGTCTAAATACTGAAAATTGGTTATCAGAGGCAAAGGAGGTCTTCTCTGAGAATACTTTCACTCAAAAGAAATATCTTCCTACATTTAATGTGGCTTTTAAAGAACTCCAGCAGGTGTACAGAGATCAAATCACTTCTTGGTGGGAGGTGCAGAGCCTGGAGAGCTATCTTAAGGCCAAAATCGTGCCCCGTGGCTTGAGAATTAATTTGCCAGCTGGGAACAGTTATAAAAATCCAGCCTTTATACATAAATGGGAGCGAGAAGCCACTGAGAGCTCTCTACGCTTTATGCAATTATTATTGGATGAGGAGAAGGTCACCTTAAATATATTGAATGAGAAACTTAAGGAACACATTGATGTCACTAAGAAATTTTCCACTGAAACAGATTTTGGATTAAAAGAGACTAAATTGCAGACACACATCGAACGTTTTCAATACCATCTGAAAGAAAGAAAACATAAACAATATCTGTGGGATGTTCAGGATTTTAAGGACAATAAAGCCTATTTAGTCTTCTTAACTCCACGTATAGGTGCCCCAGATAGAGATACTGAGCTCTCTTCAACCGATACTGATTTTTCAGAGTCTGAGAGTAGGAGTCGCTCCAATAGAGGGAGGAACAGAGGACGGGGCAGAGGTCGAGGTATACGGGGACCTTCTGATAGATCGGATATTTCTAGTGGGCATTTTTTAGATCAAGTTTATGCACTAAGGAACAGACCACCTCAAACCAAGAAGTGATTGGTTTTGTAACAAATGATAGGCCCTCCTCTGAGGATATACAGATTGTTAATCTGTCAGATAGAATCTTAGACGGTGTTGAGAGAGCTATTCTGTGTAGGGGCCTCTCATTTGTTCCTAATACGGATTTTGACCTATTTCGGTCAGTTAAGGACCTTAATTTATTTCTGCGGAAAGTGAGGTGGAGGAAGTTTTTTCAAAAACAAGACTCCCGTATGAGTTCGGAGTTGGGTATACCAGAAGATATGTTGCCTGATGTGAGGTTACTTGATTCTCTTTCTGAGATAAATCCCAATACTTGGGCCTAGGTCCTTTCACTGATTTAAGAAATAAGAGTACAAAAATGCCACCTTTTACTGGTGATTTGTCTGCAATTGATGTCTTTTCTAATCTGGTAACTGAGGATTTGATTAAGCTCTCACATGATCGAATCTACTGCCACTATAAATGTTCCAAAGAAGAGATGGATGCTATCGCGCGCCTGGAACGGGATGACAGCATTGTTATTAAACCCTCAGATAAGGGTGGCAATGTTGTCATCCTAGGGGTGGATCTTTATCAGCAGATGTGCGATACTATCCTTTCAGATGGCGACACTTATGAGTAGTGTTGAGCATTCCGATACCGCAAGTATCGGGTATCGGCCGATATTAGCGGTATCGGAATTCCGATACTGACTTCCGATACTTTTGTCATATCGGATACCGGAATCGGAAGTTCCCATCATGCTATGAGCCTGCTTGCTTTGATTAAGCCAATGGGAATCCTCCGAAGTGTGGGCACATCCTGTTAGGCATGTAGGCATGTTAACTATTGGCATGGCTGTGATTGGCTGCCGAAATGATGTCATGATGCAATATAAAAGCCACCGCAGCCGCCATTTCTGGTTCACTCTGCTGTGAATTCAGTTAGGGACAGGCTGCTGTAGAAGACTGTGAGGGACAGTTAGAAATAGCGATTCCACCAAACATCTAGTGCTTTACCCAGGCTACATAAACCACCACTGTAGCCTTCTTTGCCCTAGCAGCAGTGTTCACAGCTGTCTGCAAGGGCTGTGTGAGTGCAGCTCACGCTGTGGAGTGGGTCCTGCAGCCACGTCAGGTTGTAGGCTGCCCAGCGTGCCTCACTGCTGCCTCATACATCTTTTAATTTTTGAGCTGCATTTTTTACATAATTTCAATCTAGTGTGCTTCCATCCGTATCCATATACGTTGGTTGCAAACACTAGTAGTAGACAGCGGAGCCTTTCTGCAGCCTTTCAGTGCTAGTGTCCACTTTGCTGCACTGTTCACGGCTGTCTGAGAGGTCTCTGACTGTGTGTGAGTGCAGCTCATGCTGAGTAGTGTGTCCTGCAGCTACGTCTGGTTGTAGGACGCTCAGCGTGCGTCAGTGCCTCACACATATTTTTATTTGAGTGCAGCTCATTTTTTCTTCTATTAGTGTGCATCCATCCGTCTCCATCTACGGTGGTTGCAAACACTATATAGGAGTACACAGCGGAGCCTTTCTGCAGCCTGTCAGTGCCAGTGCCCACTTAGCTGCACTGTTCACGGCTGTCTGAGAGGTCTCTGACTGTGTGTGAGTGCAGCTCACGCAGAGTAGAGTGTCCTGCAGCTACGTCTGGTTGTAGGACGCTCAACGTGTGTCACTGCCTCACACATATTTGTCTTTGAGTGCAGCTCATTTTTTCTTCTCCTATTAGTGTGCATCCATCCGTATCCATCAGCATTGGTTGGTTGCAAACACTATATAGGAGTAGATAGAGGAGCCTTTTTTTCTGGCTTGTGCCCTGCCAGCGCAGCCAGATTAGTATTACCCAATTTTTTTGGAGCCTCATCTTTTGCATTGTAGGTTACCTGCCTGCATTGTAATAGCTCCAAAAAGTTGGTGATACTATCAGTTTCAATTCTTTGTTCACATACTTTGAGTTTGTTTCCAACAAAGAAACCACAAAAAAAGTTCACCAAACACTACATTTGGAACTTGTGTAGGCCACATCAGCTCCTATTAAAGTGTAGTCCACACACACACACTTCATAAAATTAGTGTTTCTTGTACCTGTAACCAGCTGTTCAGGAATAAGCACACTAAGGCCCCCCTTTGTACTTTTCTGCCTATCTTAAGCAGTCTGGCAAGATGAAGAAGGCAGGGAGTAAGGCGCGTGGGCGTGGACGTGGAGTTTCAGCAGGGAGAGGACGTGGGGATTCTGCAGGGAGAGGACGTGGGGATTCTGCAGGTAGAGGACGTGGGGATTCTGGGCCTGCTGCGGGCACCAGTGGATCAGCATCCCCCAGTTTTAGCAGGCAACAGTCCTTTATGCGCAGCTTTGTAGGATCTCAACGTACCCCACTGCTGCGGGAGGAACAAATTGAAGCCGTTGTCGGATGGATGGAAGCTAACGCATCGACTTCAATTACTTCCACAGCCTCTCAGGACGAGAGCACCGAAGAGCAACCATCTGTCTCTTCACCACCTGCCAAAGTGCCCAGGCAGTCAGAGAGCCCTGGATAGGAGCCATCACAGTCTCTACTTCTGTTCTCGGAATCTGTTGGCTTGGAAAGAGGGGGCCAGCCAAGCAGCATTCCTGAATGTGAAGAAAAGGGAGTATGCAGTGATGCGCAACTTCTTTGTCCCTCTGAATCTGAAGAGGCGAGTGGGCCAGTGCCTATGGTCAGCACACCTCAGTACACATCAGATGATGATGAGACTCAGTTGCCACTTTCTGGTGCGTACGGTGCTGGCGAGACAACCCCGGAGAAGCAGCTGTTTGAAGAGGGGAGGGAAGATGATGAGGTCTTTGACCCATCATGGTGTGAGGAACAGGAAGGTGGTGGGAACAGCTCGGAGGAAGAGATTCCCCTACCGGCCAAAACAGGAGGCAGAGGGAGGGGGAAGACTTGGTTGCCTGTACCCTCCACTTCGGCACCCGTTAGGAGCATTCCTCATTCCAAAGGCAAAACGGGCGCTCCCAAGACTTGCAGTGCGTGGTCCTTTTTTGACACAGTTGCAGATGACATTTGCTTTGTCAAATGCAAGCTGTGTCATCAGAAAGTCAAAAGAGGAAGAAATGTCAGCAACCTCAATACCACAAATATGTGGAAACATGTGCGCACCAAGCACGAGTTGGAGTTGCAGAGACACCCTGAAGACGTAGGCCAACGTACAGCACCACTTACCACCTCTTCAGTTCGTGCTGAGGCCTCTTCCTCCAGCTCACACACTGCTGGTTCGGCTTCCTCACAGGATCGCCAAGGAAGAACCTCTGCCACTGTTGTCCGGAGACCCTGTCAGATTCCACCCATAGCAGCACGTTCCCATCCATCACAGCCATCGGTAGCACAGGCATGGGATAAAAGGCGCCCTTACTCGGCAAACCATCCCCGAGCACAGTCTCTGAATGCTGGCATTGCCAAACTTCTGGCAGTTGAAATGCTGTCATTCAGGCTGGTGGACACTGACACCTTCCGGGACTTAATGGCATTGGCAGTCCCCCAATACAACGTGCCCAGCCGCTTTTATTTCAGCAGGCGAGCCGTCCCTGCCCTGCAGAAACATGTTGAGGGCAAAATAAAACATGCGCTACTAAACGCCGTTAGTAGCAAGGTCCACCTGACCACCGATGCGTGGACCAGTAACAATGGACAGGGACGATACCTTTCACTCACTGCCCACTGGGTCAATGTTGTGGAGCCGGGTACAGATCTGGAGAGTGGCGCTGTACGTGTTCTTCCAACGCCACGGATTGCAGGACTCCAGTCTGTACACATAGACTCCTCCTCCTACTCAAGTTCCTCAGAAACAGCAGAGCAGGAGCCTGTTACGACCGATATGAGCACAGCCGTGGCCAAACGTCAACAGGCTGTACTCAAATTAATTTCTTTGGGGAATCGAAGCCACACAGCGCAGGAGCTCTGGAATGCTATCAAGCAGGAGAGCGATGTGTGGTTTGGGCCAGCGAATCTCCAGCCGGGCTTGGTAGTGTGTGACAATGGCCGAAATCTGGTGGCAGCTCTTGGCCTAGGCAACCTCACACACATCCCATATCTGGCACATGTGCTTAACTTGGTCGTGCAGAGCTTTCTGAGGGACTATCCGGATCTTGATGCACTGTTGCACAAGGTCCGCATAGAGTGCGCTCACTTGCGGCATTCCAGCACGGCAAGATCGCGCCTCGCTGCTCTGGAGCGACGATTTGGCCTTCCGGAACATCGCATCATATGTGACCTACCGACCCGGTGGAATTCAACGTTACATATGTTGGAGTGGTTGTGTGAGCAGCAGGCAGCAGTCATGGAGTACCAGCTGCATCAGGCGCAAACAAGTCGCACTGTGCGCCGTTCATACTTCAGCACCATTGAGTGGGCCTCTATGAAGGACATGTGCCTCGTTTTGCGTGCCTTCGATGAATCCACGCGGATGGCGAGTGCAGATGATGCACTAGTCAGCATGACTGTCCCCCTTATCTGCCTGCTTCAACAAACACTGCAAGCACTAAGGGATGAGGTTTCGGAAGAGGTGGAGGATGAGGAGTCCCAAATGCCATCTGCTTCTGGACAGTCTGCGCTACGTGTTTCCTCACAAAGGCCTAGGCAGGGGACACTTTGTGAGGAGGATGAGGAGGAGTCGATGGAGGAGGAAGACATCTCTCCAGAGGAGGGAGGTACACAAACCTCTACTCAGTATGTACAGCGAGGGTGGGGTGATGCAGAGCAGGCCGAGGTCACGCCTCAAACAGGGGACAGTGGTTCTTTGGCAGTTGGGAGTCTGCAGCACATGGTTGATTTCATGCTGCAGTGCCTGAGAAACGACCGCCGCATCGCCCACATTCTCGTCTCGGCTGATTATTGGGTGTACACCCTCCTAGATCCTCGCTACCGGGACAGCGTACAAAGGCTCATACCAACGTTGAACCGGGAGCGTAAACTGCGGGAGTACGAAGAGTCACTGGTGCAGTCCATAATGTTTTCCATTCCACCCGACAGCATTGTTGCTAGTGCTTTACAAAGCAGCTCTGTGCGTCGAGGCAGTGGAGGAAACTCTGCACAAAGAGGGAGCAGAGGCAGCGCCGCAGCACAAGGCAAGACCACTATGGCCCAAATGTGGCAAAGTTTTGTGTGTCCACCACAATTGTCTACACCATCAGCGACGCCTCGAGTCAGCAGGAGGCAACGCTTCCGTCAGATGGTGTCAGACTACATGTCTTGCCCTGTCACTGTACTCCCAGATGGCTCTTCCCCTTCAAGTTTTGGGTCTCTAAGCTGGATACATGGCCAGAGCTTAGCCAGTATGCATTGGAGGTGCTGGCTTGCCCTGCTGCCAGTGTATTATCGGAACGCGTCTTTAGTGCCGCAGGTGGTGTACTAACAGGCCGTCGCACGCGACTATCTTCCGATAATGTTGACCGGCTGACTTTTGAAAATGAACAAGGCCTGGATCTCCAAAGACTTTGCCATTCCTCTTACAGACTAAATTAGTGGTTGGCAACTGTATCCAGGTCTGCTGGTGTGTTCATTTTTCTACCACCTGAACTATAATCCCTGTGCTTCAACACAGCCAGTTGTCGCTCAGATGTGTCGTCTGCACAGAGAAACACACTAGCTCCTGTGTTAGTGGGGTTCAGTAACGCCAGCTGATCCCCTGCTGTGTGGACGGCAAAGTCACCAGCTCCATCAACATTCAAACCACTACTGATTTTAACCGTGCCCAACTTAGGTCTCTGGCTCCACTGTCTCTACTATTTCCCCTGGCCTCCAACCCCGCCATCTACATCTTTGAAGTGGCATCAGCACAATCTACACTTGTTTCTGTGTTCCTGTGGCTCAGTCCCATCAGTTTATCCCCTGATGTGTGTCCGGCAAGGTCTCCTGCTCTGTCCACATTCCCATAACCAGTAGTGGGAATGAGGACAGAGCTGGCGAACTTGCCGGACAAACATCAGGGGATCAACTGACGGGACTGAGCACCAGTAACACAGGAACAAGTGTAGATTGTGCTGACGCCACTTCAGAGATGTAGCTGGCGGGGTTGGAGGCCAGGGTAAATAGTAGAGACAGTGGAGCCAGAGGCCTAAGTGGAGCATGGTTAGAATCAGTAGTAGTCAACAACCTCCATAAAAACAACTGCCCATTGGCCTCTGCATGCGGCATGCATAATCCTGGGCTCCAACAGCGTCAGTTGGTGTTCAGAAGTGTCGTCTCCACAGAGCCAAACACATTCGTTCAAGTGTTAGTGGGGTTCAGCACTGCCAGCTGTTCCCCTGCTGTGTAGATGGCAAGTCTCCTGCTGCCTTCACCTGCCAAAAGCAACAGGCCCCAGCCTGCTCCTCGCCTAATCCTGGGCTCCAACAGCGTCAGTTGGTGTTCAGAAGTGTCGTCTCCACAGAGCCAAACACATTCGTTCAAGTGTTAGTGGGGTTCAGCACTGCCAGCTGTTCCCCTGCTGTGGAGATGGCAAGTCTCCTGCTGCCTACACCTGCCAAAATCCAGTAGGCCCCAGCCTGTTCCACGCCTGATCCTGTGCTCCAACAGCGTCAGTTGGTGTTCAGAAGTGTCATCTCCACAGAGCCAAACACATTCGTTCAAGTGTTAGTGGGGTTCAGCACTGCCAGCTGTTCCCCTGCTGTGTAGATGGCAAGTCTCCTGCTGCCTTCACCTGCCAAAAGCAACAGGCCCCAGCCTGCTCCTCGCCTAATCCTGGGCTCCAACAGCGTCAGTTGGTGTTCAGAAGTGTCGTCTCCACAGAGCCAAACACATTCGTTCAAGTGTTAGTGGGGTTCAGCACTGCCAGCTGTTCCCCTGCTGTGGAGATGGCAAGTCTCCTGCTGCCTACACCTGCCAAAATCCAGTAGGCCCCAGCCTGTTCCACGCCTGATCCTGTGCTCCAACAGCGTCAGTTGGTGTTCAGAAGTGTCATCTCCACAGAGCCAAACACATTCGTTCAAGTGTTAGTGGGGTTCAGCACTGCCAGCTGTTCCCCTGCTGTGGAGATGGCAAGTCTCCTGCTGCCTTCACCTGCCAAAAGCAACAGGCCCCAGCCTGCTCCTTGCCTAATCCTGGGCTCCAACAGCGTCAGTTGGTGTTCAGAAGTGTCGTCTCCACAGAACCAAACACATTCGTTCAAGTGTTAGAGGGGTTCAGCACTGCCAGCTGTTCCCCTGCTGTGGAGATGGCAGTCTCTCCTGCTGTCTCCGCATTCCAAAGACAGTAGGCCTCTGCCTACACCCTCCTATTTCCTGGGCTTCAACACAGCCAGTTGTAGCTCGGAAGTGCCGTCCACACGGAAAGAGACACTTGCTCCCGTGTCTCAGTGGGGTTCAGTAACGCCAGCTGTTCCCCTGCTGTGTGGATGGCAGTCTCTCCTGCTGTCTCCGCATTCCAAAGACAGTAGGCCTCTGCCTACACCCTCCTATTTCCTGGGCTTCAACACAGCCAGTTGTAGCTCGGAAGGGCCGTCCACACGGAAAGAGACACTTGCTCCCGTGTCTCAGTGGGGTTCAGTAACGTCAGCTGTTCCCCTGCTGTGTGGATGGCAGTCTCTCCTGCTGTCTCCGCATTCCAAAGACAGTAGGCCTCTGCCTACACCCTCCTATTTCCTGGGCTTCAACACAGCCAGTTGTAGCTCGGAAGTGCCGTCCACACGGAAAGAGACACCTGCTCCCGTGTCTCAGTGGGGTTCAGTAACGCCAGCTGTTCCCCTGCTGTGTGGATGGCAGTCTCTCCTGCTGTCTCCACATTCCAAAGACAGTAGGCCTCTGCCTACACCGTCCTATTTCCTGGGCTTCAACACAGCCAGTTGTAGCTCGGAAGTGCCGTCCACACGGAAAGAGACACTTGCTCCCGTGTCTCAGTGGGGTTCAGTAACGCCAGCTGTTCCCCTACTGTGTGGATGGCAGTCTCTCCTGCTGTCTCCACATTCCAAAGACAGTAGGCCTCTGCCTACACCCTCCTATTTCCTGGGCTTCAACACAGCCAGTTGTAGCTCGGAAGTGCCGTCCACACGGAAAGAGACACTTGCTGCCGTGTCTCAGTGGGGTTCAGTAACGTCAGCTGTTCCCCTGCTGTGTGGATGGCAGTCTCTCCTGCTGTCTCCGCATTCCAAAGACAGTAGGCCTCGGCCTACACCCTCCTATTTCCTGGGCTTCAACACAGCCAGTTGTAGCTCGGAAGTGCCGTCCACACGGAAAGAGACACTTGCTCCCGTGTCTCAGTGGGGTTCAGTAACGCCAGCTGTTCCCCTGCTGTGTGGATGGCAGTCTCTCCTGCTGTCTCCGCATTCCAAAGACAGTAGGCCTCTGCCTACACCCTCCTATTTCCTGGGCTTCAACACAGCCAGTTGTAGCTCGGAAGTGCCGTCCACACGAAAAGAGACACTTGCTGCCGTGTCTCAGTGGGGTTCAGTAACGTCAGCTGTTCCCCTGCTGTGTGGATGGCAGTCTCTCCTGCTGTCTCTGCATTCCAAAGACAGTAGGCCTCTGCCTACACCCTCCTATTTCCTGGGCTTCAACACAGCCAGTTGTAGCTCGGAAGTGCCGTCCACACGGAAAGAGACACTTGCTCCCGTGTCTCAGTGGGGTTCAGTAACGTCAGCTGTTCCCCTGCTGTATGGATGGCAGTCTCTCCTGCTGTCTCCGCATTCCAAAAACAGTAGGCCTCTGCCTACACCCTCCTATTTCCTGGGCTTCAACACAGCCAGTTGTAGCTCGGAAGTGCCGTCCACACGGAAAGAGACACTTGCTCCCGTGTCTCAGTGGGGTTCAGTAACGTCAGCTGTTCTCCTGCTGTGTGGATGGCAGTCTCTCCTGCTGTCTCCGCATTCCAAAGACAGTAGGCCTCTGTCTACACCCTCCTATTTCCTGGGCTTCAACACAGCCAGTTGTAGCTCGGAAGTGCCGTCCACACGGAAAGAGACACTTGCTCCCGTGTCTCAGTGGGGTTCAGTAACGCTAGCTGATCCCCTGCTGTGTGGATGGCAAAGTCTCCTGCTGCCTACACAGTCCTACTACTACTGATTTTTAACCGTGCTCCAATTAGGCCTGTGGCTCCACTGTCTCTCGTATTTCCCCTGTCCTCCAACCCTGCCAGTTACAGCTCCGAAGTGGCGTCTGCACAATCCACACTTGTTCCTGTGTTACAGGTGTTCAGTCCGGTCAGTTAATCCCCTGATGTGTGTCTGGCAATGTCGCCTGCTCTGTCCACATTCCCATAACTAGTTACTGGCGGGGTTGGAGGACAGGGGAAATACGAAAATCAGTGAAGCCACAGGCCTAAGTGGAGCTTGGTTAAAATTAGTAGAAGTCTACAACCGATCTTAAAATTTCTTCAATGCAGCCTCAGCCTGCTCCGTGCTTGTCCCTGGGCTTCAACACAGCCAGTTGTTGCTCGTAAGTGCCGTCTTCACAGAGTAAAACACTAGCTCCTGTGTTTGTGGGGTTCAGTAACGTCAGCTGTTCCCCTGCTGTTTTGATGGCAATCTGTCCTGCTGCCTCCCAATTGACAGCACATCAGGCCTCAGCCTGCTAAGTGCTTGTCCCTGGGCTCCAACATCGCCAGTTGCTGCTCATAACTGACTTTGGCACGGGTACTCCCTCCTGCCCAGCTTGGTTCCAGCCCTGCCTGCTGTTTCCGGGAAGTGTCAATGTCAGTTTGCCACCCCAAGTTGCCATGTCGTGTTGCGGTTGGGTTAGCCGAGGCTAGGGTGCCAGCAGTTTAGGTGCTTCCTATGTGGACTGCGGGTTCTGGTAAGAAAGGCTTGTTCCGTAGTGCCAGTAGGACAAGCACCCCCTGTAGGACTGTGTGATTCGGTAACTGCGGCCAGCTTGCAGCATGCCAACTTTGCTTTTCAGGGGTAACTTCAGCTGCCCCTCCGGGTTCCAGCACCGTCAGCTGGTTCTCGGCAGAGCCTTTGGCCTAGGTGCCTCCATCTCGGTATCCGAGTTCCGGCAACGTCTGCTGGTCCTTGGTAGTGCTTTGTAGCACAGGTACCTCCTGCTTAGTAACCGTGTTCCAGCACCGTCAGCTGGTCCTCGGTTGTGCCATTGGCTCTTATTCCTTCTGCTGCCCCTCCGGGTGCCAGCACTGTCAGCTGGTCCTCGCTATTTCCATTTGCTCTTGCAGCTTATGCTACCCATCCGGGTTCCAGCACCGTCAGCTGGTTCTCGGCAGAGCCTTTGGCCTAGGTGCCTCCACCTCGGTATCCGAGTTCCGGCAACGTCTGCTGGTCCTTGGTAGTGCTTTGTAGCACAGGTACCTCCTGCTTAGTAACCGTGTTCCAGCACCGTCAGCTGGTCCTCGGTTGTGCCATTGGCTCTTATTCCTTCTGCTGCCCCTCCGGGTGCCAGCACTGTCAGCAGGTCCTCGCTATTTCCATTTGCTCTTGCAGCTTATGCTACCCATCCGGGTTCCAGCACCGTCAGCTGGTTCTCGGCAGAGCCTTTGGCCTAGGTGCCTCCATCTCGGTATCCGAGTTCCGGCAACATCTGCTGGTCCTTGGTAGTGCTTTGTAGCACAGGTACCTCCTGCTTAGTAACCGGGTTCCAGCACCGTCAGCTGGTCCTCGGTAGTGCCATTGGCTCTTTTTCCTTCTGCTGCCCCTCCGGGTGCCAGTACCGTCAGCTGGTTCAAGAGGACAAAGAACAGGAAGACAACCACCAAGATGCAGAACAACAAGAGAGAGAAGACAAAGAAGCATAAAAAAACAAAGCAGAAGAACATTAAGCATAAGACTAATACTCTGAGCAAATGATATTATCTTATTTATAAGCAGAAGAAGACTAAGCAGTGTATGGGGGTGAGTCCGTTCCTCCTCGTGGTGCCCCTGGAAAAGGCCTGCTGCTGCAGGCCAAACTGAACGCGGACAAATCCTGTTGTAAATCTTTTGTGACAGGCAGAACGGAAGGTGTAAACTTCTAACTTTTCTAGATAACAACTACAGGAATGCCTGACACAAATAAGAATATGATGAAGAAGAATAGGAAGAAGTTGAATATGTAGAATAATAATTGTTGAATAAGAAGAATATGAAGAATGTAAGAAAAGGAAGAAGAAGAAGAATGTAAAAAAAGGAAGTAGAAGAATTTAAAAAAAGGAAGAAGAAGAAGAATGTAAAAAAAGGAATAAGAAGAAGAATGTAAAAAAAGGAAGTAGAAGAATGTAAAAAAGGAAGAAGAAGAAGAAGAAGAATGTAAAAAAAGGAATAAGAAGAAGAAGAAGAAGGTAAAAAAAGGAAGAAGAATAAGAAAGAAGAAGAAAGAAGAAAGAAGAAGAAGACATACATGTCTGGCAAAATATAAATGAGGCTAACATAGTCAATATCTTTGTAACTCCTAACGTCTTTAAAAAAAAAGTTTAATTCCTGCTATTCCATTTGATTGGGCTAAACCTCTATGGCTTTAATGTCTCCTCCACCTCCCACAATACATTCTACATTATTCTTAGTTGTTTTTCTTCATGTAGAATTAACCTACAAGGAAAGAAAGGTTTTTTTTAATTCCGATATTTTGGCCCCATTGACTTGCATTGGTTCCCGGTATCGGAATCGGCGATACCGATACTTTTTTTTAAGATCGGCCGATCCATTCCGATCCGATATTTTCAAGTATCGGCTGGTATCGCTCAACTCTACTTATGAGGTTTTGTCTAATAATCCCATGAATATATATATAGAAGAATTACGGCAGATTTTATTAGAAGCTTTGAGTAAGAAGATCATTAATAAGACTGAATTTGAGTTTTTGCTCCCTAATCATCCGGTTACTGCAACTTTCTATTGCCTACCCAAAATACACAAGGGGCTAAGTCCCCTTAAAGGTAGGCCAATAGTCTCATGAGTGGGTGGTCTTTGCCAGAATGTGGGAATTTATTTGGATCGGATTTTGTCCCCTTTTGTCTCTTCACTTTCAGTCCTTTGTTAAAGACACACCGGATCTCCTCCGTCGATTGGATGGGCTAACCATCGATCCTGAGACCTATCTTGCAAGTATTGATGTTGAAGCATTATACTCATCTATTCCGCACATACATGGTTTGGAGGCAGTGGCATACTTTTTGAATACAAGAGGATGTCAATACCGATAACATAACCTTTTTGTCCTGCAACTCCTCAGATTTTGTCTCACTAGGAATTTTTTTATCTTTAACCATAAGGTGTACCACCAGCTGAGGGGGACCGCTATGGGGAGCCCTTGTGCCCCGGCTTATGCGAATCTCCTCCTCGGCTGGTGGGAGGAGATTCTGGTCTTTGGTGGTGATGAGGATGGGGGGTCGTCTGTGTGCCGCGTCCCTGAGTTGTGGACGCGGTACATAGACGACATTTTCATTGTTTGGAGAGGCATTTAATGAATTTGTTGTGGCACTTAACCACAATGACATAGGCCTGTTTTTCACTTCAGTCATTGAGACATGTAGACTGCCCTTTCTGGATATATTGATTGAGAAGAATGAGAAAGGGGAGATAGGGACTTCCACTTATAGGAAACCTACATCTACCAACTCCCTATTACACTGGGGTAGTCATCATCCTCAACATCTTAAGAAAGCAATCCCTAAGGGACAATATCTCAGAATTCACAGAAATTGTTCTGAGACATCGAGTTTTGAGTTACAGGCTGGAGATTTGAGGGATAGATTTTTGAATAGGGGCTACCCCAGGCATGTGTTAAAACAGGCCTACCAAGGAGCTAAGGAGAGCAGACGTTGTGATCTGCTGACTACAGACAATGGAAAGCCCCCAGACAGTGATATCCTCAGATTCATCACAACATATGACAATGGTGCAATTCCAGTAAGAAATATTATAAAAAAGCATTGGTCTATTTTACAGATGGATAATGACATTTCTCCGTTTTTGAGTGATTTTCCTATGATCACATATAGGAAAGCACGCTCCTTGAAGGATAGACTGGTGCGTAGTCATTTTTCACCTTCAGTAAATAGAACATGGCTCCACAGTGACATTATGGGCTGCTTTAAATGCGGCCATTGTGTAGCATGTTCGCATATTGGTGTGAGTAAGACTTTTGTAAGTAATGTGACTGGTAAAAACTATGTCATCAGACACTTCATGAATTGCAGCACAAGAGGTGTTATATATAAAATGACTTGTAAGTGCGGATTGGAGTATGTGGGAAAGACGATTCGAGAATTTAAGAGGAGAATTGGTGAACATGTGGGAGACATAACACATAAGAGGGACACCCCAGTCTCAAGGCATATTCATGGTATGCATAAGGGGCAGATTTAATCTTTCTTTTACTGCCATTGATAAGGTTTTTAAACCACAAAGAGGCGGCAATTGGGATCAATTGCTATTGCAACGTGAGGCCAAGTGGATATTCTACTTGGATACTGTAACACCTAAAGGCCTCAATGAACAGATCAATTTCAATTGTTTTATTTGAATTCCTTCGTCTTTTTCAATTTTTTGATCTACAACCTGGATTTTCCTTAAGCCTGAATCACTTGTCTGTCACCCATTATTGGGGATTGGCATATGTGTATACATATATATTATATGCCTATATTTGCATTTTTATGTTGCCGCTTATTTGTTGGTATCTCATATTGGCACCTAATTGGGCGCCATTTGTCTCTATTGACATCTAGATAAGCATTAATTGGGCGCCATTTGTCTTTATTGACATTTAGATAGGCATTAAAATTGTGTGCTTATGTGAATATCCATTTTTGAATCTATTGTGCCTCTCCGGTTTAATTATATATGTTTGCCTTTCTTTACGATGGCGATGCTGGGGGCGGCGCCGCATCCTTAAGATTGGGGTAGGAATTTTTCCCTGCTAACCGGTAGTATTTTGTTTAGATAGACGACACCGGAAATGTGGCAGGGTATTTTCCCTGCGAATCGGAAGTGTGGCGCCGTTTTGTTTAATGTACGCCACCGGAAATGGGGCATCCGCCATTTTGCTCCTACCAGTAGTGGGGCAGAGTATTTTCCCTGAGAGCCGGAGGTGTGGCGCCGTTTTGTTAATGGACGCCACTGTAAGTGGGGCTTCCGCCATCTTGCTCTTACCGGAAGTGGGGCAACATCGGCTTTGGAGACTGACTGAGGCGTTGTCTAGTGCGAATCATGACGCACGCTCATCAGTTAAGTCGTCTTATTTTGTATACCCAGTGTGCAAACTATGAGTGGTTATTGATGATATGAAATATGCCATTTATATATGGGGTTTATTACCGGAAATGGGGCATCCACCATTTTGTGAGTATACCGGAAATGGGGCTCTGTCCACCAATTGGATATGGGTCTCTTTTCCCCTTCCAGTGATGTCATTGCAGGGCGTTTTCAGCGCAGGTTATGGCGCGCGCCCTGGGAGTTTTAAATCTCGCAATGAGAGATGACTGGTATGTGAGGTATGATCAAACATATATATGCTAATTATCTAATTGCGGCAATGTGTGTGCATTAATACAACAATATATATATGCCCTTTTCCTTCCATTCTCTGCAGACAGCAGATAGTATAGAGAGCGGGAGGATGTATTTCTCTTAGCTATAGCACTATGGCACTTTAAACAAGTTAGTCCCCTGAAAAGTTACTTGGATGAAACGCGTTGGGACGCACCTTATAGGGAAAGTGCAGGGCATGTGCAATATAGGGCTAGCTGTGGACTGCCCTTGCAAGGGCAGGAGCTTGGGGATCAGTTAATGGTTAGCATGTAAAGGAATTGACAGGGTATTGCCTTCCCATCGCTACCTTCCTGTAGGTATACAGAGTATCCCTGATGACTCCTGACCATCTGCTTTAACTGGTGAGATTGTTCCTTTTCTTGAAATCTCGTTCCTACTTTGAAATCTCGTATTTGGGGCTATGAACCCCTGGTCTCAAATATTATACATGTGTATACATGTGCGATTGGCTATAGTATTGTGCCATTTTTCATGCTGTATCCATCATATAGGTTGTTGTCTGTCTAACAGCTACATTCTATATCCCTAATGTGATGCTTTTGGGTGTTTTCAAATATCCTCTGAGGATCACCCATTTATTCTGCATTTTTTAAACTCACTTGTGGGTGACATTATTTTTGGTATTGTTTTAATTGGTATATTAAAAGTTACATTTTATCTCATTTGCTGCTTTATATACTTCTTTACCTCTCTTACCAAGGCTCTTTTCCCACGATTGCTCAGTTTGGCTGGACAGCCAGGTCTAGGAAGACTTCTGATGGTCCCAAGGTTCTTCCATTTAAGGATTATGGAGGCCACTGTGCCCTTAGGACCCTTGAGTACTGCAGAAATTCTTTTGTAACCTTGGCCAGATCTGTGCCTTGCCACATTTCGGTCTCTGAGCTCCTTGGCCAGTTCCTTTGGCCTCATGATTCTCATTTGGTCTGACATGCACTGTGATCTGTGAGGTCTTATATAGACAGATGTGTGCCTATCCAAATCAATTCCTATCAATATAATTAAACACAGCTGGATTCCAATAAAGGAGTATAACCATCTCATGGACGATCACAAGGAAATGGACAGCATGTGACTTAAATATGAGTGTGTGAGCGAAGGTTCTGAATATTTATGAACATGTGATATTTCAGATTTTCTTTTTTAATAAATTTGCAAAAGTAAATCCTAGTGGATTAATACATAAATGATCATATAAAGACATCACAGCAAATGTACCATAATAACTATACAGGGAAAGTGAGTTACCAAATATTAGCACCCAGTAACTCCAAACGTACATTTCACCATGTGGCTTTCTCAAGGAGTATGAGGAGAAGGAGGAAGTGGGGGTGTTATATATTGTATGTCATCCCATCCAATACAAAACATGATATATATACAAAAGAAAACATGGAGTAACTAGTCCATCCATTAAAAAGTAGTAATTTTTATTTGAAAAATATCTTTAAAATTGGCATATAACAAATAACTCATATGCATACAAAAGTATAGGCAAGATACAGGTGTCAGTATATAGAACATGCCACTTATATATATTTGGGTTGGGAAGAGTTAATCATATAATGAAATTCTATGCAATCAATTGCTAATGTAACACAGGAATCTGTGTATTGTACCACATATATTTAGATTACCAGCACCACAATACACTGTTTAAATACAGATAAACACCATATAAGCCAATCAGTAAAGCAATTAATTATGACTTTATTAGTAAACATTGTATTAATGATCCCTGAAGAGCTGGACTACAATCAGCAGTTCCTAAAGTTAAAAGGGCTATTCAGGTATGGTCCATATGGGTGACAGATGGATCAGCGCTATTAGGAACTGGTGATTGTAGTCCTGCTCTTTGGGGATCGGCCGGGCTGTTGGCCGTGTGCCTGCTGTGCGTCATTTCTGGCTCCGGCTGTGGCGCGCTCTGGGCATACATTCCACACTAGAATGCATGATCACTCCTCTCACCAAATGCTTTATGTCACGTGGCTACGTGCGTCATTTCCGCTTCTGATTGGGTGTGCTTTCCACAATAGAACGCACTTCTATCTTTATTACTTTACACCCTATTTTTATACGACACCTTGCTGCTGTTGTCACTCTAACATTTTTGAGGGAAAACATCATTAATTTATAATCCAACTTCCTACATGTTTCCCTGCTATTCTCTTGTGTAGGTGTTTTTAACCTCCTATACGTCTTTTAATCATTTTTGCTAAATATGGTTTTATCTTAGTGTATTAAAAAAATATATGTTGTCTATTCACATTTTTGAGTAGGATTTATATTAAAAAGCTGGGTCAAATTTGCACCAAAATTTGCATAAAAAGGAGAGAATACAATAAAAATAAAAAAAAACAGTAAGCAAAACATTTACGCTATTGTGTATTTTTACATAGACCAGGAGCGTCGCTAGGCACTTTGATTCGGGACTTGCTTTCAAAACCATAAAGGCAAAGATTTGTGCTATTCAATTTTAATACAACATTTGCTTCATTCAAATGGAGCCACTGAAACGCTGTGTATCTTAGCAGTACTGACTGACTGAAACTCCTCAGGCTCATTATCTCCTCAGCCTGTTACCAAAGAGCCTCTCCAAGCCTACATCCTGTGCAGAACAGCTCAAGTACTCACCCAAGGACTCTTCTATTCCTGGAGGGGAGGTATGCAGGAAATCAGGCCATATTTGTCATTCATGCTGCCCTAGGCTCATGAAGTAGTCACGTCTCCTACTTACTAAGGGTATGCGCACACAGCATCTTTTTCAGAAAGATCGACTCTGTAACCTGCCTGAAAAGACACTAAATAAATGCTAAAAAAAACAAAACTAATATATTGCAATGAGAAAACCACTTGCTGTTTATATGTTTAGCCTTTAGAGTTTTTTTTTACTGAATCAGGTTTCTTTAAACATGAAGCAGCTATAAAAAGGGACCAGTCCATTACATGGGCTTGGATCTGCTTTCTAGTTTATTAAAACAAATAAAATGAATAAAAACTGGTGGCTAAAAGATATTTTTGGAAAAGATGACCAAAAAGAAGCAAAAAAAGTCGCTTCAGGACGAAATGACATCTGTGTCCTGAAGCATCTTCCATACGAAAAACATAAGGTATTCGTAGACCTCAAAAATAATTTTTTTGCTCATACCCTTCAGATAGTGGTTCAGACCACATACACATTAGACTACCAAACCTGTTGATATCAAAAGTGTATGGGGGCGTCTGACTAATGATTAGGGAAGATAAGGATCTAGCATGTCTGATTTTGTTCAGTAGGTCATTTTGTTCTCTAAGTTATAAACTGCTGCCAGACATTTGTAGAAATGGCTCTCAGAGAACCCAGGTGCTCGGTAGAATGAGCACTCCTGGATATGGGAGAACTGGGGGAGATAACTGACGGACAAATGATCAGACAGCTGTCTAAAGTTTGAGGGCTTTAGTCAATTATTTATTTTACTCTTTTATATAGCGCCATTAATTCCACAGCGCTTTACAGACATTATTGACAGTATGTCAGTCAAACAACAATTACTTGTTTGACTGACATACATTCAGACAGCTGTAATTTTTAGTCCAGCACAATAATGTTTTAGCATCATGTCTGATAAATTAAAGATTACAACACCTATATAACTGCATCACCAGAACCACCGAAAGTACTGTAATACATCATCAGAACAACCATCAGTACAATTGAACTGAACCCGCATCAGTACAAGAATATGTCACCAGAACCACTGTCAGTGCCAGGGGCAGACACTGACAGCTTGTGGCCCCTGTGCAAGAAATGTGTATGGACCCCCTTCCTTTTATGGCGACAAAGCTACATAAATAAATATATATATATGTATATAAATCAAGAAAAATAGGCAGCACTCCAAATTAAATGTGAAAAAGTGGATACTTTACTGATCCTCAGGTGGTGACGTTTCAACAGTGACCCTTCTTCACCAAGTCTTGATAAAGACGGGTCACCGTTGAAACGTCGCCACCTGAGGATCAGTAAAGTATCCACTTTTTTCACATTTAATTTGGTGTGCTGCCTATTTTTCTTGATTTATTAACTCAGTTGTTTGGACACTGCTGAATAGGTTCTGCACCAATTGTATAATTTTGGTAGTGCTGCCCTTTTTTTTTATTTATATATGTGTGTATATATATATATATATATATATATATATATATATATAGCTTCACACACATACATGTGTATATGTATATTACATTGTTACATTGTCTCCTTTATTATGTACATTGCCATCCCTTACACAGTGCCCTCTCTTGCTTTGTACAGCACCGTCCCTTACATATTGGATTATATAGAGCCCTGTTTTTTATTACATACTGTCCCCTCTTGTTAGATATATAATGCAATGATGGCTGATGGAGCAAGGGAAAGCTTCTTTTCTAATGGAGGAGATAATGGACTGGTAGTTTGGTCACCGGCTGCTCCATCAGCAGTCATTTTATATCTAACAAGAGAGCGGAGTATGTAATAAAAGAGGGCACTGTGAATAAAAAAAATAACAAGAATACACTATGTAAGAGACAACAGCAGAGGAAGCAATATAATAAGGGACAGCACCATATATAACTAGAGAGGATGGTATGTAATAAGTGACAGTGTTATATATAACAAAAGAGGAAGCTACTGTATGTAACTAAGGATGGTGTTATACATAATAAGTGAGTACACGATATGCTAAGGGACTGTGCTATATATAAAAAAATGACTACACTATATACTGAGGGATGGCGCTATACATAATAAGCTAGCACACTATATACTAAGGGACTGTACTATACATAATAAGTGAGTGCACTATATACTAAGGGACTGTGTTAAAGGAACCTGTCACCTGTTTTGGACGCTATAAGATGCGGCCACTGCCTTTCAGAGCTTATCTACAGCATTCCATAAAGCTGTAGATACATGTGTAGTGTAGTGTACATGTTTGGTCACTAGATGGGGGTATTAAAGGTGTGCTTAGTGTAGGACGAGAGTTCATTCATGTAAATGGTTAACCATAGGAGGGGTTAGCTGGGTGTAAGGCAGGAATAGTTCCTGGTTAGAGTAAGTCAGGCAAGGTAGCCTGAGGTGCTTGGGGGGCTAAATGCCCAAGCTACTCATCTCCCTGCAATGTTCAAGGAGGAACTCAGCCATCCAGAGTCAATGGGACAGTATAGCCTCAGATATAGCAGTGATAGCATCTACAGGAACTTGGCCTGCAGGAGAAGTCACCGCAGCACAGGAGGGCAGGCCGCTCACAAGTGGCATGTCATTGCTTGGGCTGATGCCCTCAGAACCGGGGCAAAACGACTGAGGGAACAACCGTATGCAGTGACGCTGGCCAGGGAGGATGCTGAGGAGCCATTGGAATCGGTCTGACCCAGGAACGTTGTCACAGGGTTACTGCAACAAAACAGAGCCAGAAGACCGCAGTGTCTGATGGCTCCAGCTTTGCTGCTGAGAAGCACTTCTACGGCATATTAAGGGTGTTTGTTTTCTTTCAGCAGGACAGGGGTTAATCTGCCATATGGAAATCTCTGCTACCATCTGTGCTTGGTTAACCACTCCTCTCCCCTATAAAAGCTAGTTCTGCTGGCCAGATCTTTGTCTGAGTTAGCATTTGCTACAAAGATCTGGAGAAGGAGAAGCTGGTGGTTGGAGTGCTGGAGGAATTTATTGTGTGAATGGTGCTTGGTTTGTACGCTTGGAAATTCCACATCCCATCCTGCTTTATTTTCTTCCCCTGACCTTCACACTGTGGTGTATACGTCCGTGGTTTGTGAGAGTATTATTTGTGAGTGGAATTTTCTTTTACCCTTGTCTCGTTCTCCTGTCTGTCGGGTTTGTGTACTTCGGTGCACAGTAGTGCCTCTCTTTCCAGGGTGGGGGGAAGGGGACAGACGCAGGGCTGAAGCTAGGAGACAGGGCTAGGGCGGAGGTCCCGGCGTCCTCGCCATCTGAGGTATCCCGAGGAACAGGGTGAGTTAGGGTACCCCCTAGTGTTAGGGCCAGAAAAGGTGCCCCTGGTCCCAGTTTACTTGCCAGCCTTCTGTCACAACTGTGCCACCTGTGGTAGCCTCACTGCTGCGCTGTAGGCCAGCTCTGTTTAGGTGCAGCCCTGCTTCCTCTCTACTGCCATCTAGTGGAGCCTGCACCTACCTACTGTTAAGGGGAGAATATATGGCATATGAATATATACAAGAATCAAAAATTATACCACTATATGGACGTTTTGCTGAATATTAGAATCATGCACTGTAGCTTTAAGATACTTCTGATCTTCTGAGAATTGTTTCTGTATTGTATAACCCACCTAGGCTTCATCGAAATGACTGGGTGGATTAGGGTGGACTAGGCTAGAAACGATAATTATGTGCAGAATTATGTGCATAATGATTATGTAGCGGATATAGGATATATGAGATCATATGAGATCAATAGAAATTTGCTATTTGGGGTAATCGGTAATTTGGAAAGAACCCATGATGTAATGCAATGAGACAGCTCGATTTTTGCTATAAAATGTTGTACACTTCTGGAAGTAAATCAGAAATCATTTGAGAGACAATTGCTTGCATTTGTCCCGATTTCTCCAGCCGTAAGACCCCACATTCAATTTGGAAGTAGAACAATTAAGATGAGATGACGACACACGCATTCTGTGTGCCATATCAATATCATTCATAACATTTGGCGCCCAACGTGAGGCTAGGACAAAAGATCGAACCTGACCAGCCGCAAAGAAGACCTCCAATCTTGGACCGGACCACTTGAGGGTGGAGATGTGCACCTCCTACTAGGTAAGAAAAGCATTCATCTTACCTATAACACTCCAGTGTTTCCGTGCTGAGATAAAGGTCAGTCGGCTGTCAGATTCGGACATAGTGACCAATCTGACAAGTCCTAGCACCAAAAACCCACCCTGGTCACGATTTCCTTAATTGTCTGCCTTATCTGCTTTGCCTCTCTGCTTTGCTGTTTTGGTTGTTTGCATACGTGATTGTTACCTCAGCCAGCCTGAAAAGAAAAAAAAAAAAAAAAAAAGATAGGGAAACGTATTGAGCAAATTCACTGTCACTCTGGTTCTGGTCCTGCTCTCGGCTTGACCGATGATCGCAGAAGTCTGAACTGTGTCTCTCCCAGTGGGCAAGTGGGAGTAGGGGCTTGATTACTCTGAGTGATTTTCTAACCTCTAAGTGGTTGGTGACTTCTTGCGGGTTTCCCACCGGACATCATCTGGCTTAGATGATGGTGTTTTAGCTGCAGCATAGGTTTATAGGTTTTATTCTAAACGGGTGGAAGGGTAATTTCATTTACCGTGTTGATGTGACTGAGTGATTGCTCTCTCCCTGAACAGTATGGTTTGCCCAGGTGTAGATTTTTCATCTCTACAAATCAGGCTGGCATATGGATAGGTAAATTGTGAAGTGTTTTGATGTCAAGGATTCGCAGTATTTGCAGTATTTGAAGTCAGTGCCAGTTTTGAATTCATTCTGTCTTTTGTCTTTTGTAGTGTGTATGATTTGCTGGCAGGAGGCGTACTAGCATGTGGTTAAAATTTTTGAATGCATTCTATGTGTGTGTGTATATATATATATATATATATATATATATATATATATATATATATGTAGTGAAATTAGAGATTTGGATAAACTGGTTTTGTTCTGCATATTATAATTATAAGGTTAGTTGTTAAAATTTGTTCAGGTAGAAAGAGAATTGCTTGAATGGTAATTGATTTGATTTGTACAGATATCTCTGAGATTTGAAATCCATTGTTACTTTTTAGTTATTGTTTTACTAAGGTCACTACATTTCTCTGTGGGATGGTTCTTTGAAATGTTTTAGAGCGAAAGTGTTGAGGAATCAGAAATTTTAAAAATTTATCAGGTATTTTTAGACTACGCAGTTACTGGATACACAAGATTTGTGAAATACTCTTGTGTTAATTGTTGGTTAATTCCCTATATTACGGTGTTCAAGATAGCTAGACATCACTATGTTCACTGCAGACCCCTTTTACTTGGACATAAGGAGTACATACAGCCTTTACACTCACATATCCAACTGTTTATAATCCCGTGAGAATTTGTCTCAAGATGCACACACATGTCCCTCAGACGCATTCAGAATTCAGATGATAGAATGGGTGGGAGTAGTCAGTGGATATCTATAAGACAGATATGACCCATGGTGGAGTGAGGAAAGAAAATGTATGTTAAGAAACCCTCCGATCCCGAGGGGAGGAGCATTAAATAAGAAGGCATGGAAGAATGTGTTAATGAGTAGAAAGCAGCGTCCCAGCCTCAGGTATTATGAGGTGTTACAGGACCCTGAAGCATTTTATAAGATGGCAGAGGAAGTTAGGAAAAAAAGGGATGAGGAGAGGAATATAACAAGATTGCTGAATTTTATGCAAAGCAAATATTTATATAGACGGCACGCCTTATGCTACATCCTGTCCAGTATCCATTATAGTTTTATTAATTAATGTAGTTTATGAAAAGAATAATGAAGAAAAAGATGAATATGACATGGAGGTATATAATTAAACAGAACAGGAGAAGACAGGAAATAAATAGCTCAGTGTTGTGAGTTCATTTTCCCCTTCACCATTGAGGTCTGATGAACTCCCTCTTCTGGTGAAGGAAGGTAGTGAGGCTGATTACCAAGCACCTGAGCAGGATGATGATGACTGGGTGACTGGAATTGCTGACTGGCTATAAGGCAGCCGACGCCCTTCTGCCTTGCTGGTGATTTCTCAGAGGGATTCTAGGAGACCAGTCTGATTCCTGCTCCTCAAAAGCTAAGTTTTCTGCTCTGCTTTTTGCATTTGTGTTTTGGTTTTGTTTTGCCTTGTTTTTCTGGATTTCTGCCATTCCCTGTTGGGGTGAGCTGAATTCCTTTTTGCTCTGTCTTCAGAAAATACCTGAGTACTGATATAGTCTTTTTGAAGCCTAGCATCTTCAGGGCTTTTTTCCCTATCGGTCTGTTGGCTCTTGTTTTGATAGGGTTTTGGCGGATTGCAGACAGCAGCTTTTCTATCCTGTCCGATTTAGTTAGCTTGGGCCCCATCATTTGCTCAGCCTATCTTTCTATCTGTGTGAGTGTTTTTTCATCTTGCTTCACCGTCATTATATGTTAGAGGCTGCCTATTGCTTTGGGATCTGCTCTGGGGCAGTTTAGATTTCCCTTTCTGTCTTTAGGCTATTTAGTTCTCCGGCTGTGATCGAGGGGTCTAGGGCACCGTAGGAACCCCCCACGGCTACTGCTAGTTGTTGTTGATAGGTTCAGGGGTCTGCAATCCGATAGCTGCCAACTTATCTGGTTTTCTGGACTTAGCTAGTAGTTCTGTTTTTGCCTCCTACGGTGACTCATTCATAACAGCACAGACTGATAATCTACATTATTTATCGTTATATGGTGGGGGGGATATAATTATCATCATCATCTTTTAAGCCTCAAAGCTCACACTTTTGTACACAATCTACTCCACGCAAGGACTCCAGGAAATACCAGGAGACAGATACTCTAGTAAGCAGCTTGCCAAACCCCCATTTTCCAGGATGTCATGCAGGGAAAAGGAGAACCTGTGGATAGTTTCTTCCACCGATGTAACAAAAAGTTTATGGATCTCAGATTTGAAATGCAAATTAGTTCCCAGTTGGAAGAAGCTTGACACCCACCAACATCGAGCTCCAGATTTTAATAGGGTATTGGCATACTGATTCCACAACCCATGAAAGTACGTATACTCTTACAGCCCACCCCCACAAAAATACAATAGAGAAACAACATCTCTCACCCAGACAGAGGTTGAGGATACTCCGCTCAAATTTCTGGTGGGTCCCGATGCAATCAGAAGAGCAATCAGGGATATTGATCTATTTGCTTTGAAAGTATATGGTCGCCTCCCTCTATAAGATAATCCTGTAGATCAGGTTGATGTTGAACTAATGGCACTGATCCCAGACTCATATTGGCAGGCTGAAAATCCAGTTTGTAAAGGTGTGGCTGAAGCTAGTAGCCCTGCTGCCAAGGAAATTGCAATATTCACCCTCCATTTCATAATTTGCAATTATTTCTATGAAGTTATGGATGATACATGACTTATGTGCTATCAATGAAGTTATAGTACTGGACACATCTATGGTGCCAAACCCACACACTCTGTTTTAATAATTTCTATTTATTTTTCTATGGTTTACAGTGATTGACCTGGCCAATGCTTTTTTTCAGTTTATTTCTACATGCTGCAAGCCACTACCTGTTTGTTTTTACATATGGTGCCAGCAATATATTTGGTCTATGATGTCTCAAGGGGCACAGTATAGCTTCTCTATGTTCACCCAAGCCATGACCATGGTCCTGGAACCCTGGAAGAGGACACATCCCACTGCCATTCTTTTACAATATATATGGATGACCTCCTCCCCTGACTGAAGACAGCCAAGCCAATACTGCTCTTCTACACATGCAACCTTTTTATAATTATTTCAAGACTTTCCAAGAAGGTATCAATGTGTTTTATATACTAAACTGCAATCACATTTTCACAGCTCTAGGACTGCCAGGCTATAGCGAACTGTTTTGTCTGTTTGTCATGAAGAAGCCTAACCATGCAACTGCAGTCCTGACACAGCTTCACGGAGGAAGACAATGCCCTCCTGGCTACTACTCTCCAAGATTTGACACAGTGGCTCATGGAGTCCCAACCTGTATGAGAGCCGTATTTGCAACCCACCTGTGCTGGACAAAGCTTCTGATATTCTTATGGGTCACCAATTGAAGATCCTGGCCCAAAGCACCTGTCTGCAATGCCCTACTCTGCTCCCGGACAACGTCACCATCTCCAGATGTGCTGTCCAGCTACTCTCCTATCTTTGCCAAGGGGGGAGGAAGATGGAGGATGAAAACCACATCTCTGACACATTAGTGGAAGAGGTAGTCGACTCTGAAATGGCTGAACGCGATTGTCTTGCTGTCATGAGGCAAGAGAACACCTGGAAGATCCTGACCTGACGCTCTTTCTGGATAGACCAAGGTATGCAGACCAAGAAGGCCGTTTGCACACTGGTATAGCAGTAGCCACAGAAGATACATGCTGCCAGCAAAACCACTGCCTACACCCAAAGGCAGGACCGCAGGCCTTGACAGAAGCATACGAGAGGTCCACTCAACATGAAGCTATCAAGATCAATCTGGAGGGAAAGAGACTTCATCACGGCTAACAGAACGCCGGTCAGACACCACAAAGACATACAAGAATTAATGGAGTTCTTGTTGATGCCAGGAAGAGTTGCGGTGGTAAAAATAAAAGCACACACCCTGGAGACACTTCAAGGGAAGCAGTGGGCAACAGACTAGATGAAGTAACAGCAAAAGAAGCAGCAGTAATATCGCTTGACACAGAAACAGAGGAAAAGGGATAACCCTGGAAAAAGATGTTCTGACATTCCAGAAACAAGTATCCAAGGAAGAAAAGAAGAAATGGACCTAAGATGAAGTTACACAGGATGAAATACGCCTAAGGATGAACAAGGAAAATGTAAGGCCTCGAACATAACTCTACATACTTGATGCTACACAGGAAACAGGGAAGTCATAGCATAAGAGTTTAGTCTTTCCCTTGGGTCACACACATGCACAAATGCACACACACACTAGCAGGTCCAACAAAACTCAGCCCTATGAGATCCTACTTGTAAATATTCACAGTTTAGGATTATATTTTGTTCATTATAATTGTTTATATGCAGACTAAGTTTAAAAACATGTGACTAAAATAGATTTTCGAGTTTTTTATCCATCCCAGATCCACAGGACCTTGGATCCCACCAGATCCTGCCCAATGACTGAGCCCTCATCACCAAGAGGTTCAACAGACGTTGAACCTAGAGATGACAGCCCGTTCCAAGTCCTGTCAACTATCACAGCAGTCCATGTGTCCACGCTTCCCACTGCAAGGAGATGACGGATCCAGAGTCCAGTAGCGGCTGCCACTCTTCATCCGTCTGGCACTTATCTTTTCCTAGCTCAAGGGGTAGTCAATCATGAGAAGGGTATACTGACATTCTGGTATAATGTCTCCACCCCAAGAGTAACATATCAATTTGACTACTGTCTCATAGTAGAATGTCCAGGCCCCATGGTACAGTTTGATATCGGGTTAAGTACACAATTCATCTGTGTCACTACTGCTGAAACAGGGGAAGGTTCAAACTGTGAGGATTGGTCACTTGTTGGGTGGCACACTGGTGAATGTGACTGGAGACATCAACCAGTCCAGGCCCTACAGCAAAGGGACAAATGGGTAATAAGCCTATTAAGCTACATGTCTCTGTCCAAAGCACCTTTTAAAGGCCAGAGAGCCCTTCCAGGCCTACGCTTCCCTGCCACCCACTGCCCCAAGAAGGGATGTATAGTTCTGTACCTCATCATTGAGAACACCTCAGAGAATAACCAAGGGTTATATGTACTAGGCTCAAGTACTAAACTTGGGAGGGAAAATGGTGACACAAAAGGTAAATTTTGGCTAAGAAGTATAGATATTAGTGGGGGCACACAGGGAGCACCTGACAAATTCAAAGTCGAGAACGAGACAATAGTTGTGTTTAAACCCACCATCACTGTAAATAAGAATGCAAAGTGGATAAACTATTTATACAATAATCAACAACGGTTTATAAAATACACTGGGGATGTCATAAAGGCAATTATTGACCCATTAAGTTTACAATAGTTATTTTATGTCCTTTGATCATATTTTCCTTAATTCTATGCTGCATAGCTCCATGCCTTAAGAAAATGATGACGATGACCATGGAAACCACAGTAAAGACTATGCATGCCGACTTTGAAGATCCCCTATATGAAAGATACTCCTATGAACCCATGAGAACAATGCCATATCCACCACCTCTGGAATATGCCTGCCTGAAGCAAACCAACGAGAGATAGTCCAGGATCTGACTTCCTCCTGTGCAAAGTCCGTTACGAGGGGGTCCATCTACTAGAGATGGGTCGTCTCGTGTATACGGTGAAGATTAGTTAGTTCGTTAGGTTCCAGCATTGTTGAGATAGGTAGGCCAGGAGGACAGATCGATAGGTTCGAGGAGATTAGGATTTTGATTTTGCATATTTCCAAAGGAGGGACTGTTAAGGGGAGAATATATGGCATATGAATATATACAAGAATCAAAAATTATACCACTATATGGACGCTTTGCTGAATATTAGAATCATGTACTGTAGCTTTAAGATACTTCTGATCTTCTGAGAATTGTTTCTGTATTGTATAACCCACCTAGGCTTCATCGAAATGACTGGGTGAATTAGGGTGGACTAGGCTAGAAACGATAATTATGTGCATAATTATGTGCATAATGATTATGTAGCGGATATAGGACATATGAGATCATATGAGATCAATAATAATTTGCTATTTGGGGTAATCAGTAATTTGGAAAGAACCCATGATGTAATGCAATGAGACAGCTCGATTTTTGCTATAAAATGTTGTACACTTCTGGAAATAAATCAGAAATCATTTGAGAGACAATTGCTTGCATTTGTTCCGATTTCTCCAGCCGTAAGACCCCACATTCAATTTGGAAGCAGAACAATTAAGATGAGATGACGACACACGCATTCTGTGTGCCATATCAATATCATTCATAACACTACATTGTAGCAGCGTGACATTAACTCAGACCAAAACCTTTTTCTGATCCATAATGGATCCCATCACAGCGCTGACAGGGAAATTGCAGCAGCTCAGTTTGGAGGTGTCGGATTTACGCACAGTGGTTTCACAGCCCCGTTACATCTGGTGTGGGGATCCCGTCATCCAGACAAATTATTGTTGAGCTCAAGGTCGCGCTGCCAGACAGGTTCTCCGGTGGACGGGACAAGTTTGTTGCATTCCGCGAGGCCTGTAAACTATATTTCCGTCTGCGTCTGGTATCCTCCGGTACGGAGGAGCAACGGGTGGGGATTGTTATCTCGCTCCTGCAGGGGGCCCACAAGCATGGGCATTCTTTCTCCCATCTGACTCACACTCACTCCAGACAGTAGAGGGGTTCTTTCAGGCTTTGGGCTTGGTGTATGACGACCCTGATCGCGTCTCCTTGGCTGAGTCATCTCTGCGCCAACTTCAGCAAGGAGACCGTCTAACGGAGGAGTACTGCCCGAGTTTCGGCGCTGGGCCACCGACACTAGGTGGAATGATCCGGCCCTCCGTAGTCAGTTCTGTGAGGGTCTCTCTGAGAGGGTAAAAGATGCATTAGCTCTCTATGAGACTCCTGATTCCCTTGAGGCGGCCATGTCTGTGGTGATCCGGGTTGATCGCCGTCTTGGCCAGAGAAAAAAGGAGTCGCCTCTGGGGATGGGAGGTCCAAATTTGAGCGTGGCCTGTACAGATCCCACTGTGGAACTCATGAAGGTGGGTGCGGCGTCCCAACCTGGTAAACGTACAGTTGTCCGGTGTAAGGGGGGAGTGTGTTTCTGTTGTGGCAAAAAGGGTCATTTTGTGAGCACATGTCCCACCCGTCATTTGTTTAAACAACCACCGGATAACTAGAGGGCCCGGGTTGCGGGGAGGTTGGCAACTCAGGTGTGCTCATAACCTTGGTGGGAAAAACTCAGTTTTTCCTTCCAGCTATTGTGTATATGGGTGAAATTAAGGTGGACGTATATGCCTTTTTGGATAGTGGGGCGGGGTTTTAATTTGATAGACGCCAAGTTCGTCCGGGACCAAGGCCTTGTCCCACGTACCTGGTCTACACCGATACCCATTATAGCTATCGATTCCGGCCCTCTAAAGCAGGTGCATTTCACGCAGGTGGTCCAAGACCTGCGATTACAGGTGGGGGCCATACACTCTGAGGTGTTAAGCTGTTACATGCTTGAGGGCCTGCCCTCACCTGTAGTACTGGGACTTCCTTGGCTCACCGAGCACAATCCGGTAATTGATTGGCAGACACGGGAAGTGGTAAAATGGGGTACATACTGTCCAGGACACTGCTTGGAAATCCGGTTGGCAAGGGTGGACACTCAGTCCGTGCCCCTTTACCTGTCAGACTTCGAGGATGTGTTTTCAGAGCAGGGGAGCCAAGAGCTTCCTCCTCATCGTCCTTATGATTGTGCCATTAATCTGGTACCTGGTGCCAAGCTGTCCAAGAGCAGACTTTATAACATCTCAGGTCCCGAAAGGCAGGCTATGAAGGACTATATTAAGGAAAGTCTGGCTAAGGGTCATATCAGACCATCCTCTTCTCCCCTTGCTGCGGGGTTCTTTTTTGTAAAGAAGAAGGATGGAGGGTTACATCCTTGCCTGGATTTCCGGGAATTGAATGCAATCACTATCCGTGATCCCTACCCGCTACCTCTGATCCCCTACCTCTTTAATCAAATTGTGGAGGCAAAATGGCTCTCTACGATGGACCTCAGGGGGGTGTACAACCTCATCTGCTTTAAGGATGGGGATGAGTGGAAGACTGCGTTCAATTCGCCAGAGGGTCACTATGAGTGTCTAGTGATGCCCTTTGGGTTGACAAACTCGCCCGTCGTATTTCAGCACTTTATAAATGACATCTTCAGTCACATAGTAGGTAGGTTTGTTGTTATTTACCTGGATGATATCCTTGTTTATTCATCTGACCTGGAATCACACCAGCGACATGTCAGGCAAGTCCTACACATTCTATGAGACAATAAGTTGTATGTCAAACCGGAGAAGTGTTTGTTCTCGGTTGAGGAGATCCCTTTTCTTGGATATGTATTATCCTCCACCGGTTTTCGCATGGATCCGGCAAAAGTCCGGGCGGTATTGGAATGGGATCCTCCTGAGGACTTGAAGGCCTTACAAAGGTTTTTAGGCTTCGTTAACTACTACCGAAAGTTCATAAGAAACTTTTCGGTAGTAGCCAAACCACTCAATGATATGACCAAAAAGGGGACAGACTTCTCCAAGTGGTCCAGTCCTGCCAGGGAGGCGTTTGACACACTGAAGGGGTGTTTTGCTTCTGTGCCGATACTTATTCAGCCTGATGTCACTCAGCTTTTCATCGTACAGGTAGATGCATCCGAGGTGGGAGTGGGGGCCATATTGGCACAGGGTGCATCTCCTGGTAAATGGCAACCATGTGCATACTTCTCTAGAAAACTTTCGCCAGCTGAGAGAAACTACAATATTGGTAATAGGGAACTCTTGGCTATCAAATGGGCATTTGAGGAATGGCGTCATTTTTTGGAGGAAGCAGTTCACCCTGTGATGGTGATCACTGATCATAAGAATCTGGCTTACTTGGAGTCGGCAAAATGTCTTGCACCGCGTCAGGCAAGGTGGGCGTTATTCTTTACCAGATTTATCTTTTTTGTTACTTTTAGGCCGGGGAGCAAGAATATTAAAGCAGATGCTTTGTCCCATTGCTTTCCTGGGGGAGGCGAAAAGTGCAAACCGGTACCTATTCTACAAAAAGGGCTAGTGATGGCATCTACAGTCATATGTAAAAGTTTGGGCACCCCTATTAATGTTAACCTTTTTTCTTTATAACTATTTTGGTTTTTGCAACAGCTATTTCAGTTTCATATATCTAATAACTGATGGACTCAGTTATATTTCTGGATTCAAATGAGGTTTATTGTACTAACAGAAAATGTGCAATCTGCATTTAAACAAAATTTGACCGGTGCAAAAGTATGGGCACCCTTATCATTTTCTTGATTTGAACACTCCTAACTACTTTTTACTGACTTCCTGAAGCACTAAATTGGTTTTGTAACCTCATTGAGCTTTGAACTTCTTAGCCAGGTGTATCAAATCATGAGAAATGGTATTTAAAGTGGCCACTTGCAAGTAGTTCTCCTATTTGATTCTCCTATGAAGAGTGGCATCATGGGCTCCTCAAAACAACTCTCAAATGATCTGAAAACAAAGATTATTCAACATAGCTTTTCAGGGGAAGGATACAAAAAGTTGTCTCAGAGATTTAACCAGTCAGTTTCCACTGTGAGGAACATAGTAAGGAAATGGAAGAACACAGGTACAGTTCTTGTTAAGCCCAGAAGTGGCAGGCCAAGAATAATATCAGAAAGGCAAAGAAGAAGAATGGTGAGAACAGTCAAGGACAATCCACAGACCACCTCCAAAGACCTGCAGCATCATCTTGCTGCAGATGGTGTCACTGTGCATCGGTCAACAATACAGCACACTTTGCACAAGGAGAAGCTGTATGGGAGAGTGATGCGAAAGAAGCCGTTTGTGCAAGCACGCCACAAACAGAGTCGCCTGAGGTATGCAAAAGCACATTTGGACAAGCCAGTTACATTTTGGAAGAAGGTCCTGTGAACTGATGAAACAAAGATTGAGTTGTTTGGTCATACAAAAAGGCGTTATGCATGCGCTGTATTGTTGACCGATGCACAGTGACACCATCTGCAGCAAGATGATGCTGCAGGTCTTTGGAGGTGGTCTGTGGATTGTCCTTGACTGTTCTCACCATTCTTCTTCTCTGCCTTTCTGATATTTTTCTTGGCCTGACACTTCTGGGCTTAACAAGAACTGTACCTGTGTTCTTCCATTTCCTTACTATGTTCCTCACAGTGGAAACTGACTGGTTAAATCTCTGAGACAACTTTTTGTATCCTTCCCCTGAAAAGCTATGTTGAATAATCTTTGTTTTCAGATCATTTGAGAGTTGTTTTGAGGAGCCCATGATGCCACTCTTCATAGGAGAATCAAATAGGAGAACTACTTGCAAGTGGCCACCTTAAATACCTTTCCTCATGATTTGATACACCTGGCTATGAAGTTCAAAGCTCAATGAGGTTACAAAACCAATTTAGTGCTTCAGGAAGTCAGTAAAAAGTAGTTAGGAGTGTTCAAATCAAGAAAATGATAAGGGTGCCCATACTTTTGCACCGGTCAAATTTTGTTTAAATGCAGATTGCACATTTTCTGTTAGTACAATAAACCTCATTTGAATCCAGAAATATAACTGAGTCCATCAGTTATTAGATATATGAAACTGAAATAGCTGTTGCAAAAACCAAAATTGTTATAAAGAAAAAAGGTTAACATTAATAGGGGTGCCCAAACTTTTACATATGACTGTATATGCTCCAATCTTGAAAGAGAGGTTGCTGATGCTCAGGAGGACACCCCAGCTACCTGTCCGCTGGGTAAATTGTTTGTGTCGATCAATCTCCATCTGAGGGTCCTCAGTGAACACACGATAAAGTGTTGGCTGGATATCCAGGGAATAAGGCAACCGCAGATTTACTCACTAGGCGTTTTTGGTGGCCAGGTGCTCATAAGGATGTTTGGGAGTATGTGGCCGCCTGCAATGTCTGTGAGCGTTCTAAGACCTCGCATACTCGTCCACTTGGGGCTCTCCAACCAATGGAGATTCCCAACAGACCTTGGACTCACTTGTTGGTTGATTTTATTACTGATTTACCTGTGTCTGCAGGGAACACTGTAATCCTGGTGGTGGTGGATAGGTTCAGTAAGATGTCTCATTTTAATGCTTTACCGGCTTTGCCCAACGCCAAGACTCTAGCACAAATCTTCATCAGGGAAATAATCAGACTGCATGGGGTCCCAACCGATATTGTCTCTGATCGGGGAGTGCAGTTTATCTCCAAATTCTGGAGGGCGTTTTGCAGCCGTCTTGGGATCCATTTGTCGCTCTCTTCGGCTTTTCACCCGCAGTCCAACGGGCAGACTGAATGGGTTAATCAAAATTTAGAAACATATCTAAGATGTTTTGTATCTGAGAATCAGGAGGACTGGGTGACCTACTTACCGTTGGCTGAATTTGCAGTTAATAATCACTGTCAGGAATCAACCCCAGTCCCTGTTTTTCGGGGCATATGGGTTCCATCCACAGTTTAGTTCTTTCAATGGTGAACATCCCTCTGGTTTACCGGAGGAGGAACAGTTTTCTTCTTCCATATTTACCATATGGCAGAGGATGACTAATACCGTATTTTTCGGACCATAAGATGCACTTTTTTTCCCCAAAAATTTTGGGGGAAAGTGGGTGCGTCTTATGGTCGCAATATACTCACTTGAGACCATGGCTGGTGCTGGTGCCGTGGGGCTCTGTGGTGTGGTGGTGGCAGCGGGCTGTGCTCCGGTGCAGGGGCAGTGGCACTCTGTGCTCCGTGGGGGGCTCCGCTGGCATTTCCTCAAAGCCTGGAGGCCCCCCGCACATCCGTTGCTGCCATGTTGCGGTGGCCTTTGGGAACATGGATGCCGGGAAGATGGCCGCCGATCCTGGGACGGTGCATGCTCAGGTTCAGATCTTGTCCCGAGATTGCAGAGATTTGAATCTCGTTTCCCGAGATCTCGAGACCAGATCTGAACCTGAGCATGCGCTGTCCCCGGACTGGCGGCCATCTTCACGGCGTCCATGTTCCCAGAGGCCACCGCAACATGGCAGCAACGGATGTGCGGGGCCTCCAGGCTTTGAGGAAATGCCAGTGGAGTCACTGCTCCTGCATCGGAGCCGCCGCCTTTGCACCAGAGCACAGCCCGCCACCACCACACCACTGACCCCACCTGCCCCAGCACAGCCCACCTGCCCCAGCACAGCCCGCCGCCACCACACCACAGAGCCCACCTGCCCCAGCAAAGCCCACCTGCCCATGCACAGCACAGCCCACCTGCCCCAGCACAGCACAGCCCACCTGCCAGCCCACCAGCCCCAGCACAACCAACCTACCCCAGCACAGTGCCCCAGCACAGAGCCGCTGCCACCGCACCAGCCTGGACCACTGAATGAACCCTGTGACCACTCCTCCACCTGTGCCGGATCTCTTCCCTGGTAAGCTGAATTCGGACTGTAAGACGGACCTCCATTTGACACATTATTTTTTCCCTATTTTCCTTCTGAAAATTTGGGGTGCGTCTTATGGTCCGAAAAATACGGTAATTTGCGAAAGATGAGTTCCAAGTATAAGAGTGTGGCTATTCAGAGACGTAAAGTGGGTCCGGACCTGTGTGTTGGTGACTGGGTATGGTTGTCCTCAAGGAACATTAAGCTGAAGGTTTTGTTTTGGAAATTGGGTCCCAGGTTTATTGGTCCCTATAAGATCTTAGCCTTCGTCAATCCAGTAGCATTCCGCCTTGCTCTGCCACCGACTTTTAAAATTCATAATGTGTTTCACCGTGCACTTCTCAAGAAGTATGTGACATCAGCAGGACCTTCACCTTCTCCTGTCACTGTCGATGGTAATCTGGAGTTCCAGATAGCTAAGGTCTTAGACTCTCGATTTCATAGAATCATAGAATCGTAGAGTTGGAAGGGACCTCCTAGGCCATCTGGTCCAACCCCCTGCTCAAAGCAGGATTCGCGAAATCATCCCAGTCAGATGTCTGTCCAGCCTCTGCTTGAAGACTTCCATTGAAGGAGAACTCACCACTTCTCGTGGCAGCTTGTTCCACTCATTGATCACTCTAACTGTCAAAAAGTTTTTTCTAATATCTAATCTGTGTCTCCTCCCATTCAGTTTCATCCCATTGCTTCTAGTCTTTCCTTGTGCAAATGAAAATAAAGTTGATCCTTCTACAATGTGACAGCCCTTTAGATATTTGTAGACAGCTATTAAGTCTCCTCTCAGTCTTCTCTTTTGCAAACTAAACAATCCCAAATCCTGCAACCTTTCCTCATAAGACAGGGTTTGCAGACCGGTCACCATTCTGGTTGCTCTTTTCTGAACTTGCTCCAGTTTGTTGATGTCTTTTTTAAAATGTGGTGCCCAAAACTGGACACAATATTCCAAATGAGGTCTGACCAAAGAGGAGTAGAGAGAAATAATGACTTCACGTGATCTAGACTATATGCTTCTGTTAATACATCCTAGAATTGCATTTGCCTTTTTTGCTGCTGCATCACACTGTTGACTCATAGTCAGTCTGTGATCTATTAGTATTTGTTCGTCGGTCACTGCAATACTTGGTACATTGGAAGGGTACGGTCCTGAGGACAGGATGTGGGTTCCAGCTTCTGATGTCCCTGCGGACAGACTGGTTCGGGCCTTCCATGTGACACATCCGAATAAACCAGGCCCTGAGTTTCCGGAGGTCCTTCGTAGAAGGGAGGTACTGTCACGGGGTTACCGCGACAGAACAGAGCCGGAAGACCGCAGCATCTGACAGCTCCTGCTTTGCCGCTGAGAGGAAGCACTTCTCCGGCATATTAAGTGTGTTTATTTTCTTTCAGCAGGACAAGGGTTAATCTGCCATGTGGAAATCTCTGCTACCAGCTGTGTTGGGTTAACCACTCCTCTCTCTTATTAAAGCTAGGTGTGCTGCCAGATCTTTGTCTGAGTTAGCATTTGCTACAAAGATCTGGAGAAGGAAAAGCTGGTGGTTGGAGTGCTGGAGGAATTTATTGTGCGACTGGTGCTTGGTTTGTTCCCTTGGAAATTCCTCATCCCATCCTGCTTTATTTTCTTCCCCTGTCCTTCACACCCTGGTGTATACCTCTGTGGTTTGTGAGAGTATTATTTGTGAGAGGAATTTTCTTTTACACTTGTCTCGTTCCCCTGTCTGTCGGGTTTGTGTACTTCAGTGCACATTAGTGCCTCTCTTTCCTGGGTGGGGGAAAGGGACAGACGCAGGGCTGAAGCTAGGAGACAGGGCTAGGGCGGAGGCCCCAGCATCCTCACCATCTGAGGTATCCCAGGGAACAGGGCGAGTTAGGGTGCCCCCTAGTGTCAGGGCCAGAAAAGGTGCCCCTGGTCCCAGTTTACGGGCCAGCATTCCGTCACAACTGTGCCACCTGTGGTAGCCTCACTGCTGCGCTGTAGGCTAGCTCTGTTTAGGTGCAGCCCTGCTTCCACTCTACTGCCATCTAGTGGAGCCTGCACCTACCTACATTATAAAATATATGAGAAAAAATAGCGAACAAAAAGTCCAATACAAATGTTTACAAAAATACAAAAATAATTTTATTGAAATCGATCAAAGGTACAGGACACAGCAAGATCAAAGTCAATATGACCATAAAAAGTACATGTGCAAAAAATAGGGCACACCAAAGGTATATGGACACCGGGATATATAATTATAACAGTGCATTTACAAATTTTCAGAATCTTAAATACATCCCATAAAATAGCCAGTCATAGTATAAACATAAGGTGTATAGGTATCACTACCCCTAAAAATGGACCTCGCCACTACACACATTATGTGCAAAAAATGTGTATGCAAAGCACAAAATAAATTGTTGCATAGTATTACCTCTCTGGCTGGTCAGTAATAGGGGTCTGCCCGGGTGTACCATCCCCAACGCACGTTTCGGCCAGATGGCCTTTCTCAAGGGGTGAAGAAAGTAGGAAATGGTAAGTATTTAAAATAAGGAACCACCAATGAGGTTGTGAGTAGTGTTGAGCGATACCATCCGATACCCTAAAATATCGGATCGGATGGTATCGGCCCGATACGAAAAAAGTATCGGGTATCGCCGATTCCGATACCGAAAGTCCCATTCAAGTCTATGGGACTTCCGGTATCGGAATAAGAAAAACCCTTTTCTGTCCTTGTACAGCCTCTCGGGGGGGTGTACGGACCTTTCGGGGGTCTGTGCCGGCCTGCCGGTGGTCTGTACCGACTGTGCGGGTGTCTGTGCAGGCTGCGGGGGGTCTGTACTGGCCAGCCGGGGGTCTGTACCGACTGTCCGGGTGTCTGTGCAGGCTGCGTGGGGCTGTGCCGGCCTGCCGGTGGTCTGTACCGACTGTCCGGAGGTCTGTGCAGGCTGCGGGGGTCTGTACCGGCATGCCGGGGGGCTGTGCCAACTGTCCGGGGGTCTGTGCAGGCTGCGGAGGTCTGTGCAGGATCGTCCAATGGGACTACAAGTCCCATCGGGCGATGCCTGCTACCATGACGGTGATTGACACATTAGCCAATGATGGGACAGTAGTAGTCCCATCATCCGGCTAATGTGTTGAATGTACAAAAAAAATAAATACATACTACATACATACTACATATATACCACATGCATGCAACATACATACTACATATATACCACATGCATGCAACATGCATATATACAACATATATACTACATGCAACATACATACTACATATATACTACATGCATGCAACATGCATGCTACATATATACTGCATGCAACATGCATACTACATATATACTACATGCAACATACATACAACATATATACCACATGCAACATACATACTACATATATACTACATGCATGTAACATACATATATACTACATATATACTACATGCATGCAACATGCATATATACAACATATATACTACATGCAACATACATACTACATATACTACATGCATGCAACATGCATACTACATGCATGCAACATGCATACTACATATATACTACATGCATGCAACATACATACATACTACATATGTACTACATGCATGCAACATACATATAAACTACATATATACTACATGCAACATGCATACTACATATATACTACATATATACTACATGCATACTACATATATACCACATGCATGCAACATACATACATACTACTAGTGTTGAGTATTACGATACTGCAAATATCGGGTATCGGAATTCCGATACCGAGTACCGATATTTTTTCAATATCGGATATCGGAATCGGAAGTTCCCATAATGCAAAGAGCCACTGCTGTGGCTCTGATTGGCTGCCAAAATGACGTCATCATGATGCGCGGTCTGTACAGACTGTCCGGGGGTCTGTGCAGGCTGCGGGGGTCTGTACTGGCCTGCAGGGGGGCTGTGCCGGCATGCCGGGGGGCTATAACGACTGTCCGGGGGTCTGAGCAGGCTGCGGGGGTCTGTGCAGGATCGTCCGATGGGACTACAAGTCCCATCGGGCGATGCCTGCTACCATGACGGTGATTGACACATTAGCCAATGATGGGACAGTAGTAGTCTCATCATCTGGCTAATGTGTTGAATGTGCAAAAAAAAAAAATATTACATACTACATACATACTACATACATGCAACATACATACATACTACATATATACCACATGCATGCAACATGCATACTACATACATACTACATGCAACATGCATACTACATATATACTACATGCATGCAACATGCATATATACAACATATATACTACATGCAACATACATACTACATGCATGTAACATACAAATATACTACATATATACTACATGCATGCAACACACATACTACATATATACCACATATATACTACATGCATGCAACATACATATATACTACATGCATGCAACATACATACTACATATATGCAACATGCATACTACATATATACCACATATATACTACATGCATGCAACATACATACTACATATATACCACATACATACTACATATATACAACATATATACTGCATGCATACTACATACAGTATATACCACATGCATGCAACATACGTATATACAACATATATATTACATGCATACTACATATATACCACATGCATGCAACATACATACATACTACTAGTGTTGAGCATTCCGATACTGCAAATATCGGGTATCGGCCGATATTCGCTGTATCGGAATTCCGATACCGAGTACCGATATTTTTTCAACATCGGATATCGGAATCGGAAGTTCCCATAATGCAAAGAGCCACTGCTGTGGCTCTGATTGGCTGCCGAAATGACGTCATCATGATGCGCGGTCTGTGCGGATCATGATGCACCGTCAGTTCGGGCCTTCCGGGGGGTCTATGCCGACTGCCTGGGGGTCTGTACCGGCCTGCCGGGGGTCTGTACCGACTGTCCGGGGGTCTGTGCAGACTGCGGGGGTCTGTACCGGCCTGCCGGGGGGCTGTGCCGGCCTGCCGGTGGTCTGTACCGACTGTCCGGGGGTCTGAGCGGACTACCGGGGGTCTGTACCGGCCTGCCGGGGGGCTGTGCCGGCCTGCCGGGAAGCTGTACCGACTGTCCGGGAGTCTGTGCAGGCTGCGGGGGTCTGTACCGGCCTGCAGGGGGCTGTGCCGGCCTGCCGGTGGTCTGTACCGACTGTCCGAGGGTCTGAGCGGACTGCCGGGGGTCTGTACCGGCCTGCTGGGGGGCTGTGCTGACTGCCCGGGGCTCTGTACCGGCCTGCCGGTGGTCTGTACCGACTGTCCGGGGGTCTGTGCAGGCTGCGGGAGTCTGTACCGGCCTGCCGGGGGGATGTGCCGGCCTGCCGGTGGTCTATACCGACTGTCCGGGGGTCTGTGCAGGCTGCGGGGGTCTGTGCAGGCATCGTCCAATGGGACTACAAGTCCCATCGGGCGATGCCTGCTACCATGACGGCGATGGACACATTAGCCAATGATGGGACAGTAGTAGTCCCATCATCCGGCCTTATGTGATGAATGTAAAAAGAAAAAAAATACATACTACATACATACTACATGCTACATGCTACATACATACTACATACATACTACATGCATGCAACATGCATACTACATATATACCACATATATACTACATGCATGCAGCATGCATGCTACATATATACTACATGCAACATACATATATACTACATGCAACATGCATACTACATGCATGCAACATACATACTACATATATACCACATGCATGCAACATGCATACTACATATATACCACATATATACTACATGCATGCAACATACATACAACATATATACTGCATGCAACATGCATACTACATATATACTACATGCATGCAACATACATACTACATATATACCACATGCATGCAACATGCAAACTACATATATACCACATATATACTATATATATACCACATGCATGCAACATACATATATACAACATATATACTACATGCAACATACATCCTACATATATACTGCATGCATGCAACATACATATATACTACATATACTACATGCAACATACATACTACATATATACTACATGCATGCAACATACATAAATACTACATGCAACATGCATACTACATATATACTACATGCATGCAACATACTTACTACATACATACCACATGCATGCAACATGCATACTACATATATACCACATATATACTACATGCATGCAACATACATATATACTACATACAATATATTCATACAATACATACATATAGACATACAGTACATATAACATAGATTACATACTCACCATCACTTGTCACTTTGATCCCCGAAGCCATTGTCATATGTGGAATAAATATTAAAATAACAAAGCACCAATATACTCACCCCTGATCCGCAGAAGTCCACGAGTGTCCCACGACGATCTTGCGTGGAGAACAGCAGCATCAGTTGATGCTACTGTTCTCTACGGGCTCCAGGAAACCAGTGTCGGGAGGTAGGTATCCTTCCGCCTTGTATTCCTCCGCCACTGTAAAAAAAAAAAAAAAAAAAAGTCCCTAGGCTCACTTTATGGCAAAAGCTGCGTGGGAAATTTCTCACACAGCAATGCCATAAAATGAGACTAGAGACTTTTTTTTTGTTTTTTACGGCAGGCCGGTACAGACCCCCGCAGCCTGCACAGCCCCACGGCAGGCCGGTACAGACCCCCGGCAGTCCGCTCAGACCCCCGGACAGTCGGTAGAGACCGCCGGCAGGCCGGTAAAGACCCCCGCAGCCTGCACAGACCCCCGGACAGTCGGTACAGACCACCGGCAGGCCGGCACAGACTCCCGGCAGGCCGGTACAGACCCCCGGCAGTCCGCACAGACCCCCGGCAGGCCGGCACAGACCCCGGCAGGCCGGTACAGACCCCCGCAGCCTGCACAGACCCCCGGACAGTCGGTACAGACCAGCGGCAGGCCGGCACAGCCCCCCGGCAGGCCAGTACAGACCCCGGCAGTCGGCACAGACCCCCGGACAGTCGGCACAGCCCCCTGGCAGGCCGGCACAGCCCCCCGGCAGGCCGGTACAGACCCCCGGCAGGCCGGTACAGACCCCCGGACAGTCGGTACAGACCACCGGCAGGCCGGCACAGCCCCCCGGCAGGCCAGTACAGACCCCCCCAGCCTGCACAGACCCCCAGACAGTCGGTACAGACCACCGGCAGGCCGGCACAGCCCTCCGGCAGGCCTGTTCAGATCACTGGGAAGTCCGCACAGGCCCCCAGGCAGTCAGCATAGACCTCCGGCAGGTCGGCACAGACCACTGGCAGGCCGGTACAGACCCCCGGCAGTCCGCACAGACCCCTGGGCAGTCGGCACAGACCCCCGGCAAGCCGGTACAGAACCCCGGGCAGTCGGCATAGACCCCCCGGAAGGCCCGAACTGACGGCGCATCATGATGCGCACATACCGCGCATTATGATGACATCATTTCGGCAGCCAATCAGAGCCACAGCAGTGGCTCTTTGCATTATGAGAACTTCCGATTCCAATATTGAAAAAATATCGGTACTCGGTATCGGAATTCCGATACAGCGAATATCGGCCGATACCCGATATTTGCAGTATCGGAATGCTCAACACTAGTAGTATGTATGTATGTTGCATGCATGTGGTATATATGTAGTATGCATGTAGTATATATGTAGTATGCATGTTGCATGCATGTAGTATATATGTATGTTGCATGCATGTAGTATATATGTGGTATTTATGTAGTATGCATGTTGCATGCATGTGGTATATATGTATGTTGCATGCATGTAGTATATATGTATGCATGTTGCATGCATGCAGTATATATGTGGTATATATGCAGTATGCATGTTGCATGCATGTGGTATATATATAGTATGTATGTATGTTGCATGCATGTAGTATGTATGTAGCATGTAGTATGTATGTAGTATGTATTTTTTTTTTTTTTTTTTACATTCAACACATAGGCCGGATGATGGGACTACTACTGTCCCATCATTGGCTAATGTGTCAATCACCGTCATGGTAGCAGGCATCGCCCGATGGGACTTGTAGTCCCATCGGACGATGCCTGCACAGACCCCCGGACAGTCGGCACAGCCCCCCGGCAGGCCGGCACAGCCCCCCGGCAGGCCGGTCCAGACCCCTGGCAGGCCGGTCCAGACCCCCGGCAGTCCGCTCAGACCCCCGGACAGTCGGTACAGACCACCGGCAGGCCGGCACAGACCCCCGGCAGGCCGGTACAGACCCCCACAGCCTGCACAGACCCCCGGACAGTTGGTACAGACCAGCGACAGGCCGGCACAGCCCCCCGGCAGGCCAGTACAGACCCCCGGGCAGTCGGCACAGACCCCCGGACAGTCGGCACAGCCCCCCGGCAGGCCGGCACAGCCCCCTGGCAGGCCGGTACAGACCCCCGGCAGGCCGCTCAGACCCCCGGACAGTCGGTACAGACCACCGGCAGGCCGGCACAGCCCCCCGGGCAGGCCAGTACAGACCCCCGCAGCCTGCACAGACCCCCGGACAGTCGGTACAGACCACCGGCAGGCCGGCACAGCCCTCCGGCAGGCCTGTTCAGATCCCCGGGCAGTCCGCACAGACCCCCAGGCAGTCGGCATAGACCTCCGGCAGGTCGGCACAGACCACCGGCAGGCCGGTACAGACCACCGGCAGTCCGCACAGACCCACGGGCAGTCGGTACAGACCCCCGGCAGGCCGGTACAGAACCCCGGGCAGTCGGCATAGACCCCCCGGAAGGCCCGAACTGACGGCGCATCATGATGCGCACAGACCGCACATCATGAAGATGTCATTTCGGCAGCCAATCAGAGCCACAGGAGTGGCTCTTTGCATTATGGGAACTTCCAATTCCGATATTGAAAAAATATCGGTACTCGGTATCGGAATTCCGATACAGCGAATATCGGCCGATACCCGATATTTGCAGTATCGGAATGCTCAACACTAGTAGTATGTATGCATGTTGCATGCATGTGGTATATATGTAGTATGCATGTAGTATATATGTGGTATATATGTAGTATGCATGTTGCATGCATGTAGTATATATGTATGTTGCATGCATGTAGTATATATATGTGGTATATATGTAGTATGCATGTTGCATGCATGTAGTATATATGTATGTTGCATGCATGTAGTATACATATGTGGTATATATGTAGTATGCATGTTGCATGCATGTAGTATATATGTGGTATATATGTAGTATGCATGTTGCATGCATGTAGTATGTATGTAGTATGTAGTATGTTTGTAGTATGTATTTTTTTTTTTTACATTCAACACATAGGCCGGATGATGGGACTACTACTGTCCCATCATTGGCTAATGTGTCAATCACCGTCATGGTAGCAGACATCGCCCGATGGGACTTGTAGTCCCATTGGACGATGCCTGCACAGACCCCCGCAGCCTGCACAGACCCCCGGACAGTCGGCACAGCCCCCCGGCAGGCCGGCACAGACCCCCGGCAGGCCGCTCAGACCCCCGGACAGTCGGTACAGACCACCGGCAGGCCGGTACAGACCCCCGCAGCCCGGACAGACCCCCGGACAGTCAGTACAGACCACCGGCAGGCCGGCACAGCCCCCCGGCAGGCCGGTGCAGACCCCCGCAGCCTGCACAGTCCCCCGGATAGTCGGCACAGCCCCCCCGGCAGGCCGGCACAGACCCCCGGCAGGCCGGTACAGACCCCCGCAGCCTGCACAGACCCCCGGACAGTCGGTACAGACCACTGGCAGGCTGGCACAGCCCCCCCGGCAGGCCGGTACAGACCCCCGGGCAGTCGGCACAGACCCCCGGACAGTCGGCACAGCCCCCCAGCAGGCCGGTACAGACCCCGGCAGTCCGCTCAGACCCCCGGACAGTCGGTACAGACACCCGGCAGGCCAGCACAGATCCCCGGGCAGTCCGCTCAGACCCCCGGACAGTCGGTACAGACCACCGGCAGGCCGGTACAGACCCCCGCAGCCCGGACAGACCCCCGGACAGTCAGTACAGACCACCGGCAGGCCGGCACAGCCCCCCGGCAGGCCGGTGCAGACCCCCGCAGCCTGCACAGTCCCCCGGATAGTCGGCACAGCCCCCCCGGCAGGCCGGCACAGACCCCCGGCAGGCCGGTACAGACCCCCGCAGCCTGCACAGACCCCCGGACAGTCGGTACAGACCACTGGCAGGCTGGCACAGCCCCCCCGGCAGGCCGGTACAGACCCCCGGGCAGTCGGCACAGACCCCCGGACAGTCGGCACAGCCCCCCAGCAGGCCGGTACAGACCCCGGCAGTCCGCTCAGACCCCCGGACAGTCGGTACAGACACCCGGCAGGCCAGCACAGATCCCCGGGCAGTCCGCACAGACCCCCGGGCAGTCGGCATAGACCACCGGCAGGCCGGCACAGACCACCGGCAGGCCGGTACAGACCACCGGCAGTCCGCACAGACCCCCGGGCAGTCGGCACAGACCCCCAGCAGGCCGGTACAGAACCCCGGGCAGTCGGCATAGACCCCCCGGAAGGCCCGAACTGACGGCGCATCGTGATGCGCACAGACCGCGCATCAGGATGATGTCATTTCGGCAGCCAATCAGAGCCACAGCAGTGGCTCTTTGCATTATGGGAACTTCTGATTCCGATATTGAAAAAATATCGGTACTTGGTATCGGAATTCCGATACAGTGAATATCGGCCGATACCCGATATTTGCAGTATTGGAATGCTCAACACTAGTAGTGTATGCATGTTGCATGCATATGGTATATATGTAGTATGCATGTAGTATATATGTGGTATATATGTAGTATGCATGTTGCATGCATGTAGTATATATGTATGTTGCATGCATGTAGTAGATATGTGGTATATATGTAGTATGCATGTTGCATGCATGTAGTATATATGTGGTATATATGTAGTATGCATGTGGTATATATGTAGTATGTATGTATGTAGCATGTATGTAGTATGTATTTTTTTTTACATTCAACACATAGGCCGGATGATGGGACTACTACTGTCCCATCATTGGCTAATGTGTCAATCACCGTCATGGTAGCAGACATCGCCCAATTGGACTTGTAGTCCCATCGGACGATGCCTGCACAGACCCCCGCAGCCTGCACAGACCGCCGGACAGTCGGCACAGCCCCCGGCAGGCAGGCACAGACCCCCGGCAGGCCGGTACAGATCCCCGGCAGGCCGCTCAGACCCCCGGACAGTCGGTACAGACCACCGGCAGGCCGGTACAGACCCCCGCAGCCTGCACAGGCCCGCGGACAGTCAGTACAGACCACCGGCAGGCCGGCACATCCCCCCAGCAGGCCGGTACAGACCCCCGGCAGTCGGTACAGACCCCCGGACAGTCGGCACAGCCCCCCCCCGGCAGGCCGGCACAGCCCCCCGGCAGGCCTGTACAGAAGCCCGGCAGTCCGCTCAGACCCCCGGACAGTCGGTACAGACCACCGGCAGGCCGGCACAGCCCCCCGGCAGGCCGGTACAGACCCCCCGGCAGTCGGCACAGACCCCCGGGCAGTCGGCACAGACCCCTGGGCAGTCGGCACAGACCATCGGGAGGCTGGTACGGACCCCCGGCAGTCCGCACAGACCCCCGGGCAGTCGGCACAGACCCCCGGCAGGCCGGTACAGAACCCCGGGCAGTCGGCATAGACCCCCCCGGAAGGTCCGAACTGACGGTGCATCATGATGCGCACAGACCGCGCATCATGATGACGTCATTTCGGCAGCCAATCAGAGCAACAGCAGTGGCTCTTTGCATTATGGGAACTTCCGATTCCGATATCCGATATTGAAAAAATATCGGTACTCGGTATCGGAATTCCGATACAGCGAATATCGGCCGATACCCGATATTTGCAGTATCGGAATGCTCAACACTAGTTGTGAGATCTAATGAACCAATCATGTGATATATCTAAAAACCCTCCCAGGAAGTGACATATGTCACCATGGAGATGAATAACTAACTAATTCCTCATGGATTTATAACAACAGAAACATCAAACAGTCATAGTCATGTACCTTTGATCTATTTCAATAAAATTATTTTTGTATTTTTGTAAACCTTTGTATTGGACTTTTTGTTCGCTATTTTTTCTCATATATTTTATATTCAAGTGTTGCGATATTCCTATTATGTCCACTTACATACCCATTTTTTTAGTGATATATAGTTATATATTGATTATACTGATATAAATGGGGTTTTCTTCTATGAAACTGTTATATTACCTACCTACATTGTAGCAGCATGACAAATGTGCAGTGAGCAAGGGATAGGAGTGCAGAGAAAGATGAAGTAACGTGTAACGTACAAGCTGTCGATAAGGTTATAACGAATCTGGATGGGCTGCGAAGTTATGAAAGTAAAGTTTTACGTTTTGAGTTGCATCTGGACTGTGTTTGTTTATTCAGAAGCGGCCAGAGATGACCATAAAGATTGGAGAACAGACCCTGATGACATGATGACACAGAGGACGGAGAGGCAAGTAAGCTGACAGTGAAGTGTGATTTTTATATGTTGGAAGGCAAGGGCATACAAAACCCGATGAACTCAGCCACGACTACGGCCCTCTACACTTGGCATAGTCGGCAGGATACCCGTGAGAGAAGCGTGGACAATGTGAATGATGTGACGAGAAAAGAAAGAGATTAAGTTATTGTGGATGCTACTGAAATGCTGGATGTGACTGATACATTGGACTTGTCAAATACCTTTAATGAGACTGACATGGTGATGGCCAAAATGGCAGCTCTAAAGATGGTGGATTAATGGTGCGCAATTGAGGGACAAATACTCTGATCCCTCCCCTTGTGGGCGTCCTGATGGATAATTGGCATGAGAAGCTGTCTGGCTCTGAGAAGACGAAGAACCTGCCCCTTACAACAGGTTACAAGGAAATGGGTGGTCCGGCTGGAAGTGACCCTACCCTGGAACGGGTGGGGCCCAGAAGAAAATCTTGTGTGCAGCTGCATGGTGTCATTACAAGATACAGCGCCGGCAGCGATGCACGACTCCTGCACTTGTCACTGCGGAGGCATAGGCCGTAAATAAGACGACGCTGTTACAGGTTACCTGCCCTCTGGGTGGAGAGTCACTGACGGCTGCCAGAGGCCGAGTCATCACATCACTGCAAGCGGAAGCATCAACGCCAGGTGCTGGAGACAGCATCCACCTAGAAGGAATCTTTGCCGGGAGAAAGTGCCGAGCCAGAGCTTCTACCACAAGCGGAGCAGAAGGTCTAACCTTTTCACCTGGGGTCAGCGTTACAGTAGCAGTGGGGACCAGAACCAGTGACGGCCCTAGAGGAGCTTGGACCGGAGGTGAAAGCCGAACCGATGCTACGTCATCAGAAACCAGAGTGCACAGCAGCATCTGCAGAAGGGACAGGCGTGGCTGGATCCCCAAAGTCATCAGCAGTGAGTGAACCTCGACCCTTGACACCGAAGGGCTCGTCCTTGCTGCGGCTTTCTACCTCGCCAGTCCAAGCTGTCCATTGGCCCTCTGGCCCAGGGGGTGAGTCCCTTGATTTGTCCCACAGTCACCAGGGACGGGAGGCCAGGCCCATGTCAGGCACAAGTATGGAGGTGGGCACTCCTCGGGTCTGCACAGCAGTACAGGGCCCGTCCCACACCCCTGGCCAGTCTGGCTGGATTGCAGAAATTATTGCTAGGAAGAAGCAGCAGGAGAAAGAAATTTGGACCCAGCTGCACTAACATGGGGAGGGTGCTATGGCCAGGCACCGCTCCCATGGGCAGCTGGTTTACGCAAACGTGGAGCAAGGATATGGCCATTTACGGGAGGCAGAAACTGATGTCAAAATTTACATCAACGCTGCCTCCATGAAACATGGGAGACCCCTATTGGATGGGGACTGGGTCTCCTTCTTCGAGGAGGACTGCCCTAGGGCTACTATGTGGTGGAGGTGACATTGTGTTTGGAGGAGAGCAGCCTAGAGTTATATGCGAGCCCAAGTCGGGAGCAGTCAGCTCCCCGTGTTTCAATTTCCCCCCACACTGCCTCTGCTGCTTCCTGGCAGCACATGGACTCTGCGGCTGCAGAGTCTACTTCAGCTCGTACGCGGGCATGGATCACTGATGATAAAGCGGCACAGGACGCATGCCGTTGAATTGTATATTGTCTGCTGAGAATTGTGAAGTTGTGCTCGTTGCACTTATGCTAATGCGGGAGTGGTTCTGCGTCCCTATGGGCAAAGGAGCCTTGATACGCTCCCAGAATCAGGAGCAATACGGCCGGAACAGCCAGGAGTGGACATTGAATATGGAAAAGTTTGTTTTTTTCTTGCAGATATTGCACTCTTCTGCTGGAGCAGTACGTTTTCCTTTTTGGAACAACGGGTGATTGAACTAATGGACCGAGTGCGGATGCTGCAACAGACTGCATTCTAGGACCAGGCAGCCTGCACATGGCGCACGGGACCGTGACATATACAAAGGGAGGGGGACACCTCCCTTAAGGACAAAATATTTGTGGACTGACGGTGTAAATGGATGGACTGTCTCCGGGCACCCGCTTGTATATACCGCAGAATGAAAAAAATAACGTATTTTTGGTTAATCCTTTATCCTCCCTGCATGGAATATTCCTTTGTAAAATTAAAGTTTGCTTAAGATATGATGGGGGACGACCATTGTAAAAGGAAGGGAGAATGTTAGAAGGTTACAAAAATTGTCCTAAACCTCCAAACAGGTCCCGGTTTAGTGTGTAAATTTGTATAACTGTATATATATTGTTGGCTCATTGGCTCATAATGATGTGTATAAAATCTGCTATGTAGAGGTGTATAGGATTAGGGAAAGTGTAGTGTTCATGTTTGGTCACAAGATGGGGGTATTATAGGTATGCTTAGTGTAGGACAAGAGTTCCTTCGTGTAAAGGGTTAACCGTAGGATAGGTTAGCGGGGTGTAAGGCATGAATAGTGTTAGGAATCTGGGTTCTACAATGCCTATGCAGGAATCCAGATTCTTACATTTGTCTCCAGAGGCTAAGTCCTTCATCCCTTCTTCTGAGCATGCTCATGGGATGAGTTCCCATTGGAGTTTGGGAGTCAGGTGCTCAGGTCCTGCTCCTGATTCCATTGGTTATGCTCAGGGCTCTGGGGATTTCCGGCAGGTCCCGTACGCTATAAAAAGTGCGCATGGCCGTTCCACCATATGCTAGTATTTTCTTACTGCTGCTGTGTGTATGGTGATGGATGTAAGGCCTGATGAGCTCAGCCACGGCTACGGCCCTGGCTGACCTCTACATACCCAAGCCCTACCTCTGGTTCCTCCACCATTCTCTGGCTCCTCTTGCTCCATCCCCCGGCCCTACTCCTCCTCTACCTGAAAAAAAATGGTCGGCCGATAGCAGGAACTTTTCCTCTTGGTTCCTTTTTATCACTGTGAATTAGTATGTTACAGTCAAATTATTATTTTTTTTATTTCATAATTTTTATTTCTTTCATTCTTTGCCATTAGGGGTTGGGTTGGGCTTATGGTTAGAGTTGGGCTTAGGATTAGGGTTGGGCTCAGAGATAGCTTTGGGCTAAGGGTTTTCAAATGTTAAAAAAAAAAATATGACAATATGAAGACTAGTGTTGAACGCAAGTGCTCACTATTCAAGTTTGCATTGGAGTGCTCTGGTATGCACCAAGTATTATGGGTGCTCAAGTGACATGCTAGAGTCTCCTTGCCTGCATGTTTTGCATCTATTAAAAAACATGTGGGGATTGCCTGCCATAAACGATAATCCCCAAACTTTTTTTGGGTGTATAACAGCAGTGAAACATACGGGACAGGGTCTCAAGCATGTCACATGAGCAACCGTGATACTCGGTGCATACCTGTCATGCTAGATGAAGAAGAAGCACGTGCACAACAATGGGGAGAGGGAGGGGGAAGCCCAAACACTAGGGAAGTGGGGAGTGGAGACCCCTAGGCAGATCTACAGTGGGTACAGAAAGTATCCAGACCCCTTTATTTTTTTCACTCTTTATTTCTTTGCAGCTATTTGTTAAATTCGAAAAAATTCATTTTTTTTCTCATTAATGTACACTGCACCCCATCTTGACTGAAAACAACCAGAAATGTAGAAAGGTTTGCAAATTTATTAAAAAAGAAAAACTGAAATATCACATGGTCATAAGTATTCAGACCCTTTGCTCAGACACTCATATTTAATTCACATGCTGTCCATTTCCTTGTGATCCTCCTTGAGATGGTTCTACTCCTTCATTGGAAACCAACTGTGTTTAATTAAACTGATAGGGCTTGATTTGTAAAGGCACACACCTGTCTACATAAGACCTCACAGCTCGCAGTGCATGTCAGACCAAATGAGAGTCATGAGGTCAAAGGAACTGGCCAACGAGCTCAGAGACAGAATTGTGGCAAGGCACAGATCTCGCCAAGGTTACAAAATAATTTCTGCATTACTCAAGGTTCCTAAGAGCATAGTGGTCTCCATAATCTTTAAATGGAAGAAGTTTGGGACCACCAGAAGTCTTCCTAGCGCTGGCCGTCCAGCCAAACTGAGCAATCATGGGAGAAGAGCCTTGGTGAGAGAGGTAAAGTAGAACCCCAAGGCTGAGCTCCACAAATGCAGTAGGGAGATGGGAGAAAGTTCCACAAAGTCAACTATCACTGAAGCCCTCCATCAGTCTGGTCTTTATGGCAGAGTGGCCCGACAGAAGCCTCTCCTCAGTGCAAGACATATGAAAGCCCGCATAGAGTTTGCTAAAAAACACATGAAGGACTCCCAGACTAAGAAATAAGATTCTCTGGTCTGATGAGATGAAGATAGAACTTTTTGGTGATAATTATAAGCGGTATGTGTGGAGAAAACCAGGCACTGCTCATCACCTGCCCAATACAATCCCAACAGTTGAACATGGTGGTGGCAGCATTAAACTATGGGGTGTTTTTCAGCTGCAAGACAGGACGACTGGTTGCAATTGACAGAAACATGAATGCGGACAAGTACAGAGATATCCTGGATGAAAACCTCTTCCAGAGTGCTCTGGACCTCAGACTTGGCCGAAGGTTCACCCTCCAACAAGACAATGACACTAAGCACACAGCTAAAATAACAAAGGAGTGGCTTAAGAACAACTCTGTGACCATTCTTGACTGGCCCAGCCAGACCTCTGGACCTAAACTCAATTGAGCATCTCTGGAGAGACCTGAAAATGACTGTCCACCAACGTTCACCAGCCAACCTGATGGAACTGGAGAGAATATTCAAGGAAGAATGGCAGAGGATATGCAAGGAATAATGGCAGAGGATCCCCAAATCCAGGTGTGAAAAACTTGTTGCACCATTCCCAAGAAGACTCATGGCTGTACTAGATCTAAAGGGTGCTTTTACAAAATAGTGAACAAAGGGTCTGAAATTTTCAAAAATTTCTACATTTCTGTGTTTTTTTAAGTCAAGATTGGGTGCAGAGTGACAATGATGAGAAAAAAATGAACTTATTTGAATTTACCAAATGGCTGCAATTAAACAAAGAGTTAAAAATTTAAAGGGGTCTGAATACTTTCTGCACCCTGTCTGCCCTAAACGTCCCTATATAGGTTCTACACCTATCGCCAAGCAGGAACCTAATCCCTGCCTGACCCTAGCGATAGGTCCTGGTTAGTGAGAGGGCGAGGTGTCTCTAGTCAATCCTCTCTACAACTTAAAGACAGAGAGGGTATGCGAACAAGGGGAACACTTAGCTTGAGAAGACCACAGAGATGTCACGCCAGCAATCCTCCAAGAGTCTTCTGAGAAGGTGCTAACTGACTGTTAGTACTTCCAACTAGACAGAGACAAGTGAGAGCTAACACCAGCAACATGCTGCAGACACGGAATGAATATAAACCTTCAGCAAAGGTGTCCAATTAGCAGCAGAAGGTGGAAGTAAATGTTGTGTCCTAAAGGGAGAGGGATATCGCTCCCCAACAGAGACATAAAATCAAGAAGGTGCTTGAGTTAATCGCAAAGACCTTCAACAGTAGAATCCAGGATGAGTGTCAGTCACCCCTGACACACCTGTGACAATACCTGAGCACCTGGTGCAAATTCGAGTAGTGGGTACTTGTGCTCAACACTAATGACGACATAGTCAATATGACGACCTAACATTATCAAATTCTATGCAGTACCATTGGGTTCAAAATCCTCACTATTCCCCTAGATAAAATCCTTGAGGGGTGTAGTTTCTAAAATGAGATCAGCTGTGAGGGGTTTCTCTTTGAGCACGTTAGATGCCCTGAAAATCTAACATGTTACCCGCAATCTATTTGTTACGACTCTTGTGATGGGGTTAAACCAAGGTAGGAGAAGAAAGGGAATTATTACACACTCAAAACCTCGCAACAGTCAAAGATAAATCAACCAAATGCCTTCTCCAATAATAACCACTAACAACCTCCAGCCATGTAGCAAAAGCTAACTCTGACAATGAGTGCTAACCATGGTCCAGATTATATAGGAGATGGGAGTGACTAACAGTGCACTAACAGTTGATCTCATGGAGATCAACATCCAACACTGCGGAAATACCATCACATGTTTCTCAATGCAGTGATTGTTTTTTGCATGTTTTACATATTTCCCATAAGGGATGGGGGCATTGCTCTAGAATCACTGCGTTGAGAAACATGTGATGGTGTCTCCGCAGTGTTGGATGTTGATCTCCATGAGTTCAGTCTTCTACTAGGCATTGCTCCTACTGGCCAGTTTCCTACTCCACACTGATGAGGGGCAATACCCCGAAACAGCTGTCTGTGGAAGGATACCATGTTTTGGCATAGGTGGTTTCCTTCATTGGAGACTGCCATTCCCGTGGCTATTCCTTGCCGGGGAAAGACCTGGCTAGTCATTGCTTGCGTTGAGAAACATGTGATGGTGTCTCCGCGGCTTGTGTATTGAGGCAGCAGTTGAGGCATGGGAGTTGTAGTTCTCCAACAGCTGGAGTGCCAAGGTTTGCCACCACTGCAGTTTGACGCCAAAGTGGCTTTAGAAGCCCAGGGTGCCAAAGTGGCCCCCGAGGCAAAGTGGCAGCATGTGTCAACATGGCCAAAGTGGCTACCAAGTTGCTACTGAGGTGCCGAATGTGCCAAAGTGGCTACCAAGTGGCTACCGAGGGGCCGAATGTGTCAAAGTGGCTACTGAGGTGCCGAATGTGCCAAAGTGGCTATCAAGTGGCCAAAGTGACTACCGAGGGGCCGAATGTGCCAAAGTGGCTACCAAGTGGCCATAGTGGCTACTGAGGTGCCGAATGTGCCAAAGTGGCTACCAAGGTGCCGAATGTGCCAAAGTGGCTACCAAGTGGCTACCGAGGTGCCGAATGTGCCAAAGTGGCTACCAAATGGCCGAAGTGGCTACCGAGGTGCCAAATGTGCCAAAGTTAGTGTTGAGCTTTCCGATACCGCAAGTATCGGGTATCGGCCGATATTAGCTGTATCAGAATTCCGATACTGACTTCCGATACTTTTTTCATATCGGATACCAGAATCGGAAGTTCCCATAATGCTATCAGCCCGCTCGCTTTGATTCAGCCAATGGGAATCCTCAGAAGTGTGGGCACATCCTGATAGGCATGTAGGCATGTTAACTATTGGCATGGCTGTGATTGGCTGCTGAAATGATGTCATGATGCACTATAAAAGCCACCTCCGCCGCCATTTTTAGTCACTCTGCTGTGAATTCAGTTAGGGACAGGCTGCTGTTGAAGACTGTGAGGGACAGTTAGAAATAGCGATTCTAAAAACAATATTGTGCTTTACCCAGGCTACATAAACCACCACTGTAGCTTTCTTTTGCATTGCAGCAGTGTTCACAGCTGTCTGCAAGGGCTGTGTGAGTGCAGCTCACGCTGTGGAGTGGGTCCTGCAGCCACGTCTGGTTGTAGGCCGCACAGCATGCCTCACTGCTGCCTCATACATATTTTTCTTTTTGAGTTGCTTATTTTTAAAAAATTATATCTAGTGTGCTTCCATCCGTATCCATATACGTTGGTTGCAAACACTAGTAGTAGACAGCGGAGCCTTTCTGCAGCCTTTCAGTGCTAGTGCCCACTTAGCTGCACTGTTCACGGCTGTCTGAGAGGTCTCTGACTGTGTGAGTGCAGCTCACGCTGAGTAGTGTGTCCTGCAGCTACGTCTGGTTGTAGGCCGCTCAGCGTGCGTCACTGCCTCACACATTTTTCTTTAATTGCAGCTCATTTTTCTTCTCCTATTAGTGTGCATCCATCCCTATCCATCTACATTGGTTGGTTGCAAACACTATATTGGAGTAGATAGAGGAGCCTTTTTTTCTGGCTTGTGCCCTTCAGCTGCAGCCAGATTAGTATTACCCAATTTTTTTGGAGCCTCATCTTTTGCATTGTAGGTTACCTGCCTGCATTGTAATAGCTCCAGAAAGTTGGTGATACTCAGACTTTAAAATCTTTGGTAACATCCTTTTAGTTTTTTTCCCCCCCCAAAAAAAAAACAACAAAGTTCACCAAACACTACATTTGAAAGTAGTGTAGGCCACATTAGCTCCCATTAAAGTGTAGTCGACACACACACTTCATAAAATTAGTGTTTCTTATACCTGTAACCAGCTGTTCAGGAATAAGCACACTAAGGCCCCCTTTGTACTTTTCTGCCTATCTTTCTCAGTCTAGCAAGATGAAGAAGGGAGTAAGGCACGTGGCCGTGGAGTTTCAGCAGGGAGAGGACGTGGGGATTCTGCAGGGAGAGGACGTGGGGATTCTGTGCCTGCTGTTGGCACCAGTGAGTCAGCATCCCCCAGTTTTAGCAGGCAACAGCCCTTTATGCGCAGCTTTGTAGGACCTCACCGTACCCCACTGCTGCGGGAGGAACAAATTGAAGCCGTTGTCGGATGGATGGCAGCTAACGCATCGACTTCAATTACTTCCACATCCTCTCAGGGCCAGAGCACCGAAGAGCAACCATCTGTCTCTTCACCACCTGCCAAAGTGCCCAGGCAGTCAGAGAGCCCTGGACAGGAGCCATCACAGTCTCTACTTCTGTTCTCGGAATCTGTTGGTTTGGAAAGAGGGGGCCAGCCAAGCAGCATTCCAGAATGTGAAGAAGAGGGAGTATGCAGTGATGCGCAACTTCTTTGTCCCTCTGAATCTGAAGAGGCGGGTGGGCCAGTGCCTATGGTCAGCACACCTCAGTACGCATCAGATGATAACGAGACTCAGTTACCACTTTCTGGTGCGTACGGTGCTGGCGAGACAACCCAGGAGAAGCAGGTGTTTGAAGAGGGGAGTGTAGATGATGAGGTCCTTGACCCATCATGGCGTGAGGAACAGGAAGGTGGTGGGAGCAGCTCTGAGGAAGAGATTCCCCGAACGGCCAAAACCAGAGGGAGAGGGAGGGGGCAGACTTGGTTGCCTGTAGCCTCCACTTCGGCACCCGTTAGGAGCATTCCACTTTCAATAGGCAAAATGGGCGCTCCCAAGACTTGCAGTGCGTGGTCCTTTTTTGACACAGTTGCAGATGACATTTGCTTTGTCAAATGCAAGCTGTGTCATCAGAGAGTCAAAAAAGCGAAAAATGTCAGCAACCTCAATACCACTAATATGTGGAAACATGTGCGGACCAAGCATGAGCTGGAGTTACAGAGACACACTGAAGACGTAGGCCAACATACAGCACCACCTACCACCTCTTCAGCTTGTGTTGGGGCCTCTTCCTCCAGCTCACACACAGCTGGTTCGGCTTCCTCACAGGATCGCCAAGGAAGAACCTCTGGCACTGTTGTCTGGAGACCCTGTGACATTCCACCCACAGCACCACATTCCAAGTCATCCTCACACTCCTAGGCCACTCGGCAGCCATCGGTAGCACAGTCATGGGAGAAAAGGTGGCCATACTCGGCAAATCATCCCCGAGCACAGGCTCTGAATGCTGGCATTGCCAAACTACTGGCCCTTGAAATGCTGTCATTCAGGCTGCTGGAGACTGACACCTTCCGGAACTTCATGGCATTGGCAGTCCCACAATACACGATGCCCAGCCGCTTTTATTTCAGCAGGCGAGCTGTCCCTGCCCTGCAGAAACATGTGGAGGCAAACATAAAACATGCGCTACTAAACGCCGTCAGTAGCAAGGTCGACCTGACCACTGATGCGTGGACCAGTAACCATGGACAGGGACGATACCTTTCCCTCACTGCCCATTGGGTCAATGTTGTGGAGCCGGGTACAGATCTGGAGAGTGGCGCTCTACGTGTTCTGCCAACTCCACGGATTGCAGGAATCCAGTCTGTACATATTGACTCCTCCTACTCAAGTTCCTCTGAAACAGCACAGCAGGAGCCTGATATGAGCACAGCCGTGGCCAAACGTCAACAGGCCGTACTGAAATTAATTTCATTGGGGAATTGAAGCCACACAGCGCAGGAGCTCTGGAATGCCATCAAGCAGGAGAGCGACGTGTGGTTTGTGCCAGCAAATCTCCAGCCGGGCTTGGTAGTGTGTGACAATGGCCGAAATCTGGTGGCAGCTCTTGGCCTAGGCAACCTCACTCACATCCCATGTCTGGCACATGTGCTCAACTTGGTCGTGCAGAGCTTTCTGAGGGACTATCCGGATCTTGATGCACTGCTGCACAAGGTCCGCATAGAGTGCGCTCACTTGTGTCGTTCCAGCACGGCAAGATCGCGCCTTGCTGCTCTGCAGTGCCGATTACGTCTTCCGGAACATCGCATCATATGTGACTTACCCACCAGGTGGAATTCAACGTTACAAATGTTGGACCGGTTGTGTGAGCAGCAGGCAGCAGTCATGGAGTACCAGCTGCATCAGGCGCAAACAAGTCGCAATGTGCGCCGGTCACACTTCAGCACCACTGAGTGGGCCTCTATGAAGGACATTTGCCTCATTTTGCGTGCCTTCGATGATTCCACGCGGATGGCGAGTGCAGATGATGCACTAGTCAGCATGACTGTCCCCCTTATCTGCATGCTTCAAAAAACACTGCAAGCACTAAGGGATGAGGTTTTGGAAGAGGTGGAGGATGAGGAGTCCCAAATGCCATCTGCTTCTGGACAGTCTGCGCTACGTGCTTCCTCACAAAGGCCTAGGCAGGGGACACTTTGTGAGGAGGATGAGGAGGAGTCGATGGAGGAGGAAGACATCTCTCCACAGGAGGGAGGTACACAAAGCTCTAGTCAGTATGTACAGCGAGGGTGGGGTGATGCAGAGCAGGCAGAGATCACGCCTCAAGCAGGGGACAGCGGTTCTTTGGCAGTTGGGAGTCTGCAGCACATGGTTGACTTCATGCTGCAGTGCCTGAGAAACGACCGCCGCATCGCTCACATTCTCTACACGGCTGATTGGGTGTACACCCTCCTAGATCCTCGCTACCGGGACAACTTGCAAACCCTCATACCAACATTGAACCGGGAGCGTAAACTGCGGGAGTACCAAGACACACTGGTGCAGTCCATCATGTTTTCCATTCCACCCGACAGCAGTGGTGCTAGTGCTTTACAAAGCACCTCTGTGCGTCGAGCCAGTGGAGGAAACTCGGCACAAAGAGGGAGCAGAGGCAGCGCCTCAGCACAAGGCAAGACCACTATGGCCCACATGTGGCAAAGTTTTGTGTGTCCGCCACAATTGTCTACACCATCACTGACGGCTCCAGTCAGCAGGAGGCAACGTTTCCGTCAGATGGTGACAGACTACATGTCTTGCCCTGTGAGTGTACTCCCAGATGGCTCTTCCCCCTTCAAGTTTTGGGTCTCTAAGCTGGATACATGGCCAGAGCTTAGCCAGTATGCATTGGAGGTGCTGGCTTGCCCTGCTGCCAGTGTATTATCGGAACGCGTCTTTAGTGCCGCAGGTGGTGTACTAACAGACCGTCGCACGTGACTTTCTTCCGATAACATCGACCGGCTTACTTTTCTGAAAATGAACAAGGCCTGGATCTCTCCAGAATTTGCTAGTCCTCTTCCCGACTAAATAATTGGTTGCCAGCTCTATCCAGGTCTCCTGTTGTGTTCATGTTTCTACCACCTGAACTATAATCCCTGGGATTCAACACAGCCAGTTGTCGCTCAGATGTGTCTGCACAGAGACACACTCTGTCCACATTCCCATTAATAGTTGTGGGAATGTGGACAGAGCAGGACACCTTGCTGGACACACATCAGGGGATCAACTGACGTGACTGAGCCCCAGTAACTCAGGAACAAGTGTGGATTGTGCAGACAACTCTGCAGAGCAGCAACTGGCGTGGTTGGAGGCCAGGGGAAATACTAGAGACAGTAGAGCCAGAGGCCAAAGTGGAGCACGGTTACAATCAGTAGTTGTGTACAACCAATATAAAACTCGCTCCAAGTTGGCCTCAGCCTGCTGCATGATTGACCCCTGGGCTTCAACATCGCATGTTGCTGCTCGGAAGTGTGCTTGCCACGGGTACTCCCTCCTGCCCTGCCGGGTTCCAGCACCGTCAGCTGTTTCTCGGCAGAGCCTTTGGCCTAGGTGCCTCCTTCTTGGTATCCGGGTTCCAGCACCGTCAGCTGGTTCTCGGCATGCCTTTGGCTGAGGTGCCTCCTTGTCGGTATCCCAGTTCAAGCAACGTCTGCTGGTCCTTGGTAGTGCTTTTTAGCACAGGTACCTCCTGCTTAGAAACCGTGTTCTAGCACCATCAGCTGGTCCACGGTTGTCCCATTGGCTATTGTTCCTTCTGCTGCCCCTCCGGGTTCCAGCACCGTCAGCTTGTTCTCGGCAGTGTCTTTGGCACGGGTACTCCCTCCTGCCCAGCCTGGTTACAGCACGCCTGCTGTTTCCGGGTAGTGTCATCGTCACTTTGCCACTGTCGTGTTGCGGTCGGGTTAGCCGAGTCTATGGTGCCTGCAGTTTCAGTGCTTCCTATGTGGGCTGCGGATTCTGGTAACAAAGGCTGGTTCCATAGTGCCAATAGGACAAGCACCCCCTGTAGGACTGTGGGTTTCGGTAACTGTGGCCGGCTCGCGGCCTGGCAACTTTGTTTTTCATGGGTACCTTCTGCTACCCATCCGGGTTCCAGCACCGTCAGCCGGTTCTCGGCAGTGCCTTTGGCTGAGCTGCCTCCTTGTCGGTATTCCAGTTCAAGCAACATTTGCTGGTCCTTGGTAGTGCTTTTTAGCACAGGTACCTCCTGCTTAGAAACCGTGTTCTAGCACCGTCAGCTGGTCCACGGTTGTCCCATTGGCTCTTGTTCCTTCTGCTGCCCCTCCGGGTTCCAGCACCATCAGCTTTTCCTCGCTAGTGTCCTTTGCTCTTGCAGCTTCTGCTACCCATCTGGGTTCCAGCACCGTCAGCTAGCTCTTGGCAGAGCCTTTGGCCTAGGTGCCTCCTTCTCGGTATCCGATTTCCAGCAACGTCTGCTGGTCCTTGAGAGTGCTTTTTAGCACAGGTACCTCCTGCTTAGAAACCGTGTCCCAGCACCGTCAGCTGGTCCACGGTTGTGCCATTGGCTGTTGTTCCTTCTGCTGCCACTCTGTGTTCAAGCACCGTCAGCTGGTTCTCGGTAGTTCCATTGACTCTTGTAGCTAATGCTACCCATCCGGGTTCCAGCACCGTCAGCTGGTTCTCAGAAGTGTCTTTGGCACGGGCACTCCCTCCTGCCCAGCCTGGTTCCAGCACGCCTGCTGTTTCCGGGTCGTGTCAACGTCACTTTGCCACCAATATGTTGTCCTGTCGTGTTGCGGTCGGGTTAGCCGAGTCTATGGTGCCTGCAGTTTCTGTGCTTCCTATGTGGGCTGCGGGTTCTGGTAATAAAGGCTGGTTCCGTAGTGCCAATAGGACAAGCACCCCCTGTAGGACTGTGGGTTTCGGTAACTGCGGCCGGCTCACGGCCTTGCAGCTTTGTTTTTTCATGGGTACCTTCTGCTACCCATCCGGGTTCCAGCACCATCAGCTGGTTCTCGGAAGAGCATTTGGCCTATGTAACTCCTTCTTGGTATCCGAGTTCCAGCAACGTCTGCTGGTCCTTGGTAGTGCTTTGTAGCACAGGTACCTCCTGCTTAGAAACCATACTACAGCACCGTCAGCTGGTCCACGGTTCTCCCATTGGCTCTTGTTCCTTCTGCTGCCCCACCGGGTTCCAGCACCATCAGCTGGTCCTCGCTAGTGTCATTTGCTCTGGCAGCTTCTGCTACCCATCCGGGTTCCAGCACCGTCAGCTGGTTCTCGGCAGTGCCTTTGGCCTAGGTGCCTCCTTCTTGGTATCCGAATTCCAGCAACGTCTGCTGGTCCTTGGCAGTGCTTTGGAGTACAGGTACCTCCTGCTTAGTAACCGTGTTCCAGCAACGTCAACTGGTCCACGGTTGTGCCATTGGCTCTTGTTCATTCTGCTGCCCCTCCGGGTTCCAGTACCGTCAGCTGGTTCTCGGCAGTGCCTCAGCCTTCTTGTACCTTCTGCTACTTTTCCAAGTTCAAGCTTGTGGAAATGGTTTTTGATTCTCACTCTGGATCTCCCTGACAATGACCCTGTAGACGACGACCCTGAAGACCACACAGAAGAATACCTAAAAGATGACCCTGAAGAAGATGACCAAGAGGACAAAGAACAGGAAGACAACCACCAAGATGCAGAACAACAAGAGAGAGAAGACAAAGAAGCATAAAAAAACAAAGCAGAAGAACATTAAGCATAAGACTAATACTCTGAGCAAATGATATTATCTTATTTATAAGCAGAAGAAGACTAAGCAGTGTATGGGGGTGAGTCCGTTCCTCCTCGTGGTGCCCCTGGAAAAGGCCTGCTGCTGCAGGCCAAACTGAACGCGGACAAATCCTGTTGTAAATCTTTTGTGACAGGCTGAACGGAAGGTGTAATCTTCAAACTTTTATAGATAACTACAGGAATGCCTGACACGAAAAAGAAGAAGAAAAAGAAGAAAAAGAAGTAAAAAAGAAGGTGAAGAGCATGGAAGTAGTGAAACATACAAATCTGACAAAAAATTAAAGACTTTAACATAGTCAATATCTTCACAAAACTCAAGATAAAAAGCGGACGGCACCGCTGTTACTGTGTAACTTCAAATGATGTGCGGCATACAGAAGCCCAGCAGCTGGGAATCTCGGGTGCCAGACCTGGAAACAGTCTCGAGTATCGCGAAACGGCCGTTGTCAGCCTTTCTTGCACTCCTTATGTCACTCCCCCGACTTGACATGTTCATGATATGTCAATAAATCAGAGAAACTTTCATCTCGATGAGTGCGACCTCTTCTCTTTGCATGGATAGTCAATATCTTTGTAACTACGAACGTCTTTAAAAAAAAAAGAAAAATCCTGCTATTCCATTTGATTGGGCTAAAGCTCTATGGCTTTTATGTCTCCTTCACCTCCCACAATACATTCTACATTATTATTAGTTGTTTTTCTCCATGTAGAATTAACCGACAGGGAAAGAAAGACTTTTTTTTAATTACGATATTTCTGTTCCATTGACTTGAATGGGACTTCCGGGATCGGAATCGGCGATACCCGATACTTTTTTTAGATCGGCCGATCTATTCCGATACAATATTTTTTCAGTATCGGGTGGTATCGCTCAACACTAGCCAAAGTGGATACTAATTGGCCAAAGTGGCTACCGAGGTGCCGAATGTGCCAAAGTGGCTACCAAGTGGCCAAAGTGGCTACTGAGGTGCCAAATGTGCCAAAGTGGCTACCAAGTGGCCAAAGTGGCTACTGAGGTGCCAAATGTGCCAAAGTGGCTACCAAGTGACCAAAGTGGCTAACAAGTGGCCAAAGTGGCTACTGAGGTGCCGAATGTGCCAAAGTGGCTACCAAATGGTCGAAGTCGCTACTGAGGTGCCGAATGTGCCAAAGTGGCTACCAAGTGGCCAAAGTGGCTACAGAGGTGCCGAATGTGCCAAAGTGGCAGCCAAGTGGCCAAAGTGGCTACCGAGGGCTGAATGTGCCAAAGTGGCTACCAAGTGGCCAAAGTGGCTACAAAGGTGCCAAATGTGCCAAAGTGGCTACCAAGTGGCCAAAGTGGCTACCAAGTGGCCAAAGTGACTATTGAGGTGCTGAATGTGCCAAAGTGGCTAACAAGTGGCCAAAGTGGCTACAGAGGTGCCGAATGTGCCAAAGTGGCAGCCAAGTGGCCAAAGTGGCTACTGAGGTGCTGAATGTGCCAAAGTGGCTGCCAAGTGGCCAAAGTGACTACCAATGTGCCAAATGTGCTAAAGTGGCTACCAAGTGGTCAAAGTGGCTACCAAGTGGCCAAAGTGACTATTGAGGTGCTGAATGTGCCAAAGTGGCTACCAAATGGCTGAAGTGGCTACCGAGGTGCCGAATGTGCCAAAGTGGCTACCAAGTGGCCAAAGTGGCTACCAAGGTGCCAAATGTGACAAAGTGGCAGCCAAGTGGCCAAAGTGGCTACCAAGTGGCTACAGTGGTGCCGAATGTGCCAAAGTGGCTACCAAGTGGCTACCGAGGTACCAAATGTACTAAAGTGGCTACCAAGTGACCAAAGTGGCTAACAAGTGACCAAAGTGGCTACCGAGGTGCCAAATGTGCCAAAGTGGCTACCAAGTGTCCAAAGTGGCTACCAAGTGGCCAAAGTGGCTACTGAGGTGCCGAATGTGCCAAAGTGGCTACCGAGTGGCCAAAGTTGCTACTGAGGTGCCGAATGTGCCAAAGTGGCTACCAAGTGGCCAAAGTGGCTACTGAGGTGCTAAATGTGCTAAAATGGCTACCAAGTGGCCAAAGTGGTTACCGAGGTGCCAATTGTGCCAAAGAGGGCTACCAAGTAGCCAAAGTGGCCAAAGTAGCTACCGAGGTGCCGAGTGTGCCAAAGTGGCTACCAAATGGCCGAAGTGGCTACCAAGGTGCCAAATGTGACAAAGTGGCAGCCAAGTGGCCAAAGTGGCTACCGAGGGGCCGAATGTGCCAAAGTGGCTACCAAGTGGCCAAAGTGGCTACAGAGGTACCAAATGTGCTAAAGTGGCTACGGAGGTGTCGAATGTGCCAAAGTGGCTACCAAGTGGACAAAGTGGCTACAGAGGTGCCGAATGTGCCAAAGTAGCTACCTAGGTGCTGAGTGTGCCAAAGTGGCTACCAAGTGGCCAAAGTGGCTACAGAGGTGCCAAATGTGACAAAGTGGCTACCAAGGTGCCGAATGTGCCAAAGGGGCTACCAAGTGGACAAAGTGACTACCAAGTTGCCAATGTGGCTACAGAGGTGCCGAATGTGCCAAAGTGGCTACCGAGGTGCCGAACGTGCCAAAGTGCTACCAAGTGGCCAAAGTGGCTACCAAGGTGCCAAATGTGCTAAAGTGGCTACCAAGTGGCCAAAGTGACTACTGAGGTGCCGAATCTGCCAAAGTGGCTGCCAAGTGGCCAAAGTGGCTGCCAAGTGGCCAAAGTGGCTACAGAGGTGCTGAATGTTCCCAAGTGGCTGCCAAGTGGCCAAAGTGGCTACCGAGGTGCCAAATGTGCTAAAGTGGATACCAAGTGACCAAAGTGGCTACCAAGTGGCCACTGAGGTGCCAAATGTGCCAAAGTGGCTACCAAGTGGCCAAAGTGGCTACCAAGGTGCCGAGTGTGCTAAAGTGGCTACCAAGTGGCCAAAGTGACCACTGAGGTGTCGAATGTGCCAAATTGGCTACCAAGTGGCCAAAGTGGCTACTGAGGTGCCGAATTTGCCAAAGTGGCTACCGAGGTGCCAAATGTGTCAAAGTAGCTACCAAGTGGCCAAAGTGGCTACCAAGGTGCCAAATGTGCTAAAGTGGCTACCAAGTGGCCAAAGTGACTACTAAGGTGCCGAATGTGCCAAAGTGGCTGCCAAGTGGCCAAAGTGGCTGTCAAGGTGCCAAATGTGCCAAAGTGGCTACCAAGTGGCCAAAGTGGCTACCGAGGTGCCGAATGTGTCAAAGTGGCTGCGAAGCGGCCAAAATGATTAGAGGTGCCGAATGTGCCAAAGTGGCTACCAAGTGGCTACCGAGGTGCCAAATCTGCTAAAGTGGCTACCAAGTGACCAAAGTGGCTACCAAGTGGCCACCGAGGTGCCAAAATGGCTACCAAGTGGCAAAAGTGACTACCAACTGGCCAAAGTGGCTACTGAGGTGCCAAATGTGCTAAAGTGGCTACCAAGTGACCAAAGTGGCTACCAAGTGGCCAAAGTGGCTACCGAGGTGCCGAATGTGCCAAAGTGGCTACCAAGTGGCCAAAGTGGCTACTGAGGTGCCAAATGTGCCAAAGTGGCTACCAAGGTGCCGGGTGTGCCAAAGTGGCTACCAAGTGGCCAAAGTGACCAATGAGGTGTTGAATGTGCCAAAGTGGCTACCAAGTGGCCAAAGTGGCTACCAAAATGGCCAAAGTGGCTACTGAGGTGCCGAATTTGCCAAAGTGGCTACCGAGGTGCCAAATGTGTCAAAGTGGCTACCAAGTGGCCAAAGTGGCTACTGAGGTGCCAAATGTGCTAAAGTGGCTACCAAGTGTCCAAAGTGGCTACCAAGGTGCCAAATGTGCTAAAGTGGCTACCGAGTGGCCAAAGTGACTACTGAGGTGCCGAATCTGCCAAAGTGGCTGCCAAGTGGCCAAAGTGGCTACAGAGGTGCTGAATGTTCCCAAGTGGCTGCCAAGTGGCCAAAGTGGCTACCGAGGTGCCAAATGTGCTAAAGTGGCTACCAAGTGACCAAAGTGGCTACCAAGTGGCCACTGAGGTGCCAAATGTGCCAAAGTGGCTACCAAGTGGCCAAAGTGGCTACAGAGGTGCCGAATGTGCCAAAGTGGCTACCAAGTGGCCAAAGTGGCTACCGAGGTGCCAAATGTGCTAAAGTGGCTACCAAGTGGCCAAAGTGGCTAACGCGGTGCCAAATGTGCCAAAGTGGCTACCAAGTGGCCAAAGTGGCTACCGAGGTGCTGAATGTGTCAAAGTGGCTGCCAAGTGGCCAAAATGGTTCCCAAGTGGCCAAAGTGGTTACAGAGGTGCCGATTGTGTCAAAGTGGCTACCAAGTGGCCAAAGTGGCTACCGAGGTGCCAAATGTGCCAAAATGGCTACCAAGTGGCCAAAGTGGCTACTGAGGTGCCAAATGTGCTAAAGTGGTCAAAGTGGCTACCGAGGTGCCGAATGTGCCAAAGTGGCTACCAAGTGGCCAAAGTGGCTACTGAGGTGCCAAATGTGCTAAAGTGGCTACCAAGTTGCCAAAGTGGCTACCAAGGTGCCGAGTGTGCCAAAGTGGCTACCAAGTGGCCAAAGTGGCTACTGAGGTGCCAAATGTGCAAAAGTGGCTACCAAGTTGCCAAAGTGGCTACCAAGGTGCCGAGTGTGCCAAAGTGGCTACCAAGTGGCCAAAGTGGCTACTGAGGTGCCGAATTTGCCAAAGTGGCTGCCAAGTGGCCAAAGTGGCTACCAAGTGGCCAAAGTGGCTACAGAGGTGCTGAATGTGCCCAAGTGGCTGCCAAGTGGCTACCGAGGTGCCAAATGTGTTAAAGTGGCTACCAAGTGACCAAAGTGGCTACCAAGTGGCCACTGAGGTGCCAAATGTGCCAAAGTGGCTATCAAGTGGCCAAATTGGCTACAGAGGTGCCGAATGTGCCAAAGTGGCTACCAAGTGGCCAAAGTGGCTACCGAGGTGCCGAATGTGCCAAAGTGGCTACCAAGTGGCCAAAGTGGCTACCGAGGTGCCAAATGTGCTAAAGTGGCTACCAAGTGGCCAAAGTGGCTACCGAGGTGCCAAATGTGTCAAAGTGGCTACCAAGTGGCCAAAGTGGTTACAGAGGTGCTGAATGTGCCAAAGTGGCTACCAAGTTGCCAAAGTGGCTACCAAGGTGCCGAGTGTGCCAAAGTGGCTACCAAGTGGCCAAAGTGACCACCGAGGTGCCGAATGTGCCAAAGTGGCTACCAAGTGGCCAAAGTGGCTACTGAGGTGCCGAATTTGCCAAAGTGGCTACCAAGGTGCCAAATGTGTCAAAGTGGCTACCAAGTGGCCAAAGTGGCTACTGAGGTGCCAAATGTGCTAAAGTGGCTACCAACTGACCAAAGTGGCTACCAAGTGTCCAAAGTGGCTACCAAGGTGCCAAATGTGCCAAAGTGGCTACCAAGTGGCCAAATTGGCTGCTGAGGTGCCGAATGTGCCAAAGTGGCTACCAAGTGGCCAAAGTGTCTACAGAGGTGCCGAATGTACCAAAGTGGCTACTGAGGTGTCGAATGTGCCAAAGTGACTACCAAGTGGCCAAAGTGGGTACCGAGGTGCCATTTGTGCAAAAGTGGCTACCAAGTGGCCAAAGTGGCTACCGAGGTGCTGAATGTGCCAAAGTGGCTACCGAGGTGCTGAGTGTGCCAAAGTGGCTACCAAGTGGCCAGAGTGGCTACTGAGGTGCCAAATGTGCCAAAGTGGCTATACACAACATTCATATTCTAACTTTACTTTCTTACAGTCTACACCTGATACACTGCTGTAAAGCTGGCAGCACTGTTCAAGCACCATGTATTTCCTTCAGGAAATGCCCATCTAGTTTTAAAATGGTATCATTTTTGGTGCATTTCCAATATATAGGCCCCTCAAGGTCCACTCTTCCAGTGGGTCATGGCAACCGCAAATGACAACAGTAAAATCTGCACTAAATTATTGTGCTCCTTCCCTTTTGAGCATTGTACTTTGCTTCAAAAGAGAAATTGCACAACATTCAGAGAGGTCACTTTTTTTTTCTTTTCAGACTTTAGAAAAATTAAAAATGTTGGACTAAAACAACATTTTAGCGGTGAACATGTAATTATTCTTTCTTCACCACCCAATGTTGTACATTTCTGTGAGGCACATGTGTTAACATGCTCACTACAGATTAAATTCAAGTGAGGTGTAGTTTGTAAAATGATGACACTTATGGGGGGGGTTTCTGCTGTTCTGACACCTCAGGGGCTCTCCCAATGTGACTTGGCAATCATTTGGCTGATCCCAGCGGCAGATACGCAACGTGTCTACAGGCAGAGGAAGTCAGTCACATTAAAGGGCTTATCCCACAAATGAAAGTTCGTTTTAAAAATTGTCTGTGTCTGACCGTGTACGGCGCATACCACATCTCCTGGGCAGGGGAGGAAGCAAAAGACAATACTGACATTACAGCAGGGGATCATAGAGGATTCATTTTCTGAAGTAAAATATTTCACTGACTGTTTTTAAACAATATTTCACCTCATAAAATGTGTCCTCTGCGATCACTTGCTGTACTGTCAGTATTGTCTTTTGCTTCCTCCCCTGCCCAGGAGCAGTGGTATGTTCTGTACACGGTCAGACACACAGGTGAGAGTGACAGAGCACAGGGGGGAGACTGCTCAAACGGGACAGCGTATGAGGGGAGAACACAGCACAGGAAGAAGAGACACAGCAGACAAGGGGAATAGCACATGGGGTAGACAGGTCAAAGAAGAAAGCACAGACGGGAGAAGTCAGCACATGGGGAAAGAGAGAGTGGTAGGTGGGTGAGCACATGGGGGATTCTCAATGCTGCAAAGCCTGCCCCCATCGTGACATTACTGCCCTCCCGACGCGATATCATCAGGCCTTCATCTAGTCTAGATGTATTCCTTGAGGGTAACCAAAAAACTATCCCCATAGACATATAGCCAGGGCACAAAAAACAATAGATAAACACAAGAGGAGCTACAGTATATAGTGCCAGTTAAAAATATCTTTTATCACAAAATTCAAGATAAAAAGCGGACGGCACCGCTGTTACCATGTGACTTCAAATGATGTGCGGCATGCAGAAGCTCAGCAGCTGGGAATCTTGGGTTCCAGAACTGGAAACAGTCAATCCTGGGAATCCATGCAAAGAAAAGAGGTCGCACTCATCGAGATGGAAGTTTCACTGATTTATTGACATATCATGAACATGTCAAGTCGGGGGAGTGACATAAGGAGTGCAAGAAAGGCTGACAATGGCCGTTTCGCGCTGCTCGAGCGCTTCAATGGGTCAAACAGTGGGGGGAAGTGCCGGGTTCATATGGAAATCACATCACTCCGTACCTCCTCCCTCCACAGCTGCTGTCTAAGTGACATTAGTGAATTAAAAACATGCTGAGATGCATTACAACATACAAAAGCATAAATACAACTTACTGCACAAGCAGAAAAATGGTTACATCGAGAGATAAATTATAATGCATATTCATATATCGAAGACTACTGTTATTTTCATATGTCGAAAACTACTATTTTTTTCTTTTTCTTATGGAAAACATTTACAATCATATGTATCCAGAGACCAAACTGTCTCACTATTATTGTATTGAACCATTAATATACTCACAAAAAAAAAAAAAAAAATTTCAAAAAAATTTTTTTTATCCTGAAATGAAAAATGTAAATTGTGTGCAACTTAATATCTGTTTTTTTAGGATTCTAATAAACTACTATGTACCTGCATAGCTGTATCTTATTATGGATAAACACAATAATGGACTATCAATGACAAATCTCAATCATAATGGACAAAAACCGCTGCACCGAAAACGCACAATGTGTATGTGCACGTATACTATACAAACAAAAAACAAGTCACTATACGATTCAAATGCTACGGGAAAGAAAACCCACCAAATTCAAAAAGATGTCTTTGTCTCAAATATGTGGAACTTCATCAAAGCTGCAATAAGAGACTCCAGAAAAAAGGTACCAACCAGAAAAACCACATGTACACATGTATACATGTGTGACCTAGTTCTCCTATCAAATTCAAGGGAAGAAAATATAAACTCCTTCATAAAAAAACAGCCATGTTTATTCTATCATTAAAACCCAGCGGACCTGTCGCCTGTGTATTCATAATCCACCTGGATTCTCGTTTTAATAAGATTTTATTTAAATGCCCTCCCTGCGGCGGTAAAACCACCTTCTCGATTCCTGCAAAGGAGAGAACATTAGGGTCATTTCCATGTGCATCTCTTACATGGTTAATTAAATGTGGGACTCCTTTTCCCGTTCTAATGGACTTAAAATGCTCACGAAAACGAATGTATAGCGGACGTATGGTTTTTTCTATGTAGAGAAACCGACATGTGCAAAAAAATCACATAGACTACATGGTCTGTCTTACATGTGATCAAATCTGTTACTGTATGCGTGACCGCGCCCATGTGTAGTGTACGATCAGTACGATGAAATTTACAATAAGGACAATGGCCACACCTATAATTCCCTTGTGGTGTTCCTTTACTCAGCCAAGTGTCACGCTTAGTGACGATCCGATTCTTAACCAGAATATCTCTAATTCTTGTACTCCGCTTACGTGAGATAAGGGGCCCTCTAGATACTATGTTGCTTAACCCCCTTCACCCCCAAGGGTGGTTTGCACGTTCATGACCGGGCCAATTTTTACAATTCTGACCACTGTACCTTTATGAGGTCATAACTCTGGAACGCTTCCATGGATCCCGGTGATTCTGACAATGTTTTCTCGTGACAAATTGTACTTCATGTTAGTGGTAAAATTTCATTCAAATAACTTGCGTTTATTTGTGGGAAAAACGGAAATTTGGCGAAAATTTTGAAAATTTCGCAATTTTCCAACTTTGAATTTTTATGCCCTTAAATCACAGAGATACAGCACACAAAAAACTTGATAACTAACATTTCCCACATATTTACTTTACATCAGCACAATTTTGGAACCAAAATTTTTTTTTGTTAGGAAGTTATAAGGGTTAAAAGTTGACCAGCGATTTCTCATTTTTACAACACCATTTTATTTTTAGGACCACATCACATTTGAGGTCACTTTGAGGGGTCTATATGATAGAAAATACCCAAAAGTGACACCATTCTAAAAACTGCACCCCTTAAGGTGCTCAAAACCACAGTCAAGAAGTTTATTAACCCTTTAGGTGCATCACAGGAATTTTTTTGAATATTTAAAAAAAAAAATGAACATCTAACTTTTTTTCACAAAAAAAATACTTCAGGTTCAATTTTTTTTATTTTACCAAGGGTAACAGGAGAAATTGGACTGCAAAAGTTATTGTGCAATTTGTCCTGAGTACGCTGATACCTGATATGTGGGGGGGAACGACTGTTTCGGTGCATAGCAGAGCTCAGAATGGAAGGAGCGCCGTTTGACTTTTTCAATGCAAAATTGGCTGGAATTCAGATCGGACGCCATGTCACATTTGGAGAGTCCCTGATGTACCTAAACAGTGGAAACCCCCTACAAGTGACCTCATTTTGGAAACTAGACCTCCCAAGGAACTTATCTAGATATGTGGTGAGAACTTTGAACCCACAAGGGCTTTACAGAAGTTTATAACGTACAGCGGTACAATTAAAAAATCATATTTTTTCCACAAAAATGATCTTTTCACCCCAATTTTTATTTTCCCAAGGGTAACAGGACCCTAAAAGTTATTGTGCAATTTGTCCTGAGTACGCTGATACCCCACATGTGGGGGTAAACCACTATTTGGGCGCATGGCAGAGCTCGGAAGGGAAGCAGCGCCATTTGACGTTTTTGGCTGGAATTGAGATCGGACACCATGTCGCGATTGGAAAACCCCTGATGTACCTAAACAGTGGAAACCCCCCACAAATGACACCATTTTGTAAACTAGACCCCCCATGGAACTTATCTAGATGTGTGTTGAGCACTTTGAACCCCCAAAGGCTTCACAGAAGTTTATAATGCCAGGGCATGAAAATAAAAAAATCGTATTTTTTCCACAAACATGATCAATTAGTCCCCAATTTTTTTATTTTCCCAAGGGTAACAGGAGAAATTGAACCCAAAAAGTTGTCCAATTTGTCCTGAGTACGCTGACACCCCATATGTGGGAGAAAACTACTGTATGGACACACGTCAGGGCTCGAAAGGGAAGTAGTGACGTTTTGGAATGCAGACTTTGATGGCATGGTCTGTGGGTGTCATGTTGCCTTTGGAGAGCCCCTAATGTACCTAAACAGTGGAAACCCCCACAAATGACCCCATTTTGGAAACGAGACCCCCTAAGGAACTTATCTAGATGTGTGGTGAGCACTTTGAACCCCCAAGGGCTTCACAGAAGTTTATAATGCCCGGGCATGAAAATAAAAAAATCGTATTTTTCCACAAAAATGATATTTTTACCCCCAATTTTTTATTTTCCTAAGGGTAACAGGAGAAATTGGACCCCAAAAATTGTTTTGCAATTTGACCTGAGTAGGCTGATACCCTACATGTGGGGGTAAAACACTGTTTGGGTGCATGGCAAAGCTTGGAAGGGAAGGAGCACCATTTGACTTTTTCAACTCAGAATTGGCTGGAATTGAGATCAGACACCATGTTGCATTTGGAGAGCCCCTGATGTGCCCAAACAGTGGAAACCCCCAATTCTAACTCCAACCCGAACCCCAACACACCCCTAACCCTAATCTCAGCCCTAACCCTAACCCTAGCCCTAACCCTAACCCTAGCCCTAACCCTAACCCTAATGGAAAAAAGGAAATAAATACATTTTTTTTATTTTATTATTTTTCCCTAACTAAGGGGGTGATAACAGGGGGTTTGATTTACTATTTATGGCGGTTTTTATGTTTGGCAGCTGTCACACGCTAAAAGACGCTTTTTATTGTAAAAATAGTTTTTGCATCACCACATATTGAGAGCTCTAATTTTTCCGTATTTTGACCCACCGAGTCATGTGAGGTCTTATCTTTTGCGGGACGAGTTGACGTTTTTATTGGTACCATTTTCGGGCACGTGACATTTTTTGATCACTTTTTATTCCGATTTTTGGGACGCAGAATGAACAAAAACCAGCGTTTCATGAATTTCTTTTGGGGGGGTGCGTTTACACCATTCCGCGTGCGATAAAATTGATAAAGCGGTTTTATTCTTCGGGTCAGTACGGTTACAGCGATACCTCATTTAGGTCGTTTTTTTATGTTTTGTCGGTTTTATGCAATGAAAACTATTTTATATAAAAAATAATTATTTTTGCATCGCTTTATTCTGCGAGCTATAACTTTATTTTTTCGCTGATGATGCTGTGTGGCGGCTCGTTTTTTGCGGGACAAGATGACGTTTTCAGCGGTACCATGGATATTTATATGCGTCTTTTTGATCGCGCGTTATTACACTTTTTGTTTGGCGGTATGATAATAAATCATTATTTTTTGCTTCGTTTTTTATTTTTATTTTTTAAGGGGTTCGCTAAAGGGGTTAACTAATTTGACAGTTTTATAGGGCGGGTCGTTACGGACGCGGCGATACCTAATATGTGACAGCAATCTGTCACAGGCACTGCAGAAGGCTTCCTCATGCCTGCGCTTTGCAGGCACTGAGGAAGCCAACTTCCTGCAGGCCCCCATCGCCATCTTGGATTCGGGGGCCTGCAGGAAAGGAGCCCCCCGCAGCAGCGCTGCACATTGCGCTGCCGTGGGGGGCTCAGGGAAGCACGGAGGGAGCCCCCTCCCTGACGATGCTTCCCTTTAACCCCCGGTACACCGCGATCATGTTTGATCGCGGTGTGCATGGGGTTAACGTGTCGGGGGCGGTCCGTGACCGCCCCTGACTCATTGTGCCGGTTGTCACCTGTGATAATCAGCTGACACCCGGCCGCGATCAGCGGCGCTCACCACGTGGGCGCCGCTGATCGCGGTAGACGTACTATCCCATCCATGGGCATAGGGGCCCGGGTCCCATGGACGGGATAGTACGTCTCATGTCAGGAAGGGGTTAAATCCCTATCTTGTTCAAAAATATGCCAATTTTTTCTAATTGCTGCTCGTATCTGACGATCCATGGGACTATATTGAAAACAGAAGGTAAATCTCTTTTCATTTTCGACTCTTTTATTTTTTAGAGGCACAACTCCTCTAACTTTGTTACTGTACTGAGATTTTACTTTTTCAAGTGTGGTATCTAATAGAGCCTTAGGATATCCCCGTTGTCTGAACCTGTTATATAACTCTCTAGATTGTGTTTCAAAGCCCTCCAAGGTATTATTTAGACGGTGGACTCTCAAAAATTGACCATATGGCAATGAATTGATGGTAGGTGATGGATGGAAACTATCATAACGCAATATGGAATTGGTAGCCAAAGGTTTCCTGTAAACTGACGTGCAGATTTCATTATCCTTAACTTCCAACAAGACATCAAGAAATTCCAGCCGTGTCCCTCCAAAATTGTGTGTAAACAGCATGTTCATCTGGTTCACCTCATTTAGATGACTGACAAACTTGTCAAAGGAATCTCTGGTGCCATCCCAGACAATGAACACGTCGTCCACATACCTGAGATACAGTCTAATATGTTGAAAAAATTGTTTGGTATTGTAGACATATTTTTCTTCCAGGGCACCCAAAAAGAGATTGGCGAATGTACATGCTGCCGGGGTACCCATCGCGGTACCCACATTTTGACGGTACCACGTACAATCGAAAGTGAATGTGTTGTGAGTGAGTATGAAATTCAAAGCTTCACAAACAAAATCCACAAAGCCCTGGTCTTTGCCTGTGGAGTTCAATATTTCTCTAATAGTATCCACACCCAACTTCTGGGGAATTCGTGTATATAAGCTCTCCACATCTATGGATGCCAGCACGAAGCTGGGTTGCCAAGCAAAGTCCCGTATCACATGCAGAAAAGCATTGGTGTCCTTTATGTACGACGGGATCTCTCCCAATAAAGGGCGCAGCAACCAATCAATATACTGGGACAGGGATTCCGTGACGGATCCTATCCCAGATACGATTGGGCGTCCTGGGGGACAAGAAGAAAAATATCTTTTATTTACACTTATTCCAAACTAGATCAAGAGTAATGTCATACATAATTAATAAAGCAACTGCTATCATAGCCCTTAATGTGTCCTATCACTGGTACAAATTGTGTCCAAATATGATCGGGCTACACTAAATTAATTGAGGCAGCACTTACATGAGTAGTAGTTCAGAGAGTGGCGTCCCCCGTCGCCCCAGCACGCGTTTCGTCTCTTTGTCAATTTGTACCAGTGATAGGGCACGTTAATGGCTATGACAGAGGGTTTTACATGAGCACTATTTCTAGGAGTCCATTAGATCAGTAGTGTTTGGTGTGTTTCCCTATTTTTGGCCAGCAGTTGCTTTATTAATTATGTATGACATTACTTTCGATGTAGTTTGGAATAACTTTTAATAAGTGTAAATAAAAAGTTCCTCTTATATTCCTTGAGGGGTCTAGTTTCCAAAAGAGGCTCTCTAACTGCAACATGGTATCCGCTAATGATCACAGCAAATTTTGTGTTCAAAAAGTCAAATGGCGCTCCTTCCCTTCCTAGCCGTGCTGTGCTCCAAACAGTAGTTTTTCCCCACATATGGGGTATTTACGTACTCAGGAGAAATGTCAATATGGTCCATTTTCTCCTGTTACCTGTCTCCTGTTACCTTTATGAAAATACAACATTTGGGGCTTAAAGAACATTTTTGTGGGAAAAATTTCATCTTTTTAATTTTCACGGCTCTATGTTAAAAATTTCTGTGAAGCACCTGGAGGTTCAAGGTGCTCACCACACATCTAGATTCATTTCTTGAGTGTTCTGCTTTCCAAAATGGCGTCATTTGTGTAAGATTTACACTGTTCATGCACATCAGGGGTTCTACAAACGCGACATGGCATCCGCTCTCAATTTCAGCTATTTTTGTGTTCAAAAAGTGCTCCTTTCCTTCTTACTGCAGTGTGCTCAAACAGTACTTTTCTCCCACATACAGGTATCGGCGTTCTCACCAAAAATTCCACAACAAATTTGGTGGTTCATTTTCTCCTGTTACCTTTGTGAAAGTAAGAAATATGAGGTTAATAGAACATTATTGTGGGAAAAATGTGATTTTTTTCCCCACAACTTTATGTTATAAATTACTTTAAAGCACTTGGGGGTTCAAGGTGCTCACCACACATCTAGATACATTCCTTGAGGGGTCTAGTTTCAAAAATGGGGTCAGTTGTGAGAGGGATTGCACATCAGGGGCTCTCCAAACACGACATGACATCTGCTCTCAAATCCAGCCAATTATGCGTTCAAAAAGTTAAATGGTGCTACTTACCTGCTGAACCCTGCCATGTGTTAAAATAGCAGTTTTCCTGTAGATATGTGGTATCTGTGTACTCAGGAGAAATTTCACAACAAATTTTGGGGTTCATTTTCTCCTGTTACCTTTGTGAAAGTAAGCAATTTGGGAAGAAAGTTGTGACGCTAGTCACTACTCATGGACAGGCCATGATGCAGAAGAGTCAGACATTCCGGGGTCAATACGGAGAGAGTACGTAGGTAACCAAGGGAAAAGAAGAAGAAGAAGGCGAAAGTCAGGTCACAGTCCAGGGTCAATAACAAGAGATAGCAGATCAAAAGCCGAAGGACAAGACAAATGGATAGTCAGAACATGGTCCAAAGGGTCAGGCAGCAGCAGATCAGAACTAAGAGCAACAGAATCAGGCCGGAGTCACACTGGCGAGGAATACGGGCGCGTGAGAGGTGCAAAAAACACGCATTACACACGGACAAATGATTTTCAATGGGGTCACTCGCACCAGGCGTATTTTTCTCTTCCGTATCCTACGCTCCGTGCCAATCGCAGCATGCTGCGATTGTCAGCGTACTACGCCCGTAGTACGCCAATGCATGGTCAATGGGTGCGCAAAAAATACGGATTACACGCGGAACACACGTATGACCTGCGAGCAATACGCAGGTCTTTTGGCTGGTGACAGGAAATGGGCCAATCCATCATCAGGAAGCCTAGACATGCAAATGAGCTCAAAAACCGCTCCAGACATCCAGGAAGTACGCTTCCACGGAGTACAGCAGCAGCATGGCGTTCACATATATTAATGTTGAGATGCTAATTGTGCTGGTGCAGGAGCGTCCCGAAATATGGGACCAACGCGATGCAAATTATGCAAACCGGACAAGAAAGGAGGCGTCATGGAGGCGCATCTGTCGCCAGATGTACCATGACTTTGGTGACAGACCACGTGATGAGCAACATAAAATTTGTAAGTGCAACCATAAAAACATCATTAACCTTAGCGCACGCTTCAAAATGATTCTACAATCAGCACCCCCCTTCCTGGGCATGTAATTTTATTAGCCTCATGAGGCCGTTACATTTGGATGTGACACGTGGCTTCACACAGCCATAATTAGGGGTTAGGCCACAAGCTCCTCATCCTCCTAGCCAATAAAATTATTTTCAGTGTAGCTAATGAGACCCTGTGTATCGGCCCAATTACATATGCCACCATCGGTAGAAAGCACACCCCAGAAGGCCCCATGCCTAGACTACTGTTAGAAAATGTGACCTCTCAAATATGTGATTTTGACAATCTTTCCTGTCACATTGCAGTGGAAGATGTGATGAAACGCTGGCGAAGCATCCGGGACCAGTTCCGCCGGGAACGCCAGCAGCGGTCCAGGAGTGGGGATGCTGGGCATGTGAAGAGAAAATATATCTACTATGACCAGCTGAACTTCCTCGCCCCAATTCTGGATCTGAGACCGTAAGTACATAGCTCGCACCACATTACACAAATACATTACACAAATATTTTACAGGGACAAAAATATTGATGTATTTTTGCCTCTGTTCTATTTCATAACAGAACTCAATCCAACCTTACGGATCGAGGAACGGCCTCAGAGGCAGAGCCCATTATAGATCCTGCAGGGGATGAGGTGGCTGGCCCATCTTCTCCCCTACAAGAAGGATGGCTGAAGATGAGGCATCACAAGACCACACAATGGCTGCCCTACACACCACACCACCAGGACGGTCTGCTGCTGCCACCTCACCCATCCTGGAAGAGCCGGGCAACTTGAGCAGCAGCCCAACTGCCCAGATCAGGTCCTCCCCACAGGCTGCTGTAGTATCACGGCTAACAAGAAGAAGGCGCCAGGTCGCTCTTCAAGAGAGTAGGACCAATGTGGACACAGGGGTGCTAAATTATTTGTCCAGAGTAGCAACAGATGATGGTGAGGAGGCCTATGCACGTAGCCTCACCCTTTATCTCCGTGCCCTTACCCGTGAGGTCAGGCTCCGTATTAGGGGATGTATTCAGATCCTGCTTGATGCAAGCACCCTCCCAATACCCCATATGAGGTTTTTGAATTTCTGGAGAGGTGGCAGCTCTCACCACGAAATTTAATGCGCATGAGACCATCTACACAGATGCTTGCTCAAGCAGGGTCTGAACAGCCCCTAATACGTGGGCCAACACCTCAACCCCTTCCTCCCCCTACCCAACCATCTATACCGCAGCACCAAATGTCTTCCTCAAGCCAACCCCACCAATATGGCCACTTGTACCCACCCAGTGTTGGAGGCTGGTCCCAACCTGGTTGGGGACGATCTGACTATCTTGGTGGGTATGAGCCAAGGGCCTACCATAGCCAACTAGAAGCCCCTCACCATCATCAGTACTCTGGCCAGTATCCCCAACAGTCCCAGGAGGCTGGACAATTCCAGCATCATGGGCACCAGTATGGCCCCACACAGGGCGATGTTGGCCACAATGTCCAGCAGCACCCACAGGCTGTTGATCCACGTTCCCCTTCCCCAACATATGAGGATTTATGATTCTGATGGTTGGAGATGTCCAGTCAGATGTAACTGGTGCTCCTAATCTAAATGTAAAAACAGGTGTTCTCCTTCACCAACATTTATAACATAATGTAACATTCACGTTTTTAAACAATGTTTTCCAAACATATGAAACAATCCATCATGACAGGCAACGCTACCTCACGCCTTTCAGACAGATATTACATGTGTGTAGAAAAGAGAATCTTTAAATGCGCTATGCTGTAAGCTGAAAGGATGAAAATACACTACTCACTTGCAAACGCATAGGAAAGGCGTGCTCGCCTTAGTTAAGTAGTCACCTTTTTTGTTAGCAATCTCTAGGACAAAATTTCTAGGCGACAAGCATTCAGAATAACCCGCTTTTTCTATGTATTAACAAGTGAGTTTTGTATTTTCATCCTTTCCGGTATAGCATGCTTAAATATTGTCTGGTGTACAGACAGGTAATATCTGTGTGAAAGCTGTGAGGTAGCCTTGCCTGTCATGGTGGAATCTTTCTATGTTTGGCTAACATTATGTGGAAATGTGAGTGTTATCTCGTTGCCTTTATTTTGGTGATGGAGCTCACCTTTTGTTGGCAAATCTAGGTTAATCTAGTGATGCAGCAATGTTTTTTTGGCCTAATGTTTGTGGCTGTTTTGTTCTGTTATGTTCATTTTACAACAAGTTAAAGAAGGCACAAAGGGTCATTTTGGCCATTGCCAAATTTGTGTTATGGCAAAATTATGTTTGCCTTTAAGCGAAAAAAAAAAAAAAGGCAAAACTAAATATTTGTCTACTCTACTTAACGTCTGTGTGATTTTTCACAATCCCTCACAACATACTAACAGACACCAACCAATGCACTGAAACACTCATAGAATCATAAAGGCTTGAGTAATATATATTTTGACACACTTAAACCAACAAATTATAACATGGAGACAGCATGCTCTTGCCAAGAAGATGCCCCATCAGGTGAGATAAAGTAATTAGTGAAAATATCACGCACTTTGAGGCCAGAGAGTGGTCTACGTTGAGGGTTCATAGGTGGTCTCACCTTGCGCACATTGTCCGGCCTACGCATAACACCATCAGAGGAGGAGCAATCATGTATCCTGGTGAAGTTATAAAAATAATCTTTATTTTTATATAGCGCTAACATATTCCGCAGTGCTTTACAGTTTGCACATATTATCATCACTGTCCCTGATGGGGCTCACAATCTAAATTCCCTATCAGTATGTCTTTAGAATGTGGGAGGAAACCAGAGAATCCGGAGGAAACCCACGCAAACACGGGGAGAACATACAAACTCCTTGCAGATGTTGTCCTTGGTGGGATTCGAACCCAGAACCTCAACCACTGAGCCACCGTGCCGCCCTAAGTTAAGTTATGCAGAACAACACAGGCTTTCACAACTTCATTCACATTTTGCTCACTCAACTGAATGGCAGACTGGAGTACTCGCCATTTGGCAGAAAGAATCCCAAAGGAACACTCCACCAGTCGCCTAGCACGTGATAGGCGCAAGTTAAAAATTCTGCGCCTGTGGTCAAGGTTGCGCCGGGGATATGGCCTCATGACATTGCGCGATAACTGAAAGGCCTCATCTGTCACAAGGACATAAGGGACTGATTGTTCGGGGAGCCTGGTAGCTGGCGTGGTGGTGGTAGATTAAACTGGTTGGTGCATAGCCGCCGAGCCATTATGGAAGTATTGAAGACTCTAGAGTCTCCCGTCCTTCCATAGGCCCCAATGTCAACAATTATAAACTTGTATTGAGGGTCTACCAGAGCCAACAATACAACAGAAAAGTATTGTTTATAATTGAAGAATTGGGAGCCTGAGTTCAGCGGCTTACGCACCCTGATATGTTTGCCATCCAGGGCCCCAATACAATTTGGAAACTGGCAGTCCTCCTCAAACTCCCTTGATATCCTTAACCAGTCTTCCATCCTGGGCTCGGGCATGACCACTTGATGGAGTCTTGTCCAGATTTGTGCACATGTAGACCTCACTATGCCTGAAATGGTTGATTTTCCTATGAGAAACTCATGGTGGAGGGCGGCATAAGACAGGCCAGTGGACAGGAAGCTGTAGAACAACAGAAATAGTAAAGTTTAGAATGGCTAAATTAAATCATTTACATGCCGACCAAACTTGTTAGGAAATGATAGAGAAGAACACACACATATTTGGTGGCACAATGATTAAGTGATATGCTGGACATATTAGATGTAACATTATGCTGTGTCAGGTGCTTCATATTTGGAGTAAGATGATGGCATTCAACTTTGTCCAAGAAGGGCAAAAAACATAATTTAGCACACACATTAGGAATAGAGAGAATGTGGTTGTGTAGTACATACCGTATTGTGAGTAGAAGTCGCTCCTCTGCAGATATGGCTTTGCGCATCCTTGTATCCTGAAAGGTTATCCCAGGGCGTACTGTCTCCAAGAGTCGATCAAATGTGGCAATGCTCATGCGACAGTACTGGTAAAATTTCTCCGGATGCTCCCGCAGAGAAGAATAGAGGCAGTGAAAATGCCCTCTTGTGAGACGTTGCCTCAAAAGTGGATGGACCCACATGCGTCTCCTCCTCCGCGGATCCACTAGGATATGGTTGCCCAAAGCGCCGTGACAAACGCCAGGTAAAGAGAACCTGCTCAGTTGTATTGAATCGCAGACCGTCTGCCATGCTGCACAAAGAACACCAACACACCTCGTGAAAGCAAGGTGACAAATGTACAGAATGTAGGCATCCACCTGTTTGAGTGTCTAAATAGGGTGCAGGCTAATGATTTAAATTGTTTGCAGGCCTGAAAACCGTTAAATGTTCATTTTGCAAGGCTGCGAGAAAATCTCGCCATACGGATTGCATACGGATGCCACACGGATTACATACGGATGCACACATGCGCAAAATACGCGACCTCACCCTGCTTACGGATGACCTACGGAGCACTATTTAGTGGTCATTCATCCGTATTACGCAAGTAAACTACGGACCGTATTTTGCACAGGTTAGTGTGACTCCAGCCTCAAGCTAACACTCATCGAGAAGCACAAACTGTCTGGCAGGGATCAGGGGCAGACAGCTCAGTTAAGTAGCTATGCGATTACCAGAACACCTGCAGAAAGTCCCATATGCCCCAGACACAGATAGGACAGCTAAGCTGTCAGTCAAGACACCATCAGCCCAGCAAGCCCATACCAGTATTGTATAACCAAACGGTCAATCAAGACACAAACAGCTCAGCAAGACAGTTTCCATATAACAGCATAGCAATCATTCACTGACCATAGGAATCGTGACATCACCATCTCTTCTAGGCGGGTTACCGGACCCTCAGGTTTTCCAGGAAACCTGCGTTGAAAGGCCCTGACCAGACGATCGGCATTGACAGCTCAAGCAGGAACCCAAGATCTCTCTTCCGGTCTAACGTCTCCAATGAATGCGGTACTGGAAGGAATTACGGACTTTCCGGGAATCAACAATCCTTTGAACCTCAAACTCAAAACTGTCATTGACAGAAACTGGTGGAGGTGGAGATGAAGGCAACAAAACGGAAAGGATAAACTCTTTCATCAGTGATTTAGGTATACATTTGGAATGTGAACAGATGGAGGGTGTTTTAATCTGAAAGCCACTGGGTTAACTACCACCTTAATCTAATATGGACCAATAAACTTTGGACCCAGCTTGGCTGATGGCACTTTCAATTTTATGTTTTTGGAAGAAAGCCAGACCTTATCACTAACCCTGAATATGGGACCCCCTGAATGTTTCCTATCGGCCTTCCCTTTCTGGCGACCATGGGCTACCTCAATATTCCTCTGAACCTCTCTTCAGACATACTGCAGTTTTTGTATAGCAATCTCTACTCCTGGACAGTCAGAACTCATCCTCAAGAATTTACCAAACAGAGGATGAAAACCATAATTAAAAAAAAAGGAGTCCCCAGTAAGCTGATTATATAGGTCAGGGATGAGTTGAAGTGGGTATTTCTAACAGTAATTTTGTTTAGATCACAGAAATTGAGGCAAGGGCGGAGCCTCCCATCATTCTTTTTCACAAAAAAGAATCCAGCCGCTACAGGCGAGGAGGAGGGACGGATATGACCCTTCTGTAAACTATCATTGAAATATTCCTTCATAGCGGTGCGGTCCGTTCCAGTCCTGACAAGTTGTACAGGCGAGCTTTAGGTCATTTGGTATTAGGAACAAGATCAATAACACAATCTTAAGGACGATGGGGAGGTAGTATGCCTGCTTCTTTTTCCAAGAACACATCTCCAAAGTCCTGCAGGTATGCCGGCAGACTTTCCAGATTAGTGGAGCAAACTTGCACAGAATGAAAACACTTTTTAGACTGTTGGGGCCCCACTTAACAATATGCTTTTGCCACCAAACAATTACAGGATTATGAACATGCTGCCAAGGAAACACCAACAGCAAACCAGCAGATAAATTATCCAAGACATACAGTAACAAGAGATTGACTCAGAGTGGAGTTTTCCCACTTTTAGTGTGAATTTCACCGTTACCAGCTGGACAAAGTTCTGGAGCAATGGTGTTTTGTAGAGTTGAGCGACTTTTGGTTTTTTAGGGTCGAGTTTCGTTTCATGAAACCCGACTTTTCCAAAAGTCGGGTCAAGCAAAATCGGCCGATTATAGGGAAAAGTCGGGGGTCCGACCGAAACACGAAACCCAATGTAAGTCAATGGGGAATTAAACTCGGCAGTGAGAGGAGGACAGGAAACACACCAACAGTGCCCATTTGAATGCCAAAAGCATCAATTCTTATTACTTAAGCTTGTCAACCTTAATTTACTTCATAATACTAGTTACGCACTTAAAAATGGGGGTTATTTGGCTACAGTTGTGGGGGGTAGGGCTGGCTCCAGGTTTTCGTGGGCCCAGGGCCAAAGAGCGCCCCTTTAACACATACCACAACTCATGATGCTCCGATACGGCAGAGAAATAGCAGTATAGTACAATGAAAAAGAATTCACTTCTTACATCTCATGACTGATATCCATTTTAAATTCTCCAATACCTCCAAAAAACGGACAATATATAACTCCATACAGTATTATGGCCAGCGCTTAGTGCGCTAGTAAGAGTAATGAGGTCCATATATTTCTCCATATGGAATCATTGATCCCATATAATGTTTCAAACCGTATATGATGAGCTCCACATAATACTATAGTATATGTTGGTCCCAAACGGATGAAGCTCCACTGTCTTATGGGCCCAAATAATGCTCCATATATAATGGGCCCCATTTCTACTGCTCTAATGTATAATGGGCCCTATAAATGCTGCTCCAGTGTCTGATGTCCACCTTTGGAATGCTCCAGTGTATGGTGGGCCCCATATATCATTCACCAGAGTATAGTGCTCCCCAAAAATTTCTGTCCCAACTTTGAAAACAATTACATAAGTCTCCTTGCTAGGGAATCCCTGCACTACTCTGAACTCCTTGTCGTCCCCATCTTCCATCTCACTGCACTTGGCTGTTTAGGCCCTCCCACTGGCAGAGACACTTTTGCGTACTATGCGGTGCCCTGTGCCATCGCCCATGAGTATGCCCCCCCACCTGCTCAAGGAACCTGCACTTTCATCTGCACCTTCCTCTTTGTCACCGCTTACTAGAGGGATACGCGAGGCTGTGGCACGTGAGATCGAGCAATAACAGGTCTAGCATTCCAGTACATGTCCGGGGCTGCATGCACGCTACACTGAAAGGACCAGCTTTGGTCGCTTACAGGTGCAGATAACCTGCTGAACTCCGTTAGTGATGGGGATCTGGGATTCAGATTATTCCCCGCGAACGATCATTTCCCAGTAAGTTCAGGTCAACCGCAATTCCGGAGTTAGGCATAACCGTCATTCCTGAAAAAATTACGTGTCCAAACCACAGATGCTGTAGCTTGCTTAACAGCTCGGCAGCCGTTCTCAGGCCCAGTATGGATTCAACAACATTGTAGAAAGTTGATAAAGGGTACAGTTTCACCGGATAACACGTATATATGTAGCCTAGTTTACACATTAAAAATATATGTCTATAGATCAGGAGGCAGACTCAGATGTTCTCAGGCCCAGTATGGATTTGACCAGATTGTACAAAGTTGAGAAAGGGTACTTTATCACTGGATAGCAGGTATATATATAGCATAGTTTAAACATGTAAAATCTCCGAGTTCTCAGTATGGATTACACAGCAATCTAAAAAGTGGAAAAAAGGAAATGCATTTGAGGCGTACACAACTATATACTTTTGGTGTTATTTTTAAATCTTCATATATATTTCTGTCTCAGTAATACAGTCCAGCCTCTCCGCAATAGGAAATGAGATGCATACAATTACTGACATAAAGGCTAGTGATTGCAGAAATCTATGAATTACTATTCACGGGAAAAACTTCCGTCACAATTCTCATAGGCGATGCTGACCCTCAATTAATTTGTGTGTTGAGACAGTGAAAACATTTTTTTGTGAATAAAGTCTTGCTGTATTGCACTTCCGTTGATTCCATCACTGTTACTCATCTCAATCAAATTTTTATCACAGGGAGCGATGTAAACATGGTGCTCACTGGCTATCATGATCTGTCACGTAACTTTGGAGTGCAAAAGACAGAAGCCACAGGCCGTAGGCGATTCTATTTGATTGGCATGAGAGGGCACATTTTAAAATGTGCGCCGGAATGTCACACGTTTGTGAGTAGGAAAACTGTGAAAGCTGATGATAAACCACCACTGCATGTCATTATGAGTCGACGTCCATAAGAAATGGAAGCCATTGATCATCTGGAGCTAGAGCCCGGCCAGCAGCACAGGGCATAGCTACATCTTAACCATCATCTTTCAGTTCAATCAATTTGTAGTGGCACTCCCAGTGAAGGATTTGACAGCCCAGACTACACAGCGGGGGAGCAGGGAGAGGTAAACATTGCAAATGCTGGGGCCCTGCCCAAGCAAGGGGGGGCACACTCGTGGGTGTCGGTACTGGCACTGGGCCCCTCATAGTACGGCGGTGTGTCTGACGGCGGGTGTGCACCACCACCGTCAGAGACACTTGATTGTACCTATGAGGGACCCTGTGCCAGTGCCCGCGCCCAAGAGTCGGCCTACCCACCTGTCCAGGGCAACGGCACTCGCACGGTTTCGTGCGCTAGGTGGTGACCCCGGCCATGGGGGGGCAGCCCAGTTAGGGCGGTTTACAAAGTGGCATATGTTGATGTGGGACATTCAGCTGCTGCAAAAGGCGAAATAGGTCAAGTTCGCGGAATAGGAGGAGGACCAAAGCAAGCCATTTTTCTGGCAACCTATGTGTCATCAAGGGAAGGTGGGACAAAATCCTTGGAAACCCATGCATGGTTCATTTTAATGAAGGTTAGATCATCCACATTTTGGGTTGACAGACGGGTCCTTTTTTCTGTCAGGATTGATCCAGCTGCACTGAAGACTCTTTTCGATAGCACACTTACAGCTGGGCAAGCGAGCTCCTGTAAGGCATATTGTGCCAATTCAGGTCAGGTGTCCAGTTTAGCGGCCTAATAGTCAAAGGGGAATGACCTGTGCGGGAGAACATTGATATGGGAGGAAAAGTAGTTTGTAACCATAGTTGACAACTGCTGTCTCCTGTCACTTTCCATCGATGCAGTATTACCAGTTGTGTGAGCGGTACTTGAAAAATCAGTCCACAACATTGTCATGAAACCCCCGTCTCCAACGCCACTTCTGCTGTGTGCACCACGAACACCTCTGCCAAGCTGCCCCCGGCCCGTACGGCTCGTGTGAGAACCATCACCGCTGCTGTGTGCTGGGAATGCCTCAACCAACCGGTTTTCCAGAGTTGCTTGTTTATTAGCCAATATTAGGTCAAGGTTCTCGTGTGGTATGATGTTTTGTAATTTGCCTTTATAGCGTGGATCCAGGATGCTGGCCAACCAGTAGTCGTCATCGTTCATCATTTTGGCAATGCGGGGGTCCCTTTTTAGGATCTGCAAGGCATAATCTGACATGTGGGCCAATGTTCCCGGTGTCAATGATGCACTGCGAGTGCTGATTGGAGGAGCACTTTCTGGCAAATCCACATCCCTCCAGTCACGCACAAATCCTGTACCAGACCTTGCCACGCCAACATTTTCACTTGCCCCACGAGATGCATCCTCCTCCCCTAAGTAATCATCCCCATCATCATCCTCCTCCTCTTCCTCCACCTCGTCCAGGAGAGGTCCCTGAGCAGACAATGGCTGAATGTCATCAAGGATTCCCTCTTCCTCTTCCTCCTCGTCAACATTGGCTGCAGACGCCTGCTCCTTAAGGTGTGTCAAAGTTTGCATGAGCAGACGCATAAGTGGGATGCTCATGCTTAGGATGGCGTCCTCTGCGCTTGCCAGCCGTGTGCATTTCTCAAAACACTGAAGGACTTTACAGAGGTCTTTCAGCTTCGACCACTGCACACCTGTCAACTCCATGTCTGCTCTCAAAGAGCCTGGCCGTGTATCCTCCCACAAATGCATTATGGCCTGCCTCTGTTCGCACAGCCGCTCAACCATGTGCAGGGTGGAGTTCCACCTTGTTGCAATGTCGATAATGAGGCGATGGTTGGGAAGGTGGAGCAATCGCTGCAGCTTCTGCATACGAATGGAGTGTACAGGCGACCGGCGGATGTGCGCGCACAGTCTTCGCACCTTCTGGAGCAGGGCTGTTAACTCCGGATAATTGTTGAGGAAGCACTGCACCACCAGGTTCAAGGTGTGAGCCAAGCAAGGTATGTGGCTGAGTTTTGAAAGGGCTATGGCTGCCACAAAATTTCAGCCGTTATCACTAACTACCTTGTCTGCCTCAAGATGTATACTGCCCAGCCATGACTCAGTTTGTCGCTGAAAGTACTCGGCCAGCACCTCCGCGGTGTGTCTGTCGCCCAAACACATCATCTGCAAAACAGCCTGCTGACGCTTTCCACTAGCTGCTTGATAGGGGGACACCTCGTGTGCAACAGTGGCAGCTGCAGATGGAGTGCTCGTACGACTGCGCTCTGTGGACGAGCTTTCGCTTCTGAAGGAGGAGGAGGGTCGAACGCCTACAGCCAACTGTTTCCTATACCGTGGGCTAGGCAGCACTGTCCCACCACCGCTGTCCCCTGTGGACCCTGCATCCACCACATTAACCCAGTGCGCAGTGATGGACACGTAACGGCCCTGGCCATGCCGACTAGACCATGCATCTGTTGTGAGGTGCACCTTTCCACTCACTGACTGCTTGAGTGCATGGACAATGCGGTCTTTCACATGATGGTGGAGGGCTGGGATGGCTTTGCGAGAGAAGAAGTGGCGACTGGGTAGGTCATAGCATGGTACTGCATTTGCCATGAGTTCGTGGAAAGCTGCGCTTTCCACCAACCAATAGGGCATCATCTCTAACGAGATTAGTTTGGCAATATGGGCGTTCAAACCCAGTGTATGCGGATGAGAGACTGAGTACTTTCTTGACCTACTCATAGTGTCTGGGAGGGTGAGCTGGACTTGAGAGCTGCATATGGTGGAACTAGCGGTGGACAGGGCGGACTGAGAGAGGGTTGATGATGATGATGGAGTTGGTGTTCTTTCTGATGGCCTAGATTCAGTCTTTCGTTGATATAACAGTGGGATTCCCTGACTGCTGTGGCCTTGCAACGACACCTCAACATTTGCTGCTGTGCTAACCGGTGGGCTTACAGTGGGGGAAACAATGTAGCGTTGCTGACTACCTTCTTTGTGATCAGTTGCACATGTGGTATTTGAGGTTTGGTGTTGTGTCCACGCTTGCAAGTGCATGCTGGTTAAATGTCTAAGCATGCAACTGGTATTGAAATTTTTCTGATTTTTCCCTCGGCTAAAGGTCTTTGCGCACTTCTTACAGATAACCTTGGCCTGATCATGAGGATTTTGTTCAAAAAAGTGCCACACTGCACTCTTCCTACTTTGGAAGACATTTTGCGGCCTAGCAAGCTGTGCTATTTTGACCGTCTGGACAAGCTGTCCAGCAACTCTTGATTTTTGGAACCTGTCTTTGAAGTGCTCCAGGCCTGCCAGATAACAGTTGTTGCGATGTTGATGTCTGCTGTGGATGCTCCTCCTCCTCATCTGAGCTATTGGAAGCAGCACCCTCTTCCCCCAATGGATGCCAATCTGGGTCAACAACTGGGTCATCCATCACCTCCTCTTCAATGTCATGTGCACCTTCCTCTGTGTCACCATGTATGGTGGTATAGTATGCGGGAAGGGGCACCTGAGTCTCATCAGGGTCAGAATCTGGCTCATTACACTGCGAGGACAATGTAGTGCTCTGAGTGAATGTACCAGCAGAATCATCTATCAGTGGCTGTGCATCAGTGCACTCCATGTCAGATTCATCTTGGTCTGGGTAATTCACCATTTCACTTGATAACCCAGGCATGGTATGTGAAAACAGCTCCATGGAGTAATCAGTTGTATGGCCTGCGTCATCCTTCAATCTTGGTCGGGGTGAAGGACACAAGGAAAGGTGTGGTTCATGAACATGAGCCTCCAATGACGACTCAGTGCTTTTACTTTTTATAACTGAAGAAGAGGAGGCGATAGAGCTGGATGCTGAGTCAGCAATGTAAGCCAAAACTTTTTCCTGAAGCTCTGGCTTTAAAAGCAGTTTTGCCAACTCCTAGAAAACTAAGCCTTCGAGGCCTTGTGGAGCCAGACGATGACGCAGGCTCAACACCTCCTGCATTCGGTCCTATTTTGCTTTTGCCACTACCATCAGATCCACCACCAACACCATCATTACCAGCTGGCAACCCCCGCCCAATTCCACCAGCCTTCCTCATTTTTGGTAAAAATGTACACAAAATCCCACAAACTATATAGTAATGTAAAACAAGGTACAAGGTGTATATAGGACAGGGAAGATGTAGAATTTCTGAACACACTTGTGGACACTGTTGGATTGTGTGAGGCCCAGTGAATATCACACCACTATGTCACAGTCTCAATGTCACAGGTGTGAAAAATGTCACTATAGGACAGGGGAGATGTAGAATTTCTGAACACACTTGTGGACACTGTTGGATTGTGAGAGGCCCAGTGAATATCACACCGCTATGTCACAGGCAGAAATTGGCTAGTGTATGACAAACTACAAGGTGTATATAGAATTGGGCAGAATAGGAATCTCCCTAGAGTGTAGGTCTGTAAGAACGGAACAAGTCCTCGACTTATCCTTACAGAGTCACACACAGATAGCTTTACTGTGGCTGTGATAACAGCCGTTACACGGTACTGAGAGAGGAGCGTGCACGTACACTGCTGTCCGGTGTCCGTAAAATTGTCAAGCTCCGTGTTTTTTAAGTATACGGTCTGACACACGCTGTCTCTCTATAGTTTTGAATGTGATCAAACAGCAAATATACTTAACTGTTTGAAAACCAGACAAAACTAGAAGGTGGAGGTCTGTAAGAATGGAACATGTCCTCGACTTATCCTTACAGAGTCACATACAGATAGCTTCACTGTGGCCGTGATAACAGCCGTTACACAGTACTGTGTGAGGAGCGTACACCGCTGTGTGGTGTGAAAAAATGCACGCTCAGTACCTCACCAGGACAAAAAAAAAAATTTGGATTGCTTTTAAAAAAGCAGTTTGCAGAGCAGTGGGAAAACAGCAATGCAGCTATCAGGAAGCCTTATAAGGCAGCCTAACAACCAACACAGCTGATCCAGCAAAATTTAGCCTCCACTTGCACTGCACACACAGTGACTGGTGTGTTGTACAGGCAAAATCGCTAGCAGCAGAAGCAGTTTTTGGTGCCTTCTTCCCTGCCTAACGCTCTCCCTACAGAATCAGCAGCAGCTCTCCCTATTCTGAGATCAGCATGAGTAACATGGCGGTCGGCGTGCACGCCCTTTTATACCCCCGTGACGCCCCCCAAAGCATGCCAATCACTTGCATGCCCTTCTCAAAGATGGTGGTGACCCCTGCCTATGTCATCACGTTGCCCACAGTGTCCGTGGATCCTGATTGGCTGAAAAAAGGCGGAAAACAAACTTTTGAAACGTGACTTTGGCGCTAAAGTCGCCGAGCTTGTGGCCGACCTCACCCTAGGGTCGGGTTTCGTTTCATGAAACCCGACTTTACCAAAAGTCGGCGACTTTTGAAATTTTTCGACCCGTTTCACTCAACTCTAGTGTTTTGTCAATAGCAACAATCTGAATAGTTCTCTCCAAACTACCGTAATATCCTATGAAGTGTGATTGACTTGGAGTTAGTTTATGCTTTTTAAGAGTTCCCTTTATTTTTTTGAGCAGTATATATATATATATATATATATATACTGTATATACAGTGGGGAAAAAAAGTATTTAGTCAGTCAGCAATAGTGCAAGTTCCACCACTTAAAAAGATGAGAGGCGTCTGTAATTTACATCATAGGTAGACCTCAACTATGGGAGATAAACTGAGAAAAAAAAATCCAGAAAATCACATGGTCTGTTTTTTTTTCATTTTATTTGCATATTATGGTGGAAAATAAGTATTTGGTCAGAAACAAGCAATCAAGATTTCTGGCTCTCACAGACCTGTAACTTCTTTAAGAGTCTCCTCTTTCCTCCACTCATTACCTGTAGTAATGGCACCGGTTTAAACTTGTTATCAGTATAAAAAGACACCTGTGCACACCCTCAAACAGTCTGACTCCAAACTCCACTATGGTGAAGACCAAAGAGCTGTCAAAGGACACCAGAAACAAAATTGTAGCCCTGCACCAGGCTGGGAAGACTGAATCTGCAATAGCCAACCAGCTTGGAGTGAAGAAATCAACTGTGGGAGCAATAATTAGAAAATGGAAGACATACAAGACCACTGATAATCTCCCTCGATCTGGTGCTCCACGCAAAATCCCACCCCATGGGGTCAGAATGATCACAAGAACAGTGAGCAAAAATCCCAGAACCACGCGGGGGGACCTAGTGAATGAACTGCAGAGAGCTGGGACCAATGTAACAAGGCCTACCATAAGTAACACACAACGCCACCATGGACTCAGATCCTGCAGTGCCAGACGTGTCCCACTGCTTAAGCCTGTACATGTCCGGGCCCGTCTGAAGTTTGCTAGAGAGCATTTGGATGATCCAGAGGAGTTTTGGGAGAATGTCCTATGGTCTGATGAAACCAAACTGGAACTGTTTGGTAGAAACACAACTTGTCGTGTTTGGAGGAAAAAGAATACTGAGTTGCATCCATCAAACACCATACCTACTGTAAAGCATGGTGGTGGAAACATCATGCTTTGGGGCTGTTTCTCTGCAAAGGGGCCAGGACGACTGATCCGGGTACATGAAAGAATGAATGGGGCCATGTATCGTGAGATTTTGAGTGCAAACCTCCTTCCATCAGCAAGGGCATTGAAGATGAAACGTGGCTGGGTCTTTCAACATGACAATGATCCAAAGCACACCGCCAGGGCAACGAAGGAGTGGCTTCGTAAGAAGCATTTCAAGGTCCTGGAGTGGCCTAGCCAGTCTCCAGATCTCAACCCTATAGAAAACCTTTGGAGGGAGTTGAAAGTCCATGTTGCCAAGCGAAAAGCCAAAAACATCACTGCTCTAGAGGAGATCTGCATGGAGGAATGGGCCAACATACCAACAACAGTGTGTGGCAACCTTGTGAAGACTTACAGAAAACGTTTGACCTCTGTCATTGCCAACAAAGGATATATCACAAAGTATTGAGATGAAATTTTGTTTCTGACCAAATACTTATTTTCCACCATAATATGCAAATAAAATGACAAAAAAACAGACAATGTGATTTTCTGGATTTTTTTTTCTCAGTTTGTCTCCCATAGTTGAGGTCTACCTATGATGTAAATTACAGACGCCTCTTATCTTTTTAAGTGGTGGAACTTGCACTATTGCTGACTGACTAAATACTTTTTTTCCCCACTGTATATATATATATATATATATATACATACACACACTAGTTGAAGAGCCCGGCGCTGCCCGGGCATAGTATCTAACTGTGGTTAGTTAGAGCAAATTATAATTATCCTCCATCCCATAGTCCCATGCCCATATACCCATCATACATATTCTCCATCCCATAGTCCCGTGCCCATATACCCGTCATACATATCCTCCATCCCATAGTCCAGTGCCCATATACCCATCACATATCCTCCATTCCATAGTCAACCATTATGACATCATAATGAGCGGTGGGGCTTGCAACCTATGACGACATCAGCGTCGCCATGGGGCTTGACACGCACACACTTTTTCCCTCATTATGTAGATAGGGGAAAAATTGTTTGGTGAATTTGAACACGCGGGGTTAAAATTTCGCCTCACAACATAGCTTAGGACGCTCTTGGGGTCCAGACGTGTGACTGTGCCAAATTTTGTGGCTGTAGCTGCGACGGTGCGGATGCCAATCACATAAATACTTGAGCTTTATATAATATACACTCACTGGCCACTTTATTAGGTACACCATGCTAGTAAGGGGTTGGACCCCCTTTTGCCTTCAGAACTGCCTCAATTCTTCGTGGCAGAGATTCAACAAGGTGCTGGAAGCATTCCTCAGAGATTTTGGACCATATTGACATGATGGCATCACACAGTTGGCGCAGATTTGTCGGCTGCACATCCCTGATGCGAATCTCCCGTTCCACCACATCCCAAAGATGCTCTATTGGATTGAGATCTGGTGACTGAGGAGGCCATTTGAGTACAGTGAACTCATTGTCATGTTCAAGAAACCAATCTGAGATGATTCGAGCTTTATGACATGGCGCATTATCCTGCTGAAAGTAGCCATCAGATGTTGGGTACATTGTGGTCATAAAGGGATGGACATGGTCAGCAACAATACTCAGGTAGGCTGTGGCGTTGCAACGATGCTCAATTGGTACCAAGGGGCCCAAAGAGTGCCAAGAAAAAATTCCCCACACCATGACACCACCACCACCAGCCTGAACCGTTGATACAAGGCAGGATGGATCCATGCTTTCATGTTGTTTACGCCAAATTCTGACCCTACCATCCGAATTTCGCAGCAGAAATCGAGACTCATCAGACCAGGCAACGTTTTTCCAATCTTCTACTGTCCAATTTCGATGAGCTTGTGCAAATTGTAGCCTCAGTTTCCTGTTCTTAGCTGAGAGGAGTGGTACCCAGTGTGGTCTTCTGCTGCTGTAGCCCATCTGCCTCAAAGTTCGATGCACTGTGCGTTCAGAGATGCTCTTCTGCCTACCTTGGTTGTAACGGGTGGCAATTTGAGTCACTGTTGCCTTTCTATCAGCTCGAACCAGTCTGCCCATTCTCCTCTGACCTCTGGCATCAACAAGGCATTTCCGGCCACAGAACTGCCGCTCACTGGATTTTTTTTCTTTTTCGGACCATTCTCTGTAAACCCTTGAGATGGTTGTGCGTGAAAATCCCAGTAGATCAGCAGTTTCTGAAATACTCAGACCAGCCCTTCTGGCACCAACAATCATGCCACGTTCAAAGGCACTCAAATCACCTTTCTTCCCCATACTGATGCTCGGTTTGAACTGCAGGAGATTGTCTTGACCATGTCTACATGCCTAAATGCACTGAGTTGCCGCCATGTGATTGGCTGATTAGAAATTAAGTCTTAACACACAGTTGGACAGGTGTACCTAATAAAGTGGCCAGTGAGTGTATATATATATATATATATATATATATATATATATATGTCAGTGACACACACATATACATCTTTATATTTTATAGAGAGCTAGATAGCAGAATAGCTGATAATTCATTTTGTCGGCTTCTGTAAAATCACCGCTAGTCACTGATCCTGCGATTAACTCGGCAGAGTGGGAAAATTAACTGTCACATTCCCACGCTCAAGAGTTCACACTCAAGAGTCAGGCTGGGAGGCTGCGCTGACTTCACTGATGCAGCCTCAGTCAGCTTCTCATACATTCCTAAGTGATTTAAAGCCGGGGTGAGAGCATTAGCACTGCTCCCGATTGTAAACTACTGTATTTCACCCCCAGATATGGATTACGCCGTGGGACTGTTCGCCGGACAGGTATGGTATAGTTTTGTTTTTTTCTTTTTTCTTTATTACAGGAGATCAAGGGCATGAAGATGGCAAAACTATGTGTTCTTTCATTAAAATACTTTATTCTGCATGTGTGTGGGTTTATTTAACCCTTTACAAACTTAAGGATTAGTAATGGGTAGGTGTCTTATTGACACCTCTCCATTATTAAGCCAGGATTATTGTCACCTTACAATACAAAAGGTGATATTAACCCCATATTACCCCATATGCCACCCGCTACAGGGCAATAGGAAGTGAGCGGCTAAGTGCCAGAATTGGCGCATCTTACAGATGTGCCTTTTCTGGGGTGTGAATTATTGGCTATTCTGCTATCTAGCTGTCTATGAAATATAAAGATATACATATACAGTGGGGAAAAAAAGTATTTAGTCAGTCAGCAATAGTGCAAGTTCCACCACTTAAAAAGATGAGAGGCGTCTGTAATTTACATCATAGGTAGACCTCAACTATGGGAGACAAACTGAGAAAAAAAAATCCAGAAAATCACATTGTCTGTTTTTTTTTTCATTTTATTTGCATATTATGGTGGAAAATAAGTATTTGGTCAGAAACAAAATTTCATCTCAATACTTTGTGATATATCCTTTGTTGGCAATGACAGAGGTCAAACGTTTTCTGTAAGTCTTCACAAGGTTGCCACACACTGTTGTTGGTATGTTGGCCCATTCCTCCATGCAGATCTCCTCTAGAGCAATGATGTTTTTGGCTTTTTGCTTGGCAACACGGACTTTCAACTCCCTCCAAAGGTTTTCTATAGGGTTGAGATCTGGAGACTGGCTAGGCCACTCCAGGACCTTGAAATGCTTCTTACGAAGCCACTCCTTCGTTGCCCTGGCGGTGTGCTTTGGATCATTGTCATGTTGAAAGACCCAGCCACGTTTCATCTTCAATGCCCTTGCTTATGGAAGGAGGTTTGCACTCAAAATCTCACGATACATGGCCCCATTCATTCTTTCATGTACCCGGATCAGTCGTCCTGGCCCCTTTGCAGAGAAACAGCCCCAAAGCATGATGTTTCCACCACCATGCTTTACAGTAGGTATGGTGTTTGATGGATGCAACTCAGTATTCTTTTTCCTCCAAACACGACAAGTTGTGTTTCTACCAAACAGTTCCAGTTTGGTTTCATCAGACCATAGGACATTCTTCCAAAACTCCTCTGGATCATCCAAATGCTCTCTAGCAAACTTCAGACGGGCCCGGACATGTACAGGCTTAAGCAGTGGGACACGTCTGGCACTGCAGGATCTGAGTCCATGGTGGCGTAGTGTGTTACTTATGGTAGGCCTTGTTACATTGGTCCCAGCTCTCTGCAGTTCATTCACTAGGTCCCCCCGCGTGGTTCTGGGATTTTTGCTCACCGTTCTTGTGATCATTCTGACCCCACGGGGTGGGATTTTGCGTGGAGCACCAGATCGAGGGAGATTATCAGTGGTCTTGTATGTCTTCCATTTTCTAATTATTGCTCCCACAGTTGATTTCTTCACTCCAAGCTGGTTGGCTATTGCAGATTCAGTCTTCCCAGCCTGGTGCAGGGCTACAATTTTGTTTCTGGTGTCCTTTGACAGCTCTTTGGTCTTCACCATAGTGGAGTTTGGAGTCAGACTGTTTGAGGGTGTGCACAGGTGTCTTTTTATACTGATAACAAGTTAAAACAGGTGCCATTACTACAGGTAACGAGTGGAGGAAAGAGGAGACTCTTAAAGAAGAAGTTACAGGTCTGTGAGAGCCAGAAATCTTGATTGCTTGTTTCTGACCAAATACTTATTTTCCACCATAATATGCAAATAAAATGAAAAAAAAACAGACAATGTGATTTTCTGGATTTTTTTTTCTCAGTTTGTCTCCCATAGTTGAGGTCTACCTATGATGTAAATTACAGACGCCTCTCATCTTTTTAAGTGGTGGAACTTGCACTATTGCTGACTGACTAAATACTTTTTTTCCCCACTGTATATATATATATATGTGTGTGTTTGTGTGTCACTGACATATACAGTACATACTGCTCAAAAAAAATAAAGGGAACCCTAGGCACTCTTACTGAGCGGATACATGGAGCACTCTTACTGAGCAGATACATGGATGTTAGTGACCTTCCTATCATTTCAACCTATTGTTTATTCATTGGCACAACATCAGGAGAAATTGAATCACAATCAGTGTTGATTTCACAGACGTATGACTGACTTGGAGTTACATATTGTTGTTTAAGTGTTCTTTTTATTTTTTGAGCAGTATATATATATATATATATATATATATATATACACCTATACTATGTGTATATTTCTATTCTATCTATTCTATTGTGAGCTGTCTGTGTGATTTTACTGTACACCGCACTGAATTGCCAGCTTTTCAAAGGACACCGATGCGTATTTCTCGCAAGTCTCACTGATGGTCGGTCTGGTGTGCGAGTTTTTCTCCACCCATAGACTTGCATTGGCGAGTCTCGGCCGATATACAGTGCAAATCGCAGCATGCTGGGATTTCACCCGCACGTATAATACGGCGGAGAAAAAAATAAGGTGATGGGAGCTGCCCCATAGGTTAACATTGGTCCGAGTGCTATGCGATTTTTTTCTCGCATAGCACTCGTCCGTATTCCTCTCTAGTGTGACTCCAGCCTAACACTCACTGAGAAGCACAAATTATGTCTGACAGGGATCAGGGGTAAACAGGTCAGTTAAGTAGCTATGCTATTACCAGAACACTGAACACCTGCAGAAAGTCCCACATGCACTAAACACAGATTGGGCAGTTAGGCCGGCGTCACACTAGAGAGAAATACGGACGAGTGAGAGGCATTAAAAACACGCATTGCACACGTACCAATGATTCTCTATGGGGCAGCTCCCAACAGCCGTATATTTCTCACGTATATTTTACGGTCCGCGCCAATCGCAGCATGCTGCGATTGTCAGCGTACTACGCCCGTAGTACGCCAATGCAAGTCTATGGGTGCGCAAAAAACGCATTACACACGGACCATACGTGTGACTTGCGGGAAATGCGCAAGACTTCTCCTGGTGACAGGAAATAGGCCAATCCATTATCAGGAAGCTTACACATGCAAATTAGCTCAAAAAAGGGCTCCAGACATCCAGGAAGTACTCGTCCACGGAGTCCAGCAGCATGTCTACCCACATTAATGTGGAGCTGTTAATTGTTTTGGTCCAGGAAAGGCCCGAAATTTGGGACCAGCAGGATGCCCATTATTCAGACCGGACCACAAAAGAGGCGGCATGGAGGCACATCTGTGGGCAGATGTTTACAGATTTTGGTGAACGGCCACATGAGGAGCAGCAACAAATGAGTAAGTTATCGCCTTTTTTTACCAATCATCTTAAAGGCCAGAACTAAGCTTTTTTCAAAGTAGCCCCTAAAATCCTATACTGTGTATGTAGTTATCCTTGTTTGTAATACAAAATTTAGGAAATAAAGCACACCCTACTAGGTCACATGACTATGTGAAATGTTACTAAAGTTACTTGGCACATTTCCCACAGGTAAAATTACATTTTGCCTTCACATAGCAATTGAGGATGTGATGAGACACTGGCGCAGCATCCGCGACCAGTACCGGCAGGAAAGACAGCAGAGGGCCAGGAGTGGGACAGCAGCACCAACCAAGCAAAAATATATTTATTTTGACCGCTTGTCTTTTTTGGCACCAATTATGGACCTCAGACTGTAAGTACAGACCTCACACCACATGACACATATGCTGTTTAAGGTCAGAGCTACATTTTTTTTATTACATTTCCTAACAGAACTCATTCCAACCTCACAGAGTGTTATAACTTTATATACTCCGTGCAATGGAGGTCGGTGACGTGGATCAGAAAAGAGGCCTGAGCTCATAGGTTTTCAGTTCCGTAGTATTTATCAGAATCAAGCAGGTTTACAGATAAGACACAGCAGGGTAAAAGCAGATGAAGATAATAATGCAGTGAGCAAACGTACAGACCGTGGAGACGTATGAAGTCCAAGTTGCCAGATCCGGAGACCTGGAGAGCAGGCCAGGCCTGCTAGCAGGAAACAGTCCTTGAAGCGGAGGTGGGTGCAGAGCTGATCCGAAGAAACAAGTCTTTACAACAAGACCAAGATTCACAGGCAAGCGGGGTATCCCAAGGTAACGAAGAGACGAGCTAGGTAGCAGTCCTTCCAGCTTGATAACAAGTCCAAGAACAAGTATAGTCAAGCAATGAGTAATCATACAGAGCATCCTTATATACAGAGCAGACAGGAACAAGAGAGATCAACACAGGAAATAAGATGGCCCCCGTTGAGGCTCGTGACTCCATCTTGGATAAGGGCAAAAATGAACTAAACTAAGGGAAAAGCAGAAACTGAGCGACAGACATAAGGCAAGGATTTCAGAGAAATGGATATGCAGGCCAAGTCCTTACACAGAGAGTGAGACAGGGTTGGATTCTGAGGCCATTCTAGACCCGGTCGGGGGAGGTGAAGAGGTATCTGGCCCATGTTCTGAGCCTTCCATTTGCAACACCCAAGCTCCACCAGCACTAGGGCCAGCATCTGTTTCTGTACCTGTTCCAGAATCAGCAGATCCACCAGCACCCAGCATCGTTGAAGAACCCAGCAACAGCAGCAGCCCTACTGTCCGTCTTGAGAGCTCCCCTCAGCCTGCAGCTGTAGGCCACCATGGGAGATGTAGAAGAGATAACACTGCCTCTGATACCCGGAGGCATGTAGACACAGGTGTCCTCAATTACCTGTCCAGGGCTGCCCAGGATGAGGGTGAAGAGGCATATTCCCGAAGCCTGGCCCGGTACCTCCATCCCCTACCCCGTGAAGTGAGGCTACGTGTGCTAGGCTCCATTCAGATCCTAATTGATGCCTGCACACACCCCAATACCCCATATGAGGTGTTTGAGTTTCTTGAGAGGTGGCAGTTCTCACCCCGTAACCGTCTCCGCTTTACCCCACACCCAGATGTGCCAGCTCAATTAGGATCTGAAGTTCCTCCTACATCTCAACCCATCCCCCCAATCCAACCTTGGCCACAACAGGGCCAAATGGCAGCCTATAATCAACCTGCCCAATATGGCCATTTGTACAGACCCGGAGTTGGAGGCTGGCCCCAACCTAGGTTTGGACGACATGGTCGTAGTGGGGGGGTATGATGGACATGGCTACAATCATCCACAGGAGTATAATCTCCATTTTCCTTATGGTCACTTCGGCGCTTAGCAAATGAAGGTATATTTTTATATATTTTGTTGTACAAATTATGTATAATACATAAAGGCCCAAGTTTTATGGGCAATATATGCTATATGACAAAAATATGGTAAGCACTATAGCAATTTTACTTCAGCATTTCTTAAAAACTTGAAAAAGCAGTTTGGACTCTTGTTTCATTATTTAAGAAAAATGACCTCTTTACACATCTTTAGGCCAAATAAACAGAGCACAAAAACAATATTAAAGGGACAAAACAAATTTATATATCAACACATAAGAACATCACAACAAAGATGCAGCCTGATCTTGCCAGGTAGTAGCACCCTGAGGTGATACAAAATACTGGGTGAACACATCACGGCCTTTGAGTCCTGAGAGAGGACGCCGTAAAGGGTGCACATGTGGTCTAGGCCTATCCCCATTGTCCACCACACCTTCAGCCACATCAGATGAGGAGCAATCATGCAGTCTAGTGAAGTTATGGAGGAGCACACAAGCTTTGATGACCTCATTGAAACTGGCTTCACTCAGCTGAATGGCAGACTGGAGGACACGCCATTTGGCACAAAGAATGGCGAAGGCGCACTCCACCAGTCTTCGGGCACGTGATAGGCGCAAGTTAAAAATCCTGCGCCGGTGGTCAAGGTTTCTGTGCGTGTATGGCCTCATTACATGCCTAGTCAATTGGAAGGCTTCATCCCCCACTAGGACATAAGGTACCACTTCTTGATTAGAGCCTGGCAGCTGACGTGGTGGTGGTAGGTCCAACTGGTTATTGCGCAGCCGCCGACCCATAATGGAAGAATTGAAGACTCTAGCGTCTCTAGTTGTTCCATAAGCTCCAATGTCTACAATTATAAACCTGTAGTTACTATCAACCAGAGCCAACAAAACTACAGAAAAATATTGTTTCTAATTATAGAATTGGGACCCTGAGTTCGGCAGCTTACGCACACGGATATGCTTCCCATCCAGGGCTCCAATACAATTGGAGAATTGGCAGTGTGCCTCAAATCCCCTGGCAATCCTCAACCAGTCTCCCAACTTGGGCTCAGCCATGACCACTTGATGAAGTCTGGTCAAGATTTGTGAACATGTAGCCCGGACTATGCCAGATATTGTCGATCTCCCAATCAAAAACTCCAGATGGAGTGCGGCATAAGAAAGCCCAGTTGTGAGGAACCTCCAATTAAACAAATGAAGAAAATATATACATTATTACATGCTAAAGGATGCACACATTACATATGGATCACCAGAACAGTGGGTAACTAAGAAGCTAGGCTTACACTACATATACACACGTAACACGGCTAGGTAATGTGTAATAAAACATCACAGTGTTCTTAGACAATAGATTTGGGAAATATTAAGAATGTCACTCAGCAAAAAAGGGGTCACTGAGTAAGATAATTCTTTAGAAAACGAATCATCTACAGACATTCTGTAGCTGAGGAATACATACCGTAACATTAGGAGAAGGTGCTCCTCAGCAGAGATACAATTGAGCTTCCTGGTGTCCTGGAAGGTGATCCCTGGGCGCACTGTCTCCAACAAAACATCAAAGGTAGAAATGGTCATCCGACAATAGAGGAAAAACTTGTCGGGATGTGTCCTCAGAGATGCATAAAGCCTGTGAAAATGGCCTTTATTGAGGCGTTGTCTCAAATGCGGATGGATCCACATTCATCTCCTCCTCCTCGGATCCACAATCACTGGGTATGGCTGGTCAAAGCGGCGGGACAAAACACAGTTGTACAGAACACGGTCAGTTGGGGTGAACTAAAGTGTGTCTGACATGTTTGCAAACAGCCACCAAGACACCAACACAAGCACAGCACCAAAATGGCCAGATTGGAGGCTGGCACCTGGTGTAGAGGCAATGAATAGGGTTGCTGATGATGATTTAAATTATGTGCAGGCCTCAAAACCCTTAAATGTCCATTTTGCAAGGTTGCGAGAAAAAAACGGTATACGGATCACATACGGATTACTTACGGATGCTTACATGCGCAAAATACGCGGCCACACCCTGACAACGAATGATATACGGATTACTATTTAGGGACCATTTCTGCGTATTACGGCCGTAAAATACGGACCATATTTTTATACATTGTGTGTGACTCCAACCTTAAGCTGTCAATCAAGCCCATCAGCCCAACAAGCCCATCTTAGTATTGGACAACCAAGCTGTCAATCAAGACACAGACAGCTCAGCAAGACAGTTTCCACAGAACAGCATATCAATCGTTCACTGAGCAGAGGAATTGTGACAAAAGTAACATTTTTGTGAAAAAAGTAAAATGTTTATTAGCTCTTTCCTCATTTCATTATTTCCTGTGAAGCACATGAAGGGTTAATAAATGTCTTGAATGTGGTTTTAAGGAGTTTGAGAGGTGCAGCTTTTTGAAAAGTGTCACTTATGGGTATTTTCTGTCATACTTGCCCCGCAAAGTCACTTCAAATGTGACACGATCCCTAAAAAAATGGTTTTGTATATTTTGTTGGAAAAATGAAAAATTGCTGATCAACTTTTAACCCTTCTAACTTCACAACAAAAAAATATGGTAGACATGGTAAATGCTATTTTTAAATTATTGTATGCACTATCTGATGTAACTATTTCATTTAACCCCTTCACTACCAAGGGTGGTTTGCACGTTAACTCCCGGGCCAATTTTTACAATTCTGACCACTGTCCCTTTATGAGGTAATAACACTGAAACGCTTCCATGGATCCCGGTGATTCTGACATTGTTTTCTCGTGACATATTGTACTTCATATTAGTGGTAAAATTTCATTCAAACAACTTGCTTTTTTTGTGAAAAAAATGGAAATTTGGCGAAAATTTTTAAAATTTTGCAATATTCCAAATTTGAATTTTTATGCCCTTAAATCACAGAGATATGGCACACAAAAAACTTGATAAGTAACATTTCCCACATGTTTACTTTACATCAGCACAATTTTGGAACCAAAAATTTTTTTTGTTAGGAAGTTATAAGGGTTAATAATTGACCAGCGATTTCTCATTTTTGCAACACCATTTTATTTTTACGGACCACATCACATTTGAAGCCACTTTGCAGGGTGTATATGATAGAAAATACCCAAAAGTGACACCATTCTAAAAACTGCACCCCTTAAGGTGCTCAAAACCACATACAAGAAGTTTATTAACCCTTTAGGTGCGTCACAGGAATTTTCTGAATATTTAAAAAAAAATTAACATTTAACTTTTTTTCACAAAAAAAAATACTTCAGGTTCAATTTTTTTTATTTTACCAAGGGTAACAGGAGAAATTGGACTGCAAAAGTTATTGTGCAATTTGTCTTGAGTACGCTGATACCCGATATGTGGGGGGAATCACTGTTTCGGCACATGGCAGAGCTCAGAAGGGAAGGAGTGCCGTTTGACTTTTCAATTCAAAAGTGGCTGGAATTCAGATCGGACGCCATGTCGCGTTTGGAGAGCCCCTGATGTGCCTAAACAGTGGAAACCCACCACAAGTGACCCCATTTTGGAAACTAGACCCCCCAAGGAACTTATCTAGATATGTGGTGAGAACTTTGAACCCACAAGGGCTTCACAGAAGTTTATAACGTACAGCGGTACAATTAAAAAATCATATTTTTTCCACAAAAATGATCTTTTCACCCCCAATTTTCATTTTACCAAGGGTAACAGGACCCTAAAAGTTATTGTGCTATTTGTTCTGAGTACGCTGATACTCCACATGTGGGGGTAAACCACTATTTGGGCGCATGGCAGAGCTCGGAAGGGAAGGAGCGCCATTTGACGTTTTTGGCTGGAATTGAGATCGGACACCATGTCGCGTTTGGGAAGCACCTGTTGTACCAAAACAGTGGAAACCCCCCACAAATGACACCATTTTGGAAACTAGACCCCAAGGAACTTATCTAGATGTGTGGTGAGAACTTTGAACCCCCCAGTGCTTCACAGAAGTTTATAATGCCTGGGCGTGAAAATAAAAAAATCGTATTTTTTCCACAAACATAATCTTTTAGTCACCAACTTTTTTATTTTCCCAATGGTACCAGGAGAAATTGGACCCCAAAAGTTGTCCAATTTGTCCTGAGTACGCTGATATGTGGGAGAAAACTACTGTATGGGCACACATCGGGGCTCGGAAGGGAAGTAGTGACGTCTTGGAATGAAGACTTTCATGGAATGGTCTGCGGGTGTCATGTTGCTTTTGGAGAGCCCCTGATGTACCTAAACAGTGGAAACCCCCCACAAGTGACCCCATTTTGGAAACTAGATCCCCTAAGGAACTTATTTAGATGTGTGGTGAGCACTTTGAACCCCCAAGGGCTTCACAGAAGTTTATAATGCCCAGGCATGAAAATAAAAAAATCATATTTTTTCCACAAACATGATCAATTAGTCCCCAATTTTTTTATTTTCCCAAGGGTACCAGGAGAAACTGGACCCCAAAAGTTGTTGTCCAATTTGTCCTGAGTATGCTGATACCTCATATGTGGGAGAAAACTACTGTATGGGCACACGTCGGGGCTCGGAAGGGAAGTAGTGACGTTTTGGAATGCAGACTTTGATGGAATGGTCTGCGGGTGTCGTGTGCGTTTGGAGAGCCCCTGATGTACCTAAACTATTGAAACTCCCCACAAGTGACCCCATTTTGGAAACTAGACCCCCCATGGAACTTATCTAGATGTGTGGTGAGCACTTTGAACCCCCACGTGCTTCACAGAAGTTTATAACGCCCAGGCATGAAAATAAAAAAATCATTTTTTTCCACAAAAATGATATTTTTGCCCCCAATTTTTTATTTTCCTAAGGGTAACAGGAGAAATTGGACCCCAAAAGTTGTTTTGCAACTTGTCCTGAGTAGGATGATACCCCATATGTGGGGGTAAAACACTGTTTGGGCGCATGGCAGAGTTTGGAAGGAGCACCATTTGACTTTTTCAACGCAGAATTGTCCGGAATTGAGATCAGACGCCATGTTGCATTTGGAGAGCACCTGATGTGCCCAAACAGTGGAAACCCCTAATTCTAACTCCAACCCTAACCCCAACACACCCCTAACCCTAATCCTAGCCCTAATCCTAACCCTAGCCCTAACCCTAACCCTAGCCCTAACCCTAACCCTAGCCCTAATGGGAAAATGGAAATAAATACATTTTCTTTTAATTTTATTATTTTTCCCTAACTAAGGGGGTGATAACGGGGGGGTTGATTTACTATTTATGGCGGTTTTTATGTTTGGCAGCTGTTACACACTAAAAGACACTTTTTATTGTAAAAATAGTTTTTGCATCACCACATATTGAGAGCTATAATTTTTCCATATTTTTACCCACTGAGTCATGTGAGGTCTTATTTTTTGTGGGACGAGTTGACGTTTTTATTGTTACCATTTTCGGGCACGTGACGTTTTTTGATCGCTTTTTATTTTGTTTTTTTGGGACACAGAATTTACAAAAAAACAGCGTTTCATGAATTTCTTTTGGGTGGTGCGTTTATGCCGTTCTGGCTGCGGTAAAATTTATAAGGTGGTTTTATTCTTCGGGTCAGTACGGTTACAGCGATACCTCATTTAGGTCATTTTTTTATGTTTTGGCGCTTTTATGCTATGAAAACAATTTTATTCTAAAAAATAATTATTTTTGCATCACTTTATTCTGTGAGCTATTACTTTTTTGTTTCTTTGCTGATGATGCTGTATGGCAGCTCGTTTTTTGCGGGACAAGATGACGTTTTCAGCGGTACCATGGATATTTATATGCGTCTTTTTGATCGCACGTTATTGCACTTTTTGTTCGGCGGTATGATAATAAATCATTATTTTTTGCTTCGTTTTTTATTTTTATTTTTTAAGGGGTTCGCTTAAGGGGTACAGTTGGGACAGTTTTATAGGGTGGGTCGTTACGGACGCGGCGATACCAAATATGTGTACTTTTATTGTTTTGGTTTTTTTTTATTTCCAAAAAATGAATTTATTGAGGAATATTTTTTTTTTTTTAATTTATTTAGCGATTTTTTTAAAATTATTTTTACACTTTTTTTTTTTTTTTACTTTATTACAATGTCCCAGGGGGGACATAACTGTCCTGTGACAGATCGCTGATCTGTTACAGGCAGTCCAGAAGGCTTCCTCATGCCTGCGCTTTGCAGGCACTGAGGAAACCAGCTTCCTGCAGGCCCCCGGAGGTCCCCGCCACCAGGGGAAGAGTCTTGAGGAGATCATTTGCATATTCCCAGTGCCTTCTGGGATAAGTGAAGAGTCTCCGCGAGCTCAACGATCACTGGGTTTTGGCCGTTGCAGCTGAAAAGAGGAAATCGGAAAACCAGGGGAAGAGTCTTGAGGAGATCATTTGCATATTCCCAGTGCCTTCTGGGATAAGTGAAGAGTCTCCGCGAGCTCAACGATCACTGGGTTTTGGCCGTTGCAGCTGAAAAGAGGAAATCATCTTTCATCGTTTTTAAGAAATCTCAAGATGGAAGAGGCCAGGAGCCATTTGGTGAGCTGCATTTCTTGCTACATGTTCACAGATTTACCAGTGGAAAAGCCAAACTTCACATGCCACAAATGCAAGCTTGTGTCCCTGTTGGAGGAAAAGTTGCAAAATCTCGAAGAGAGGTTAGCTACGTTGAAGATCATTAAGGAAGGTGAAGAGTTCTTGGACAGAGCAGAATTATCTCTTCATGTTACAGAAAGAGAAGAAATTCGAAGTGCACCTGAAGAAACAGAGGAATGGAGACATGTGACCCAGAGAAGCAGGAGGATCAGGAGGCAGTCAGCACCCATACTGCTCAGGAACCAGTACCAGGCCCTCACGCAGGAAAACGATGAAGAATTACATCAGGATAAGACTTTGCCAACAAACAGCAACCTTGTACGCCTTCAGAGTCCTCCTGAATGGAGAAAGAAAAATGTTGTGAAGAAGAAACGGAGAGTGGTGGTCATGGGGGATTCCCTGTTGAGAGGAACAGAGGCCGCTATCTGCAGACCGGATATAACTTCAAGAGAAATGTGCTGTCTTCCAGGTGCAAAAATTAAAGATGTGTCTGACAGGATATCAGGACTCTTCAGACCTACAGATGACTACCCATTCCTGCTACTACATGTGGGGACAAATGACACCGCAAGAAACGACCTGGAAACCATCTGCAGAGACTTTGAAGACTTAGGCAAGAAAGTGAAAGAACTGGGAGCGCAGGTGGTCTTCTCTTCCATCCTCCCAGTGGATGGCCATGGAACAAGGAGGTGGAATAAGATTCTGCAGGTGAACAACTGGCTACGTCGATGGTGCCGTCAGCAACGATTTGGATTTCTGGATCACGGAGTGAACTACTTATACGATGGACTACTTGCTAGAGATGGGGTGCACCTTACGAAGACTGGAAAGCATGTATTTGGAAGTCGCCTTGCTACACTTGTAAGGAGAGCTTTAAACTAGAACAACATGGGAAGGGAAGCAAAAGACCAGAAAAAGCCATACACCTGACAAATGCTATTGAGAACTCTGCTATTAGAAGTGGAAAGGAAGAACAAAGACGAAAGAATCTAATTAATAAAAATATTGGAGAAAGAGAAACCCATCACAAACTAAAATGTTTCTATACTAATGCACAAAGCATGGGCAACAAACAAGGAGAATTGGAACTACTAACACAGGAAAAGAAATATGATGTCATTGGAATCACTGAGACTTGGTGGGACGATACACATGATTGGAATACAAGACTAGAAGGATATAACTTATTTGCAAGAAACAGACTTGATAAACGAGGAGGGGGTGTCGCATTGTATGTTAGAAACGCGTATATCTGCACAGAGATCCAAGCTTCAGAGACTGGGAGTTCTGTGGAAACTGTTTGGGTAAGAATACAAGGACAGAACAATGGAAAGGACACCATTGTAGGCATTTACTACAGGCCACCTGTGCAAGCGGAAAATATGGATGAACCCTTTATGCATCAAATGGCCAAGTTCTCCAAAAAATATGACATAGTTGTCATGGGAGATTTCAACTATCCAGACATTTGTTGGGAATCTCTCTCAGGCAAAACTAACAGGTCAAGGAAATTCTTATCCTCTCTTGCTGACAACTTTATCTTCCAAAAGGTAGGGGAGAAAACAAGGGGAACTGCTACCTTGGATCTAATCCTTATAAACAGGGAGGAAATGGTTGAGGAGGTAAAAGTGGCTGGGACCCTAGGAGGTAGCGACCATGCTATTTTAGAATTTTGGATAACTAGAGGCGGAAGACCTGTGAAGACTCAGACGTCAAGGTTAGATTTCAGAAAGGCAGATTTTAAGGGATTCAGAAAGAGAATTGGAGGGATCCAATGGCTGGATATCCTTAAAGACAAGAATGTCCAGGAAGGATGGGAAATCTTGAAAAATGAAATTCTCAAAGCACAGTTGTTAACAATTCCGAAAAGAGGGAAGAATAGGAAGCATTTAAGGAAACCAGGATGGATGAACACAGAACTTAAGCACATGCTAAACAGGAAGAAAAAAATGTTTATAAAATGGAAAGAGGGAGGCATATCTAAAGAAGAATATAATGCTGTCTGCAGAACCTGCAGGGCACAAATCAGATTAGCTAAAGCTGAAAATGAATTGAGGCGTGCAAGAGATGTCAAAAGCAATAATAAAGGATTTTGGGGATATGTCAAAAGTAAAAGAAAAGTCAAAGATGCTATAGGATTTTTACAGGATGAAAATGATGAAATGGTAAGACAGGATGTTGAGAAGGCTGAACTTTTAAATTCCTATTTTGCATCTGTTTTCTCTCAGAAAGGAAATGTAACATCAACTGTTATTCACTGTCCTATTAAGGGAATAGAAGAATCCAGGATATCTATAAACAGAAAGATAGTGAGGAAACACTTAGCTAACCTAAATGAATTCAAGTCTCCAGGTCCAAATGAATTACACCCCAGAGTACTGAAGGAGATAGCAGAAGAAATTTTTGAACCCCTCTCCATAATCTTTGAAAATTCTTGGAGAACAGGAGAAGTGCCAGAAGACTGGAGAAGAGCAAATGTTGTTCCTATCTTCAAAAAGGGGAAGAAGGTGGACCCAGGCAACTATAGGCCGGTGAGTCTGACTTCTATACCAGGAAAGATCTTTGAACAAATTATTAAACAACATGTATGTCAATACCTGGATAAGAATGAAGTGATTAAACAGAGTCAGCATGGGTTTGTAACTAATAAGTCATGTCAGACTAACTTAATTTCCTTCTATGACGGTATCACTGATTGGGTTGATCAAGGAAATGCTGTAGATATAGTATATCTTGACTTCAGCAAAGCATTTGACAAAGTCTCTCATACAATCCTTATTGAAAAAATGACTAAGTATGGAATGGACAAGGCAACTGTTAGGTGGATTCATAACTGGCTTAGTGATCGGACCCAAAGAGTGGTCGTAAATGGCTGCACATCCAGTTGGAAGAATGTCTCAAGTGGGGTACCACAGGGCTCTGTCCTGGGCCCTGTATTGTTCAACATCTTTATCAACGATTTAGATGAAGGAATTGAGGGTAAACTGGTTAAATTTGCTGATGACACAAAGCTAGGAGGGATAGCTAATACTAGAGAAGAGAGAGAGAGGATTCAAAAAGATTTAAATAAACTGGAGAAGTGGGCAGTGACTAACAGAATGGTTTTTAACAGGGAGAAATGCAAAGTACTACATCTGGGCAATAAAAATGAAAAAAGCATATATAGAATGGGAGGAATAGGGCTAAGTGACAGCACATGTGAAAAAGACTTGGGTATACTAATAGATCACAGACTGAATATGAGTCAACAGTGTGATGCAGCAGCAAAAAAGGCAAATGCAATTCTAGGATGTATTAACAGAAGCATACAGTCTAGATCACGTGAAGTCATTATTTCCCTCTACTCCTCTTTGGTCAGACCTCATCTGGAATATTGTGTCCAGTTTTGGGCACCACATTTTAAAAAAGACATCAACAAACTGGAGCAAGTTCAGAAAAGAGCGACCAGAATGGTGACCGGTCTGCAATCCCTGTCTTATGAGGAAAGGTTGCAGGATTTGGGAATGTTTAGTTTGCAAAAGAGAAGACTGAGAGGAGACTTAATAGCTGTCTACAAATATCTAAAGGGCTGTCACATTGTAGAAGGATCAACTTTATTCTCATTTGCACAAGGAAAGACTAGAAGCAATGGGATGAAACTGAATGGGAGGAGACACAGATTAGATATTAGAATTTTTTTTTTAACAGTTAGAGTGATCAATGAGTGGAACAGGCTGCCACGAGAAGTGGTGAGTTCTCCTTCAATGGAAGTCTTCAAACAGAGGCTGGACAGACATCTGACTGGGATGATTTAGCGAATCCTGCATTGAGCAGGAGGTTGGACCAGATGGCCCAGGAGGTCCCTTCCAACTCTACAATTCTATGATTCTATGATCCGGGGACCTGCAGGAAAGGAGCCTCCCGCAGCAGCGCTGCACATTGCGCTGCCGTGGGGGCTCAGGGAAGCACGGAGGGAGCCCCCTCCCTGCCGATGCTTCCCTTTAACCCCCGGTACACCGTGATCGTGTTTGATCACGGTGTGCAAGGGGTTAACGTGTCGGGGGCAGTCCGTGACCGCCCCTGACACATTGTGCCGGGTGTCAGCTGTGATAATCAGCTGACACCCGGCCGCGATCAGCGGCGCTCACCACGTGGGCGCTGCTGATCGCTGTGACGTAATATTCCGTCCATGGTAATTATGTCCAGGGTCACATGGACGGAATATTACGTCCATTGTAGGTAAGGGGTTAAGGGCATAAACATTTTGAGTTTGAAAATTGCAAAATTTTCACATTTTGAAAATTTTTTGATATTTCACAAATATACACCAATCATATAGACCAAAAATTACCACTATCATGAAGTAAAATATGTCAGGAAAAAACAGTCTCATAATCAGCGGGATCCATTGAAGCGATCCAGAGTTATTATCACATAAATTGACACTAGTCAGGTTTAAAAAATTTGACCTGGTCATTAGGGTAAAAATTAGCTCCGTTACTAAGAGGTTAAATATAGTCACACTTTAAGGTGAAAACGAAGTAGTCTGTTGGTAAATGGTTCATTAAACAGTGTCTTGTGCTTGGAAAAGTAGCTAAACCAGTAGTATCTAAGTTACTCAAAAGTTGAAATATAGATGCGGAACATACAAAATCAAGAATCATATGAAAAAAATTCCCAATAATTTCCTGTGTATTCTATGTGAGAACAGAAAACAAACAAGATCATCAGTCTTCCTCTTTCAGTCAGGCTACATTCACATGACTGTATTTTCAGTCCGAGTACTGTGTATAGAAAAAACTGACATTATACATACACCACTAGGAGCAATATTATTCAATTGAGCTGTTCAAATGATCACTGTTTTTAAATGTGGACCAATTTTTTGTATGTTAAAAATAGCAGCGTGCATTAATCTCCATTTGCCGGATGAGATTTGCCTAATCAAGTCTATGGGTGTGCAAAATAAAATCAGTTCCCATACGGATCATTCATGTAGTATCTGACTTTACAGATACATTGCAATTATTAAGATAGGAAACTGTATTTTGTCTTGTAAATTTTTTTAACTGCTGATGTATAAAAATAGATGCCATACATGTTGCTAGGGTCCTGATTTTGAAGAAAGTTTTGTATGGGCAAAATGGGAAAAATATCAGGGTGACCAGATACTAAAATTAATTCAGACAGAAGCCAAAATTAAATTAGACTCCAATTTAGACGCCAATATAACTAAAACCCCTGGTCACACCACAAATTTAATTCAAATTCAATAATTATTTCAGAACACAAGGAAGACTCCTAAGTAAATCTCGACTCCAAAATGAACCCACCCAACAGACCATGAAATAAGTCCAGACCAGTGCACAATTAATTCAGACTGCAAACCAGAAACAACAATGAGGCTGGGGTCAGACTTGCGTGTGCAATGCGAGAAACTCGCTAATCAATACCTGGCATGCTACCGGCACTCAGGACCGGAGTGTGAGCCTACATGTATTTCCATGTAGCTGCACACTCCAGTCCCAAGTGTCAGCGGCAGTGCCGGGTATTGATGCGAGAGACTTGAGCGAGTTTCTCGCAATGCACATGCAAGTCTGACCCCGGCCTATATCCAAAACTCAGACAACAATTAAAGTTAATGCATTCTTCAGAACCAATGTCAAATATTGATATCCTAGACCAGGCACCAAGCTCAATATGCACCCCCAAACTAAACCTTAGATCAAGCCCTAAAAAAAACCCTTACCCACAAATGAGCATGCTGTAGGTCTACCCACTGAGCATCCACTTACACTGCTCCTAATAGACTGTAATCAAGGTCCGGGAGGACCAAAACGGTGGCCATCTTGCAAAAAATTTGTAGAACTCTTCAACTTTACATGCTGACATGTAAATGAACTAAAATTTATCATTTTCGTTTAATCAGATTTGCTTCTAAAAATGTGTAAGTCTCTTTCATAAGCAAGTATCAACACACATTTTTTAAATCATAGACAAAAATAATGTTTTTCTGAATTATTTAATTTGACTAAGAAATGCCTATATATGTCCATGGACGGCAGAGAAAGGCTGTATGTCTCATTCGTGGTTTCCTGTCACTGTTGTGTGTGATTTATGCTGCTCAGTTGGTACATCACTGCACATAGCCTTACCATATATAGATTTGGAAAAATGTTGTGCAATGCTTTAGGTTGTTTGCAGTTATTTCTAATTAGCTAAAAGCAAAATTCTCTATCAATCTGTAGTCCCATCAGACTAAAGGATGCCTGGTAAAGTTTCATACATTGCTGGAGAGAAAGCAGGCTCACATGATGTCAGGCATGGTGTGTGGGCTTCCCCACAATGCCTTGAAGCTATCAGTACGCATATTCTAATACAGCTATTCATAGAAGCCTTTCACAGTTCACAGTCACTATAAAAGATGAGGGCAGGGAAAGCAGCAGCTATTTTAGACTTTACAGCTCAGGGATAGGAATTCAGAACACACAGCTCATCATTACAAATAGGTATAGCGAGGCGTAAATCTGATTGTGGTGTACTACTTCAGTGCTTAATAGCATAGAATATGGGAGTGATAGTTTCAGTCTGTGAATAATAATACATAGATTCAAAATGTTGTTGGCTATATGTGGACTCACTGGTACCATTGTGTGATGTGGACTCCTCTATTCTGGATGCCCGTACCCACGCCTGCGTTCATCATTTGTTGGATCTGGAAAGAATACCTACTTTCATCATCGTTTCACGGCACATTGATATTATGGAGAATGTGGACACTCCTTTGTGTTCGGGTCACTCTTCTATTACCTTAAAAAAAAGTTCCTTTTGACTGTTGCATCAATCGTACTGTGTACTTTTATAATCCTTACTGGTGCTCTGGATTTTTGGTAGCACATATTATCATATAATGTGTTTATATTGTTTGCCCCAATTATTATTGATGTCACTACTTTCATTGTATTTCCTCCACGGTCTGTTTTTGTGACCTTGGTTTACTATTAATTATTATTTATTATTTGTTATTTTATATTTAGATTTATTTTTTATTTTTTAAGTTTCTTCTCCCGATTCTTTATGCTGTGACCATAGTGCGCATACCTGCGCTCACCCGTTGCTCCGATATGGGTTCGGGCGTCTTTTCGCCTCGGGTTATACACGGGGTTAAATTCCCTGTGCTTTCCCTGACGTGTGACGCCTGCCCCATCTTTTGGAGGACTGAGGTGTTGCGCTGAGTATGCGCCGCTATTTATGGTCTGACTATATTCTTATCATTTCCGACATTTTTTTCAACGCAATACATTGCGCAGGCGTCTAGGTTAACGATGCCATCCAGTTTTTATATGAGTGCGGTTTTGTTGTGACTATACTAGTAATCACTTCCTGGTTCGAGTGAGCTGCACCACGCATGCTTTGTCCGCTGCCTTTGGTTGGTAGACCTGCCCCATGTGATCGTTTTCAAGTGGGAGGTCTTTCTGCATAAAAACATGGTGGATCATTTTAGCCAATACTCCCTTGATAAAGCGCCTGTGGCAGGCGCGAAACGCGCGTCGGGGGTCGTTGCATGGGCCTTTACCTCCTCTGCTCCCCGGTAAGCAGCCTGTCTTCACTTGCCTTTATATTTCGGTCATTTGGGTTGTTTCCCGGGTTCTCACCGGCACAACTGAGCAGTTTTTTGATATGTTGATATTCATGTTACTAACTACTCAAGAATTTTTGCACATGTCATTTATCCATTTTTGTTCAGTGTCCATTGGACTTGCACATTGACTTTTTTGATTTCTTCTTGGCACTCTAGATATGTACAATTATGTACAATATACATCCAATTGAGTATGCCATAGCTTACTACTATTAGATATATATCTGTTATGTGCAATGTCCAGGGGCTGACTGAACGTTGTGCCATATAGACTTGGAGCACTGGTATCATTTTATTTTCCCTGTCCTTGTCTGTCCTGATTGTTGTATCATTGGGGTTTTTCCCCCTTATTTTAATCAACTTGTACATTTGTCTGCACTTTATGTGAGTACTAATAAAATTTATACTTTTTGCATATATCTTGGATCCGTTACTCCGTTTTCTCCCTTCTAATGATAGGAAGGTGCTGGACCGGCAGAGTCACTCAGGGCAACTGTGAATTGATTGATCCATGATATACAGCAGTTCAACACCTTAAAGACAACCTGGCTGTCATGTGCAATATAGATATCTGGTAAATATGTAGATAAACTATGTTGTTAACCCCTTAATGAACAGAGGTATTTTTGGTTTTGCATTTTCATTTTTTGCTGACCTTATTGCCAGAGCCATAATTTTTTTTTATTTTTTGGTCAAAATGGCCATGTGAGGGTTTGTTTTTTGCAGGTCGAGTTGTACTTTTGAATGAAATCATTGGTTTTACCATGTCTTGAACCTGAAAACGGGGGAAAAAAATTCCAAGTGTGGTTAAATTGCAAAAAATGTGCAATCCCACACTTGTTTTTTGTTTTGCTATTTTTCCTAGGTTTACTAAATGCTAAAACTGACCTGCCGTTATGATTCTCCAGGTCATTATGATTTCATAGACCCCAAACATGTCTCTAGGTTCATTTTTACCTAAGTGGTGAAAAAATTTTTTAGACTTTGTTAAAAAGAGGAAAAAAAATTGTGCCATTTTCTGATACCCATAGCGTCTCCATTTTTCGTGATCTAGGGTTGGGTGAGGGCTTATTTTTTGTGTGCCAAGCTGACTTTTTAATGATACCATTTTGGTGCAGATACAATCTTTTGATCGCCCGTTATTGCATTCTAATGCAATGTCGCGACAACCAAAAAACGTAATTCTGGCGTTTTGACTATTTTTCTCGTTACGCCCTTTAGCGATTGGGTTAATCTTTTTTTTATTGATTGATTGGGTGATTCTGAAGGTGGTGATACCAAATATGTATGTCCATACTTCCAGAGAAACAAAGAGGACAGCACCGCCAATACCGCTATCAATGTAAACGTATGGTGTTATTGAATACCGCGGGCATATACCTCAAGACTTCGGGTTCTCACCAAGAAAACAACAGCACCCCAGATCCAAACTTTAGAAGAAAAAATGGGTATCACTCACCAATCTTAAAAATTCCACTCTTTATTGGTAACGCTAAAACATCTTCACCAGGAGAGTAGGAAAATGAGTGTGCAAGTTACGACGGCCGTTTCGTGCCGTGGCGCTTTTACAGATCAATAGGTCAGAGGATGTGACAGAGAAATACCCAATCACAGGTATGCTCCTCCCTCCACCACTCTGAGACCAGGTGCAATTAAATACATTTAGAAAACATGAAAAACAAATACAAATCATTTACTTGAAAAACACAATGAGAATAAAACTAAACTTACAGAAAAATAGACATATCCATTCTATCATTAAAGCCGGTGGATTCCATTGCACGAGTGTGCATAATCCACCTGGCTTCCCGTCTTAATAGAAGTCTATGCAAATCCCTCCCTTGTGGGGGTAGATTAAACCCGCAAATAACAGAACATTAGGATCTCCCCCATGGCAATCTCTAATATGATTGAATAAACGGGGCACCCCTTTTCCAGACAAAATAGACTTATAGTGTTCTCTAAATCTAACATATAGGGGGCGTTTACCTATATAGAAATGTTTGCATGGGCAGAAAATGACATATACGACAAAATCCGTCTTACAAGAAAAGAACTGTGAAACCGTATGGATTACTGCTCCCATTTGGATACACCGATCCGTAATATGAAATTTACAAAATGATCACTTGCCACACCTGTAATCACCCTTCGGGATTCCTGAAATTTACCAGTCACTATGCTCCTTTTTAATGAGATTTTGCACAAGAATGTCCTTTAACCTCGTGCTGCGTTTGCAAGAAATCAAAGGACCCCTTGCAACAATATACTTTATCATGCTCCAAAATGTGCCAGTTTTTCATAATTGTGGATCATATGTAACTATCCAAAGAGCCATATTGAAAGCAAAATGTAAACCTCTTGTCTTTTTTCTTAACCGGAGTTTTTTTGACAAGAGCTTTTTTTATGCACCATTTCCCTTTCTACTCTATATAATGCCGCTTTCAACAGTGCATCAGGATATCCTCTCTGTTTAAATCTGTCATACAATTCTGCAGACTGTTTAACAAATCCCTCTCTTGTATTATTAACCCTTCGGACTCTCAAAAATGGACTATAAGGCAATGATTGCTTCGTGTTAAACGGGTGGAAGCTATCATAACACATCATGGAATTTGTAGCAGTCGGTTTTCGATATAAAGTAGTGCAAATGTTCCCATCTTCAATCCTAACCAATACATCGAGAAATTCCAACTGTAATCCACCAAATATAGATGTTAAAGACATATTCATGGTATTGGAATGGTTAAGATATTGCACAAACGAATCAAATGATTCCTGCAGACCATCCCATACCATGAATATGTTGTCGACATATCTAAGGTACAATCTGATATGCTTCAAAAATTGGTTATCAGAAGAATAAATGAATTTTTCCTCAAAGAATCCTAAAGATAAATTTGCATAGGTACATGCTACTGGAGTCCCCATCGCGGTACCAACATTTTGAAAATACCACTTATCCAAGAACATAAAGGCGTTATGTGTAAGTATAAAATTTACACCCTCACAAACTTTTGTAAAATTTGGGGCAATGTTATACTCAAAAATCAAAAATGTATGTTAAAAACAATGTGACATTAGCAATGGACGTGGTAGTGTGAGAGGGACAAAACTCTGATATAAAGGGGAAAAATGTGGGAGCCACTAGCCCTTGCCGATCTGTCAGACGTAATAACAAGCAAAGGGCGTAATAGAGTAAATGTACAAACCAAAAATCACTTACAGGCATTGCAAGCTCCAGGTGTCAGCTCCTTCACAGGACAAAGGAAAAACACAGAATCCATGTACCATCAAACTATTCTGCAGTGCACGCAGTAAGAGGCTTAGGTAAAGATGCTTAGCTTACAGAAAGCTATGATTCATAATTAGAGATGAATGAAATTGAACTGTACAGTTCAGGATTTGTACTGGACACCTAGTGTCTGGTGCTCTCATCCAAACACAGACTCCTCACGAAAATCTGTTTTTGAGTTTGGATGCTGAATAAATTTTGTTGATAGGCTGCATACAGCCAAACAACAAGCTTTTTGGCTGTGGCACTTCCTCAGCCATCACAACCATGCCGAGTATTGGCAAGACTGTGATTGGCCAGTTCTCTATGTTACCCAGCATGTATAACCACCGAATCACGGGTGTCATCACCATTGTGGTCTGACTAGCATAGGTACAGGATGCAGCTCGAGTGAGGGAAAGTGATAGGCTCTCTGTTTACTGTGAAAACAGGCTCTGGGTGGTACTCTGAACCAGGCTCTGTGTGGGGTACTCTGCACTAGGCTCTGTGGAGGCACTCTGAAAACAGTCTCTGTGTGGGGTACTCTGAAAACAGCCGCTGTGGTGTACTTTGCACCAGACTCTGCAGGGGTACTCAGAAAACAGGGTTTGGGGGGACACTCTAAAAACAGCTTCTGTGGGAGTACTCTGCACTAGAAATGAGCGAATATTACAATGTTCATTTTGGATTACGATCGCTGCCTATATGCCTATATACGTCCATGGACAGCAGAGAAAGGCTGTATGTCTCATTCGTGGTTTCCTGTCACTGTTGTGTGTGATTTATGCTGCTCAGTTGGTACATCACTGCACATAGCCTCACCATATATAGATTTGGAAAAATGTTGTGCAATGCTTTAGGTTGTTTGCAGTTATTTCTAATTAGCTAAAAGCAAAATTCTCTATCAATCTGTAGTCCCATCAGATTAAAGGATGCCTGGTAAAGTTTCATACATTGCTGGAGAGAAAGCAGGCTCACATGATGTCAGGCATGGTGTGTGGGCTTCCCCACAATGCCTTGAAGCTATCAGTACGCATGTTCTAATACAGCTAGTCATAGAAGCCTTTCACAGTTCACAGTCACTATAAAAGATGAGGGCAGGGAAAGCAGCAGCTATTTTAGACTTTACTGCTCAGGGATAGGAATTCAGAGCACACAGCTCATCATTACAAATAGGTATAGCGAGGCGTAAATCTGATTGTGGTGTACTACTTCAGTGCTTAATAGCATAGAATATGAGAGTGATAATTTCAGTCTGTGAATAATAATACATAGATTCAAATGATAGGAAGGTGCTGGACCGGCAGAGTCACTCAGGGCAACTGTGAATTGATTGATCCATGATATAAAGCAGTTCAACACCTTAAAGACAACCTGGCTGTCATGTGCAATATAGATATCTGGTAAATATGTAGATAAACTATGTTGTTAACCCCTTAATGAACAGAGGTATTTTTGGTTTTGCATTTTCATTTTTTGCTGACCTTATTGCCAGAGCCATAAATTTTTTTACTTTTTGGTCAAAATGGCCATGTGAGGGTTTGTTTTTTGCAGGTCGAGTTGTACTTTTGAATGAAATCATTGGTTTTACCATGTCTTGAATCTGAAAACGGGGGAAAAAAATTCCAAGTGTGGTTAAATTGCAAAAAATGTGCAATCCCACACTTGTTTTTTGTTTTGCTATTTTTCCTAGGTTTACTAAATGCTAAAACTGACCTGCCGTTATGATTCTCCAGGTCATTATGATTTCATAGACCCCAAACATGTCTCTAGGTTCATTTTTACCTAAGTGGTGAAAAATTTTTTTAGACTTTGTTAAAAAGAGGAAAAAAAATTGTGCCATTTTCTGATACCCATAGCGTCTCCATTTTTTGTGAGCTAGGGTTGGGTGAGGGCTTATTTTTTGTGCGCCGAGCTGACTTTTTAATGATACCATTTTGGTGCAGATACAATCTTTTGATCGCCCGTTATTGCATTCTAATGCAATGTCGCGACAACCAAAAAACGTAATTCTGGCGTTTTGACTATTTTTCTCGTTACGCCCTTTAGCGATTGGGTTAATCTTTTTTTTATTGATTGATTGGGTGATTCTGAAGGTGGTGATACCAAATATGTATGTCCATACTTCCAGAGAAACAAAGAGGACAGCACCGCCAATACCGCTATCAATGGTGTATGGTGTATGGTGTATGGTATAGTGTTATTGAATACCGCGGGTATATACCTCAAGACTTCGGGTTCTCACCAAGAAAACAACAGCACCCCAGATCCAAACTTTAGAAGAAAAAATGGGTATCACTCACCAATCTTAAAAATTCCACTCTTTATTGGTAACGCTAAAACATCTTCACCGGGAGAGTAGGAAAATGAGTATGCAAGTTACGACGGCCGTTTCATGCTGTGGCGTTTTTACAGATCAATAGGTCAGAGGATGTGACAGAGAAATACCCAATCACAAGTATGCTCCTCCCTCCACCACTCTGAGACCAGGTGCAATTAAATACATTTAGAAAACATGAAAAACAAATACAAATCATTTACTTGAAAAACACAATGAGAATAAAACTAAACTTACAGAAAAATAGACATATCCATTCTATCATTAAAGCCGGTGGATTCCATTGCACGAGTGTGCATAATCCACCTGGCTTCCCGTCTTAATAGAAGTCTATGCAAATCCCTCCCTTGTGGGGGTAGATTAAACCCGCAAATAACAGAACATTAGGATCTCCCCCATGGCAATCTCTAATATGATTGATTAAACGGGGCACCCCTTTTCCAGACAAAATAGACTTATAGTATTCTCTAAATCTAACATATAGGGGGCGTTTACCTATATAGAAATGTTTGCATGGGCAGAAAATGACATATACGACAAAATCCGTCTTACAAGAAAAGAACTGTGAAACCGTATGGATTACTGCTCCCATTTGGATACACCAATCCGTAATATGAAATTTACAAAAAGGACACTTGCCACACCTGTAATCGCCCTTCGGGATTCCTGAAATTTACCAGTCACTATGCTCCTTTTTAATGAGATTTTGCACAAGAATGTCCTTTAACCTCGTGCTGCGTTTGCAAGAAATCAAAGGACCCCTTGCAACAATATACTTTATCATGCTCCAAAATGTGCCAGTTTTTCTTAATTGTGGATCATATGTAACTATCCAAAGAGCCATATTGAAAGCAAAATGTAAACCTCTTGTCTTTTTTCTTAACCGGAGTTTTTTTGACAAGAGCTTTTTTTATGCACCATTTCCCTTTCTACTCTATATAATGCTGCTTTCAACAGTGCATCAGGATATCCTCTCTGTTTAAATCTGTCATACAATTCTGCAGACTGTTTAACAAATCCCTCTCTTGTATTATTAACCCTTCGGACTCTCAAAAATGGACTATAAGGCAATGATTGCTTCGTGTTAAACGGGTGGAAGCTATCATAACACATCATGGAATTTGTAGCAGTCGGTTTTCGATATAAAGTAGTGCAAATGTTCCCATCTTCAATCCTAACCAATACATCGAGAAATTCCAACTGTAATCCACCAAATATAGATGTTAAAGACATATTCATGGTATTGGAATGGTTAAGATATTGCACAAATGAATCAAATGATTCCTGCAGACCATCCCATGCCATGAATATGTTGTCGACATATCTAAGGTACAATCTGATATGCTTCAAAAATTGGTTATCAGAAGAATAAATGAATTTTTCCTCAAAGAATCCTAAAGATAAATTTACATAGGTACATGCTACTGGAGTCCCCATCGCGGTACCAACATTTTGAAAATACCACTTATCTAAGAACATAAAGGCGTTATGTGTAAGTATAATATTTACACCCTCACAAACTTTTGTAAAATTCGGGGCAATGTTATACTCAAAAATCAAAAATGTATGTTATAAACAATGTGACATTAGCAATGGACGTGGTAGTGTGAGAGGGACAAAACTCTGATATAAAGGGGAAAAATGTGGAAGCCACTAGCCCTTGCCGATCTGTCAGACGTAATAACAAGCAAAGGGCGTAATAGAGTAAATGTACAAACCAAAAATCACTTACAGGCATTGCAAGCTCCAGGTGTCAGCTCCTTCACAGGACAAAGGAAAAACACAGAATCCATGTACCATCAAACTATTCTGCAGTGCACGCAGTAAGAGGCTTAGGTAAAGATGCTTAGCTTACAGAAAGCTATGATTCATAATTAGAGATGAATGAAATGGAACTGTACAGTTCAGGATTTGTACTGGACACCTAGTGTCTGGTGCTCTCATCCAAACAGAGACTCCTCACGAAAATCTGTTTTTGAGTTTGGATGCTGAATAAATTTTGTTGATAGGCTGCATACAGCCAAACAACAAGCTTTTTGGCTGTGGCACTTCCTCAGCCATCACAACCATGCCGAGTATTGGCAAGGCTGTGATTGGCCAGTTCACTATGTTACCTAGCATGTATAACCACCAAATCACGGGTGTCATCACCATTGTGCTCTGACTAGCATGGGTACAGGATGCAGCTTGAGTGAGGGAAAGTGATAGGCTCTCTGTTTACTGTGAAAACAGGCTCTGGGTGGTACTCTGAACCAGGCTCTGTGTGGGGTACTCTGCACTAGGCTCTGTGGAGGCACTCTGAAAACAGTCTCTGTGTGGGGTACTCTGAAAACAGCCGCTGTGGTGTACTTTGCACCAGACTCTGTAGGGGTACTCAGAAAACAGGGTTTGGGGGGACACTCTAAAAACAGCTTCTGTGGGAGTACTCTGCACTAGAAATGACGAATATTACAATGTTCATTTTGGATTACGATTGCTGAATTTGCAATATTTGCCGATTAATTATTTGAATATTCGCTGAACACAACCAAATGCCATTCAGGTCAATGGGAGGCAAATACAATCGCATGCACAACACCTTATAACGGCCCCAAATGCGACCAAAACACATCAAATACCAGTCAGATACCAGTGGCCTCAGCTCCTTAATCAGCCAGGCATGAGGTATCAAGGTCTGGGACAGCATTTACAGCTCTCAATTGAGCGTCATAGTAAGACGAGGTGGGTGAGGGATCGATGTAGTCCCCCTTTGCTGGTAGCCCTGATGACACATGCAATACCTCTACCTGCTTTCATGCTGAGCAACACTCAGGTAGCACAAAAATCCATTTTGCAGACTACCATTCTCAGAAAAATTTAAGAATAGTAACACGGGTAGTTAAGTCCAAGGAGGTGGAGACCTGACAGTGTCGGAGGCCTACTGCTACAGGCAATATGCATGAAGGAGACCTAACATGTTTGTTTATAATTTTCTTTCTAATCTTCGGAGACAACTCTTTCCTTTGCTTCCTCTGGTCCATGTTGAATGTGATACACACCATGACACCTCATCATCTGTGTTTACACATTCCTCGCTCTTGGAGTCACCCTCCTCCTCTTCTTGCCCTGATAGCACAGTACAGTCCACATGAGCCTCAGATATCTGACTCTCATCAGGATCACCTCCCCCAGGGGTTAATGTCCGATGACGAGGGTCAGGATGCTGTTCGGATTGTACTTCGTCCTGCCCAAGATCCAAGCTAAAATAATTTTGGGCATCGGTGAAGGTTTCCTCCTCTTGACTCTTTGAAGCTTTTGAGTACACTTCTGATGAACATGGCATAGAATGTGTGAACAGCTTTTCAGACTCACCCATCTGTGGTTCCGTACAGTCAGTTGAACGGTTGGATAGTTGGGACATAGGGGGGAAGCAGGGGGAATTTGGGTGCCACCTCTGCGGACTGTACTGGGTGTGATGTTAAGGTGGAGGAACAGTAGGAGAGGCCACTTGAAGCTGCGCTTGATATCCACTCGAGTACATGCTCTTTCTGGGCATCATCAACAAGGCGTACTGCTGTGCGTCTGCCAAAGAAAGGTAGTGGTGTAGCCTGTCTAGTAACAGAAGTTGTCAGTTGTCTTTGCATAGGACGTGACGTTGCTTTACTAGTGCTTTCACAAATATTACCACTTACCCCACGTACACCTTGAACACCAAGCCTAATCCCCTTCCACCACGGCCTTGCTTTTTCCAGTCATGTTGCTCAGATAGTGTGGTAGGAGCACAGTATTGGCAACAAAAAATTAGATTCTAAACTCTGCATTACTTCTGCAAACAGCTGAATTTCAACAACAGTAAATTCCAAGTTGAAATATGGCGTGCTGTATCGTGTTAGTCACAGAAAAAAGAATTGTTTGAGTGTGGATGACGCCTGTATGACAAAGAAGTTATGCTACAAACAGTTTGAAAGTCAGGTTCCCTACTGTATGACACTAGGAACGGAAGAAATTTTTTATGGCTTCTGGATCAGGCCTCTATAACACACTAGATGCTACAAACTATTTTAAAGTCAGGTCCCTTACTGTATGACATTAAGAACAGAAATTTTTTTGTGGGCTCTAGATCAGGCCTCTACAACACTTTAGATGCTACAAGCTATTTTAAAGTTAGGTCCCTTACTGTATGACATTAAGGACTGAAGAATTTTTTGTGGCCTATGGATCAGGCCTCTAAGGCTAGTTTCACATTTGCGCCTTTTTGCAGCGATTTTTTGACGCATTAGCGTGCTCATGACGACAAGAAAATGCAGCGTTTGTATGCGTTTACATGCATTTTTGCATGCATTTGCGTTTTTTAAGCTTGTGCGTTTTCTAGGTGTCCCATTTCACAGGAGAAAAATCCTTGAAAAATTCTTGAAACAGACTCGACCAATGGGACACCAGTGGGCGTGTGTCATGGGAATTCTTTATATACAGCTGAATTCTTCAGAATTGATTGATTTTTCCTTTGAGAACATGGATCTGCGTTGGAAAAATTTTCACTTTAACTTGGATTTGGACATCGTGCTGGCTCAGGCTTTTGCATTTGCTTGCCAGCAACAAAGGGAGAGAGAGAGACAGCGAAGATGGCAGCAGGGGCGTTTGTAGATACATCCAATTATTGAACTCAGGGAGAGCCGTGGAGTATACCACACCATCTACAGCGAGCTCCAGCAAAACCTGGAGAAATTTAGTGACTATACCCGGATGTCCCAAGAAAGCTTCAGGGATTTACTTGCTCGTGTTCAAAGAGCCATCTGGAGACAGGACACACAGCTATGTCGTGCGATTCCTCCTGAGGAACAGCTCCTGGTCACATTACGGTACGTAATATTTAAAAACCATTGCCTGCATAATTGTTTTTTGTCTGTCATGTACTATTCCAAAGCCTGCAGAATTATTTGTCTGACATGTAATAATATTTTTTCATTTCAGTGTTTTACAAAACTATAGACATAAATATTAATATTTATTCTTTCTCTGTTTGGCTGATTCCTGGCTACTGGAGAGACCCTATCTTCACTCCACTTCCAGTACCGGCTTGGAATCTCCACCTTGTCGGGAATAGTTGCCAACATCTGCCGGGCTTTGTGGGTACGTTCTCTGTCCAGAATTTATGCCCCTGCCCACCGCTGAAAAGTGGATGCAAATTACTGAAAAATTCTGGACAGTCTGCAATTTCCCCAACTGTTTGGGAGCTGTGGATGGGAAACACATCCGGATAATAAAACCTGCAAGAAGTGGATCGGAGTACTATAATTACAAAAAGTACTTTTCTACAGTACTCATGGCCATAGCAGATGCAGACTGTATTTGTTGCAGTGGACATTGGGGCATTTGGCTGTGGGAATGGCTCCCAGGCTTTTAAGAACTCTGACATGGAACGGAGGTTGTATGGCAACCATTTCAATTTTCCCATGCCACGGCCTCTTCTGTTATGAACTGGTCACCAAGGAGGATGGCAGGAATAGGCTAGACCACCAGGAAACCAGAAAGGTTGGTAACTTAGCGGATTGCAGACCCCTAATCCTAACAACACAACTAGCAGTAGCCGAGGGGCGTACCTACGATACCCTAGACGCCTCAGCACAGCCGGAGAGCTAACTAAGCCTAAAGCAAGAAAGGTGAAATCTAAACTGCCCCGGAGTAGACCCCCAAAGGAATAGATAGCCCCCAAACATATATTGTCGGTGAGACAAGATGAGACACAAACGCTGGCAGAAAATAGACTGAGCAAATGATGGGGCCCGAACTGACTAGATAGGATAGGAAAGCAAAGACACTGTCTGCAATCACGCAAAAGCCCTACAAATCCAACACATCTGATGTACAAAAAACACTGAGGCCTCACAACCTCTCCCCCACTATATCAGTATTCTGGTATGAACTGGCAGCAAAGCAAAAGAGACTAATATAACAGGGGACTGAACAAACTGACACAAGCTGTAACACATGGAGCGGGGTCCAGCAGACCCCAGCAGGGAGCACGCTGAACCCTCGCAGCAAAACAGAAAGAGTCAAAACCAGATCAGATGCAAAGGATTAGAAAATGAACAACTTAACTGAAAAATGCAGGATCAGACAGGAGACATTAGACCTCAGAATGCACAGGAAGAAAACCAATCACCAGCAGGGAACAGGAGGAAGCCTGCACACTTAAATACTCCAATCAGTGACCCCTGATTTCCAATCCTTGTCATTAGGTGGCAGACTTTGGCCAGCTCCACTACCCACAGTAACCAAAAGAGGGAGCCCTGACACAGAAGTCCAATCGAGATAGTTCACAACACTCTTCCCCACAACGACGGTCTGGCACAGCCATTTGTAATGGTTGGGGATGAGGCATTTTAAATGTGCCAAAACCTGATGAAACCCTACTCCAGCTGGGACTTGAACCACACCAAAAAATATTTAATTGCAGACTGACCAGGGCAAGAAGAACTATTGAATGTGCTTTTGGTATTCTTGTATCCAGATGGCGCATTCTCGGCACAGCCATTAATCCTAAAATGCAAACAGTGGATGAGGTGGTGAAGGCGTGGGTGGTTCTTCATAATTTTGTGATGGCTAAAGAGCACCCGAATTTCGAACTCGATGAACCACCTGCAAACCCATTGCCTGAATTCACTCAGCTCCCTCTCAGGTCATCAGTTGAATTTGGCCAAATGAGGGACCAATTTGCGGCCTACTTTATCTCTGATGTAGGATGTGTGGAATGGCAAGATCAAATGGTGTGAAATTGTTTTCTTGTGTGTATGTTAATTAAAAAACTATTTTGCTACCTGTACCGATTTCACTCTGCTTTTATACACTCCAATACAATAATCACCTGCCCAGGTGTACCAGTAAATTCATGATGTTGAGTTTTGTTCATCATGAATGTACTAGTACTCATGGCCAGGTGACTACATACACACAAGTTGTATGACCTTTATCATCTCTCTATTTTTTGTTCAATGTGCAGCGACGGTGCAGATAATACAACTAAAATTTGTATCACATGGCCTGATGTTACAAACAATGATTTTGGGATGCAATTTTATCCTTGACTTTATAAATATTAGTTGTCAGATCTCCACTGTGGCTATAGTATGAATGCAACCTGGAGAGATGATAAAGTTTATACAACTTCTACAATCCCCAGGCCGGGTGTCATGGTGGCGTTATCACACCTGGGCAGGTGAATACACATATGAGTTAAACTACAGCCTTGCTACAGTCTGCGTGCAATAGATAATGCAGACTGAAGCGACGATGCAGGTTAACTCATATGTGTATTCACTTGCCCAGGTGTGAAAAATAGTTATGATACGATGCCAGGGTATTGTACATATGACGAGTATTTTCTCCATCATCTCTTCAGTTTATACACCACACACTGAATAGAGGATGTGGTTAATTACAAGGTATATCTAGAATCCCTTTTTCTGGTGTCACAAAGAGTGAAATGATCATGTTAAAAACACGCCATCCTAAATTCACTCTTTTTGATACCTGGCAAGGTAACAATAGATATGCCTTGCACTCAACACCATCCTCTATTCAGTCTGTGCAATATTAGCAGATTGAAGGGACTGGTGGTGAAAATACAAGTCATATAGTGGTATTTTTGACTATACATATCTCCAGGAATGACACAAGAAACATGTGTCAGGTAATGGAGCTATGTGGTGGCAAAAACAAAGTGTATGGTGCAGTGTGTGTATGGCACAGTGTGTGTAGCCGGCGAAAGACACATTCATCAAACATTATTATGGTAAACCATAAATTAAAATTTATTTAAAAAAAAACCAAAATATTTTATTGGGCCGACGTTTTGGGGAAGATGGAGGCAATTTTGAGGTGTGGAGAGATGAGGAATGGCTTAAAGGGGGAAGGGGTTCTAGGGGAAGGGGCGACAAAAGTAGTGGGGGAAGGGAGCTCAGGGATGGAACTGGAGGCAGGTTGAGACACAGTGTGAGGTGATGGGGGAGGAAGGGTAAGAGTCCTTCTCTTTTTGTGTCTCCTGTTGCCTTGTGGGTCTTGCCTGGAGTGCCTGCTACTTGTGGACCTAATTGTGCTGGGTGACCGCCAGGAGCTGGTGGACCTGGGCCTGGTTTCGGCAAATATGGAATGGTGGTCACTAGAGTTGAGCGACTTTTGTTTTTTTAGGGTCGAGTTTCGTTTCGTGAAACCCGACTTTTCCAAAAGTCGGGTCGAGCAAGATCGTCCGATTATAGGGAAAAGTCGGGGTCGTCCCGAAACATGAAACCCAATGTAAGTCAATGGGGAATAAAAGTCGGCAGTGAGAGGAGGACAGGAAACACACCAACAGTGCCCATTTGAATGCCAAAAGCATCAATTCTTCTTACTTAAGCTTGTCAACCTTAATTAACTTCATAATACAAGTAACGCACTGAAAAATGGGGGTTATTTGGCTACAGTTGTGGGGGGGGAGGGCTGGCTCCAGGTTTTCATGTGCCCTGGGCGAAAGAGCGCCCCTTTAACACATAACACAACTCATCATGCTCCGATACGGCAGAGAAATAGCAGTATAGTACAATGAAAAATACTTCACTTTTTACAGCTCATGACAAGGCCCATCTATTTCTCCATACAGAATCATTGGTCCGTATAATGTTTGAAACAGTATATGATGAGCTCCACATAATGCTACAGTATATGTTGGTCCCCATGGATGAAGCTCCACTGTCTTATGGGCCCAAATAATGCTCCAAACATAATGGGCCCCATTTCTAATGCTCTAGTGTATAATGGGCCCTATAAATGCTGCTCCAGTGTCTGATGTTCACCTTTGGAATGTTCCAGTGTATGGTGGGCCCCATCTATCATTCTCCAGAGTATAGTGCTCCCCAAAAATTGCTGTCCCAACATTGAAAACAATCAAATAAGTCTCCTCGCTAGGGAATCCCTGTACTAGTCTGGACTCCTCGTCGTTCCCATCTTCCATCTCACTGCACAGTATTTCAACCTTGCAAGTGCTGTGATCCTGAGCAAGCAGGGGGGGCCCACTCGTTGGCGACGGCACTGGCACAGGGCCCCTGATAGTACGGTGGTGTGTCTGATGGCGGGTGGGCCGAACCTGCACTTTCATCTGCAGCTTCCTCTTTGTCACCGTGTAAGATGGAACTGTATATGGGAAGGGTAACCTGAGTTTCAACAGGGTCAGATTCAGGCCGTGTAGCGTGCGAGGGGAATGTAGTGGTCTGGGTCAATGTACCAGCAGATTCATCGAGCAGTGGCTGGGCATCAGTGCACTTGTGTCGCCCCCAGGAGTACGGTCGCCACAGTGGCATTACCTTCCTCCTAGGGAGTGTGATGTCATGCTTTGGAGCAACGAAGGATCTCTCTAGCAGGTTAACTGATTGGGCGGCGTTATTCCCATGAGTCATGACCCTCCAAACAGCGTTCATGAAGGCAAAGTGTTTGTTTTACGTGGGCAGTATGGTTGCAAAGCTGAACCTTAAAGGAATGTCCAGAAGGGCACCACCAGGAGTGGAGCCTATGGTTTAATTCGACTCCACCTGGGAAACCTCAACCATGCAAGCTACAGAACAGATGCACACATTGCAAGCTTAATTCCGTTAACGAACGAGACTCCGTTATGCCCCGCGGTCCGAGTCCGGCTTACTAGAGGGACACGTGAGGCTCTGGCACATGAGATTGGCCAATAACTGGTGTGTCATGCCCTTACATGTCCGTGGCTGCATGTGCGCTACACTGAAAAGGCCAGCGTTTGTCGCTTACAGGTGCAGATAACCCGCTGAACAACGTTAGTGATGGGGATCTGTGATTACAATTATTACCCGCGAACGATGATTTCCCAGTAAGTGCAGGTCAACCGCAGTTCTGGAATTAGGCCTAACCGTCATTCCTGAAAAAATGAAAAACTTACGTGTGCAAACCACAGGTGCTGTAGCTTGCTTAACAGCTCGCCAGCCTTTCTCAGGCCCAGTATGGATTACACGTGATTGCACAAAGGTGAGAAAGGGTACCGTATCCCCGGATAACATGTATGGATAGCATAGTGTACACATTCAAAAGATATGTCTATACATCAGGAGGCAGGCTCAGATGGTGTTAGGCCCAGTATGGATTGCACGTGATTGCACAAAGGTGAGAAAGGGTTCCGTATCCCCAGATAACATGTATGGATAGCGTACACATTCAAAATATATGTCTATACATCAGGAGGCAGGCTCAGACGGTGTCAGGCCCAGTATGGATTGCACGTGATTGCACAAAGGTGAGAAAGGGTTCCGTATCCCCAGATAACATGTATGGATAGCGTACACATTCAAAATATATGTCTATACATCAGGAGGCAGGCTCAGACGGTGTCAGGCCCAGTATGGATTGCACGTGATTGCACAAAGGTGAGAAAGGGTTCCGTATCCCCAGATAACATGTATGGATAGCGTACACATTCAAAATATATGTCTATACATCAGGAGGCAGGCTCAGACGGTGTCAGGCCCAGTATGGATTGCACGTGATTGCACAAAGGTGAGAAAGGGTTCCGTATCCCCAAATAACATGTATGGATAGCGTACACATTCAAAATATATGTCTATACATCAGGAGGCAGGCTCAGACGGTGTCAGGCCCAGTATGGATTGCACGTGATTGCACAAAGGTGAGAAAGGGTTCCGTATCCCCAGATAACATGTATGGATAGCGTACACATTCAAAATATATGTCTATACATCAGGAGGCAGGCTCAGACGGTGTTAGGCCCAGTATGGATTGCACGTGATTGCACAAAGGTGAGAAAGGGTTCCGTATCCCCAGATAACATGTATGGATAGCGTACACATTCAAAATATATGTCTATACATCAGGAGGCAGGCTCAGATGGTGTTAGGACCAGTATGGATTGCACGTGATTGCACAAAGGTGAGAAAGGGTACCGTATCCCCAGATAACATGTATGGATAGCGTACACATTCAAAATATATGTCTATACATCAGGAGGCAGGCTCAGATGGTGTTAGGCCCAGTATGGATTTGACGGCCCAGACTACACAGCGGAGGAGCAGGGAGAGGTAAAGATTGCAAATGCTGGGGCCCTGCCCAAGCAAGGGGGGCCCACTCGTGGGCGTCGGTACTGGCACTGGGCCCCTCATAGTACGGCGGTGTGTCTGACGGCGGGTGTGCACCACCACCGTCAGAGACACTTGATTGCACTATGAGGGACCCTGTGCCAGTGCCCGCGCCCAAGAGTCGGCCTACCCACCTGTCCAGGGCAACGGCACTCGCACGGTGTCGTGCGCTAGGTGGTGACCCCGGCCATGGGGGGGGGGCAGCACAGTTAGGGAGTTTTAGAAAGTGGCATATGTTGATGTTGGACATTCAGCTGATGCAAAAGGTGAAATAGGTCAAGTCCCAGGAAGAGGTGGACCAAAGCAAGCCATTTTTCTGTCACCCTATGTGTCATCAGGGGAAGGTGGGACAAAATCCTTGGAAACCCATGCGTGGTTCATTTTAATGAAGGTTAGATCATCCACATTTTGGGTTGACAGACGGGTCCTTTTTTCTGTCAGGATTGATCCAGCTGCACTGAAGACTCTTTCCGATAGCACACTTGCAGCTGGGCAAGCGAGCTCCTGTAAGGCATATTGGGCCAATTCAGGCCAGGTGTCCAGTTTAGCGGCCCAATAGTCAAAGGGGAATGACCTGTGTGGGAGAACATCGATATGGGAGGAAAAGTAGTTTGTAACCATAGTTGACAACTGCTGTCTCCTGTCACTTTCCATCGATGCAGTAATACCAGTTGTGTGAGCGGTACTTGAAAAATTAGTCCACAACATTGTCATGAAACCCCTGTCTCCAACGCCACTTCTGCTGTGTGCACCACGAACACCTCTGCCAAGCTGACCCCGGCCCGTACGGCTCGTGTGAGAACCATCACCGCTGCTGTGTGCTGGGAGTGCCTCAAGTAACCGATTTACCAGAGTTGCTTGTTTATTAGCCAATATTAGGTCAAGGTTCTCCTGTGGCATGATGTTTTGTAATTTGCCTTTATAGCGTGGATCCAGGATGCTGGCCAACCAGTAGTTGTCATCGTTCATCATTTTGGCAATGCGGGGGTCCCTTTTTAGGATCTGCAAGGCATAATCTGACATGTGGGCCAATGTTCCCGGTGTCAATGATGCACTGCGAGTGCTGGTTGGAGGAGCACTTTCTGGCAAATCCACATCCCTCCAGTCACGCACAAACCCTGTACCAGACCTTGCCACGCCAACATTTTCACTTGCCCCATGAGATGCATCCTCCTCCCCTAAGTAATCATGCCCATCATCCTCCTCCTCCTCCTCCTCTTCTTCCTCCACCTCGTCCAGGAGAGGTCCCTGAGCAGACAATGGCTGAATGTCATCAAGGATTCCCTCCTCCTCTTCCTCCTCATCAACATTGGCTGCAGAAGCCTGCTCCTTAAGGTGCGTCAAAGTTTGCATGAGCAGACGCATAAGTGGGATGCTCATGCTTAGGATGGCGTCGTCTGCACTTACCAGCCGTGTGCATTCCTCAAAACACTGAAGGACTTTACATAGGTCTTTCAGCTTCGACCACTGCACACCGGTCAACTCCATGTCTGCTCTCAAAGTGCCTGGCCGTGTATCCTCCCACAAATGCATTATGGCCTGCCTCTGCTCGCACAGCCGCTCCACCATGTGCAGGGTGGAGTTTCACCTTGTTGCAATGTCGATAATGAGGCGGTGGTTGGGAAGGTGGAGCAATCGCTGCAGCTTCTGCATACGAACGGAGTGTACAGGCGACCTGCGGATGTGCGCGCACAGTCTTCGCACCTTCTGGAGCAGGGCTGTTAACTCCGGATAATTTTTGAGGAAGCACTGCACCACCAGGTTCAAGGTGTGAGCCAAGCAAGGTATGTGGCTGAGTTTTGAAAGGGCTATGGCTGCCACAAAATTACGCCCGTTATCACTAACTACCTTGCCTGCCTCAAGATGTACACTGCCCAGCCATGACTCAGTTTGTCGCTGAAAGTACTCGGCCAGCACCTCGGCGGTGTGTCTGTCGCCCAAACACATCATCTGCAACACAGCCTGCTGACGCTTTCCACTAGCTGCTCGATAGGGGGACACCTCGTGTGCAACAGTGGCAGCTGCAGATGGAGTGCTCGTACGACTGCGCTCTGTGGACGAGCTTTCGCTTCTGGAGGAGGAGGAGGAGGAGGGTCGAACGCCTACAGCCAACTGTTTCCTATACCGTGGGCTAGGCAGCACTGTCCCACCACCGCTGTCCCCTGTGGACCCTGCATCCACCACATTAACCCAGTGTGCAGTGATGGACACGTAACGGCCCTGGCCATGCCAACTGGACCATGCATCAGTTGTGAGGTGCACCTTTCCGCTCACTGACTGCTTGAGTGCATGGACAATGCGGTCTTTCACATGATGGTGGAGGGCTGGGATGGCTTTGCGAGAGAAGAAGTGGCGACTGGGTAGGTCATAGCGTGGTACTGCATAGGCCATGAGTTCGCGGAAAGCTGTGCTTTCCACCAACCGAAAGGGCATCATCTCAAACGAGATTAGTTTGGCAATGTGGGCGTTCAAACCCAGTGTACGCGGATGAGAGACTGAGTACTTTCTTGACCTACTCATAGTGTCTGGGAGGGTGAGCTGGACTTGAGAGCTGCATATGGTGGAAGTAGCGGTGGACAGGGCGGACTGAGAGAGGGTTGATGATGGTGATGGAGTTGGTGTTCTTTCTGATGGCCTAGAATCAGTCTTTCGTTGATATAACAGTGGGATTCCCTGACTGCTGTGGCCTTGCAACGACACCTCAACATTTGCTGCTGTGCTAACCGGTGGGCTTACAGTAGGGGAAACAATGTAGCGTTGCTGACTACCTTCGTTGTGATCAGTTGCACATGAGGTTTGGTGTTGTGTCCACGCTTGCAAGTGCATGGTGGTTAAATGTCTAAGCATGCAACTGGTATTCAAATTTTTCAGATTTTTCCCTCGGCTAAAGGTCTTTGCGCACTTCTTACAGATAACCTTGGCCTGATCATTAGGATTTTGTTCAAAAAAGTGCCACACTGCACTCTTTCTACTATGGAAGACATTTTGCGTCCTTGCACGCTGTGCTATTTTGACCGTCTGGCCAAGCAGTCCAGCAACTTTTCGGCTTTTTGTAACCCGTTTTTGGACTGCTCCGTGCCTGCCAGATAACAGCTGTTGCGATGTCGATGCCTGCGGCGGATGCTCCTCCTCCTCTTCTGAGCTATTGGCAGCGGCACCCTCTTCCCCCAATGGATGCCAATCTGGGTCAACACCTGGGTCATCCATCACCTCCTCTTCAATGTCATGTGCACCTTCCTCTGTGTCACCGTGTATGGTGGTATAGTGTGCGGGAAGGGGCACCGGAGTCTCATCAGGGTCAGAATCTGGCTCTGTACACTGCGAGGACAATGTAGTGCTCTGAGTGAATGTACCAGCAGAATCATCCATCAGCGGCTGTGCATCAGTGCACTCCATGTCAGATTCATCTTGGCCTGGGTAATTCACCATTTCACTTGATAATCCAGGCATGGTATGTGAAAACAGCTCCATGGAGTAATCAGTAGTATGGCCTGCGTCATCCTTCAATCTTGATTGGGGTGAAGGACACAAGGAAAGGTGTGGTTCATGAACATGAGCCTCCAATGACGACTCAGTGCTTTTACTTTTTACAACTGAAGAAGAGGAGGCGATAGAGCTGGAGGCTGAGTTAGCAATGTAAGACAAAACTTTTTCCTGATGCTCTGGCTTTAAAAGCGGTTTGCCAACTCCTAGAAAACTAAGCCTTCGAAGCCTTATGGAGCCAGACGATGACGCAGGCTCAACACCTCCTGCATTCGGTCCTATTTTGCTCTTGCCACTACCATCAGATCCACCACCAACACCATCATTACCAGCTGCCAACCCCCGCCCAATTCCACGGCCTCTTCCACCAGCCTTCCTCATTTTTGGTAAAAATGTAGACAAAATCCAACAAACTATATAGTAATGTAAAACAAGGTACAAGGTGTCTATAGGACAGGGGAGATTTTGAATTTCTGCTCACACTAGTGGACACTGGACACTTTTGGATTGTGTGAGGCCCAATGAATATCTGAGCGCTATGTGACAGGCTCGATGGCATAGCTGTGATCAAAGTGACTAGAGGATAAGTGAGATTTTGAATTTCAGCAGACACTTGTGGACACTGGACACTTTTGGATTGTGTGAGGCCCAATGAATATCTGAGCGCTATGTGACAGGCTCGATGGAACAGCTGTGACCAAAGTGACTAGAGGATAAGTGAGATTTTGAATTTCAGCAGACACTTGTGGACACTGGACACTTTTGGATTGTGTGAGGCCCACTGATATCTGAGCGCTATGTCACAGGCTCGATGGCACAGCTGTGACAAAAGTGACGAGAGGATAAGGGAGATTTTGAATTTCTGCAGACACTTGTGGACACTGGACACTTTTGGATTGTGTGAGGCCCACTGATATCGGAGCGCTATGTCACAGGCTCGATGGCACAGCTGTGACAAAAGTGACGAGAGGATAAGGGAGATTTTGAATTTCTGCAGACACTTGTGGACACTGGACACTTTTGGATTGTGTGAGGCCCACTGATATCTGAGCGCTATGTCACAGGCTCGATGGCACAGCTGTGACAAAAGTGACGAGAGGATAAGTGAGATTTTGAATTTCAGCAGACACTTGTGGACACTGGACACTTTTGGATTGTGTGAGGCCCAATGAATATCTGAGCGCTATGTGACAGGCTCGATGGCACAGCTGTGACCAAAGTGACTAGAGGATAAGTGAGATTTTGAATTTCAGCAGACACTTGTGGACACTGGACACTTTTGGATTGTGTGAGGCCCAATGAATATCTGAGCGCTATGTGACAGGCTCGATGGCACAGCTGTGACCAAAGTGACTAGAGGATAAGTGAGATTTTGAATTTCAGCAGACACTTGTGGACACTGGACACTTTTGGATTGTGTGAGGCCCAATGAATATCTGAGCGCTATTTGACAGGCTCGATGGCACAGCTGTGACCAAAGTGACTAGAGGATAAGTGAGATTTTGAATTTCAGCAGACACTTGTGGACACTGGACACTTTTGGATTGTGTGAGGCCCAATGAATATCTGAGCGCTATGTGACAGGCTCGATGGCACAGCTGTGACCAAAGTGACTAGAGGATAAGTGAGATTTTGAATTTCAGCAGACACTTGTGGACACTGGACACTTTTGGATTGTGTGAGGCCCACTGATATCTGAGCGCTATGTCACAGGCTCGATGGCACAGCTGTGACAAAAGTGACGAGAGGATAAGGGAGATTTTGAATTTCTGCAGACACTTGTGGACACTGGACACTTTTAGATTGTGTGAGGCCTACTGATATCTGAGCGCTATGTCACAGGCTCGATGGCACAGCTGTGACAAAAGTGACGAGAGGATAAGGGAGATTTTGAATTTCTGCAGACACTTGTGGACACTGGACACTTTTGGATTGTGTGAGGCCCACTGATATCTGAGCGCTATGTCACAGGCTCGATGGCACAGCTGTGACAAAAGTGACGAGAGGATAAGGGAGATTTTGAATTTCTGCAGACACTTGTGGACACTGGACACTTTTGGATTGTGTGAGGCCCACTGATATCTGAGCGCTATGTCACAGGCTCGATGGCACAGCTGTGACAAAAGTGACGAGAGGATAAGGGAGATTTTGATTTTCTGCAGACACTTGTGGACACTGGACACTTTTGGATTGTGTGAGGCCCACTGATATCTGAGCGCTATGTCACAGGCTCGATGGCACAGCTGTGACAAAAGTGACGAGAGGATAAGGGAGATTTTGAATTTCTGCAGACACTTGTGGACACTGGACACTTTTGGATTGTGTGAGGCCCACTGATATCTGAGCGCTATGTCACAGGCTCGATGGCACAGCTGTGACAAAAGTGACGAGAGGATAAGGGAGATTTTGTATTTCTGCAGACACTTGTGGACACTGGACACTTTTGGATTGTGTGAGGCCCACTGATATCTGAGCGCTATGTCACAGGCTCGATGGCACAGCTGTGACAAAAGTGACGAGAGGATAAGGGAGATTTTGAATTTCTGCAGACACTTGTGGACACTGGACACTTTTGGATTGTGTGAGGCCCACTGAATATCTGAGCGCTATGTCACAGGCTCGATGGCACAGCTGTGACAAAAGTGACTAGAGGATAAGGGAGATTTTGAATTTCTGCAGACACTTGTGGACACTGGACACTTTTGGATTGTGTGAGGCCCACTGATATCTGAGCGCTATGTCACAGGCTCGATGGCACAGCTGTGACAAAAGTGACGAGAGGATAAGGGAGATTTTGAATTTCTGCAGACACTTGTGGACACTGGACACTTTTGGATTGTGTGAGGCCCACTGATATCTGAGCGCTATGTCACAGGCTCGATGGCACAGCTGTGACAAAAGTGACTAGAGGATAAGGGAGATTGGATTGCTTTTAAAAAAGCAGTTTGCAGAGCAGTGGGTAAACAGCAATGCCAGCCTGTCAGGAAGCCTTAAAAGGCAGCCCAACAACCAACACCACTGATACACCACAATATAGCCTCCCCTTGCACTGCACACACAGTGACTGGTGTGTTGTGCAGGCCAAATCGCTAGCAGCAGAAGCAGTTTTTTTGTCTTCTTCCCTGCCTAATGCTCTCCCTACAGAATCAGCAGCAACCTCTCCCTATACTGAGATCGGCAGAAGTAAGATGGCGGTCGGCGTGCACGCCCTTTTATACCCCCTGTGACGCCCACCAAAGCAAGCCAATCACTTGCATGCCCTTCTGAAAGATGGTGGTGACCCGCGCCTATGTCATCACGTTGCCCACAGTGTCCGTGGATCCTGATTGGCTGAAAAAGAGCGCAAAACAAACTTTTGAAACGCGACTTTGGCGCGTAAGTGGCCGACCTCATCCTAGGGTCGGGTTTCGTTTCATGAAACCCGACTTTGCCAAAAGTCGGCGACTTTTGAAATTTTTCGACCTGTTTCGCTCATCCCTAGTGGTCACCCCTCTGCTGCTGATGCTCGGTGGTGGCAGTGACAGAGCTGGTCCAGGCAGGAGGAGCGGTGGTGGTGCTCAAAGCAGGAGTAGCAGTGGCCGTGCTCCTATCAGGAGGAGCGGTGGCAGTGCTCCTATCAGGAGGAGTGGTGGCGGTGCTCCTATCAGGAGGAGCGGTGGCAGTGCTCCTATCAGGAGGAGGAGCGGTGGCGGATCTCCTATCAGGAGGAGCGGTGGCGGTTTTCCTAGGAGGAAGAGCGGTGGCGGATCTCCTAGCAGGAGGAGCGGTGGCGGTGCTCCTAGCAGGAGGAGCGGTGGCAGTGCTCCTAGCAGGAGGAGTGGTAGAGGTGCTCCGAGCAGGAGGAGTTGTTTTGGCGGAGGTGCTCCAAGCAGGAGGAGTGTTTTCTCTGGCGGTGCTCCAAGCAGGAGGATTCTTTTCGGAGGCGGGGTGTGCCAAACTGGAGGAGTTGTGGCGGTGGTGGTGCTCCAAGCTGACGTGGTGGTGGCGGTGGAGGTCCAGACAGGAGGTGCGCTTGGCATGGTGGTGGCGGTGGAGTGTCCAGCAGCACTCGGCCTTGGGGTGGTGTAGTGGTGTCCGGCTTGGCTTGGAATGCAGGTGGCCGTGCAGTGGTATGCAGCAGAAGTCAGTAGTGAGGTGAAGCGAGTCAGTTGTGGCACAGGTGGAAATGCCACCACTGACTGCTGCCCATACTGACTCTGCTGCATAGCCTGCAAGAAAGCATTGTTGCATGCCTGCATCACAGTCAGCTGGAGATCTGGACTAAGGTGTTCTGACTTTGTTCACTGTGGGAAAAAGAAATTAAAAAAATTATACAATGCACTGATGGGCAAATCTCTAGCAAATCTCACACACACTTGTGAGTTCACAGCCAAGAGTCACTGCGGCATGGCATCACACATCAATACAATAGACAAGGCACTGTTGGCAATGAAAGCACAGATGTGTATGATGCTAGAAGACCTCTAGCATCACACACACCTGTGTGTTCACAGCCAAGAGTCACTGCGGCATGGCATCACACAGCAATACAATAGACAAGGCACTGTTGGCCATGAAAACACAGATGTGTATGATGCTAGAAAATCTCTAGAATTCACACACACCTCTGTGTTCACAGCCAAGAGTCACTGCGGCATCACAGAGCATTGAAATACTTACGAAAATCCTTGCGGACCCTTTGAGAGGCGTTGTCCCAGCCATCCACCTTGTCCGCGTACTGCAGATCCCGGCTGTCCCACAACAGGACTCGCTCCTGGACCAAGTTGATCAGGGCGTCATTGTCGAGGGCGATTTCTTCGTCCCGTTGTGGATCCTAGAAAAAAAGAAAAACATTAGAATCTAGGAAAGATTGGGAAATTAAAAAGATAGAAAAAGATACAGAAAAGAAGCAAGATAGAAGATGGAAAACAGGACAGGAAAAAAGGCAGGGGAAAAAAACAAAACAAAACAAAAAAAAGGACATTCATAATCAGTCTATACTTACATGCCGCCTCACCACCCGCACTTGGCTTGCCTGCTGCTCCACCTGTTCTTCCTCCAAAACCGTGGCCGATGTAATCTGAAAAAAGAAAAAAAAAATATTTTTGTCACATGTGTACATGCAGCTGCGAATACTTACCCAAACTGAAGGGCAGGAAGATACTCACTTCACGCTCTGCTTGGGCCAGTTCACTCCGGGCCTGTTGTTATTCTTCTCCAGAAGACATGCTGCATTAAACCAAAAAAAAACAAACATTAGTACATAAATTTAAAATGGACAGGCAGACATTAGGTTGAATACTCACATTCTTGAAGTTCCTGTTGGTTTCAAAATGCCTGGATACACTTGTGTCGCTTGTATGCAGTCTGTAGAATAGTGGTCTGCCAGTGCAAACACCTTCTTTTATCTAAACTACCCCCCAAACAATGTTTCTTTGTGTAGGAGGTGGTTTAAACCAGTGTCTAGACACTGGACACTAGCTAGTTACACTATCTGACTGATAAACAACCACCTAACTAACTAGCTAAAGTCTTGCTGATAACAGTGCCAGCGTCAGGAGCAACCTCTCTGCACTGTTACAGTGTCAAAATGGCACTGAAACAAGATGTCTGCCAGATCTGAAACAATGTGTCTAAAAGGTCATATTTTTATTTAAGTGTACACACAAACCAAAACACACAATAAAAACATCTAAAATCAGTGTTTACAAGAAACAAGTATCATATTTTCAAAAAAGGCCCTACTGACAGGATGGTCATATTAATACAAAAAATGGTGGGGGGAACAAGAGGCGCAATAGTGCCCTATCACTAGTGACACTTGAAGTATGAGCGGTATAATACAGTTCCACTCACCTATTCCAGTTGTGTAACCCACAGAAATCAGGAAGAGAGAGATAGGGGTAGTAACAAGAATATTAATAATAATAATCAGGACAAAAAAAACATAGACAATAAAAAGAACAACATTAAGGACAGCACTGTCATGCCACCTAATAGTAAAGAAATACAGCCAGTGATTAAAACAGTGTCCAACAACGTCCCCAATAAATCCAACCCACAGACACCAAATCAAACACAGGCAGTGGATAGAAACACGGGCTCCGAAACAATAGATGAGATTGAAATAATGGACGAAGAGGAAATCAATAGTGAGGAGGAATCCAGTTTATTCCCAGATGAAATATTTGATGAGGACGGGTTCATTGATATGGTAAAACTACCCGGCAATTTGATGGGATCAGACAGCAGGATTTACAGTGAAAATAGTGCAACACCTACAAATAAAGTAGCTAGTAACAACCAAATAACCACTGTGGCACAAATTCACAATAGCCCTAAGGACAACACACCCATTAAAAAAGCAACAAGTGATGAAGAACACCTAAAGAAGATCAAAGAACTCATTAATAAAATCTATAGGGAGAAGCCCCTAGATCCAATCCTATTGCATAGTAATGGCAGGACAACAAACAATAACAAAAATCCAGAACCAGATTTGATGGTCATCTCAGACACCAATCAAATCCAGAAAGATCTAATTAACATAACAACACCAACAGCGATAGAACTGAACAGTGACACACCCACACAAAGAGTCATACTGGACAACTCGAAAAATGACAACAATGGCATAGTTCCTTTTTTAGCCGCAGTAAAAGGAACAAACCAAAATATAACAAAGTTTTTCAGCCCTACTACAGGAAAAAGAAAAAAAGGGGAAAAAGAGGAAAAGGAAGCAAGGAAAAAAGTAAGAATAAGCTTTCGGGATTGAAACAAAAAATTACCAATAATAATGAGAACATCATCAATTTGTCAGACCATACACTAACAGAGGAGGAGACAAGGGTTCTCAATAAAGGCTTACTATTTTGCCCCACTAACCAGCCAGATGATTTTAAACTTTTCTTAGATGTGCATCAATTTATTAGGAGGTTGACCCTCAAAAGACACTTTTTACTTAAACCTGACAACAACAGTGATAATAGAGACATAATACAATTCAATCCCAATTTAAAAGCAAAGTCCAGTTTTTATCCCCTGGAGAGCAGGGGCCACATACTTGAGACATTCCAAGATTTACTATTGAAAGACCTCAAGAAAGATATTCTTATGAAGAATAATAACACCTACACAGGCAGGATGAAGGACAAAAATAACCTGATGGAAAAAGAAAGAGAAGCACTTCAGAATCTGAGCAAGAACAGAGAAATAGTGATTTGGGCAGCCGATAAAGGTGGGGGCATCGTCATACAAAATATTGAAGACTACAAAAAAGAAGCATCAAGATTATTATCAGATACGAAATATTATGAAAAAATTAAAGACAACCCATATCCCTCTCTGACAAAACTTTACAACCAAAAAATAAATACAGCATTCCAACAAGAAATAATCACTGCAGATTTAAAGAAATTTCTGATAAAAAGGCAACCCCCCACCCCGTTTTTTTACCAACTACCTAAAATTCACAAAAATCTGGCCAATCCCCCTGGACGACCAATAATCTCAGGTATTGACTCTCTCACAAGTAATCTCGCAACCTACATTGACCAAAATCTACAGAAATATGTGGTGACATTAGACAGCTACATCAAAGATTCGACAGACATGATCAGGATCCTAAAAGGAATGACATGGAAGAAATCTAACAGATTTGTCACTATGGATGTTACTTCATTGTATACGAACATAGGACACGACATAGGACTTTTGTGCACAGAATACTACCTGAAAAAGGATACACAATTGGGTAAAGGAACCATCAATTTCATCCTCGATGGGCTGAACTTTATACTTAACAACAACTATTTCACATTTGATGGTGCAATGTATCATCAAAAACATGGCACAGCAATGGGCTCAAAAACAGCTTGCTCTTATGCAAACCTATTTATGGGTCTTTTTGAAGGAATACATATATATGACAATGAACATAAGAAAGGTCTGGTCCTATACAAAAGGTACATTGATGACCTGTTCCTCATCTGGGACACTGAGCTTGGCAATTTCGACAATTTCTTTGATAATATGAACAATAACAACTGGGGCATCAAGTTCGAGCCAACAATACATGAAAACAACATCAATTTCCTTGACCTTACAATCTTTTCTGTTGATACACAGATCTACACAAAAACATATTTTAAACCGACAGACAAGAACTCCTACATCAACTATATGAGTGGACACTACACAAAATGGTTGCGTAATATTCCGGCTAACCAATTCAGAAGAATAAAGAAAAATTGCACTTCAGAAGGAGATTATACATCACAGTCCCAAATCCTCAAAGATAGATTCTTAGAGAGAGGTTACCTGAAGGAATTAATAACCAGTACGCAGAGACACAGTGGAGAAATCCCTCAAGCAATTCTCCTAACACAGAAGAATAAGGAAAAGACCGAGGAAACGAAAGCACTGAATTTTATAACAACATACAATAATTGCCACAAAACCATCAGGAAATGTTTGAACACTCATTGGCATCTGCTTCAGAGTGACCCCATTTTGAAATCAATCATACCTGGGAAACCAGGGATAACATTCCGCAGAGCCCCAAATATAAAAGGAATAGTAGCTCCAAGTCGGCTTAAACAAAAAATGACCACGAAACCCAGCAAAGAACCACTGAAAAAGGTCTCAAAGTGCAGAAGAAATAGATGCCTCTGTTGTCAAAGTATACAACAGACAACCACCTTCCAATCTATCTCGACAAAAGAATCCTTTTCCATCAAACATGGTATGAATTGTTTAACAGAATTCGTTATCTATTTGCCTGAATGCCCGTGCGGATTGCAATATATAGGGAGGACCATCAGACCGCTTCACGAAAGGCTAAACAAACACGGTTCAAATATAAAGAATGGTTATAGAGCCCAAGGTGTGTCACTCCATTATGACACCCATCACAACAGAGATATAAGAGCAATCAAACTAATCCCAATTGATCACATAGCAGACTATGTACCAAATAGGTTCGAACACCTAAAAAAAGTGAGAAATACTGGATGTTTAAGCTGGACACATTAAAACCAAAAGGCTTGAATATAATTTCTGAATTGATATGAATTCCCACACCACGCTTGTGCTATATTGTTTGCGCCTGTATGGAGACCTGTGATCTTCCTGGGTATTAGAACCTAGGTTTGCTGTACCAACAGACACACGATCTATGGGTGATACCACCACAACCAATATATAAACTAGTGACCATAAACACACGGAAGATGAGAAACACAGTTTTTAAGCCATTTTTAATAGTTTTAATACAAATTTTTTAGATAATTTTTATTGATAATAAATAATTAAAATAAAATAAAAATAAAAACTTTTAAGAAGCAGTTGATCTTAGGAATAATCTAGTTTATATTTTATGAAGTTTATTTTAATAGCAGCACCACTCTTTGCCCCCCTCCTAAAACAAAAATAAAGAAGATTGTTTGTCAACATAATAATATTATTTTTGACATATTTCTTTGACAATTTTTCATAACAATTCTTTTATAACAACCATAGGACCATATATTTAACAGGATAGTGTCATGAAAAAGCAGTTTATAGAACCTTCGATCCAACGGCTCTGATACCAGTTGGGTTGCGCTCAACATTAGTCACAAGAGAAAACACTGAAACCAGCAAATACATGGGTTCTACTACCCTGAAAGTCGGGTGGCAATGGGTTTATAAAACATTTTTTCTGCAGTGATAGTCTGGATATTTTAGCAACGTTTCTGCTGCATTTTTCATGGAAATTTTTACATCATTCTGTTTGTAAGATTTTTATGTACATTTTAGCAAGTGTTTTGGACCATTTTCTTGTTTTATTATGCTATTTATGTGAAATTCCGCCAAAAATGCTGGCCCCTCCCCCAGTGATGACCATTATGACATCACATGTAAACAGAACACACCCATAATTGCTAATGTAAGGGGCTATAAATTCCCTGCTCCTATGGCTGATGTAATATCCCTGAGGAAGGTGCCAGGAAGGGTGCCGAAACGCGTAGGAGGAAATAAAGGCGTACACTGCTACAACATCTTGCATCCCAGGTGATTTGTTAATCTCGGCAGCGCGGACTGCAACACACCCTGCTTCCCACAACTTTCTAAAGGATGGTCATATTACACTGGTCAACAGCATTTTTGGTGCCAAAGATATTTCATCGAATTTAGGGTATTTTTGGGGTGCTGATTCTGAATATGTCATCAGTTTTGCCAGATTGGCTCAAGTTTTTGAGATTTTTGGTATCTTATTTATAGCACTTGTTGGTAAATGCGACGCATCATCTCATTAATTTCTTTGGATTAGTACTTGAACTGAGCAGTTCTCAATATAGTTTTGTGTTAATTAGTGTTCTAAAAGTTTGTTCATAGCTTGATTTTTGCACTAACTTTATGTTGTTGTCTGTTTTCCAGTGAAAAGCATGAACTCATCATGAAGAAGTTGTCTTAACGATCCAGACTCATTCTGTTACATTTGTGGTGAATATACACTGCCAAAACATAGAAGAAACATAACACACTTCGTAAAAAAAGTGTATTTTGCCTATTTTGGGGTTATGCTTGGGGACCAAGACAAGTTTTGGGCACCACACATAGTGTGCAAAGCATGTATCGAATTATTACGAAAATGGAGCAAAGGACAAAGAAAAAGCTTCAAATTTGGTGTTCCAATGGTGTGGAGAGAGCCAAAAAATCATCATGATGACTGTTATTTATGGTAAACACAGGTACAGGCACATCTTCACAATGAGGGACAGGCCTTCTTGCAGATTCCATGTTACTCCCATTTTCGTTTCTTATGCTTATTGAATCCTTGCACTTGCACTGCACAGAAATAACAGTCATCATGATGATTTTTTGGCTCTCTCCACACCATTGGAACACCAAATTTGAAGCTTTTTCTTTGTCCTTTGCTCCATTTTCGTAATAATTCGATACATGCTTTGCACACTATGTGTGGTGCCCAAAACTTGTCTTGGTCCCCAAGCATAACCCCAAAATAGGCAAAATACACTTTTTTTACGAAGTGTGTTATGTTTCTTCTATGTTTTGGCAGTGTATATTCACCACAAATGTAACAGAATGAGTCTGGATCGTTAAGACAACTTCTTCATGATGAGTTCATGCTTTTCACTGGAAAACAGACAACAACATAAAGTTAGTGCAAAAATCAAGCTATGAACAAACTTTTAGAACACTAATTAACACAAAACTATATTGAGAACTGCTCAGTTCAAGTACTAATCCAAAGAAATTAATGAGATGATGCGTCGCATTTACCAACAAGTGCTATAAATAAGATACCAAAAATCTCAAAAACTTGAGCCAATCTGGCAAAACTGATGACATATTCAGAATCAGCACCCCAAAAATACCCCAAATTCATTAAAATATTTTGGACACCAGAAAAAAAATTTTTTTTCGTTGACCTGTGTTATCATATCTAATAATGTACAATGCCCAAATGTACAGTATAAGCAGACAAAAAAGATGAATAGGAACAGTCCTGAGCTACTTGAGTCGGGTGTGAACCAACAATCTGTCAAAGAAATATACTTGGTTTAAATATAAGGTACTACACTAATTCATCCTATAACACATACTCCATATGGTGTGTCAAAAAACCTTTCAAAGCTATGTCTAATAAGCACCTAGTTAAATCCAAGCATAAATAGTGTGTGGGATAAAATTAAACCTCAAAACAGCGCATGCAGCAAGGCAGTGAGGCAGCTAATGACAACCAAATGTTACTGATAGCAGCACATACCCAAATGGAATGCTCATAGCCCACGACCTATTCAGCAATATATTATGTCAGAGAGCCTAAAATGAAGACCCGACGCATGTCGCCACTGCAGTGGTTCCTCAGGGGTCGGTAGCATGGTATGAGTACACTCACCCAGTCTTAAATATCATCCTACCTTAATGAAGTAACCCATTGCAGCTGTGGTCCAGACAGGATGCCAGAAAGAAATTCGAACCAGAAACAAATATGAAACCGGAAGTGAAACAGTGCCTAGTTACTTCCGAGTTCAGAAAGTGGACAGCTCCCGTACTGATTGCATAATTAATAAACCCATAAATACAGATGTTAGGAATGACAGAACACCATACTCGGGCTTAATAACCAGAAAAGAGCTGAAAAATGCGTAAGGGCCCCCATTATTACTGAAAAACAGAACCGGTACTTAACATTAGACTTCCAATATAGCAACATCAGTGCATCCGGGAGTACAAGTAAAGGACAATCATATCCGGGTCGGGCACAGCAAAGTGCATGCGCAGGCCTAATGCCTCTACAATCAAGAAAGTTCCAATATGGCAGCGACAGTACATCCGGGTGTACACATGAATAGTAATCATATACAAATCAGACTTCCAGAAACTGGCGCATGCTCAAATGCACCAGAAGCACTAGCGCTAAAAAGTATCTATGCATTAGGGGAGCCCCACAAAAAAGGAAGTGGTAGATATGAAGGCATAGCACAGTATAATCAAGGAAGTTCCAATATAGCGGCGGCAGAACATCCGAGTGTACAGATACAAAGTAGTCATATGCAAGTCAAACATATAAAGACATAGTGCACGTGCAAATACGTCAGCAGCGCAAGCGCTAAAACATATCTGTGTATGAGGGGAGCCTTACGGAAAGCGGAATGGTGAATATAGAAAAATGGAGCAGTACCATATAAACGTCAGCACCCTCCAGATACCATGTATGATGGGGAAATGCAAAATAGAACTATAAGTGCAGACCATATAGCTTCGATGTTAGAATCTACTCAGCACATAATCAAAAGAGACAGGCACTTTAGGTACTCAAAGGTATACATGTAAGAACTATAAAATACGATTCTCATGTTTCTTTTTAAGAGATGGTAACCAAATGCAGTACCTGTGAAAATATGAGCTATAGAACCATAACCCAAAGAGTAGATACCTGGCGTCAAAATGACATCACGTTTTTAACACTTGCAAAATACAAAGCTAAATATGCAACCACCCTATAGTGCTTTGTTCAAATATCCATATGCAAACAGTACAATGTACATTTAAAATAAAGTATTGAAGGCTCAACACAATCGCTACAGAAAATGCCTAATTGCATACATGAACATTAACCCCATAATCACGTGGGCTACTGGAGGGTCCAACTACAATGTAAGTAAGAGCATTAACATGTTGGTGTTGTTAATGTGGTACCACATTAAAAAAAAAAACAAGACACCCTGGTAATGAACCAAGCATCAATAACAACGTAATGTTTACTGCAACAAAGGTTTTGTGGTCCCGTAAAACGGCTCCAGAGGTGATAATTAATTAAAGCAAGGAGAGAATGATTATCAAAGTCATCAGTATATGCAATAAGAAGAAAAGAACAGTGTTGCTAATATCATTACAAAAAAAATGATTTGAATAAAAAATAATCGAACTTGTTATATACAAGCCCTTTCCCACCCCTTGGCTTAATAAGACATGATAAATAAGCAGCATAGAATAAAGTATGATAAAAGGTGGGATAGAAGTGGGATAGAAACGATATGTAACTAGTCCAGAGTGAGTGAGAGAACATGAACCTCAGACGAAATGAAAGGCAAAAGAGGATCCAAGAAAAGGGACCCATGGCAACGATCAATAGCGGAGAACACAATAGCAATCAGAGTAATAATAATAATAATTTTATTTCTGTAGCGCCGACATATTCTGCAGCACTTTACATTTCAGAGGGTACTTATACAGACGATAGACATTACAGCATAACAATAATCACATAGATCATAACAGATACCAAGATGAATGAGGGCCCTGCTCACAAGCTTACAATCTATGAGGAAAAAAGGTAGACACAAAAGGTGGGTGGTAACAGTTGCCTTCATTGTTCGGACAAGCCATAATGTTAAGTGTGTAACAGTACAGACACAGAGGGTTAATAGATGCATAAAGCATGTGGGAACATGATGTGGGGAACCTGGTTATGGTAAAACTTTTGACTATGCCACACAGGGATAGTTAGGTTAATGTGTTGAGGCGGTAGGCCAGTCTGAATAAATGCGTTTTTAGGGCACGCTTAAAATTGTAGGGATTGGGGACTAATCATATTGACCTGGGAAGTGCATTCCAAAGAATTGTCGCAGCATGTGTATAGTCTTGGAGACGGGAGTGGGAGGTTCTGTGTTATGAATGGGTCACCGAGGAGGATAGCAGGAACAGGCCAAGCCACCAGAAGACCAGAGAGGTTGGTAACTAAGCAAATTGCAGACCCCTGATCCTATCAACACAACTAGCAGTAGCCGTGGAGCGTTCCTACGATGCACTAGACACTTTGTCACAGCCGAAGAACTAACAAAGCCTAAAGACAGAAAGGTGATATCTAAACTGCCCGGAGCAGATCCCCAAAGGAATAGACAACCCCCAAACATATATTTTCGGTGAGACAAGATGAGACACAAACACAGACAGAAAACAGACCGAGCAAATGGTGGGGCCAAAGCTGTCTAAACAGGACAGAACAGAAAAGATACTGTCTGCAATCACGCACAAAACCCTAAAAAAGTTCAACACTTCTGATATACAAAAAACCTGAGGTCACACACCCTCACCCCCGCTAGATCAGCACTCTGGTATAAACTAGAAGCAAAGCAAAAAGACACTAACATAACAGGGGACTGAACATGCTGTAACAGATGAAGCAGGGCCCAGTGCAGCCCCCAGCGGAGAATGCTGAACCCTAGCAACAGATTATAGCATACAGAGAAGGTAGTGAAAAACAATGTAAACGTCATATGGGACAATGTAATGAACCGTATATCACCAGAAACCATAATTAATATCCCAATATATTATAACATTATGGACTGTAATTGACCGGTTGCAAAATTCACATAGAAAAGGGGGGAGGACAAATCCAGAAAAAGCAACCAAAGGTCATAGTGAGAAAATTACTTTATTAAGTGGTGATGCAAAGAACAAATTGCAATAAAAACATGCAGCAGTGCTAGTTGGTCATTGACAGAACATAATCAGGACATGGAGAACCATATTGCCAGTAGTATGCAAGTATTGCCATATAAGACATAGAAAAACGTCACTCATCAGGACCAAAGCAGCAAAGAAAACTAGATGTGTATTTCCTGAAGGAAGTACAGATAGTGGTTTGAAATGGTACCCGGCTGCCCCTTTAAGAGAGACTTGCCTGCTGCCCCTGCAAGACTTTCAACTCAGGATCCATTTTAACTGTGAGTGCCTCTCAGGGGCCACTTTGGCCTCAGGGTCTGATTTGGTGGGTGGGGCTCCTCAGGATCTGATTCCTTGGCGTGGGCTCCTCAGGGCTTGAATTCTTGGCCGGGATCCCTCAGGCTCCTATTTTGTGGGTGTGGCCCCTCAGGGTCCGATTTTGTGGGTGTGGACCCTCAGGGTCAGATTTTGTGGGTGTGGCCCCTCAGGGTCAGATTTTGTGGGTGTGGCCCCTCAGGGTCAGATTTTGTGGGTGGGGCCCCTCAGGGTCCGATATTGTGAGTGGGGCCCCTCAGGGTCTGATATTGTGAGTGGGGCCCCTCAGGGTCCAATTTTGTGGGTGGGGCCCCTCAGGGTCCGATTTTGTGGATGGGCTGCTCAGGGTCCGATTTTGTGGCCGGGGCCCTTCAGGTTCCGATTTTGTGGGTGGGGCCCCTCAGGGTCCGATTTTGTGGGTGGGGCCCCTCAGGGTCCGATTTTGTGGCCGGGGCCCCTCAGGGTCCGATTTTGTGGTTGGGGCCCCTCAGGGTCCGATTTTGTGGCCGGGGCCCCTCTGGGTCCGATTTGGTTGGCGGGGCCCTTCAGGGTCCGATTTGGTGGGCTGTGCCACACTGGGTCCGTTTTTGGTGGGCGGGGCCACTCTGGGTCCGATTTGGAGGCCAGGGTGGCTCAGCCTCCGATTTTAAGGCCGGGGTGGCTCAGCCTCCGATTTGGAGCCTGGGGTCACTCAGCTTTCGATTTGGCGCGTCGACCCTTTAAGACTCATTTCGGTGCGGCGTTCCTTTAAGAATCACTTTGGCGCTTCGGCCCTTTAAGAGCCATTTTGGCTCACTGGGCTTCTAAATACACTTTGGCGCACATTCTCTTTCAGGGGCATGCGTCATGTGATGAAGCTAGATTTGCATTTGTGCTGTGGGTTTCGCTTTAAGAGCTGATATTATGTGGCAGAAGCTCTGTTCTGGAGATGTCATGTGACGTTCGTAGGCGTTGGCATAGTAACTGGTTCTGCCTGTGCATATCAATGAGCTCAACTGCCATTTCAATCGCCTCAGGGCATGTTTTGCCATTTCCCCATTCAAATGCATTGGAGACAATGCATTCCAATGACGGGAAAAAAAATTTTCTAACGCAAATTGCGCAAAAACTACAAATCTAATCGACACGAAAAATACTTAGCACACCTCTCATGGACGCTGGCTTCGAAACAACACCTCAACGGAGTCTGTGCGTGTAGCGGTTCGGGCTGTATTAATTGCGGAAATCAACTTAATAATAATAACTAGATGTGTATTTCCTGAAGGAAGTACAGATAGTGGTTTGAAATGCTGCCCAGGCTGCCCCTTTAAGAGAGACTTGCCTGCTGCACCTGCAAGACTTTCAACTCAGGATCCGTTTTAACTGTGGGTGCCTCTCAGGGGCCACTTTGGCCTCAGGGTCCGATTTTGTGGGTGGGGCCCTCATGGCCCGATTTTGTGGGTGGGGCACCTCAGGGTCAGATTTGGTGGGTGGGGCCCCTCAGGGTCCGATTTGGTGGCCGGATCCCCTCAGGGGCTGATTTGGTGGGTAGGGCCCCTAAGGGTCCGATTTTGTGGCCGGAGCCCCTCAGGGTCTGATTTGGTGGTTGGGGCCCCTCAGGGTCCAATCTTGTGGCCGGAGCCCCTCAGGGTCTGATTTGGTGGTTGGGGCCCCTCAGGGTCCAATCTTGTGGCCGGGGACCCTCAGGGTCCAATTTTGTGGGTGGGGCCCCTCAGGGTCCGATTTGGCGAGCGGGGCCCCTCAGGGTCTGATTTGGTGAGCGGGGCCCCTCAGGGTCCAATTTGGTGGGCGGGGCCCCTCGGGGTCCGATTTGGTGGGCGGGGCCCCTCGGGGTCCGATTTGGTGGGTGGGGCCCCTCGGGGTCCGATTTGGTGAGCGGGGCCACTCTAGGTCTGATTTGGTAGGCGGGCCACTCTGGGTCCGATTTGGTGGGCGGGGCCCCTCAGAGTTCAATTTGGTCAGCGGGGCCCCTCAGGGTCCGATTTTGTGGTTGGGGCCTTTCAGAATCTGATTTAGTGGGCGGGGCCCCTCAGGGTCCGAATTGGTGGGCGGGGCCCCTCAGGGTCCGATTTTGTGGCCGGGTCCCCTCAGGGTCTGGATTTGTGGGTGGGGCCCCTCAGGGTCCGATTTTGTGGGTGGGGCCCCTCAGAGTCCGATTTTGTGGCTGGGGCCCCTCAGGGTCTGATTTTGTGGCTGGGGCCCCTCAGGGTCCGATTTTGAGGGTGGGGCCCCTCAGGGTCTAATTTGGTGGGCGGGTCCCCTCAGGGTCTGATTGTGTGGGGTGGGCCCCTCAGGGTCTGATTTTGTGGCCGGGGCCCCTCAGGGTCCAATTTTGTGTCCGGGGCCCCTCAGGGTCCGATTTTGTGGCCGGTGCCTCACAGGGTCTGATTTTGTGGTTGGGGCCCCTCAGGGTCCGATTTTGCGGCCGGAGCCTCTCAGGGTCTGATTTTGTGGTTGGGACCCCTCAGGATCTGATTTTGTGGCCGGGGTCCCTCAGGGTCCGATTTTGTGGCCGGGGCCCCTGAGGGTCCAATTTTGTGGGTGGGGCCCCTCAGGGTCCGATTTTGTGGGTGGGGCCCCTCAGGATCCGATTTTGTGGTAGGGGCCCCTCAGGGTTCAATTTTGTAGGTGGGGTCCCTCAGGGTCCGATTTTGTGGCTGGGGCCCCTCAGGGTCCGATTTTGTGGCCGGGGCCCGTCAGGGTCCGATTTTGTGGTTGGGGACCCTCAGGGTCCGATTTTGTGGGTAGGGCCCCTCAGGGTCCGATTTTGTGAGTGGGGCCACTCAGGGTCCGATGTTGTGGCCGGATCCCCTCAGGGTCCGATTTTGTGGGTGGGGCCCCTCGGTCCAATTTTGTGGCCGGGGCCCCTCAGGGTCCAATTTTGTGGGTGGGGCCCCTTAGGGTCCGATTTTGTGGGTGGGGCCCCTCAGGGTACAATTTGGTGGGCGGGGCCACTCTGGGTCTGATTTGATGGGCGGGGCCACTCTGGGTCCGATTTGGTGGGCGGGGCCACTCTGGGTCCGATTTGGTGAGCTGGGCCCCTCAGGGTCTGATTTGGTGGGCGGGATCTATCAGAGTCCGATTTGGTGGGCGGGGCCGTCAGGGTCCAATTTGGCTGGCGGGGACCCTCGGGGTCCGATTTGGTGGGCGGGATCCCTCGGGGTCCGATTTGGTGGGCGGGGCCCCTCGGGGTCCGATTTGGTATGCGGGGCCCCTCGGGGTCCGATTTGGTGGGTGGGGCCCCTCAGGGTCCGATTTTGTGGTTGGGGCCTTTCAGAATCCGATTTACTGGGCGGGGCCCCTCAGGGTCCGATTTGGTGGGCAGGGCCCCTCTGGGTCCCATTTGGTGGGCGGGGCCCCTCAGGGTCCCATTTGGTGGGCGGAGCCACTCTGGGTCTGATTTGGTGGGCGGGGCCACTTTGGGTCCGATTTGGTGGACGGGGCCCTTCAGGGTCCAATTTGGTGGGCGGAGACACTGAGTCTGATTTTGTGGGCTGGGCCCCTCAGGGTCCGATTTTGTGGCCGGGGCCCCTCAGGGTCCGATTTTGTATCCGGGGCCCCTCAGGGTCCGATTTTGTAGCCGGTGCCTCTTAGGGTCCGATTTTGTGGTTGGGGCCCCTCAGGGTCCGATTTTTGGGGCTGGGGCCCCTCAGGGTCCGATTTTGCGGGTGGAGCCCCTCAGGGTCCGATTTTGCGTTGGGGCCCCTCAGGGTCCGATTTTGTGGGTGGGGCCCCTCAGGGTCCAATTTTGCGGGTGGGGCCCCTCAGGGTCCAATTTTGCGGGTGGGGCCCCTCAGGGTCCAATTTTGCGGGTGGGGCCCCTCAGGGTCCAATTTTGCGGGTGGGGCCCCTCAGGGTCCAATTTTGCGGGTGGGGCCTCTCAGGGTCCGATTTTGTGGCCGGTGCCCCTCAGGGTCCGATTTTGTGGCCGGGGCCCCTCAGGGTCCGATTTTGTGGCTGGGGCCCCTCAGGGTCTGATTTTGTGGCTGGGGTCCCTCAGGGTCTGATTTTGTGGGTGGGGCCCCTCAGGGTCTGATTTTGTGATCGGGGCCCCTCAGGGTCCGATTTTGTGTCCGGGGCCCCTCAGGGTCCGATTTTGTGGCCGGGGCCCCTCAGGGACCGATTTTGAGGGTGGGGCCCCTCAGGGTCTAATTTGGTGGGCGGGGCCCCTCAGGGTCCAATTTTGTGGGTGGGGCCCCTCAGGGTCCGATTTTGTGGGTGGGGCCCCTCAGGGTCCGATTTTGTGGCTGGGGCCCCTCAGGGTCTGATTTTGTGGGTGGGGCCCCTCAGGGTCTGATTTTGTGGGTGGGGCCCCTCAGGGTCTGATTTTGTGATCGGGGCCCCTCAGGGTCCGATTTTGTGTCCGGGGCCCCTCAGGGTCCGATTTTGTAGCCGGTGCCTCTCAGGGTCCGATTTTGTGGTTGGGGCCCCTCAGGGTCTGATTTTTGGGGCTAGGGCCCCTCAGGGTCCGATTTTGCGGGTGGAGCCCCTCAGGGTCCGATTTTGTGGCCGGGGCCCCTCAGGGTCCAATTTTGCGGGTGGGGCCCCTCAGGGTCCGATTTTGCGGGTGGGGCCCCTCAGGGTCCGATTTTGTGGCCGGGGCCCCTTAGGGTCCGATTTTGCGGGTGGGGCCCCTCAGGGTCCGATTTTGTGGCCGGGGCCCCTCAGGGTCCGATTTTGTGGCCGGGGCCCCTCAGGGTCCGATTTTGTGGCCGGGGCCCCTCAGGGTCCGATTTTGTGGCCGGGGCACCTCAGGGACCGATTTTGTGGGTGGGGCCCCTCAGGGTCTAATTTGGTGGGCGGGGCCCCTCAGGGTCCGATTTTGTGGGTGGGGCCCCTCAGGGTCCGATTTTGTGGGTGGGGCCCCTCAGGGTCCGATTTTGTGGCTGGGGCCCTTCAGGGTCTGATTTTGTGGCTGGGGTCCCTCAGGGTCTGATTTTGTGGGTGGGGCCCCTCAGGGTCTGATTTTGTGATCGGGGCCCCTCAGGGTCTGATTTTGTGGTTGGGGCCCCTCAGGGTCCGATTTTGTGGCCGGGGTCTCTCAGGGTCCGATTTTGTGGCTGGGTCCCCTCAGGGTCTGGATTTGTGGGTGGGGCCCCTCAGGGTCCGATTTTGTGGCTGGGGCCCCTCATGGTCTGATTTTGTGGCTGTGGCCCCTCAGGGTCTGATTTTGAGGGTGGGGCCCCTCAGGGTCTAATTTGGTGGGCGGGGCCCCTCAGGGTCAGATTTTGTGGGTGGGGCCCCTCAGGGTCAGATTTTGTGGGTGGGGCCCCTCAGGGTCCGATTTTGTGGCTGGGGCCCCTCAGGGTCTGATTTTGTGGGTGGGGCCCATCAGGGTCCGATTCTGTTGGTGGGGCCCCTCAGGGTCCGATTTTGTGACCGGGGACCCTCAGGGTCTGATTTTGTGGGTGGGGCCCCTCAGGGTCCGATTTTGTGGCTGGAGTCCCTCAGGGTCTGATTTTGAGGGTGGGGCCCCTCAGGGTCTGATTTTGTGGCCGGGGCCCTTCAGGGTCCAATTTGGTGGGCGGAGACACTGAGTCTGATTTTGTGGGCTGGGCCCCTCAGGGTCCGATTTTGTGGCCGGGGCCCCTCAGGGTCCGATTTTGTGTCCGGGGCCCCTCAGGGTCCGATTTTGTAGCCGGTGCCTCTCAGGGTCCGATTTTGTGGTTGGGGCCCCTCAGGGTCCGATTTTTGGGGCTGGGGCCCCTCAGGGTCCGATTTTGCGGGTGGAGCCCCTCAGGGTCCGATTTTGCGTTGGGGCCCCTCAGGGTCCGATTTTGTGGGTGGGGCCCCTCAGGGTCCAATTTTGCGGGTGGGGCCCCTCAGGGTCCAATTTTGCGGGTGGGGCCCCTCAGGGTCCAATTTTGCGGGTGGGGCCCCTCAGGGTCCGATTTTGTGGCCGGTGCCCCTTAGGGTCCGATTTTGCGGGTGGGGCCCCTCAGGGTCCGATTTTGTGGCCGGGGCCCCTCAGGGTCCGATTTTGTGGCCGGGGCCCCTCAGGGTCCGATTTTGTGGCCGGGGCCCCTCAGGGACCGATTTTGAGGGTGGGGCCCCTCAGGGTCTAATTTGGTGGGCGGGGCCCCTCAGGGTCCGATTTTGTGGGTGGGGCCCCTCAGGGTCCGATTTTGTGGGTGGGGCCCCTCAGGGTCCGATTTTGTGGCTGGGGCCCCTCAGGGTCTGATTTTGTGGCTGGGGTCCCTCAGGGTCTGATTTTGTGGGTGGGGCCCCTCAGGGTCTGATTTTGTGGCTGGGGTCCCTCAGGGTCTGATTTTGTGGGTGGGGCCCCTCAGGGTCTGATTTTGTGATCGGGGCCCCTCAGGGTCTGATTTTGTGGTTGGGGCCCCTCAGGGTCCGATTTTGTGGCCGGGGTCTCTCAGGGTCCGATTTTGTGGCTGGGTCCCCTCAGGGTCTGGATTTGTGGGTGGGGCCCATCAGGGTCCGATTTTGTGGGTGGGGCCCCTCAGGGTCCGATTTTGTGGCTGGGGCCCCTCATGGTCTGATTTTGTGGCTGTGGCCCCTCAGGGTCTGATTTTGAGGGTGGGGCCCCTCAGGGTCTAATTTGGTGGGCGGGGCCCCTCAGGGTCAGATTTTGTGGGTGGGGCCCCTCAGGGTCCGATTTTGTGGGTGGGGCCCCTCAGGGTCCGATTTTGTGGCTGGGGCCCCTCAGGGTCTGATTTTGTGGGTGGGGCCCATCAGGGTCCGATTCTGTTGGTGGGGCCCCTCAGGGTCCGATTTTGTGACCGGGGACCCTCAGGGTCTGATTTTGTGGGTGGGGCCCCTCAGGGTCCGATTTTGTGGCTGGAGTCCCTCAGGGTCTGATTTTGAGGGTGGGGCCCCTCAGGGTCTGATTTTGTGGCCGGGGCCCCTTAGGGTCTGATTTTGTGACTGAGGCTCCTCTGGGTTCGATTTTGTGGCCGGGGTCTCTCAGGGTCCGATTTTGTGGGTGGGGCCCCTCAGCGACCGATTTTGAGGGTGGGGCCCCTCAGGGTCTAATTTGGTGGGTGGGACCCCTCAGGGTCCGATTTTGTGGGTGGGGTCCCTCATGGTCTGATTTTGTGGGTGGGGCCCCTCAGGTTCTGATTTTGTGGTTGGGGCCCCTCAGGTTCTGATTTTGTGGCTGGGGTCCCTCAGGGTCTGATTTTGTGGGTGGGGCCCCTCAGGCTCCGATTTTGTGACTGGGGCCCCTCAGGGTCTGATTTTGTGGTTGGGGCCCCTCAGGGTCCGATTTTGTGGCCGGGGTCTCTCAGGGTCTGATTTTGTGGCCGGGTCCCCTCAGGGTCTGGATTTGTGGGTGGGGCCCCTCAGGGTCTGATTTTGTGGGTGGGGCCCCTCAGAGTCCGATTTTGTGGCTGGGGTCCCTCAGGGTCTGGTTTTGTGGCTGGGGCCCCTCAGGGTCTGATTTTGAGGGTGGGGCCCCTCAGGGTCTAATTTGGTGGGCGGGGCCCCTCAGGGTCTGATTTTGTGGGTGGGGCCCCTCAGGGTCCGATTTCGTGACCTGGGTCCCTTAGGGTCTGATTTTGTGACTGGGGCCCCTCTGGGTTCGATTTTGTGGCCGGGGTCTCTCAGGGTCCGATTTTGTGGGTGGGGCCCCTCAGGGTCTTATTTTGCAGCTGGGGCCCCTCAGGGTCTGGTTTTGTGGGTGGGGCCCCTCAGGGTCTGATTTTGTGGGTGGGGCCCCTTCAGGGTCCGATTTTGTGACCGGGGCACCTCAGGGTCTGATTTTGTGGTTGGGGCCCCTCAGGGTCCTATTTTGTGACTGGGGCCCCTCTAGGTTCGATTTTGTGGCCGGGGTCTCTCAGGGTCCGATTTTGTGGTTGGGGCCCCTCAGGGTCTGATTTTGTGGCCGGGCCCACTCAGGATCCGATTTTGTGGGTGGGGCCCCTTAGGGTCTGATTTTGTGGGTGGAGCCCCCTGGGTCCATTTTGGTGGGCGGGGCCACTCTGGGTCCGATTTAGTGGGCGGTGCCCCTCATGGTCCGATTTGGTGGGCGGAGCCCCTCATGGTCCGATTTGGTGGGCGGGGCCCCCCTGGGTCCGATTTGGTGGGCAGGGCCCCTCTGGGTCCGATTTGGTGGGCGGGGCCCTTCAGGGTCCGATTTGGTGGGCGGGGCACCTCTGGGTCCGATTTGGTGGGCGGGGCCCTTCAGGGTCCGATTTGGTGGGCGGGGTCAATCTGGGTCCGATTTGGTGGGCGGGGCTCCTTGGGGTCCGATTTGGTGGGCGGGGTCAATCTGGGTACGATTTGGTGGGCGGGGCTCCTCAGGTTCCGATTTGGTGGGCGGGGCTCCTCAGGGTCCGATTTGATGGGCGGGGCCCCTCTGGGTCCGATTTGGTGGGCGGGGCCACTTTGAGTCCGATTTGATGGGCGGGGCCCTTCAGGGTCCGATTTGGTGAGCGGGGTCACTCTGGGTCCGATTTGGTGGGCGGGGCTTCTCAGGGTCTGATTTGCTGGGCGGGGCTCCTCAGGGTCCGATTTGGTGGACGGGGCCCTTCAGGGTCCGATTTGGTGGGCGGGGCCACTCGGAGTCTGATTTGGTGGGCGGGGCCCCTCAGGATCCGATTTGGTGGGCTGTGCTACTCTGGGTCTGATTTTTTGAGCGGGGCCACACTGGGTCCGATTTGGAGGCCAGGGTGGCTCAGCCTCCGATTTGGAGGCCGGGGTGGTTCAGCCTACGATTTGGAGGCCGGGGTGGTTCAGCCTACGATTTGGAGGCCGGGGTGGCTCAGCCTCCGATTTGGAGGCCGGGGTCACTCAGCTTTCGATTTGGCACGCCGGCCCTTTAAGACTCATTTCGGTGCGTCGGCCCTTTAAGAATCACTTTGACACGTCGGCCCTTTAAGAGCCAGGGTGGCTCACTGGGCTTCTAAATCCACTTTGGCGCACATTCTCTCTCAGGGGCATGTGTTATGTGATGAAGCTAGATTTGCATTTGTGCTGTGGGTTTCACTTTAAGAGCTGATATTATGTGGCAGAAGCTCTGTCTTGGAGAGGTCATGTGACGCTCGTAGGCGTTGGCATAGTAACTGGGTCTGCCTGCGCATATCAATGAGCTCAACTGCCATTTCAATCGCCTCAGGGCACGTTTTGCCATTACCCATTGAAAAGCATTGGAGACAGTGCATTCCAATGACGGGAAAAAAAAATTTCAAACGCAAATTGCGCAAAAACTACAAATCCGATCGACACGAAAAATACTTAGCACACCTCTCGTGGACGCTGGCTTCGAAACGACACCTCAATGGCGTCTGTGCGTGTAGCGGTTCGGGCTGTATTAATTGCGCAATTCAACTTAATAATAATAATAAGAAGAAGAAGAAGAATAAGTTAGCAGCGTTCGGATTACAATATAGTGGTTTTTTCAAACCACTATAATAAGAAGAACTAGATGTGTATTTCCTGAAGGAAGTACAGATAGTGGTTTGAAATGGTGCCCGGGCTGCCCCTTTAAGAGAGACTTGCCTGCTGCCCCTGCAAGACTTTCAACTCAGGATCCGTTTTAACTGTGGGTGCCTCTCAGGGGTCACTTTGGCCTCAGGGTCCGATTTTGTGGGTGGGACCCCTCAGGGCCCGATTTTGTGGGTGGGGCCCCTCTGGGTCCGATTTTGTGGCCGGGGCACCTCTGGGTCCGAATTTGTGGGTGGGGCCCCTTAGGGTCCGATTTGGTGGACGGGGCCACTCAGGGTCCGATTTGGTGGGCGGGGCCACTCAGGGTCCGATTTGGTGAGTGGGGCCCCTCAGAGTTCAATTTGGTCAGCGGGGCCCCTCAGGGTCCGATTTTGTGGGTGGGGACCCTCAGGGACCGATTTTGTGGTTGGGGCCTTTCAGAATCCGATTTAGTGGGCGGGGCCCCTCAGGGTCCGATCTGGTGGGCGGGGCCCCTCAGGGTCCGATTTGGTGGGCGGGGCCCATCAGGGTCCAATTTGGTGGGCGGGGCCCATCAGGGTCCAATTTGGTGGGCGGGGCCCCTGAGGGTCCGATTTGGTGGGCGGGGCCCATCAGGGTCCGATTTGGTGGGCGGGGACACTGAGTCTGATTTTGTGGGTTGGGCCCCTCAGGGTCCGATTTTGTGGGTTGGGCCCCTCAGGGTCCGATTTTGTGTCCGGGGCCCCTCAGGGTCCGATTTTGTGGCCGGTGCCTCTCAGGGACCGATTTTGTGGTTGAGGCCCCTCAGGGTCCGATTTTGTGTCCGGAGCCTCTCAGGGTCCGATTTTGTGGGTGGGGCCCCTCAGGATCCGATTTTGTGGGTGGGGCCCCTCAGTGTCCGATTTTGTGTTTGGGGCCCCTCAGGGTCCGATATTGTGGTTGGGGCCCCTCAGGATCCGATTTTGTGGTTGGGGCCCCTCAGGGTTCAATTTTGTAGGCAGGGCCCCTCAGGGTCCGATTTTGTGGCCGGGGCCCCTCAGGGTCCGATTTTGTGGCCGGGGCCCGTGAGGGTCCGATTTTGTGGCCAGGGCCCGTGAGGGTCCGATTTTGTGGTTGGGGCCCCTCAGGGTCCGATTTTGTGGTGGGGCCCCTCAGGGTCCGATTTTGTGGGTGGGGCCCCTCAGAGTCCGATTTTGTGGCTGGGGCCCCTCAGGGTCTGGTTTTGTGGCTGGGGCCCCTCAGGGTCTGATTTTGAGGGTGGGGCCCCTCAGGGTCTGATTTTGTGGGTGGGGCCCCTCAGGGTCCGATTTCGTGACCTGGGTCCCTTAGGGTCTGATTTTGTGACTGGGGCCCCTCTGGGTTCGATTTTGTGGCCGGGGTCTCTCAGGGTCCGATTTTGTGGGTGGGGCCCCTCAGGGTCTTGTTTTGCAGCTGGGGCCCCTCAGGGTCTGGTTTTGTGGGTGGGGCCCCTCAGGGTCTGGTTTTGTGGGTGGGGCCCCTTCAGGGTCCGATTTTGTGACCGGGGCACCTCAGGGTCTGATTTTGTGGTTGGGGCCCCTCAGGGTCCTATTTTGTGACTGGGGCCCCTCTAGGTTCGATTTTGTGGCCGGGGTCTCTCAGGGTCCGATTTTGTGGTTGGGGCCCCTCAGGGTCTGATTTTGTGGCCGGGCCCACTCAGGATCCGATTTTGTGGGTGGGGCCCCTTAGGGTCTGATTTTGTGGGTGGAGCCCCCTGGGTCCATTTTGGTGGGCGGGGCCACTCTGGGTCCGATTTAGTGGGCGGTGCCCCTCATGGTCCGATTTGGTGGGCGGGGCCCTTCAGGGTCCGATTTGGTGAGCGGGGTCACTCTGGGTCCGATTTGGTGGGCGGGGCTTCTCAGGGTCTGATTTGCTGGGCGGGGCTCCTCAGGGTCCGATTTGGTGGACGGGGCCCTTCAGGGTCCGATTTGGTGGGCGGGGCCACTCGGAGTCTGATTTGGTGGGCGGTGCCCCTCAGGATCCGATTTGGTGGGCTGTGCTACTCTGGGTCTGATTTTTTGAGCGGGGCCACACTGGGTCCGATTTGGAGGCCAGGGTGGCTCAGCCTCCGATTTGGAGGCCGGGGTGGTTCAGCCTACGATTTGGAGGCCGGGGTGGTTCAGCCTACGATTTGGAGGCCGGGGTGGCTCAGCCTCCGATTTGGGTCACTCAGCTTTCGATTTGGCACGCCGGCCCTTTAAGACTCATTTCGGTGCGTCTACCCTTTAAGAATCACTTTGACACGTCGGCCCTTTAAGAGCCAGGGTGGCTCACTGGGCTTCTAAATCCACTTTGGCGCACATTCTCTCTCAGGGGCATGTGTTATGTGATGAAGCTAGATTTGCATTTGTGCTGTGGGTTTCACTTTAAGAGCTGATATTATGTGGCAGAAGCTCTGTCTTGGAGAGGTCATGTGACGCTCGTAGGCGTTGGCATAGTAACTGGGTCTGCCTGCGCATATCAATGAGCTCAACTGCCATTTCAATCGCCTCAGGGCACGTTTTGCCATTACCCATTGAAAAGCATTGGAGACAGTGCATTCCAATGACGGGAAAAAAAAATTTCAAACGCAAATTGCGCAAAAACTACAAATCCGATCGACACGAAAAATACTTAGCACACCTCTCGTGGACGCTGGCTTCGAAACGACACCTCAACGGCGTCTGTGCGTGTAGCGGTTCGGGCTGTATTAATTGCGCAATTCAACTTAATAATAATAATAATAAGAAGAAGAAGAATAAGTTAGCAGCGTTCGGATTACAATATAGTGGTTTTTTCAAACCACTATAATAAGAAGAACTAGATGTGTATTTCCTGAAGGAAGTACAGATAGTGGTTTGAAATGGTGCCCGGGCTGCCCCTTTAAGAGAGACTTGCCTGCTGCCCCTGCAAGACTTTCAACTCAGGATCCGTTTTAACTGTGGGTGCCTCTCAGGGGTCACTTTGGCCTCAGGGTCCGATTTTGTGGGTGGGACCCCTCAGGGCCCGATTTTGTGGGTGGGGCCCCTCTGGGTCCGATTTTGTGGCCAGGGCACCTCTGGGTCCGAATTTGTGGGTGGGGCCCCTTAGGGTCCGATTTGGTGGACGGGGCCACTCAGGGTCCGATTTGGTGGGCGGGGCCACTCAGGGTCCGATTTGGTGAGTGGGGCCCCTCAGAGTTCAATTTGGTCAGCGGGGCCCCTCAGGGTCCGATTTTGTGGGTGGGGACCCTCAGGGACCGATTTTGTGGTTGGGGCCTTTCAGAATCCGATTTAGTGGGCAGGGCCCCTCAGGGTCCGATCTGGTGGGCGGGGCCCCTCAGGGTCCGATTTGGTGGGCGGGGCCCCTCAGGGTCCGATTTGGTGGGCGGGGCCCATCAGGGTCCGATTTGGTGGGCGGGGCCCATCAGGGTCCAATTTGGTGGGCGGGGCTCCTGAGGGTCCGATTTGGTGGGCGGGGCCCATCAGGGTCCGATTTGGTGGGCGGGGACACTGAGTCTGATTTTGTGTGTTGGGCCCCTCAGGGTCCGATTTTGTGGGTTGGGCCCCTCAGGGTCCGATTTTGTGTCCGGGGCCCCTCAGGGTCCGATTTTGTGGCCGGTGCCTCTCAGGGACCGATTTTGTGGTTGGGGCCCCTCAGGGTCCGATTTTGTGTCCGGAGCCTCTCAGGGTCCAATTTTGTGGGTGGGGCCCCTCAGGATCCGATTTTGTGGGTGGGGCCCCTCAGTGTCCGATTTTGTGTTTGGGGCCCCTCAGGGTCCGATATTGTGGTTGGGGCCCCTCAGGATTCGATTTTGTGGTTGGGGCCCCTCAGGGTTCAATTTTGTAGGCGGGGCCCCTCAGGGTCCGATTTTGTGGCCGGGGCCCCTCAGGGTCCGGTTTTGTGGCCGGGGCCCGTGAGGGTCCGATTTTGTGGCCGGGGCCCGTGAGGGTCCGATTTTGTGGTTGGGGCCCCTCAGGGTCCGATTTTGTGGTGGGGCCCCTCAGGGTCCGATTTTGTAAGTGGGGCCCCTCTGGGGCCCCTCAGGGTCCGATGTTGTGGCCGGGGCCCCTCAGGGTCTGATTTTGTGGCCGGATCCCCTCAGGGTCCGATTTTGTGGATGGGGCCCCTCCGGGTCCGATTTTGTGGGTGGGGCCCCTCAGGGTCCGATTTTGTGGATGGGGCCCCTCAGGGTACAATTTGGTGGGTGGGGCCACTCTGGGTCTGATTTGGTGGGCAGGGCCACTCTCGGTCCGGTTTGGTGGGCAGGGCCACTCTGGGTCCAATTTGGATACCAGGGTGGCTCAGCCTCCTTTTTGTAGGCCAGGGTCTATCAGCCTCCGATTTGGAGCCTTGGGTCACTCGGCTTTCGATTTGGCGCGCCGGCCCTTTAAGACTCATTTTGGTGCGCCGGCTCTTTAAGAATCACTTTGGCGCGTCGGCCCTTTAAGAGCCAGGGTGGCTCACTGGGCTTCCAAATCCACTTTGGCGCACATTCTCTCTCAGGGGCATACGTCATGTGATGAAGCTAGATTTGCATTTGTGCTGTGGGTTTTGCTTTAAGAGCTGATATTATGTGGCAGAAGCTCTGTCTTGGAGAGGTCATGTGACGTTTGTAGGCGTTGGCATAGTAACTGGGTCTGCCTGCGCATATCAATGAGCTCAACTGCCATTTCAATCGCCTCAGGGCACATTTTGCCATTTCCCATTGAAATGCATTGGAGACAGTTCATTCCAATGACGGGAAAAAAAATTTTCTAACGCAAATTGCGCAAAAACTACAAATCCGATCTACACGAAAAATACTTAGCACACCTCTCATGGACGCTGGCTTCGAAACGACACCTCAACGGAGTCTGTGCGTGTAGCGGTTCGGGCCGCATTAATTGCGGAAATCAACTTAATAAGAAGAAGAAGAAGAAGAAGTTAGCAGCGTTCGGATTACAATATAGTGGTTTTTTCAAACCACTATAATAAGTTAGCAGCGTTCGGATTACAATATAGTGGTTTTTTCAAACCACTATAAATATAGATAGAAATAAAAAATACCTTTATAGACATATACTGCTTTTCAAATACCCATGGAAATGTCCCTAGGTGAGAGCCAATGTATAGCATATAAAGTGAAAATCACATTGGTACGTTATGCATTACCTGAGGATTGCAAGTGCAGGCAAGCCAATGTGCGTTTCGGAAGCACCTTCTTCAGGGTGAGCACTATTAGCATGAACGCTCGATTTAAAGAGCGCCCAGACGGGAAAAAACCGCTAGATACATGACCGGAAGTCGTCATCCGTTGTCATGACAGAACCCATGCTGTAAGTCAGCGCAACTGCGCAGAGAGTGCAGGCGGGTAGGGAGAATCATTGCCTGTGAGATGACCAGGCAATCCCAGCACAGCGAGCGGGGAGGTGTGACGTCAAGACCACGTGGGGCCCCACGTGACTAAACGCCCATAGCTTCCCAGCGCTGGTAAGGGATGCCTGGAACACCGCACAGGCGCAGAGAGTAAATGAAGGACAGCCCGGCATTTTGTTAATGGGCAACCAAGAAAGCACATAAAAAGGCTATGATAGCGGCACAAAATGTACTCCACATCAGAGTATCTATAGATTAGGACGGAGGACATATAAGTTTGTTTTGAAAAGTATGACAATAAAGAATAAAAAGCAAAAAATAAAAGATAGGAAAATAATAAAAAAATAATAATAAAAAATAATAATGGGATAATCTTTCTGAAATATGCAATCACAGATGACCATGAATATTTGTCAGGGCAGATAATAAAAGGAAGGAATAAGCAAAAAAAATACCAATAAAATAAAATAAAGGAGAAAAACTAAAAAATAAAAAATAATAATAATATCAAAATAAAAATAAAAACAAATGAAACAAATAATAGTAGTCTTATTATACTCACAGGATAAGTGCACCAACCAGAATCATAGGAAATATGGATAAGTTGACACAGCATCAACAATTAACAAGGTTAAATTAGAAATCACAATGACTAAATTGTAAAAATCTGATACAGAGACAACCAAATATTCACGATGAACAGGAACAATATCCCGAATAGCAAAAAAAGTGCACCTGAAAACCTACATAAAAAAATGGTCATCTATGGTCTATGTAGAACATATCCTGGTAGCAATATGAACACAGTCCTGTGCAGAAATAATGAAGAACAAGCTGTGTGACCTCCGTTTCATCTGTATAGCTGCATGTCCATCCAATAAGTCATACTGTAGAAATGGCTCAACTTCTTCTATGGTCCAGTAGGTCAATCAGTAGGCACAAGAAAGTTAAAGGATATCTAAAAGAATATATACAATAAAAGTAATTTTAAAAACAAACAATGACAACAGCCTGCATGCAGAGCTCCAAGTAACAATGAATAGAGGTAAGGGGCAAATGAGAGATTCTCATTTAAGGATTGAGGATGCATAGTTCTCAACGTCCAAATCCATCTGGAATCAAGACGTGCCAATGTGGTAGATAATTTGCCTCCCCGTATATTAATGTCAATAGTATCGATCCCTTTAAATCATATCAAACTACTGTCACTGTTGTGACAGAGCTTGAAATAACATGGAATGGTCTTCAGTGTGGATGCATCCTCATGACCAACCGACGCCTCAATGCCCAAAACATGTTCGCGCACACGCACCTTCAACTGACGTGATGTCAGGCCTATATAAATGAGGTTACACCGGCATGTGGCATAGTAGATGACATAGCGTGTATCACAAGAGATAGACTTCTTGATTTTATATATCTTGCCACTAGAGTCAGAGAAGGTGGTTGCGCGATCTGTTATGAATGAGTCACCGAAGGATGAAAAACAAAAATACAAACTAAGTCCAGAAAACCGGAGAGGTTGGTAGATATCGGATTGCAGACCCCTGATCCTATTCACACAACTAACAGTAGCCGTGGGGGTTCCTACGGTGCCCTAGACCCCTTGTTCACAGCCAGAGAACTAAATAAACCTAAAGAAAGAAAGGGGAAATCTAAACTGCCCCAGAGCAGATCCCAAAGCAATAGACAGCCCCCAACATGTATTGTCGGTGAAAAGCAGATGAAAACACAAACAAAGACAGAAAGACACGTTGAGCAAACGATGGGGCCCAACTAACTAAATAGGAAAGGACAGAAAAGATGCTGGCTGCAATCGGCAAAAATACTGCCAAAATAATGTCCAACACGTCTGATAGAAAAAAGGCCCTGAAGTCACTAGACTTCAAAAACACTATATCAGCACTCAGGTATATTCTGAAGACTGAGCAAAAGATCAACTTGACCAAAGACAAAAATGGAGCTCAGCCTGTACCAACAAGGGCAGGCAGAACACAAACACTAAGTAAACAGGCAATATCTCATGGAAAAATAAGAGAGCAAATTCTTAGCTTTCAGAAGACAGGTACTAAACTGGTTTGCAAGAGCTCAGAGCAGAAAGGATCACCAGCACCCCTGTAGGGCGTCGGCTGCCTTATATCCACTCAGTGATTCTGGGTGTCCAATCAGGCTCCACCTGTTCAGATGACAGGTTCTTCCCAACCCAATCAATTTCACTACCTCTCTTCACCAGCAGAGGGAGTTCATCAGACATCAACAGTGAAGGGGAAAATGAACTCACAACAGCGATCCATGTTAGGGCAAGCGACGCAGCGGCCACAAGGATGAAATCCACACCGAGGGGTCGCATCATTAAGAAAAGTGGTCTTGGGTTCACCAACATAGAGACTACATGTCAGATGATCTTTTAAATTTCTGGCAAGTCTAAATGACATAGAAGGTCCTTCAGGCAATATTTTGGACAATATGGGGTCAACCCGCAAAATAGACCAAGATTTCTGGAGGGTCTCTCGAATTTTGGTTGCTTGGGAGTTGTAATTAGTCACGTATAGTGTTGAGCATTCCGATACCGCAAGTATCGGGTATCGGCCGATATTAGCGGTATCGGAATTCCGATACTTAGTTCCGATACTTTTGTCATATCGGATTCCGGAATCGGAATCGGAATAGGAAGTTCCCATCATGCTATGAGCCTGCTTGCTTTGATTAAGCCAATGGGAATCCTCCGAAGTGTGGGCACATCCTGTTAGGCATGTAGGCATGTTAACTATTGGCATGGCTGTGATTGGCTGCCGAAATGATGTCATGATGCACTATAAAAGCCACCGCAGCCGCCATTTCTGGTCACTCTGCTGTGAATTCAGTTAGGGACAGGCTGCTGTAGAAGACTGTGAGGGACAGTTAGAAATAGCGATTCCACCAAACATCTAGTGCTTTACCCAGGCTACATAAACCACCACTGTAGCCTTCTTTGCCCTAGCAGCAGTGTTCACAGCTGTCTGCAAGGGCTGTGTGAGTGCAGCTCACGCTGTGGAGTGGGTCCTGCAGCCACGTCAGGCTGTAGGCCACCCAGTGTGATCACTGCTGCCTCATACATCTTTTATTTTTTGAGCTGCATTTTTTACATAATTTCAATCTAGTGTGCTTCCATCCGTATCCATATACGTTGGTTGCAAACACTAGTAGTAGACAGCGGAGCCTTTCTGCAGCCTTTCAGTGCTAGTGTCCACTTTGCTGCACTGTTCACGGCTGTCTGAGAGGTCTCTGACTGTGTGTGAGTGCAGCTCACGCTGAGTAGTGTGTCCTGCAGCTACGTCTGGCTGTAGGACGCTCAGCGTGCGTCAGTGCCTCACACATATTTGTCTTTGAGTGCAGCTCATTTTTTCTTCTATTAGTGTGCATCCCTCCATCTCCATCTACGGTGGTTGCAAACACTATATAGGAGTACACAGCGGAGCCTTTCTGCAGCCTGTCAGTGCCAGTGCCCACTTAGCTGCACTGTTGACGGCTGTCTGAGAGGCCTCTGACTGTGTGTGAGTGCAGCTCACGCTGAGTAGAGTGTCCTGCAGCTACGTCTGGTTGTAGGACGCTCAACGTGCGTCACTGCCTCACACATATTTGTCTTTGAGTGCAGCTCATTTTTTCTTCTCCTATTAGTGTGCATCCATCCGTATCCATCAACATTGGTTGGTTGCAAACACTATATAGGAGTAGATAGAGGAGCCTTTTTTTCTGGCTTGTGCCCTGCCAGCGCAGCCAGATTAGTATTACCCAATTTTTTTGGAGCCTCATCTTTTGCATTGTAGGTTACCTGCCTGCATTGTAATAGCTCCAAAAAGTTGGTGATACTATCAGTTTCAATTCTTTGTTCACATACTTTGAGTTTGTTTCCAACAAAGAAACCACAAAAAAAGTTCACCAAACACTACATTTGGAACTTGTGTAGGCCACATCAGCTCCTATTAAAGTCTAGTCCACACACACACACTTCATAAAATTAGTGTTTCTTGTACCTGTAACCAGCTGTTCAGGAATAAGCACACTAAGGCCCCCCTTTGTACTTTTTTGCCTATCTTAAGCAGTCTTGCAAGATGAAGAAGGCAGGGAGTAAGGCGCGTGGGCGTGGGCGTGGGCGTGGAGTTTCAGCAGGGAGAGGACGTGGGGATTCTGCAGGGAGAGGACGTGGGGATTCTACAGGTAGAGGACGTGGGGATTCTGGGCCTGCTGCGGGCACCAGTGGATCAGCATCCCCCAGTTTTAGCAGGCAACAGTCCTTTATGTGCAGCTTTGTAGGACCTCAACGTACCCCACTGCTGCGGGAGGAACAAATTGAAGCCGTTGTCGGATGGATGGCAGCTAACGCATCGACTTCAATTACTTCCGCATCCTCTCAGGGTCAGAGCACCGAAGAGCAACCATCTGTCTCTTCACCACCTGCCAAAGTGCCCAGGCAGTCAGAGAGACATGGACAGGAGCCATCACAGTCTCTACTTCTGTTCTCGGAATCTGTTGGCTTGGAAAGAGGGGGCCAGCCAAGCAGCATTCCTGAATGTGAAGAAGAGGGAGTATGCAGTGATGCGCAACTTCTTTGTCCCTCTGAATCTGAAGAGGCGAGTGGGCCAGTGCCTATGGTCAGCACACCTCAGTACGCATCAGATGATGACGAGACTCAGTTGCCACTTTCTGGTGCGTACGGTGCTGGCGAGACAACCCCGGAGAAGCAGCTGTTTGAAGAGGGGAGGGAAGATGATGAGGTCCTTGACCCATCATGGCGTGAGCAACAGGAAGGTGGTGGGAGCAGCTCGGAGGAAGAGATTCCCCTACCGGCCAAAACAGGAGGCAGAGGGAGGGGGAAGACTTGGTTGCCTGTACCCTCCACTTCGGCACCCGTTAGGAGCATTCCTCCTTCCAAAGGCAAACCGGGCGCTCACAAGAGTTGCAGTGCGTGGTCCTTTTTTGACACAGTTGCAGATGACATTTGCTTTGTCAAATGCAAGCTGTGTCATCAGAGAGTCAAAAGAGGGAGAAATGTCAGCAACCTCAATACCACAAATATGTGGAAACATGTGCGCACCAAGCACGAGTTGGAGTTGCAGAGACACCCTGAAGACGTAGGCCAACGTACAGCACCACCTACCACCTCTTCAGTTCATGTTGGGCCCTCTTCCTCCAGCTCACACACTGCTGGTTCGGCTTCCTCACAGGATCGCCAAGGAAGAACCTCTGCCACTGTTGTCCGGAGACCCTGTCAGATTACACCCATAGCAGCACGTTCCCATCCATCACAGCCATCGGTAGCACAGGCATGGGATAAAAGGCGCCCTTACTCGGCAAACCATCCCCAAGCACAGTCTCTGAATGCTGGCATTGCCAAACTTCTGGCAGTTGAAATGCTGTCATTCAGGCTGGTGGACACTGACACCTTCCGGGACTTAATGGCATTGGCAGTCCCCCAATACAACGTGAAAAAATCACTAATTCATGGAGATTAGAAAAAACTTAGTGTACATGAAAATCCCCTTAAAAAACAATTTTATTAATGATCATAAAACACACCTTCCCAGTGACGTTGAAAAAATGTCAGAAATTAGACCTAGTCTAAGGTGCTGCATAGCCCTTCAACACAGCCAGTTGTAGTTCGGAAGTGCCGTCCACACGGAAAGAGATACTTGCTCGCGTGTCTCAGTGCGGTTCAGTAACGTCAGCTGATCCCCTGCTGTGTGGATGGCAGTCTCTCCTGCTGTAACCTCATTCAAAATACAGTAGGCCTCTGCCTACACCCTCCTATTTCCTGGGCTTCAACACAGCCAGTTGTAGTTCAGAAGTGCCGTCCACACGGAAAGAGATACTTGCTCCCGTGTCTCAGTGGGGTTCAGTAATGTCAGCTGATCCCCTGCTGTGTGGATGGCAGTCTCTCCTGCTGTCACCTCATTCAAAATACAGTAGGCCTCTGCCTACACCCTCCTATTTCCTGGGCTTCAACACAGCCAGTTGTAGTTCGGAAGTGCCGTCCACACGGAAAGAGATACTTGCTCCCGTGTCTCAGTGGGGTTCAGTAACGTCAGCTGATCCCCTGCTGTGTGGATGGCAGTCTCTCCTGCTGTAACCTCATTCAAAATACAGTAGGCCTCTGCCTACACCCTCCTATTTCCTGGGCTTCAACACAGCCAGTTGTAGTTCGGAAGTGCCGTCCACACGGAAAGAGATACTTGCTCCCGTGTCTCAGTGGGGTTCAGTAACGTCAGCTGATCCCCTGCTGTGTGGATGGCAGTCTCTCCTGCTGTCACCTCATTCAAAATACAGTAGGCCTATGCCTACACCCTCCTATTTCCTGGGCTTCAACACAGCCAGTTGTAGTTCGGAAGTGCCGTCCACACGGAAAGAGATACTTGCTCCCGTGTCTCAGTGGGGTTCAGTAATGTCAGCTGATCCCCTGCTGTGTGGATGGCAGTCTCTCCTGCTGTCACCTCATTCAAAATACAGTAGGCCTCTGCCTACACCCTCCTATTTCCTGGGCTTCAACACAGCCAGTTGTAGTTCGGAAGTGCCGTCCACACGGAAAGAGATACTTGCTCCCGTGTCTCAGTGGGGTTCAGTAATGTCAGCTGATCCCCTGCTGTGTGGATGGCAAAGTCTCCTGCTGCCTACACAGTCGTACCACTACTGATTTTTAACCGTGCTCCAATTAGGCCTGTGGCTCCACTGTCTCTCGTATTTCCCCTGTCCTCCAACCCTGCCAGTTACAGCTCCGAAGTGGCGTCTGCACAATCCACACTTGTTCCTGTGTTACAGGTGTTCAGTCCGGTCAGTTAATCCCCTGATGTGTGTCCGGCAATGTCGCCTGCTCTGTACACATTCCCATAACTAGTTATGGGAACCCGGTTATGGGAACCTGCTCTGTCCACATTCCCATAACTAGTTATGGGAATGTGGACAGAGCAGGCGACATTGCCGGACACACATCAGGGGATTAACTGACCGGACTGAACACCTGTAACACTGGAACAAGTGTGGATTGTGCAGACGCCACTTCGGAGCTGTAACTGGCGGGGTTGGAGGACAGGGGAAATACGAAAATCAGTGAAGCCACAGGCCTAAGTGGAGCTTGGTTCAAATTAGTAGTCTACAACCGATCTTAAAATTTCTTCAATGCAGCCTCAGCCTGCTCCGTGCTTGTCCTTGGGCTTCAACACAGCCAGTTGTTGCTCGGAAGTGCCGTCTTCACAGAGTAAAACACTAGCTCCTGTGTTTGTGGGGTTCAGTAACGTCAGCTGTTCCCCTGCTGTTTTGATGGCAATCTGTCCTGCTGCCTCCCAATTGACAGCACATCAGGCCTCAGCCTGCTAAGTGCTTGTCCTGGGCTCCAACATCGCCAGTTGCTGCTCATAACTGACTTTGGCACGGGTACTCCCTCCTGCCCAGCCTGGTTCCAGCCCTGCCTGCTGTTTCCGGGAAGTGTCAATGTCAGTTTGCCACCCCAAGTTGCCATGTCGTGTTGCGGTTGGGTTAGCCGAGGCTAGGGTGCCAGCAGTTTAGGTGCTTCCTATGTGGACTGCGGGTTCTGGTAAGAAAGGCTTGTTCCATAGTGCCAGTAGGACAAGCACCCCCTGTAGGACTGTGTGATTCGGTAACTGCGGCCAGCTTGCAGCATGCCAACTTTGCTTTTCAGGGGTAACTTCTGATACCCCTCCGGGTTCCAGCACCGTCAGCTGGTTCTCGTCAGAGCCTTTGGCCTAGGTGCCTCCATCTCGGTATCCGAGTTCCGGCAACGTCTGCTGGTCCTTGGTAGTGCTTTGTAGCACAGGTACCTCCTGCTTAGTAACCGGGTTCCAGCACCGTCAGCTGGTCCACGGTTGTGCCATTGGCTCTTATTCCTTCTGCTGCCCCTCCGGGTGCCAGCACTGTCAGCTGGTCCTCGCTATTTCCATTTGCTCTTGCAGCTTATGCTACCCCTCCGGGTTCCAGCACCGTCAGCTGGTTCTCGTCAGAGCCTTTGGCCTAGGTGCCTCCATCTCGGTATCCGAGTTCCGGCAACGTCTGCTGGTCCTTGGTAGTGCTTTGTAGCACAGGTACCTCCTGCTTAGTAACCGGGTTCCAGCACCGTCAGCTGGTCCTCGGTTGTGCCATTGGCTCTTATTCCTTCTGCTGCCCCTCCGGGTGCCAGCACTGTCAGCTGGTCCTCGCTATTTCCATTTGCTCTTGCAGCTTATGCTACCCCTCCGGGTTCCAGCACCGTCAGCTGGTTCTCGTCAGAGCCTTTGGCCTAGGTGCCTCCATCTCGGTATCCGAGTTCCGGCAACGTCTGCTGGTCCTTGGTAGTGCTTTGTAGCACAGGTACCTCCTGCTTAGTAACCGGGTTCCAGCACCGTCAGCTGGTCCTCGGTAGTGCCATTGGCTCTTGTTCCTTCTGCTGCCCCTCCGGGTGCCAGTACCGTCAGCTGGTTCAAGAGGACAAAGAACAGGAAGACAACCACCAAGATGCAGAACAACAAGAGAGAGAAGACAAAGAAGCATAAAAAAAACAAAGCAGAAGAACATTAAGCATAAGACGAATACTCTGAGCAAATTATATTATCTTATTTATAAGCAGAAGAAGACTAAGCAGTGTATGGGGGTGAGTCCGTTCCTCCTCGTGGTGCCCCTGGAAAAGGCCTGCTGCTGCAGCCCAAACTGAACGCGGACAAATCCTGTTGTAAATCTTTTGTGACAGGCAGAACGGAAGGTGTAAACTTCTAACTTTTCTAGATAACAACTACAGGAATGCCTGACACAAACAAGAATATGATGAAGAAGAATAGGAAGAAGATGAAGAAGTTGAATATGTAGAATAATAATTGTTGAATAAGAAGAATATGAAGAATGTAAGAAAAGGAAGAAGAAGAAGAAGAATGTAAAAAAAGGAAGTAGAAGAATTTAAAAAAGGAAGAAGAAGAAGAATGTAAAAAAAGGAATAAGAAGAAGAATGTAAAAAAAGGAAGAAGAAGAAGAATGTAAAAAAAGGAAGTAGAAGAATGTAAAAAAAGGAAGAAGAAGAAGAAGAATGTAAAAAAAGGAATAAGAAGAAGAAGAAGAAGAAGGTAAAAAAAGGAAGAAGAATAAGAAAGAAGAAGAAAGAAGAAAGAAGAAGAAGACATACATGTCTGGCAAAATATAAATGAGGCTAACATAGTCAATATCTTTGTAACTCCTAACATCTTTAAAAAAAAAGTTTAATTCCTGCTATTCCATTTGATTGGGCTAAACCTCTATGGCTTTAATGTCTCCTCCACCTCCCACAATACATTCTACATTATTCTTAGTTGTTTTTCTTCATGTAGAATTAACCTAAAAGGAAAGAAAGGGTTTTTTTTAATTCCGATATTTTGGCCCCATTGACTTGCATTGGTTCCCGGTATCGGAATCGGCGATACCGATACTTTTTTTAAGATCGGCCGATCCATTCCGATCTGATATTTTCAAGTATCGGCTGGTATCGCTCAACTCTAGTCACGTATCTAATCTGTCGATCCTTAGACGGGGATGCTCTCCGCATATTATCATAAAGAAGAGATGAACGGGAGCTAAATCTTGCCCTATTGTACGCCTTTTTCACCGAACAGCGACTATAACCCCGATTCAAAAAAAAATGTTTTAAGTCCTCTGCCTGTTTTTCAAAATCTGCTTCTGGGGAACACATCCGCCGCAAATGGAGAAACTGTCCCACAGGGACCGCCCTAATGACATGTGTGGGATGGCAGAAAGTAGCATGCAGCAGTGAGTTAGTGGCGATGGGTTTACAGAAAATATCCGTTTGTACCATACCAGTGACATCTTTCTTGACTATTGTGTCAAGAAATTCCACTTTCTCGCTGCTGCATACATATGTCAACCAAATGTTCTGATCTCTGTTGTTCAGACTAACCAAAAAAGAAGATAAATCACTAAGGGAACCCTGCCAGATCAAGAGGATATCGTCAATGTACCGGGTCCAAAGCAGGACCCGGTCCATTGACGCCTGTCGATCCAACAGGAAGAGGTCCCTCTCCCACAGCCCCGGGAACAGATTTGCATAAGAGGGCTCAAAGGCCGCTCCCATTGCTGTCCCCTGGAGCTGCAGGTAGAAGGACCCCTTAAACGTAAAAAAATTGTGGGTTAAGGCAAACTCAAGTAAATCAAGAATAAGCTCCCCAAAATGCAGCGAGGTTCCAGATTGTTCAAGAAAAAAGCGTACTGCCCTAAGGCCATCCTGGTGCCTTATATACTAGTATATAATGATTCTACATCAGCTGTTGCTAAGATGGTATCCTCATCCAAATTAAGGCAGTCCACTTTTTTGAGGAGCTCTCCGGTATCTTTAAGGAAGGAAGGTAAGTTCTCCACTAACGGTTGGAGATGAAAGTCAATCCAGCGATTAACCTTTTCCAGGAAGTTCCCATTCCCCGAGATGATAGGTCGCCCAAGTGGCACACTGATATTTTTATGGATTTTCGGAAGGCGATAAAAGGTCGAGACAGCAGGCTCGTGAACTGTTAAGGCATCAGCCAACTCTCTCCTCCACCGATAGTTTAAGGATGTTGTTCAATTACAAACTGAAAGCTGACAAGGGGTTATATGTAAGTCTCCTATAACAAGCAGCATTAATAAGCTGGTGAAAGGCTTCCTTTTCGTACAATGGCCTTAGGCCATATGACTACATTGCCCCCCTTGTCCGCTGGTTTCAGTACGACATCCTGGAGGTTTTTGAGCTGATGCAGCCTCGACCTTTCATCTCCATCCAAATTATCTCTGCTGAATCGCTGTGGAATTTTCAGCAGATCCTGGGTAACCACCCGGACGAACATGTCAATACTCGCACAGGTGGATAGGGGGGGAAACTTCCTGGAGCGTGGTCTAATCTAAGGGGGTATCTTACCTCCCTCCCTGGTGTTTTCACCGGAAAGCTCCTCAAGGATCCTCACTGCATTCTGTTCCTCCTCTGTGGGAAGAAGTGATTTATCTTCTTTTTTGGTTGGTCTGAACAACAACGATCAGAACATTCGGTTGACATATGTATGCAGCAGTGAGAAAGTGGAATTTCTTGACACTATAGTCAAGAAAGATGTCACTGGTATGGTACAAACGGATATTTTCCGTAAACCTACCGCCACTAACTCACTGCTGCATGCTACTTCCTGCCATCCCACACATGTCATTAGGGCGGTCCCTGTGGGACAGTTTTTCCATTTGCGGCGGATCTGTTCCACAGAAGCAGATTTTGAAAAACAGGCAATGGACTTAAAAAAATCGCTTTTTGAATCGGGGTTATAGTCGCCGTTCGGTGAAAAAGGCGTACAGTAGAGCAAGAGTTAGCTCCCGTTCATCTCTTCTTTATGATAATATGTGGAGAGCATCCCCGTCTAAGGATCAACAGATTAGATACATGACTAATTACAACTCCCAAGCAACCAAAATTCGAGCGACCCTCCAGAAATCTTGGTCTATTTTGCGGGTTGACCCCATATTGTCCAAAATATTTCCTGAAAGACCTTCTATGCCATTTAGACTTGCCAGGAATTTAAAAGATCATCTGACACATAGTCTCTATGTTGGCGAACCCAGGACCACTTTTCTTAATGATGCGACACCTCGGTGTGGATGTTATCCTTGTGGCCGCTGCGTCGCTTGCCCTAACATGGATCGCGCAACCACCTTTTCTGACTCTAGTGGCAAGATATATAAAATCAAGAAGTCTATCTCTTGTGATACACGCTATGTCATCTACTATGCCACATGCCCGTGTAACCTCATTTATATAGGCCTGACATCACGTCAGTTGAAGGTGCGTGTGCGCGAACATGTTTTGGGCATTGAGGCGTCGGTTGGTCATGAGGATGCATCCACACTGAAGACCATTCCATGTCATTTCAAGCTCTGTCACAATAGTGACAGTAGTTTGATACGATTTAAAGGGATCGATACTATTGACATTAATATACGGGGAGGCAAATTATCTACCACTTTGGCACGTCTTGAATCCAGATGGATTTGGACGTTGAGAACTGTGCATCCTCATGGGTTAAATGAGAATCTCTCATTTGCCCCTTACCTCTAATCATTGCAACTTGGAGCTCTGCATGCAGGCTGTTGTCATTGTTTGTTTTTAAAATTACTTTTATTATATATATTCTTTTAGATATCCTTTAACTTTCTTGGGCCTACTGATTGACCTACTGGACCATAGAAGAAGTGGAGCCATTTCTACAGTATGACTTATTGGATGGACATGCGGCTATACAAATGAAACGGAGGTCACACAGCTTGTTCTTCATTATTTCTGCATAGGACTGTGTTCATATTGCTACCAGGATATGTTCTACATACTGTAGACCATAGATGACCATTTTTTTATATAGGTTTTCAGGTGCACGTTTTTTGCTATTCGGGATATTGTTCCTGTTCATCGTGAATATTTGGTTGTCTCTGTATCAGATTTTTACAATGTAGTCATTGAGGAGATTTATAATTTAACCTTGATAATTATTTATGCTGTGTCAACTTATCCATATTTCCTATGATTCTGGTTGATGCACTTATCCTGTCAGTATAATAAGACTACTATTATTTGTTTCATTTGTTTTATTTTTATTTTGCTATTATTATATTATTTTTTATTTTTTAGTTTTTCTCCTTTATTTTATTTTATTGGTATTTTTTGCTTATTCCTTCCTTTTATTATCTTCTGCCCTGACAAATAATCATGGTCATCTGTGATTGCATATTTCAGAAAGATTATCCCATTATTATTTTTTATTATTTTTTTTTATTATTTTCCTATCTTTTATTTTTTATTTTTTGCTTTTTATTCTTTATTGTCATATAGATACTCTGATGTGAAGTACATTTTGTGCCGCTATCATAGCCTTTTTATGTGCATTCTTGGTTGCCCATTAACAAAATGCCGGGCTGTCCTTCATTTACTCTCTGCGCCTGTGCAGTGTTCCAGGCATCCCTTACCAGCGCTGAGAAGCTATGGGCGTTTAGTCACGTGGGGCCCCACGTGGTCTTCACGTCACACCTCCCCGCTCGCTGTGCTGGGATTGCCTGGTATCTCACAGGCAATGATTCTCCCTACCCGCCTGCACTCTGCGCAGTTGCGGGGACTTACAGCGTGGGTACTGTCATGACAATGGATGACGACTTCCGGTCATGTATCTAGCGGTCTTTTCCGGTCTGGACCCTTTTTAAATCGAGCATTCATGGTAATAGTGTGCACCCTGAAGAAGGTGCTTCCGAATCGCATGTTGGGGCGGGCACGGGGACCTTGGCATGCCTGCACTTGCAAATCCACAGGTAATGCACAACGTACCGATGTGATTTTCACTTTATATGCTATACATTGGCTCTCACCTAGGGACATTTCCATGGGTATTTGAAAAGCAGTATATGTCTGTAAGGGTATTTTTTATTTCTATCTATATTTTTCTTTGCTGCTTTGGTCCTGATGAGTGACGTTTTTCTATGTCTTATATGGCAATACTTGCTTACTACTGGCAATATGGTTCTCCGTGTCCTGATTATGTTCTGTCAATGACCAACTAGCACTGCTGCATATTTTTATTGCAATTTGTTCTTTGCATCACCACTTAATAAAGTAATTTTCTCACTATGACCTTTGGTTGCTTTTTCTGGATTCGTCCTCCCCCCTTTTTTACCCTAGCAACAGAGCAGAAAGCAAAAAAGGCACAACCAGATTAGATGCAAAGGATTAGCAAAAGAATCACTTAACTTAACATGCAGATCAGGCAGGGGACAAAAGAACTCCAAATGTACAAGGAGCAAAAATCAACAACAACCTTCAAGAGCAGCCAGCTCCATTATATGCTCCCAGCCAGTAATCCCAGATTCCCAATTATCATCATCAGGTGGAGAACCTCCATCCACCTGGCCAGCTCCACTACTCTCAATAACCACCAGAAGTAGCAGAAGGAGCTTCGGCTCAGAAATCCGAGCAAGGGAGTTCACAACAGTTCTGATTATTGAGGATGCTAACCTCAGGTCATCAGCAGAATGGAGGGCACTGGTAGGGTGGTAGACTGAGACAAGGGAGGAGATGTAGGGTGGTGCTGAGCCGTGGAGTGCTCTGTGGGTGAGGGTAAAAAGTTTGTACTGGATTCTCGAGTGGATGGGTAGCCAGTGTAATGACTGGCACAAGGTAGAGGAATCGGTGTAACGATTGGCGAGGAATATGATCCTGGCTACAGCATTCAAGACAGATTGGAGGGGGGGAGAGTTTGGTAAGAGGGAGACCAACTAGAAGAGAGTTACAGTAGTCCAGACAAGAATGAAAAAGAAAAACAGTAAGAGTTTTTGCGGAGTCGAAAGTAAGAAAAGTTTGAATTCTAGAAATGTTTTTGAGGTGCAGATAACAAGTGAGCCAGTGATCGTATGTGGGGGGCGAATGAAAGCTCGGAGTCAAGTATGAACCCCAAGACAGCGGGCATGTTGCTGGGGAGTAATAGTGGAACCACACACAGAAATGCCAATGTCGGGAATAGGTGCATTAGTGGAGGGAGGAAACACAAGGAGTAAGGCTGGTTTCACACTAGTGTTCGATCGCGCAGCGCATCGTGCGCTATCGGGCGCACGCGCAATGTCCCCCTATCTTTAACATGGTGATCACAGGGTCTTGCAAATGTACGTGCTCTTCAGCATTTAGCGTGCGCTGCGCATTTTACAGGTGTGTGCCCAGACGCGCCGTATGCTCCATGTTGCATTTTTTTTCCCGGCGGCATCGTTAAAAAAATCGCGCGCGCACGTGTGCACTCGGTGTGCGCCCAAAAATAGCATTACAGTCTATGTGGTTGCTGACAAGCGCTTGGCACCGCGCACGTCAGCGCCTTGGGCGCGCACGCGATTTGAGTAAACAATGTCTAGACACTTGTCTAGAACTCCCCCTAAACAAGCAACATTGTTTTGGAGGAGTGTACATAAAAGAAGGTGTCTTCAGGGTCAGACAATTACTCTACATACAGCCTTGCAGAGACCAGACAAGCATTCTACAAGAGCCTTCTACCTGTGGATTCAAGCTTCAGGAGCCAAAATGTGAGTATTCTTAAAAACAATGTCTGTGTGTCCTGAACAATTTATTATGTACTAATGTATTTTTTGTTTTCTTTTCAGCATGTCTTCTTCCGGATCAGTCTATTTGCCATTTCAGCAAGAACTGGCCCAAGCTGATCATGAGGTGAGAATCTTGCTGCCTTTTGGTAAGTATAGCTGCTTCTAGAAATGTGTTTTAATTTTTTTTTTCTTTACAGACATCGACACGGGCAGTGAAGATGGAGTGTGGGAGCGGTCTGAGCGGGAGCAGTCGGAGCGGTGTGAGCGGGAGCCATCTGAGCGGGAGCAGTCTGAGGATTCTGAGCGGGAGCAGCGTAGTCAAGTCGTGGCGAGGAGACGCAATGTGAGTGTATATATATATATATATATATATATATATATATCTTTTTTGTCTTTCTCTTGCTTCTTTTCTGTTTCTTTTTGTATCTTTTCCAAACTTCTAAACATTCTATTTTTTTTTTTCTAGGTTCCACAGCGGGATGACGAAGAAGTCTACATAGACAACGAGCACCTCATCCGCCTCGTTGAGGAGCACATCCCGTTGTGGGACAGCCGTGACCAGCAGTACAAAGACACAGTGGTGACCCGGCAGCTCTGGAATGAGGTGGCCGCAGTGATGATGGATGGCTGGGACAGCGCCTCTGCAGCTTTAAAAAGGGCGTTCAGTAAGTATAAAGATGCTCTGTGATACAGCATTTATTTTTTGACCTGATGGTGCTGATGTGTTTTTTGCAAGATATATTCTTGCATTAAACACACCTATGCCTGGTGGAAAACTGTGATTGATTTGTGTCTTGAACTGCTGCATTGTTTTGTGGACCTGACGGTGGTGGTGTTTTTTTGGCAAGATATATTCTTGCATGAAAAGCACCAATGCCTTGTTGAGAACTGTGATTGATTTTTCAACTGCTGTCTTGATCCTGTTTTCACTCTTGTTCCTGATGATACTGTTGTTTTCGCTGATACATATATTTTAGCAGGAAACATAACAGTGACCTCCGTCTCAACAGTTACTGCATTGTGTCTAGAATTTTATTGGTGCTGCAGCAGTGACTGTTTTCAAAGTTCAATGAGGTGTGTGTGGTGAGAATGACGTTAAACTAGTGCATTTTTAATTTTTATTTTTTTTTTTACCAACTGTGAAAAAAATCCACACACGTTGTTGGCGCTCGATGAAGGACCGCTTCAACACTGATGTTTGTGCTGAGGGACAGGTTCGGAGTGGTTCTGCGGCAAGGCGCAGAAGAAAGTACCGCTACCATCGCGACTTGGCTTTCCTGAGACCCGGTCCTTGCCAGCAGAGCGTAAGTTTTTGTTTTTTTCTCGTTTGTTCTTAATATGTGCTTTTCTATTCCACAGGTGATGCTTCTTGTAAATGCATGATACTAATGTTTTCCATTTCTTTCCACAGCACTTGGAGCAGCACCCTGCAACCTGACCCTGTCCCGGGAGCGGTTAATCATCGATCGACCTCGGACCCGTCCCAGCCATCCGAAAGCCAGGAAGCATCTTGCAGGTCAGCAACACAGACAGCTGGTGACCAGGAAGCTGGTCCATCAGGTGTTCCCCTGTCCCAGGTCTCTGCCACTGGTTATGCGAGCACTGCCCGCCAGCGGCAGAGGGCCTTGGACAGGAATGTCATGCCCGAGTTCATGCACTTGAGAGAGGCCTTTAAGGCCAGCCTCAAGGCGCTGGCCACCAGAGCGGAATGCGGTTTTTCCCTGATGGAGCGTGGTTTTAACCACATGGAACACCGCTTCCACTCTGTCGACCAGCACCTTGACCATCTGGAGGCCGACCTCAACAGACCAGCGCACCATTTTTCAGTAAAATTGAACAGGGCATGGCAGAACACCTTAGTCCTGAGCAACAGCTGAGTGTGCTACAGGCCTGCAACACAGCTTACTTGCAGGCTAATGCAGCAGAATCGGTATGTGCAGCAGTCAGTGGTGTCATTTCCAACAGTTCCACCGCTGACTCGCTTGACCACACTACCGACTTCTGCTGCATACCACTGCACAGCCACCTGCATTCCCAGCGAAGCCGGACATCACTACACCACCTCAAGTCTGAGTGCTGCTGGACACTCCTGCGCCACCACCACTATGGCAAGCGCTGCTCCTGTATGGAGCACCACCACCACCACAGCACCACCAGCTTGGAGCCAAACCACCACAGAACCTGCTTGGGCCACCGACACCAGCAGTCAACAGCAAAGGAACACCGCCAGCACTCCTCAGCAACAGAGCACCGCCAGCACTCCTCAGCAACAGAGCATCGCCAGCACTCCTCAGCAACAGAGCATCGCCAGCATTCCCCAGCAACAGAGCATCGCCAGCACTCCTCAGCAACAGAGCATCGCCAGCACTCCTCAGCAACAGAGCACCGTCAGCACTCCTCTTCAAAGGAGCACCGCCAGCACTCCTCTTCAAAGGAGCACCGCCAGCACTCTTCATCAAAGGAGCACCGCCAGCACTCCTCATCAAAGGAGCACCGCCAGCATTCCTCATCAAAGGAGCACCGCCACCACTCCTCATCAAAGGAGCACCACCACTCATCTTCAGAGCACCGCCACCAATTTTCCTCCTCGTAGTCCCCCAAGAACTTTGGCTGAGATACCTGATATGCAGCCTCCTTCATGTAGCACCGACCCAACATGCTCCCCTTCTAGGAGCACCGCCACTGCCACTATGAGCAGCACAGCCACCGCCACCACAGAGCAGCAAAGGGGTGATCCGCATTCCCTATTTTACAGGGCAACGCCACAGTCCACAGTCACCAGGCGGTCTACAAAAGAAAGGCGGTCACAGGCTGCAAGTAGGTCGGGGCAGGATAAGCATGTGCCAAAAAAGAAGAAAAAAAAAACTTTGTCCATCCACCGTCTCCTCCTGTGTCTCAACCTGCCTCAATGTCCATTCCAGAGCTCCCTTCCCCGAGTACTTTTGTCGCCCCTTCTCCTAAAACCCCTTCCTCTACCTCCAGTTGTTCCTCGTCTCTCCACACACCCAAAGTATCCCAATCTTCCCCCAAACGTCATTCATAATAAAAATTTTCTTGTTTATTTTTGGTTTCAAAATAAATGTGCACTTGTGCTTTCAAAAAATTGGTAAGAGCAGTGAGACTATGGAACTCTCTGCCATATGATGTTGTAATGAGTGATTCACTACTAAAATTTAAGAAGGGACTGGATGCCTTTCTTGAAAAGTATAATATTACAGGGTATATACACTAGTCTCCTTAATATTGCGTTGATCCAGGGAGCTAGTCTGATTGCCGTATGTGGAGTCGGGAAGGAATTTTTTTCCCCAATGTGAAGCTTACTGTTGCCACATGGGGTTTTTTTTGCCTTCCTCTGGATCAACATGTTAGGGCAAGCTAGGATAGGATATGGGTTGAACTAGATGGACTTAAAGTCTCCCTTCAACCTTAATTACTATGTTACTATGTTACTATGTTACTATGTATTGGTTTACTGTGTCTATCGCCGACTACACACACTGCGCCATACACTTAGGTTTTTTGCAAAAACATATATCTCCATTACTGTTTCTTGTGTGAGACTTGTTTCTTGTGTCAGTCTTGGAGATATGTGTTGACAACAAACCAAATCTACATGACTTTCCTTTTCCAGAACAGTTTCTACATTCTAGGAATATTGCACAGAGTGCATCCAGCAGGGTTCCCCAACTCCAGTCCTCAAGGTCCAACAAAAGATCATGTTGTATGGAATCCTCTGTTTGAAAAATTTTTAGCAACTGAGCTATGGATTTCATTACAACATGATCTGTTGGTGGACCTTGTGGAGTGGAGTTGGGGAACCCTGCTGGATCTAGTGTGTTCAATATTACTAGAATGTAGAGACTGTTGTGGAAAAGACAAGTCTTATAGGTAACATCTACATGACTTTCCTTTTCCAGAACAGTCTCTACATTCTAGGAATATTGCACAGAGTGCATCCAGCAGGGTTCCCCAACTCCAGTCCTCAAGTCCAACAAAAGATCATGTTGTATGGAATCCTCTGTTTGAAAAATTTTGAGCAACTGAAGCTATGGATTTCATTACAACATGATCTGTTGTTGAAACTTGTGGAGTTGGTGAAGATGTAGATTGGTTTCGTTGACAAAACATATCTCCAAGACTGACACAAGAAACGTCAGTAATCGAGATATCTGGTGTATTGCAAACTGAATAGAGTTGGTTTCCCTAAATACAGTGTTCAAACCAAACCAACATAGCATGTTTTAGTAATTACATTGGAGTTAAAAAAAAAATTTAAACATGATATGTTGGTTGACATTAGGAGTAAATTTTTAAAACCCTTGCTATAGAGGATGGTGTTGCGTGCAAGGTATAACTATTGTTATCATTTAAAAAATGCAAGGAACTATAGATATACCTTGTAAATAACCACATAATCTATACAGTCACCAACTCAGGAGTATTAGTGAATTCATGATGCACAAAACACAGCATCATAAATTCACTGATACACACGGCTACTTGGTAATGGTATTGGGGGTGTATCAACAGAGAATGCACTCAGTACAGGTATCAAAACGTTTTTTTTATTAACATACAAACAACATGCAAGACAAATTTTTTAAACGATTTGCTCTTGCCATTCCACCCGTCCTACATCTGAGTTGAAGTAGGCCGCAAATTGGTCCCTCATTTGGCCAACTTCAACAGATGACCTGAGAGGGTGCTGTGTAAATTCAGGCAATGGATTAGGATCAACATCATCAAGATCAAAGTTCGGGTGCTCTCGAGAAAGTACAAAGTTATGTAGAACAACACAGGCCTTGACCACCTCATCCACTGTTTCCAGTTTCAGATTAATAGCTGTGCCAAGAATGCACCATCTAGATACAAGTATACCAAAGGCACACTCTACTGTTCTCCTGGCCCTGGTCAACCTGTAATTGAAAATTCTTTTTTGTAGATCCAAGTCCCGGCTGGAGTAGGGTTTGAGGAGGTGTTGGCACATCTGGAACGCTTCATCACCAACCATTACAATTGGCTGTGGCGGACCTTCGGTGTTGGGAAGAGACGGTGGCATGGGGAAATTGAAGTTGTCGACATACAACCTCCTGCCCATGTCCGATGTCTTAAAAGCCTGGAAGTCATTACCACAGCCAAATGCCCCAATGTCCACTGCAACAAACGTACAGTCTGCATCCGCAATGTCCATCAGTACTGTAGAAAAGTACTTTTTGTAGTTAAAGAACTCAGAGCCAGTTCTTTTGGGCTTGATAATCCTGATGTGTTTCCCATCCACCACTCCCAAACAGTTAGGGAAATTGCAGACAATCCAGAATCTTTCAGCGATGTCCAACCACTTTTCTGCAGTTGGCATGGGCATGAATTCGGGACAAAGAACGTTGCAGAGTGCACGGCAGGTGTCCACTACAATTCCAGACAACATGGAGATTCCAATCCGGTACTGGAAGTGCAGTGACGAGAGGGTCTCTCAAGTAGCCAGGAATCTGTGACACAAAGAAAGCAACAAAAATTAATATTTGTGTTTATGTAATTTTTTTACACACATTACATTAAAAAAAAAAAAAAATCTGCAGCCTTTGTTTCAATACATGCCATCCAAAAATTAACGCAGCTTGTAGTTACCAACATGGCAGAACTGTAATTCTGCCAGATTTGGAAGAGTATATGTCACAAGCAAGAAAATTCAGCAGACATTGGTTTAGCAAAACTACGTACCTTAATGTGACCAGGAGCCGTTCCTCAGGAGTAATCGCACGCCGGAGCTGTGTGTCCTGTCTCCGGATTACTTCTTTTACCCGACCAAGCAAATAGTGAAAGGTTTCTTGGGTCATCCGGGTATAATCCATAAATTTCCTCGGGTTTGCCTGTAGCTTGCTGTAGAGGGTGTGGTACGCTCCACGGCTCTCCCAGAGTTCCATAATGGGATGTATCCACATACGCTGCTGCTACCGTCTTCGCTGCCTCTCTCTCTCCCTCTGTTCATGGCAAGCAACGGCATAAGCCTGAGCAGTCCTCATGTCCAGATCCAAGTCAAAGTAAAAGCTCTTCCTGCGCAGATCCATGTTTCTCAAGTCAAATGCAAGCAAATGTGAAGAATTCAGGTGTAAACAGGGTCTATATAAAGAATTTCCATAGACACGCCCACTGGTGTCCCATTGGTTTAGTGTGTTGCAAGAATTTTTCGAGGATTTTTTCTCCAGTTTATTGTGCATAAAAAATGCAAGCACATAAAAACGCTGCGATTTTTTGTTCTAATGCACACAATAAAGCTACAAAATAACGCAGCGTTTACCAGCGTTTGCATGCGCTTTTGACATGCGTTTCATGTGCGCTCCAAACGCAGCGCAAAAAACGCTAATGTGAGAGTAGCCTAAAACGGGGTTACAAAGGAATATTCAATCCAAACAAGCCCTATTATAGGTAGAGGGGAAAACAATAGCACACCCATCTGTAAGAAACAAGAGAAAGAATAAAGTTGTTTATAGTTGCTTATAAAAACCAGTAAACAAGATTTCTTCATTTAGCCCATTGGGTGAAAGACTACGTAATCAATAACTCCACTTGGATTCACATTAAAGTAATAAATTAGTGACATTCCCACCCCTGAGGTTCATGCATATGCTCTCTAGTCCCATAACCCTAAAATCCCTTGGTTTTGCCATCATGAAACTCTAAAAAATGGGCCGCAACTCTTATTTTTCTCCCAGTCAGTGTGTTCTGTGGAGATATTGGAGAGATGTTGCTACATGCTTCTCCTCAACTTCTGTGTTGTCTGACCCACATAGACTTTGGGACAGCCACACAGGAGGGCATAAACCAGATTACAAGATTTACAATTAAAATAGTCTTTGGGCTGGATCGAGAAGAGGGCAGCAGGCACGGACACATGGTCTTTAGCTATCATGAATTGGCATATTCCCACAGTTCCTACAGGCATAGGACCTGGAGATTTTAACCCCACAATTTAAACTAGAAGTGGGTCGTTGATAATGACTGTGGCAAAGACTGTCCCTCAGATTTTTTGCCTGACGGGCTACCATGATAGGGGTAGAGGAGACCAATAATTGAGTTTTCTTGTCACTCATTAGAATGTTCCAATTCTTACTCAAGATGTCTCTAATATCCGACAATTGATTATTGAAGGTAGTGATCAAGGGAAGAGGTCTTTTGGAGTCTCACACTCTCTTAGTAAATAGACTATGTCGATCGCTGCTGTAGGCCAATGAAAAAGCTCTGGAAATGACCTTCTTTGGATAGCCCCTGTCCCTGAAACGAGAAGTGAGATCTTTAGCTTGTTTACGAAAATCCATGGAGGAGCTACAGTTTATTTTGAGTCGCAAAAAATGGCCTTTAGGTATGCCATTCTTCAAATGATTTGGATGGAAACTAGAAAAAAGCAATAAACTGTTGCTGTTTCCTTACGGAATAAACCAGTGGTGATTAGTGTTGAGCATTCCGATACCGCAAGTATCGGGTATCGGCCGATATTAGCGGTATCGGAATTCCGATTCTGACTTCCGATACTTTTGTCATATCGGATTCCGGAATCGGAATCGGAAGTTCAAAGTTGATTGACAGCCGAAATGACGTCATCATGATGCGCGGTGTGTGCGCATCATGATGCGCCGTCATTTCGGGCCTTCCGGGGGGTCTGTAGCGGCCTGCCGGGGGGCTGTGCCGGCCTGCCGGTGGTCTGTGCACCCTGTGGGGGTCTGTACCGGCCTGCCGGGGGGCTGTGCCGGCCTGCCGGGGGGCTGTGTGGACTGCCCGGGGTCTGTACCGGCCTGCCGGGGGGCTGTGCCGGCCTGCCGGTGGTCTGTGCACCCTGTGGGGGTCTGTACCGGCCTGCCGGGGAGCTGTGCCGGCCTGCCGGGGGGCTGTGCCGATGTCCGGGGCTCTGTGCAGGCATCGTCCGATGGGACTACAAGTCCCATCGGGCGATGCCTGCTACCATGACAGTGATTGACACATTAGCCAATGATGGGACAGTAGTAGTCCCATCATCCGGCTAATGTGTTAAATGTTAAAAAAAAAAAAAATACTACATACATACTACATACATACTACATGCATGCTACATACATACTACATGCTACATGCATGCTACATACATACTACATGCTACATACATACTACATACATACTACATGCATGCTACATACATACTACATGCTACATACATACTACATATATACTACATGCATGCTACATACATACTACATGCTACATGCATGCTACATACATACTACATGCTACATACATACTACATACATACTACATGCATGCTACATACATACTACATGCATGCTACATACATACTACATGCTACATACATACTACATACATACTACATGCATGCTACATACATACTACATGCATGCTACATACATACTACATGCTACATACATACTACATATATACTACATGCATGCTACATACATGCTACATGCTACATACATACTACATACATACTACATGCATGCTACATACATACTACATGCTACATACATACTACATATATACTACATGCATGCTACATACATACTACATGCTACATGCATGCGACATACATACTACATGCTACATACATACTACATACATACTACATGCATGCTACATACATACTACATGCATGCTACATACATACTACATGCTACATACATACTACATATATACTACATGCATGCTACATACATACTACATGCTACATACATACTACATACATACTACATGCATGCTACATACATACTACATGCTACATACATACTACATATATACTACATGCATGCTGCATACATACTACATGCTACATGCATGCTACATACATACTACATGCTACATACATACTACATACATACTACATGCATGCTACATACATACTACATGCATGCTACATACATACTACATGCTACATACATACTACATATATACTACATACATGCTACATACATACTACATACATACTACATACATACTACATGCATGCTACATACATACTACATGCTACATACATACTACATATATACTACATGCATGCTACATACATACTACATGCTACATGCATGCTACATACATACTACATGCTACATACATACTACATGCATGCTACATACATACTACATGCATGCTACATACATACTACATGCTACATACATACTACATATATACTACATGCATGCTACATACATACTACATGCTACATACATACTACATGCTACATACATACTACATATATACTACATGCATGCTACATACATACTACATACATACTACATGCATGCTACATACATACTACATACATACTACATGCATGCTACATACATACTACATGCTACATACATACTACATATATACTACATGCATGCTACATACATACTACATGCTACATACATACTACATATATACTACATGCATGCTACATACATACTACATGCTACATACATACTACATGCTACATACATACTACATACATACTACATATATACTACATGCATGCTACATACATACTACATGCTACATACATACTACATACATACTACATGCATGCTACATACAATACATTCATACAATACATACATAGACATACAGTACATATAACATAGAGTAACATACTTACCAATACTTGTCACATTGTTCCCCGAAGCCATTGTCTTTTACGGAATAAATATTAACATAACAAACCACAAAAATACTCAACCATGATTAGAAGCAGTCCACGAGTGTGTCCCACGACGATCTTGGGTAGAGAACTGCAGCATCAGCTGATGCTGCCGCTCTCTACGGGCTGCAGGAATCCAATGACGGAAGGTAGGTATCCTTCCGCACTGTATTCCTCCGCCACTTAAAAAAAAAAGTCCCTAGTCTCACTTTATGGTAAAAGCTGTGTGGGAATTTCCCACACAGCTTTTACCATAAAGTGAGACTAGGGACTTTTTTTTTTTTAAGTGGCGGAGGAATACAGTGCGGAAGGATACCTACCTTCCGTCATTGGATTCCTGCAGCCCGTAGAGAGCGGCAGCATCAGCTGATGCTGCAGTTCTCTACCCAAGATCGTCGTGGGACACACTCGTGGACTGCTTTGGATCATGGGTGAGTATTTTTGTGGCTTGTTATGTTAATATTTATTCCGTAAAAGACAATGGCTTCGGGGAACAATGTGACAAGTATTGGTAAGTATGTTACTCTATGTTATATGTACTGTATGTCTATGTATGTATTGTATGAATGTATTGTATGTAGCATGCATGTAGCATGTAGTATGTATGTAGCATGTAGTATGTATGTAGCATGCATGCAGTATGTATGTAGTATGTATGTAGCATGTAGTATGTATGTAGCATGCATGTAGTATATATGTAGTATGTATGTAGTATGTATGTAGCATGCATGTAGTATATATGTACTATGTATGTAGCATGCAGTATGTATGTAGCATGCATGTAGTATATATGTAGTATATATGTGGTATGTATGTAGCATGTATGTAGCATGCATGTAGTATGTATGTAGTATGTATGTAGTATATAAGTATATATGTAGCATGTAGTATGTATGTAGCATGCATGTTGTTTGTATGTATGTAGCATGTATGTAGCATGCATGTAGTATATATGTAGCATGTAGTATGTATGTAGCATGCATGTAGTATATATGTACTATGTATGTAGCATGCAGTATGTATGTAGCATGCATGTAGTATATATGTAGTATGTATGTAGTATGTATGTAGCATGCATGTAGTATATATGTACTATGTATGTAGCATGTAGTATGTATGTAGCATGCATGTAGTATGTATGTAGCATGCATGTAGTATATATGTACTATGTATGTAGCATGCAGTATGTATGTAGCATGCATGTAGTATGTATGTATGTAGTATGTTTTTTTTTTTACATTTAACACATTAGCCGGATAATGGGACTACTACTGTCCCATCATTGGCTAATGTGTCAATCACTATCATGGTAGCAGGCATCGCCCGATGGGACTTGTAGTCCCATCGGACGATGCCTGCACGGACCCCCGGACATCAGCGCAGCCCCCCGGCAGGCCGGCACAGCCCCCCGGCAGGCCGGTACAGACCCCCACAGGGTGCACAGCCCCCCGGCAGGCCGGCACAGCCCCCCGGCAGGCCGGTACAGACCCCGGGCAGTCCACACAGCCCACCGGCAGGCCGGCACAGCCCCCCGGCAGGCCGGCAGAGACCCCCGGAAGGCCCGTACAGACCCCCGAGAGGCTGTACAAGGGCAGGAAAGGGTTTTTCCAATTCCGATACCGGAAGTCTCATAGACTTGAATGGGACTTCCGGTATCGGCATCGGCGATACCGATACTTTTTTTAAAGATCGGCCGATCCATTCCGATCCGATATTTTGAAGTATCGGACGGTATCGCTCAACTCTAGTGGTGATGCCCGAGTTGTTGATCTGGAGCTTGAGATCCAAAAAGTCAATTGAATATTCAGAAATTGTTGAGGTGAGTCTGATGTTATGTGGATTGTGGTTTAGACCTTCAATGAAAGTGTTACCATGGCTGATCAGGAGAAAAATCTCCAGGAGTGGACCTTCTGGACCGTGGCACCGAGGGGCTCCGGGCGAGCTGCCAGGTGGAGCTGACCCCTATACAGGGATCGTTAGGAGCAGGCCCAGGGGTTCGGGTACCATGATAGCCGGTTCCAAGAGGGGCGGCTCAGGACGGACTGGAGTAGGAGTGCGGGACTGAAGCGTAGACAACAGAGCAGGATCACTGGAGACTGGACCGGAGTAGAACTGCAGAACTGGAGCATAGACAACAGGATGGAGCAGGAACACGGGAGACAGGACTGGAGTAGGACTGTAGGACTGGAGTATGGATAGCAGGATGGAGCAGGAACACCGGAGGTAGGACTGGAGTAGGACTGAAGGACTGGAGTGTGGAAAGCAGGATGGAGCAGGAACACCGGAGGCAGGACTGGAGTATAGATAGCTGGACCCACGGAGCACCGGACTGAGGGGCTACTGCAGGGACCACGGGAGGCAGGACTGCGAGGCTATTGCAGGAATCACTGAAGACAGGACTGCGAAACTGCAGAGAGCACACGAGGAAGCAGGGCCCAGTGTGCTAGCAACACAACGATCAGGTGCCTCCCTCAGGGGGGAACTGGCTGATATTGCCCTGTCAGGTCTGCCATTGTTCCGTAGGTGCTTCCGGGTCAGGGCACAAGTAACAGGAGAGAGGTGCGGCCGCGGCCTATGGCGCATGCGTATTGCATGCAGAGACCTTGTCGGCCACGAGCCTGTCAGAAGGGACCGCCGTGGCTGTCGGGCAGCTGCGGCATGGGAGTGGAGGCCGGGTGAGTATGCGGAGGCGGCGTGACAGAAAGATCTGCAGTTGGATAGTGAGCCTGTCCAAAGAAAAAGAACGTTGTCATTATAACATTGCCACGTACGAATATTAGTGTGGAAGGCTTCATGAGTGTACACTGTGGCCTCTTCTCACATCCCAAAAAGAGATTTGCATATGAGGGTGCACAACTCGCCCCCCATAGCGGTCCCAGGGATCTGTCTATAGAATTTTCTATCAAAAGTGAAGTAGTTTTTGTCAAGAATGAAATACAAAAGTTCAAGAGGAAAGTGGTCATGTCTTTCATTCGTGGGTGATCGTTTGTCAAGAAAGAAAGAAACCGCTTGCATACCTAAATTGTGTGAGATGCTGGTATATAAAGACTTCACGTCTAGGCTGACCAGGAAAGTATTCTCCGGGAGGCAAAGCGTCTCCAAATCAGTTGGATCAGAACGTAAATGTTGGTAACGTTTTGTATTTGACAATTGTCTCATGGTTTCTTTGACATATTTGTCATGGGGCCAAAGGACTACATTACCCCCTTTATCTGCTTCATGTATGACATATTCGTTGTTCTGTTCAAGTCTCCGTAGAGCTCCTCTCTCCTCTCTTCTAAGATTATTGTGTCTACATGTGCTTCCTTCTGTGTCGCTGATGTCGGAGGTTAAAAAATCACTGGAAGAAAGGTCCTGTCTGGAAGCAAGCTCATTGGTGGTGCCATATTCTTGCATGTGGGGCCATCTGTTGCCACAATGGACCACTTGTAAGCCCGCCCTTAGTTAAAGTCCAGTTTATCGCTATTATATTTGTTCCTTTTCCCACTAATTACATCTTTTTCAAAAGTATCAATTAAAGTTTCTAGTTTCTGCTGAAAGGGTGCACCATATAGAGTATGGAGTTATAGGATGAATTAGTGTTGTACCTTATATTTATACCAATACTTTGATAAATTGTTGGTTTACACCCAACTCACGTAGCTCAGGACTGTTCCTATTCATCTTTTAGACAAGATAATGTGACCATCCTGTCAGTAGGGCCTCTTTTGAGAATATGATTCTTGTTTCTTGTAAACACTGATTTTAGATGTTGTTATTGTGTGTTTTGGTTTGTGTGTACACTTAAATAAAATTATGACCTTTTAGACACATTGTTTCAGATCTGGTGGTCCCTATTTGTTGTGACATGTCTCTTTTTCATGGTTTGGCTACATATACTGACATGTTTTCAGGTTGATCACCTATTTGTTTATTTGACTTCAATATTGATGGTGTCTTCCACTTGTTTAATTCCCAAAACAAGATGTCCGCTATTTATATGGAGAGGGACATGTGATTTCAGTAGCCAATGACAGAAGCTGTTGAGTCAGGACACATAAAGTTAGGGGAAAAAATGACTGCTTACAAGAATGCCGTGCCTCTGAGCTCTGCAAACCCCCTCCCCTCATCAAACACATGCAAAATGCTCATGATTCCCCACCTTTATCGTTGCTAAAGTGCTGAAAATACTTTTGTGGCAACGCAAATATTTTCCAGCACTTTTTCCAAATGTTACCAATTTTTACCGATTTTATGAAATTTTGCTCGTGCTTCCGATCAAGAATCCGAATGTGCCATATTCGTGCCAAATTTATGTTTAGCGATTGTTTTCCGATTTGCTCGTTCGCTACTCTTCACCAGGCTCTGTGGAGGCATTCCGAAAACATTCTCTATGGAGGTAATCTGAAAACAACCACTGTGGGGGTACTCTGCACCAGGTTATGTGGGGGTACTCTGAAAACATCCTCTGTGAGGGTACTCTGAAGACAGCCTCCTTGGGGGTACTCTGAAGACAGCCACTGTGGGGTTACTCTGCACCAGACTCTGTGGGTGTACTCTGAAAACATGCTATGTGGGGACACATTGCTCCAGGCTCTGTGGGGGTACTTTACATACAGTGTAATATTCTACCAATAAAGCTATAATAACACACTGGTACTAACTTGAAATAAACTGCTAAAAGCTGCTGGTACCTTGGCAGGTAATGTGTGCAGCCCTGCCTTCGAGAATGGAGAAACATTCCTGTCCCAAAACTCCAGCAATTGTCTTCTCACCTACCAGGCATTTACAGAATGTTAAAAAAGAAGAGAGGATGTTAAACAATGGAACACATGGACCTGCCCCAACTTTTTGGAGATGTGCTGCTCTCATCAGTTTATAATTGTTCACATTAAATAGAAAAATGTCTACCATTTACCTTCTGGTCTGTGCTCTATGTTCTGTGGTGAATAAAATATGGCGTCACAGTTGTGTGACCATGCCACTGGTCCGGACTGTCAATTTTCAGGAGCACACTGTCCCCAGCAAAGTTACATCTTGAAAAAAATCCATTAAAGGATAATTATGTGTCAATATAAAAGGAATTGAAATTAGCAGTTATAGTTCCGGTTCTTAGAGAGTGAGTTATAATGAGCAATGACTGAAATTGGCAGGGTGATGATAAAGGGTGAGATTGAAGGGAAAAGCATGAGTCACACTCTCACTGTGAATATGTAACTTAGGGACTTAAAATGTTAATAGTAAAATGCACACAGCTGGGCTGAGCAAGATCCATTGCTGACCAGATGTAAGAAAGTATTAATGTTTAGCGGAAGAAACCTCTCATTGTGCAGCATGGAAGAGGTCAAAGAGAAGATAAACCAAATATGTACTACATGCTGTTCCGCAGGAACTCCACATGATAAGCCAAGTATACAGTATTCCTTACATTTACAAAGGTACATTATTCAAAGGGGTTTTCAAGTAGGTAATTGGTTTATTCTGTGCAATAGGACATGTTTGCATGCATGTTTTGCCCTGCAAGATCCTATTATTGCCATCAGTAGGAATGGGTTTTTAAAAGAGGATGAAAGAAAAATAAATATATTTTGAAACATTAACTTTATGAATTTTTAAAAAATTATGTCTAATTACCACAACATAATTCTTGCCCCACTTAAATAAGCCTGGTCCTCATGTTTACTTGTTAAACATGAGTTTAAAGGGTTATCCAGGGCTTTGGCTATTTTATCCCATGGGGTGCAACAATGCTACTCACTTGGGAGTTATCTGAGATATGACAGGAACCATTTCTATTTAAAATCCGGCTAGTTTATTTCAGTTCTCATAAACCACATCACGGGAAAATTTAAATACAGCCTTTGTCTGCCATAAAGTGAAACATAAAGAAATAAGTTTATACAATCATGCTGGTTAGCCCACCTGGCTTAAAGGCCAGCTTCTTAGTCCTTTCTAAAAGGCACTCAATCCAGGAGAACTGCACACCTCCATATACACAGACATGTATGAGACAAACAGTTCTCACGTTAGCAAGTGAACCACACCCAGGGTTGAAGATATGGTGAGTAGCCGTTCAGCTGTTCATGTTCAACATGTCATGGCCGGTTAACCCCTTTTAGTCCTCTGTGTACTAACTTTCCAAGAAAAACATACTTTAACCCCTTTCTGCCATTGGACGTACTATCCCATCCATGTGCCCTGGGCCCGTATGACCATGGATGGGATAGTACGTCATGTGAGATCAGCCATGCTCAGGGTGGGATCGTGGCTGATCGCGGCCATGTTTCAGCTGATTCTCACAGCTGACACCTGGCACTAAGAGCTTGGAGCGATCACAGACTGCTCCCGGTACTTTAATCCCCGGAACACTGCGATCAAATATGATTACAGTGTTCCGGACTGGCAGAGGGGCTGATAGCCCCTCTGCCTTTGGATCGGAGACTCTGCGGCATGACACGGGGTCCCGATCGCTGCCATGGAGACTCGATGTCGTCTTGATATCCTGGTCTCTAGACCTGAGAGACTTCCTGGCATGCGCAATGATAACCAGGAAGTCTCTCAGATCAGTGTAATAGAAACTGCAGCGCTGACAGCTTCTATAACATGCAGATCTGCATGCTATAGAAGCGATCATAATACACCAACAAAGCCAATCCTCTAAATCTGAAGCTATAGCTTCAAGGACACTACAGGAGTGTTAATCAAGCAACCAAGATGTGAACACTTAATCTAAAGAGTAAATTAACTACATAGAAATAAGGTCACCATAAAAGGATGTCAATCAATAGTACAAAATTTATTAGAAAAATACTTACAATGTATTTAATAATAGATCATTACAATAATTGTGAGAGCTGATACATAATATGAGACAACATAACAAGAACGACTGGGACTACAAAATAGGAGCATAAACCTACTGGGGTTCAATAGAAAGACAGTGCAATATGACTGGTTTGCTAAAACACAAATTCCATATAATAAAACAACCAGATCAATGAATAAACCCCCCCAGACACCAATGCTATCCTGAAAGGATTTTATAATGCCAGAAAAATACAGCATATCGGATAGTCAGGTTAAATGGTAATGTGGTTACCACAAAAAGTTTATGTGAAGCAATTAGCCTATTCTCATTTAATAAGTGGTAACGTATGCTATAATGCAAAAAAACCCTTTAAAAAGGGGGAAAAGGTATACCTGAAGTCATGGTGTTAGCAGGTGAAGGTAGGTGCCCCTACAGGAGTCCCACTCAGCACCTCGTTTCGCCAAAAGTAGCTTCGTCAGGAGACTGACAGCCCCTCTGCCTTTGAAACGGAGTCTCCGCGGCATGACACAGGGTCCCGATCGCTGCCATAGAGACTCAATGTCGTCATGACAACATCCGTGTCTCCAAACCTGAGAGACTTCCTGGCATGCACAGTGATAACCAGGAAGTCTCTCAGATCAGCTCCACCATACCTGTATATTCTGTTTACCCGTTTGTCCCACTGGCACATCTGCCAAGTGTCCTGGGTCTAACTGGAGGTAGCACCTGTGTCCCCCTGGTACTCCATTCTGATCCTGTTTGAGGGGTCTTACTATGGATACCTGGGGCTCACTAGTTACGCCCCCTTCTGAGCCCCCCGGAACTGTGGTCTCGAGGTTTCACTCAAAAAATAAACGAATGTGAACTTCACTACTTGTGCCTCCGCTTCCATTCGTTACACACACATCTGTGATTTAAGGGCATGAAAATTAAAAGTTGTAAAATTTCAATTTTTTTTTCACAAATAAACGCAAGCCATATCAAAGAAATCTTACCACTATCATGAAGTACAATATGTCACAAAAAACAATGTCAGAATTACCGGGATCCATGGAAGCTTTTCAGAGCATCACACAAACACACTGTATACGCCGTACGCAGCCTCTTGCACGGTACCACTAGCGGAACACCGTCGTGAACACGCCGCCGGGATCAGCCAAATGATTTACAGGAGGAGTGCATGCGCAGTTTTCATGTGACCACTGCTATCTGTCTGCACAAAGATGGCGGCGGTCTGATTTACTGAGCCTGCGCAAATTCCACACAAGCTCAGTGAATCATTCGGCTGATCCTGGCGGGAGATGCGTGACGTGTCTCCAGGCAGAGGAAGCCGGTCACATTAAAGGGGTTTTCCCACAAACGAAAGTTCATTTAAAAAATTGTCTGTGTCTGACCGTGTACGGAGCATACCTCATCTCCTGGGCAGGGGAGGAATCAAAAGACAATACTGACATTACAGCAGGAGATCACAGAGGATTAATTTTCTGAGGTAAAATATTTTAATGACTGTTTTTAAACAATTTTTTACCTCACAAAATGTATCCTCGGCGTTCTCTTGCTGTAATGTCAGTATTGTCTTTTGCTTCCTCCCCTGCCCAGGAGCTGTGGTATAGACAGATCAAAGAAGAGAGCACAGACGGGAGATGTCAGCACATGGTTAAAGAGAGAGTAGATAGGTGGGTGAGCACATGGGGGAGAGATTCTCAATGCTGCAAAGCCTGCCCCCATTGTGACATTACCACCCACCACCTCATAAAGGGACAGTGGTCAGAATTGTAAAAATTGGCCTGGTCATTAACATGCATACCACCCTTGGGGATAAAGAGGTTAAAAGTCATAGGGGACCAAGACAGCATTGTAGACTAGATGGACAGGCAGGTCCCTAGCAGCTTCGCCCTCCCCGATGAACTGGATTAATAGGTCTCTGCTTGTAAGCCTGTATAGTTAGAGTCCTGTCAGTCACTAGCAGCGGGTAAGTAGAAGCCGCCGGTCACCCACCAGTTCATCTACGGCTTGGGCAACATGTATCAGCTGACAGGTTCTCTTTAAAGGAGTATCCGCAGGACAGTCCATCAATGTGTGATCAAGGGGACCCAATACTTAAAATCGCCAGAACTCCAAAGATGATATGCTGATAGCTTTGCCCATAAATAGGTCATACGTGTATTATCAGAAAGTTTTGTAAAAATCAGAAGCAATTTCAATTTGCTTACTTAGGCCAGAGTAACACAATCGAGTGCAATGCGAGAAACTCGCATCAATACCCGTCACTGCCACCGGCACTCGGGACCGGAGTGTGCGGCTGCATGTCTTCCTATGCAGCTGAACTCTCCGGTCTGAAACGCCGCTGGCAGTGCCGAGTATTGATGCGAGAGACCATGCGAGTTTCTCGCATTGCACTCGCAAGTGTGACCCCGGCCTTACTATGATGTGTGATTTCAGGGAACCTGCAAATATTCGCATCAGAGGGTTTGTCATGTGCATCATGTTGTCCATAATGTACATGACATGATATAAACATGTCAATAGACTTCTATAAAATAATACATGTCCCAGTTCTATTTACTACATGCTATGTAATGCTATGTTATAGTCACATCCTTAACATGATGTAAAGTTATGTTGTAATGAAACCTCTGTGTTTTTTGCCCAAAACGACAGAAAAGATGGTTGTGTCATAGTGATCTAATTTTAAACCCTGAAATGCATAATGACATACAAGGCAGATTATTGTAAACAGTGGCATTCCTCCAAACATTAACCCCTTAACGACCGCCGATACGCCTTTTAACCCCTTCACTACCAAGGGTGGTTTGCACGTTAACTCCCGGGCCAATTTTTACAATTCTGACCACTGTCACTTTATGAGGTAATAACTCTGAATCGCTTAAATGGATCCCGGTGATTCTGACACTGTTTTCTCATGACATATTGTACTTCATGATAGTGGTAAAATTTCATTCATAACATTTGCGTTTATTTGTGAGAAAAACGGAAATTTGGCAAAAATTTTGAAAATTTCGCAATTTTCCAACTTTGAATTTTTATGCCCTTAAATCACAGAGATACGGCACACAAAAAACTTGATAACTAACATTTCCCACATGTTTACTTTACATCAGCACAATTTTGGAACCAAAATTTTTTTTGTTAGGAAGTTATAAGGGTTAAAAGTTGACCAGCGATTTCTCATTTTTACAACACCATTGTATTTTTAGGACCACATCACATTTGAAGCCACTTTGAGGGGTCTATATGATAGAAAATACCCAAAAGTGACACCATTCTAAAAACTGCACCCCTTAAGGTGCTCAAAACCACATTCAAGAAGTTTATTAACCCTTTAGGTGCGTCACAGGAATTTTTTTGAATATTTAAAAAAAAATGAACATCTAACTTTTCTTCACAAAAAAAATACTTCAGGTTCAATTTTTTTATTTTACCAAGGGTAACAGGAGAAATTGGACTGCAAAAGTTATTGTGCAATTTGTCCTGAGTACGCTGATACCTGATATGTGGGGGGGAACGACTGTTTCGGCGCATGGCAGAGCTGAGAATGGAAGGAGCGCCGTTTGACTTTTTCAATGCAAAATTGACTGGAATTCAGATCGGACGCCATGTCACGTTTGGAGAGTCCCTGATGTACCTAAACAGTGGAAACCCCATACAAGTGACCCCATTTTGGAAACAAGACCCCCCAAGGAACTTATCTAGATATGTGGTGAGAACTTTGAACCCACAAGGGCTTTACAGAAGTTTATAACGTACAGCGGTACAATTAAAAAATCATATTTTTTCCACAAAAATGATCTTTTCACCCCAATTTTTATTTTCCCAAGGGTAACAGGACCCCAAAAGTTATTGTGCAATTTGTCCTGAGTACGCTGATACCCCACATGTGGGGGTAAACCACTATTTGGGTGCATGGCAGAGCTCGTAAGGGAAGCAGCGCCATTTGACCTTTTTGGCTGGAATTGAGATCGGACATCATGTCGCGATTGGAAAACCCCTGATGTACCAAAACAGTGGAAACCCCCCACAAATGACACCATTTTGGAAACTAGACCCCCTGAGGAACTTATCTAGATGTGTGGTGAGAACTTTGAACCAACAAGTGCTTCACAGAAGTTTATAACGCCCAGGCGTGAAAATAAAAAAAATATTTTTTTTCAACAAAAATGATATTTTTGCCCCCAAATTTTTATTTTCCTAAGGGCAACAGGAGAAATAGGACCCCAAAAGTTGTTTTGCAAATTGTCCTGAGTAGGCTGATACCCCATATGAGGGGGTAAAACACTGTTTGGGTGCATGGCAGAGCTTGGAAGGGAAGGAGCACCATTTGACTTTTTCAACGCAGAATTGGCTGGAATTGAGATCAGACGCCATATTGCGTTTGGAGAGCACCTGATGTGCGCAAATAGTGGAAACCCCCAATTCTAACCCTAACCCTAACCCTAGCCCTAACCCTAACCCTAGCCCTAACCCTAGCCCTAACCCTAATGGGAAAATGGAAATAAATACATTTTTTTAATTTTATTATTTTTCCCTAACTAAGGGGGTGATAGCGGGGGTTTGATTTACTAATTATGGCGGTTTTTAGGTTTGGCGGCTGTCGCACGCTAAAAGACGCTTTTTATTGTAAAAATAGTTTTTGCATCACCACATATTGAGAGCTATAATTTTTCCATATTTTGACCCACCGAGTCATGTGAGGTCTTATTTTTTGCGGGACGAGTTGACGCTTTTATTGGCATCATGTTCGGGCATGTGACATTTTTTGATCGCTTTTTATTTAGTTTTTTGGGACGTAGAATTTACAAAAAAAAGCGTTTCATGAATTTCTTTTGGGTGGTGCGTTTACGCCGTTCCAGGTGCGGTAAAATTTATAAGGCTGTTTTATTCTTCGGGTCAGTACGGTTACAGCGATACCTCATTTAGGTCTTTTTTTATGTTTTGGCGCTTTTATGCAATGAAAACAATTTTATATAAAAAATAATTATTTTTGCATCACTTTATTCTGCGAGCTATAACTTTTTTATTTTTTTGCTGATGATGCTGTATGGTGGCTCGTTTTTTGCGGGACAAGATGACGTTTTCAGCGGTACCATGGATATTTATATGCGTCTTTTTGATCGCACGTTATTGCACTTTTTGTTCAGCAGTATGATAATAAATCATTATTTTTTATTTTTATTTTTTAAGGGGTTCGCTTAAGGGGTTAACTATTGGGACAGTTTTATAGGGCGGGTCGCTATGGACGCGGCGATACCAAATATGTGTACTTTTATTGTGTTTTTTTTTTTATTTCCAAAAAATGAATTTATTGGGGAATATTTTTTTTTAAATTTATTTAGCGATTTTTTTAAATTATTTTTACACTTTTTTTTTTACCTTATTACAATGTCCCAGGGGGGACATAACTGTCCTGTGACAGATCGCTGATCTGTCACATCACAGATCACTGTAACAGATCAGCGATCTGTCACAGGCACTGCACAGGCTTCCTCATGCCTGCGCTTTGCAGGCACTGAGGAAGCCAGCTTCCTGCAGGCCCCCGGAGGTCCCCGTCGCCATATTGGATCCGGGGACCTGCAGGAAAGGAGCCCCCCGCAGCAGCGCTGCACATTGCGCTGCCGTGGGGGGCTCAGGGAAGCACGGAGGGAGCCCCCTCCCTGCCGATGCTTCCCTTTAACCCCCGGTACACCGCGATCGTGTTTGATCGCGGTGTGCAAGGGGTTAACGTGTCGGGGGCGGTCCGTGACCGCCCCTGACACATTGTGCCGGGTGTCAGCTATGATAATTAGCTGACACTCGGCCGCGATCAGCGGTGCTCACCACGTGGGCGCCGCTGATCGCGGTGACGTAATATTCCGTCCATGGTATTTAGGTCCAGGGTCACATGGACGGAATATTACGTCAATTGTAGGTAAGGGGTTAAAGGCGGTAATTAAGGCCACTTAAACCACAGCGCCATTAATTCACGGCACTGTGTAGAAAGGAAATAGCGCCCCCAGTGTCAGATTTTTTCCAGGGTCTCGGCTGCCAGGGGTAGCCGAGACCCCAGAGAGCATGAATCAGGTCTATTTTTACCGACCCCGCTTTTGAGATCGCCGTTATTAACCCTATAACGCAGATCGCAAAAAAGCCGCGATTTTGCATTTAATTTCTCTTTCCTCTGATGTGATCGCACATCAGAGGAGAGAGAAATAGGGTCCCCGATTCCCCCCTGTACCTCCCGGTGGTCCTAGATTCCCTCCCGCTGGTCCTCTGTCCCGCCGGCATCCTCCGGTGGGCGCCGCCATCTTGGATCCGGAAGAAAATGGCGGGCGCATGCGCAGTGCGCCTGCCGCGAATATACCGGCTGGCAGATCCATTTTGATCATTATGGTAAAATATCATAGTGATCAAAATAAAAAAATAATAAATAACCCCCCGTTTATCACCCCCTTAGTTAGGCAAACATAATGAAATAAAAAAATTATTTGTTTTCATTTTTCCATTAGGGTTAGGGTTAGGACTAGGGCTATGGTTAGGGTTAGGGCTAGGGATAGGGCTAGGGTTTGGGTTGAAATTAGGGTTAGGGTTGGAATTAGGGTTAGGGTTGGAATTAGGGTTATGGCTAGGTGTTGTGAGTTCATTTTCCCCTTCACCATTGAGGTCTGATGAACTCCCTCTTCTGGTGAAGGAAGGTAGTGAGGCTGATTACAAAGCACCTGAGCAGAATGATGATGACTGGGTGACTGGGATTGCTGACTGGATATAAGGCAGCCGACGCCCTTCTGCCTTGCGGGTGATTACTCTGAGGGATTCTTGGAGACCAGTCTGATTCCTGCTCCTCAAAAGCTAAGTTTTCTGCTCTACTTTTTGCATTTGTGTTTTGGTTTCGTTTTGCCTTGTTTTTCTGGATTTCTGCCTTTCCCTGCTGGGTGAGCTGAATTCCTTTTTGCTCTGTCTTCAGATAATACCTGAGTACTGATATAGTCTTTTTGAAGCCTAGCGTCTTCAGGGCTTTTTTCCCTATCAGTCTGTTGGCTCTTGTTTTTGAGAGGGTTTTGGCAGATTGCAGACAGCAGCTTTTCTATTCTGTCCTATTTAGTTAGCTTGGGCCCCATCATTTGCTCAGCCTATCTTTCTATCTGTGTGAGTGTTTTTTCATCTTGCTTCACCGTCATTATATGTTAGGGGCTGCCTATTGCTTTGGGGTCTGCTCTAGAGCAGTTTAGATTTCCCTTTCTGTCTTTAGGCTATGTAGTTCTCCGGCTGTGATCGAGGGGTCTAGGGCACCGTAGGAACCCTCCACGGCTACTGCTAGTTGTTGTTGTTAGGTTCAGGGGTCTGCAATCCGATAGCTGCCAACTTCTCTGGTTTTCTGGACTTAGCTAGCATTTCTGTTTTTGCCTCCTATGGTGACTCATTCATAACAGAATCACCCGCCATACTGCAGATCCTAGGGTACTCAATAGCAGGAAAGAATTGTAAAAAAAAAAAAGTGTGTGTATATTTTTTCCTCGATATCTCTGAGGCCGTAGGGGGGATTTTTTTTTCTCTCAATGGAGATAAAGCAATTGTCTGATCGTGTGGAGCAGCTCGCTGCGGAAGTGCGGGGAATTTCCGCCTACCTTGCTCATTCACATGCTGCTGAACCAAAGATCCCTACTCCTGATGTGTTTTTTGGGGATGGTCTAAATTTTTGAATTTCAAAACTAATTGTAAATTATTTTTTGCCTTGAAGCCTAACTCGTCAGGGAGCTCCGCGCAGCAGATTAAAATTGTCATCTCTTTGCTGCGTGGCGATCCCCAGGATTGGGCGTTTTCTTTGAAACCAGATGATCCTATTCTGACTAATGTGAACACATTTTTTCAAGCCTTGGAGTTGTTGTATGATGAACCTAATGCTATTGATCAGGCTGAAAAGGCCCTGTTGGCATTGAGCCAGGGTCGGGATTCTGCAGAGTTGTACTGTCAAAAATTCCGAAAGTGGGCGGTCCTTACTACCTGGAATAATGGTGCCTTGGCAGCTCTCTTTCGGAAGGGTTTGTCAGAAACCGTAAAAGATACTATGGTGGGATTTCCTGTTCCCTCTGGTCTTGACGATTCTATGTCATTAGCCATTCAGGTTGATCGGCGTTTGCGTGAACGCAAAACCGCACGAGAGGTGTTGCCACCTGTTGAACAAATGTCTGAACCTATGCAATGTGATAGTTTTGTCTGGGGCGCAACGTCAGGAGTTCAGAAGGCGTAATAAGCTGTGTTTCTTCTGTGGTGATGCCTCACATATTATTTCTGTCTGCCCTAAACGAGAGAAACGTTTTACACACACATTTGCTGTGGGTGGTGTTCAACCTAAGTTTCTTCTGGCAATTACTCTGATCTGCTCCCTGTCCACATTTTCCGCCAAGGCTTTTGTGGATTCGGGAGCAGCCCTGAATCTAATGGACTTGGATTTTGCTAAACGTTGTGAATTTCCGATGACACCTCTGCGGACACCTATCCCTTTGAGGGGGATTGATGCTACTCCTTTGGCGAAAAATAAACCTCAGTTTTGGACCCAGGTGTTAATGCGGGTCGCCCCAGACCATCAAGAAAATTGCAGATTTTTGGTGTTGCATAATTTGCATGACACCATTGTTCTGGGGTTTCCCTGGTTGCAAATTCATAATCCAGTTTTGGATTGGAAATCTGTGTCTGTAGTGAGTTGGGGTTGTTGGTGTGCCCTTAGTGAGGCTCCGCTTTTTTCCACCTCTCCTCAGTCGCATGATGTTCCTGACTATTTGGCGGACTTTTATGATGTATTTAGTGAGAATGAGTCTGCGTCTTTGTCTCCTCATAGGAGTTATGACTGTGCAATTGAACTGAGCCCGGGGTGTAAATTTCCTAAGGGTCGGCTCTTCAATTTATCTGTATCCGAGCACGAGGCTATGCGATCCTATATTAAGGAGGCGTTGGAGAAGGGTCATATTAGACCATCCTCTTCACCCTTAGGTGCCGTTTTTTTTTTCGTGGCCAAAAAGGATGGTTCATTAAGGCCTTGTATTGATTATCGTGCCCTCAACAAAATTACTATTAAATATCAGTATCCGTTACCCCTGATTTCGGATCTATTCTCCAGAGTTAAAGGTGCTTGCTGGTTTACCAAGCTTGACCTCAGGGGGGCGTATAATCTTATCCGCATTAAGCATGGGGATGAATGGAAGACGGCGTTTAATACTCCGGAGGGACATTTTGAGTACCTGGTGATGCCTTTTGGGCTCACTAATGCCCCTTCTGTCTTCCAGTGCTTCATGAACGACATTTTCCGAGACTTTGTGGATACATTTTTGATTATCTATCTGGATGATATTTTGATCTTCTCCAAGGATTGGGATTCTCATGTGGAACATGTTCGGACTGTGTTTCGGATCTTGAGGGAGAATTCCCTGTATGTCAAAGGATCGAAATGCCTTTTTGGGGTACAGAGGATTTCATTTTTGGGATTTATTTTGTCTCCGTCAACTATTGAAATGGACCCGGCCAAGGTACAGGCCATTTATGATTGGGTTCAGCCCACTTCTTTGAAGGCCCTCCAGAAGTTTTTGGGTTTTGCTAATTTTTATCAGAAATTTATAGCAAAATTTTCTAGTATTGCCAAGCCATTGACTGATCTGACTAAAAAGGGTGCTGATGTGTTGAATTGGTCTCCGGAGGCGGTTTCTTCCTTTCAGGAGCTGAAGCGAAGATTCACTTCTGCCCCGGTTTTGCGGCAATCTGATGTCTCACTCCCGTTCCAGGTAGAGGTGAACGCTTCTGAGATTGGTGCAGGAGCTGTTTTGTCCCAAAAGGATCCTGTAACATCTAAAATGAATCCCTGTGCTTTCTTTTCCCGAAAGATCTCTCCATCTGAACGTAACTATGATGTGGGGAATCGGGAACTGTTAGCCATGAAATGGGCATTTGAGGAGTGGAGACATTGGTTGGAGGGAGCTAAACACCAAGTCGTGGTCCTCACTGACCACAAGAATTTGATTTACCTGGAGTTGGCCAAACGCTTGAACCCTAGACAGGCTAGGTGGGCCTTGTTTTTTACACGTTTTGATTTTGTGGTCTCTTTTCTTCCTGGCACTAAGAATGTCAAGGCAGACGCCCTCTCTAGGAGCTTCTTTGCTGATTCTCCTGTGGTGACCAAGCCTGCTACCATCTTAGGCGAAGGGGTAGTTCTTTCTGCCATCTCGCCCGATTTGAGACGTGCTCTGGAAGAGTTCCAGGAGGACAAACCTGAGCGTTGTCCCAGTGGAAAGTTGTATGTTCCTGACCAGTGGAAGAAGAGAGTGATGTCTGAAGTTCATTGCTCTGCATTGGCTGGTCATCCAGGTATTTTTGGTACTAGAGATCTGGTTAGTCGGTCTTTTTGGTGGCCCGCCTTGTCTCGTGATGTCAGGAATTTTGTGCAGTCCTGTGGGACTTGCTCCCGGTCTAAACCTTGTTCTCGCTCTAGTGGGTTGTTGATGCCTTTGCCGGGCCCCAGGAGGCCATGGACCCATATTTCAATGGATTTCATCTCTGATATACCTGTCTCTCAGAGAATGACTGTTATTTGGGTGATTTGTGATAGGTTCTCTAAGATGGTTCATCTTGTACCACTCCCTAAGTTGCCATCTTCCTCTGAGTTGGTGCCCCTGTTTTTGCAACAGGTGGTTCACTTGCACGGGATTCCTGAGAACATTGTATCTGACAGAGGAGTTCAATTTGTGTCTAGATTTTGGAGGACTTTCTGTTCCAAGCTGGGAATTCAGTTGTCCTTCTCCTCTGCTTTTCACCCTCAGACGAATGGGCAGACGGAGAGAACAAACCAGACTTTGGAGTCGTATTTGAGATGTTTTATTTCCGCTGATCAGGATGATTGGGTTTCATTTTTGCCCTTGGCCGAATTTGCTTTAAATAATAGAGCTAGTTCTGCCACTTTGATGTCACCTTTTTTTTGTAACTTTGGGTTTCATCCTTGATTTTCTTCAGGGCAGGTGGAGCCTTCTGCCTGCCCAGGTGTTGACACTGTGGTGGAGAGAATGCACCAGATCTGGGACCAAGTGGTGGATAAGTTATCTCTCTTCCAGGAAAAGGCCCAGCGGTTTTCCAACCAACATAGGACCATTGGTCCCCAGTTTAAGGTTGGTGATATGGTTTGTTATCAGCAAAAAATATCGCTATGAAGGTGGCTTCTCCTAAGTTTAAGCCTAGATTTATTGGACCGTACAAGATTTTGGAGATTATTAATCCGGTCTCTTTTCGTTTGGCTCTTCCTGTCACATTTAAAATTCATAATGTGTTTCATAAGTCCTTGTTGAAGAGGTTTGTTGAACCAGTTGTTCCTAGGGTGGCACCTCCGGACCCTGTATTAGTTGAAGGTAACATGGAATATGAGGTAGAGAAGATACTGGATTCCCATCTGGCTAGACAGAGACTCCAGTATTTGGTTAAGTGGAAGGGTTATGGTCAGGAGGATAATTCCTGGGTCTCTGCCTCTGATATTCATGCCAAAAGATTGGTGCGTGCCTTTCATCGGGCTCACCCTGATCGCCCTGGTGGCGTGGATGAGGGTTCGATGACCCCTCCTCAAGGGGGAGGTACTGTTGTGAGTTCATTTTCCCCTTCACCATTGAGGTCTGATGAACTCCCTCTTCTGATGAAGGAAGGTAGTGAGGCTGATTACAAAGCACCTGAGCAGAATGATGATGACTGGGTGACTCGGATTGCTGACTGGATATAAGGCAGCCGACACCCTTCTGCCTTGCGGGTGATTACTCTGAGCGATTCTTGGAGACCAGTCTGATTCTTGCTCCTCAAAAGCTAAGTTTTCTGCTCTACTTTTTGCATTTGTGTTTTGGTTTTGTTTTGCCTTGTTTTTCTGGATTTCTTCCTTTCCCTGCTGGGTGAGCTGAATTCCTTTTTGCTCTGTCTTCAGATAATACCTGAGTACTGATATAGTCTTTTTGAAGCCTAGCGTCTTCAGGGCTTTTTCCCTGTCAGTCTGTTGGCTCTTGTTTTTGAGAGGGTTTTGGCAGATTGCAGACAGCAGCTTTTCTATTCTGTCCTATTTAGTTAGCTTGGGCCCCATCATTTGCTCAGCCTATTTTTCTATCTGTGTGAGTGTTTTTTCATCTTGCTTCACCGTCATTATATGTTGGGGGCTGCCTATTGCTTTGGGGTCTGCTCTGGGGCAGTTTAGATTTCCCTTTCTGTCTTTAGGCTATGTAGTTCTCCGGCTGTGATCGAGGGGCCTAGGGCACCGTAGGAACCCCCCACGGCTACTGCTAGTTGTTGTTGTTAGGTTCAGGGGTCTGTAATCCGATAGCTGCTTCTCTGGTTTTCTGGACTTAGCTAGTATTTCTGGTTTTGCCTCCTACGATGATTCATTCATAACAGCTAAGGTTAGGGCTAGAATTAGAGTTAGGGTTGGAATTAGGATTAGGGTTGCAATTAGGGTTAGGGTTAGGGCTAGGGTTAGGGTTAGAATTAGGGTTAGAATTAGGGTTAGGGTGAATTAGGATTAGGGTTAGAATTAGGATTAGGGATTAGGGTTGGGATTAGGGTTAGGGGTGTGTTGGGATTAGGGTTGGAGCAAGAATTGAGGGGTTTCCAGTATTTACCAACTTTGGGGGTCTAATTTCTCCTGTTACCCTTGGGAAAATAAAAAAATTGGGGGCTAAAAAAATCGCTTTTGTGGAAAACAAAAAGACTTTATTATTTTCACGGCACTGCGTTATAAACTTCTGTGAAGCACTTGGGGGTTCAAAGTGCTCACCACCCATCTAGATAAGCTCCTTCGGGGGTCTAGTTTCCAAGATGGGGTCACATGTGGGGGATTTATACTGTTTAGGCACATCAAGGGCTCTGCAAACGCAACATGACGCCCGCAGACCATTCCATCAAAGTCTGAATTCCAAAATGGCACTCCTTCCCTTCCAAGCTCTCCCATGCGCCCAAACAGTGGTCCCCCCACATATGGGGTATCAGCGTACTCAGGACAAATTGCACAACAATTTTTGTGGTCAAATTTCTCCTATTACCCTTAGGAAAATATAAAATAATGGGCTAAAAAATCATTTTTGTCATTTTTGAGGAAAAAAATGATTTTTAATTTTCACGGCTCTGCGTCTATAAACTTCTGTGAAGCACTTGGGGGATCAAAGTGCTCACCACTAGAGTTGAGCGACTTTTGGTTTTTTAGGGTCGCGTTTCGTTTCGTGAAACCCGACTTTTCCAAAAGTCGGGTCGAGCAAGATCGTCCGATTATAGGGAAAAGTCGGGGTCGTCCCGAAACACGAAACCCAATGTAAGTCAATGGGGAATAAAAGTCGGCAGTGAGAGGAGGACAGGAAACTCACCTACAGTGCCCATTTGAATGCCAAAAGCATCAATTCTTCTTACTTAAGCTTGTCAACCTTAATTAACTTCATAATACAAGTTACGCACTGAAAAATGGGGGTTATTTGGCTAAAGTTGTGGGGGGGGAGGGCTGGCTGCAGGTTTTCATGTTAACACATACCACAACTCATCATGCTCTGATACGGCAGAGAAATAGCGGTATAGTACAATGAAAAATACCTCACTTTTTACATCTCATGACGAGGCCCATCTATTTCTCCATACAGAATCATTGGTCCCATATAATGTTTGAAACAGTATATGATGAGCTCCACATAATGCTACAGTATATTTTGGTCCCCATGGATGAAGCTCCACTGTCTTATGGGCCCAAATAATGCTCCAAACATAATGGGCCCCATTTCTAATGCTCTAGTGTATAATGGGCCCTGTAAATGCTGCTCCAGTGTCTGATGTCCACCTTTGGAATGTTCCAGTGTATGGTGGGCCCCATCTATCATTCTCCAGAGTATAGTGCTCCCCAAAAATTGCTGTCCCAACATTGAAAACAATCAAATAAGTCTCCTCGCTAGGGAATCCCTGTACTTGTCTGGATTCCTCGTCGTCCCCATCTTCCATCTCACTGCACAGTATTTCAACTTTGCAAGTGCTGTGATCCTGGGCAAGCAGGGGGGGCCCACTCGTTGGCGACGGCACTGGCACAGGGCCCCTGATAGTACAGTGGTGTGTCTGATGGCGGGTGGGCCGAACCTGCACTTTCATCTGCAGCTTCCTCTTTGTCACCGTGTAAGATGGAACTGTATATGGGAAGGGTAACCTGAGTTTCATCAGGGTCAGATTCAGGTCATGTAGCGTGCGAGGGGAATGTAGTGGTCTGGGTCAATGTACCAGCAAATTCATCGAGCAGTGGCTGGGCATCAGTGCACTTGTGTCGCCCCCAGGAGTACGGTTGCCACAGTGGCATTACCTTCTTCCTAGGGAGTGTGATGTCATGCTTGGGAGCAACGAAGGATCTCTCTAGCAGGTTAACTGATTGGGCGGCGTTATTCCCACGAGTCATGACCCTCCAAACAGCGTTCATGAAGGCAAAGTGTTTGTTTTACGTGGGCAGTATGGTTGCAAAGCTGAACCTTAAAGGAATGTCCAGAAGGGCACCACCAGGAGTGGAGCCTACGGTTAAATTCGACTCCACCTGGGAAACCTCAACCATGCCAGCTACAGAACAGATGCACACATTGCAAGCTTAATTCCGTTAACGAACGAGACTCCGTCATGCCCCGCGGTCCGAGTCCGGCTTACTAGAGGGACACGTGAGGCTCTGGCACATGAGATTGGCCAATAACTGGTGTGTCATGCCCTTACATGTCCGTGGCTGCATGTGCGCTACACTGAAAAGGCCAGCGTTTGTCGCTTACAGGTGCAGATAACCCGCTGAACAACGTTAGTGATGGGGATCACTGATTACAATTATTACCCGCGAACAATGATTTCCCAGTAAGTGCAGGTCAACCGCAGTTCCGGAATTAGGCCTAACCGTCATTCCTGAAAAAATGAAAAACTTACGTGTGCAAACCACAGGTGCTGTAGCTTGCTTAACAGCTCGCCAGCCGTTCTCACGCCCAGTATGGATTACACGTGATTGCACAAAGGTGAGAAAGGGTACCGTATCCCCAGATAACATGTATGGATAGCGTACACATTCAAAATATATGTCTATACATCAGGAGGCAGGCTCAGACGGTGTTAGGCCCAGTATGGATTGCACGTGATTGCACAAAGGTTAGAAAGGGTACCGTTTCCCCGGATAACATGTATGGATAGCGTACACATTCAAAATATATGTCTCAGGAGGCAGGCTCAGACGGTGTTAGGCCCAGTATGGATTGCACGTGATTGCACAAAGGTTAGAAAGGGTACCGTATCCCTGGATAACATGTATGGATAGCGCACACATTCAAAATATATGTCTCAGGAGGCAGGCTCAGACGGTGTTAGGCCCAGTATGGATTGCACGTGATTGCACAAAGGTTAGAAAGGGTACCATTTCCCCGGATAACATGTATGGATAGCGTACACATTCAAAATATATGTCTCAGGAGGCAGGCTCAGATGGTGTTAGGCCCAGTATGGATTGCACGTGATTGCACAAAGGTTAGAAAGGGTACCGTTTCCCCGGATAACATGTATGGATAGCGTACACATTCAAAATATATGTCTCAGGAGGCAGGCTCAGACGGTGTTAGGCCCAGTATGGATTGCACGTGATTGCACAAAGGTTAGAAAGGGTACCGTATCCCCGGATAACATGTATGGATAGCGTACACATTCAAAATATATGTCTCAGGAGGCAGGCTCAGACGGTGTTAGGCCCAGTATGGATTGCACGTGATTGCACAAAGGTTAGAAAGGGTACCGTATCCCCAGATAACATGTATGGATAGCGTACACATTCAAAATATATGTCTCAGGTGGCAGGCTCAGACGGTGTTAGGCCCAGTATGGATTGCACGTGATTGCACAAAGGTTAGAAAGGGTACCATATCCCCGGATAACATGTATGGATAGCGTACACATTCAAAATATATGTCTCAGGAGGCAGGCTCAGACAGTGTTAGGCCCAGTATGGATTGCACGTGATTGCACAAAGGTTAGAAAGGGTACCGTATCCCCGGATAACATGTATGGATAGCGTACACATTCAAAATATATGTCTCCGGAGGCAGGCTCAGACGGTGTTAGGCCCAGTATTGATTGCACGTGATTGCACATAGGTTAGAAAGGGTACCGTATCCCCGGATAACATGTATGGATAGCGTACACATTCAAAATATATGTCTCCGGAGGCAGGCTCAGACGGTGTTAGGCCCAGTATGGATTGCACGTGATTGCACAAAGGTTAGAAAGGGTACCGTATCCCCGGATAACATGTATGGATAGCGTACACATTCAAAATATATGTCTCAGGAGGCAGGCTCAGACGGTGTTAGGCCCAGTATGGATTGCACGTGATTGCACAAAGGTTAGAAAGGGTACCGTATCCCCGGATAACATGTATGGATAGCGTACACATTCAAAATATATGTCTCAGGAGGCAGGCTCAGACGGTGTTAGGCCCAGTATGGATTGCACGTGATTGCACAAAGGTTAGAAAGGGTACCGTATCCCCAGATAACATGTATGGATAGCGTACACATTCAAAATATATGTCTCAGGAGGCAGGCTCAGACGGTGTTAGGCCCAGTATGGATTGCACGTGATTGCACAAAGGTTAGAAAGGGTGCCGCATCCCCGGATAACATGTATGGATAGCGTACACATTCAAAATATATGTCTATACATCAGGAGGCAGGCTCAGACGGTGTCAGGCACAGTATGGATTTGACGGCCCAGACTACACAGCGGAGGAGCAGGGAGAGGTAAAGATTGCAAATGCTGGGGCCCTGCTCAAGCAAGGGGGGCCCACTCGTGGGCGTCGGTACTGGCACTGGGCCCCTCATAGTACGGCGGTGTGTCTGACGGCGGGTGTGCACCACCACCGTCAGAGACACTTGATTGCACTATGAAGGAACCTGTACCAGTGCCCGCACCCAAGAGTCGGCCTACCCACCTGTCCAGGGCAACGGCACTCGCACGGTGTCGTGCGCTAGGTGGTGACCCCGGCCATGGGGGGGGAGGCAGCACAGTTAGGGAGTTTTAGAAAGTGGCATATGTTGATGTTGGACATTCATCTGATGCAAAAGGTGAAATAGGTCAAGTCCCAGGAAGAGGTGGACCAAAGCAAGCCATTTTCCTGTCACCCTATGTGTCATCAGAGGAAGGTGGGACAAAATCCTTGGAAACCCATGCGTGGTTCATTTTAATGAAGGTTAGATCATCCACCTTTTGGGTTGACAGACGGGTCCTTTTTTCTGTCAGGATTGATCCAGCTGCACTGAAGACTCTTTCCGATAGCACACTTGCAGCTGGGCAAGCGAGCTCCTGTAAGGCATATTGGGCCAATTCAGGCCAGGTGTCCAGTTTAGCGGCCCAATAGTCAAAGGGGAATGACCTGTGTGGGAGAACATCAATATGGGAGGAAAAGTAGTTTGTAACCATAGTTGACAACTGCTGTCTCCTGTCACTTTCCATCGATGCAGTATTACCAGTTGTGTGAGCGGTACTTGAAAAATCAGTCCACAACATTGTCATGAAACCCCTGTCTCCAACGCCACTTCTGCTGTGTGCACCACGAACACCTCTGCCAAGCTGACCCCGGCCCGTACGGCTCGTGTGAGAACCATCACCGCTGCTGTGTGCTGGGAATGCCTCAAGCAACCGATTTACCAGAGTTGCTTGTTTATTTGCCAATATTAGGTCAAGGTTCTCCTGTGGCATGATGTTTTGTAATTTGCCTTTATAGCGTGGATCCAGGATGCTGGCCAACCAGTAGTCGTCATCGTTCATCATTTTGGCAATGCGGGGGTCCCTTTTTAGGATCTGCAAGGCATAATCTGACATGTTGGCCAATGTTCCCGGTGTCAATGATGCACTGCGAGTGCTGGTTGGAGGAGCACTTTCTGGCAAATCCACATCCCTCCAGTCACGCACAAACCCTGTACCAGACCTTGCCACGCCAACATTTTCACTTGCCCCACGAGATGCATCCTCCTCCCCTAAGTAATCATCCCCATCATCCTCCTCCTCCTCCTCTTCTTCCTCCACCTCGTCCAGGAGAGGTCCCTGAGCAGACAATGGCTGAATGTCATCAAGGATTCCCTCCTCCTCTTCCTCCTCATCAACATTGGCTGCAGACGCCTGCTCCTTAAGGTGCGTCAAAGTTTGCATGAGCAGACGCATAAGTGGGATGCTCATGCTTAGGATGGCGTCGTCTGCGCTTACCAGCCGTGTGCATTCCTCAAAACACTGAAGGACTTTACAGAGGTCTTTCAGCTTCGACCACTGCACACCTGTCAACTCCATGTCTGCTCTCAAAGTGCCTGGCCGTGTATCCTCCCACAAATGCATTATGGCCTGCCTCTGCTCGCACAGCCGCTCCACCATGTGCAGGGTGGAGTTCCACCTTGTTGTAATGAGGCGGTGGTTGGGAAGGTGGAGCAATCGCTGCAGCTTCTGCATACGAACGGAGTGTACAGGCGACCGGCGGATGTGCGCGCACAGTCTTCGCACCTTCTGGAGCAGGGCTGTTAACTCCGGATAATTTTTGAGGAAGCACTGCACCACCAGGTTCAAGGTGTGAGCCAAGCAAGGTATATGGCTGAGTTTTGAAAGGGCTATGGCTGCCACAAAATTACGGCCGTTATCATTAACTACCTTGCCTGCCTCAAGATGTACACTGCCCAGCCATGACTCAGTTTGTCGCTTGAAGTACTCGGCCAGCACCTCGGCGGTGTGTCTGTTGCCCAAACACATCATCTGCAACACAGCCTGCTGACGCTTTCCACTAGCTGCTCGATAGGGGGACACATCGTGTGCAACAGTGGCAGCTGCAGATGGAGTGCTCGTACGACTGCGCTCTGTGGACGAGCTTTCGCTTCTGGAGGAGGAGGAGGAGGGTCGAACGCCTACAGCCAACTGTTTCCTATACCGTGGGATAGGCAGCACTGTCCCACCACCGCTATCCACTGTGGACCCTGCATCCACCACATTAACCCAGTGCGCAGTGATGGACACGTAACGGCCCTGGCCATGCCGACTGGACCATGCATCAGTTGTGAGGTGCACCTTTCCGCTCACTGACTGCTTGAGTGCATGGACAATGCGGTCTTTCACATGATGGTGGAGGGCTGGGATGGCTTTGTGAGAGAAGAAGTGGCGACTGGGTAGGTCATAGCATGGTACTGCATAGGCCATGAGTTCGCGGAAAGCTGTGCTTTCCACCAACCGAAAGGGCATCATCTCAAACGAGATTAGTTTGGCAATGTGGGCGTTCAAACCCAGTGTTCGCGGATGAGAGACTGAGTACTTTCTTGACCTACTCATAGTGTCTGGGAGGGTGAGCTGGACTTGAGAGCTGCATATGGTGGAAGTAGCGGTGGACAGGGAGGACTGAGAGAGGGTTGATGATGGTGATGGAGTTGGTGTTCTTTCTGATGGCCTAGAATCAGTCTTTCGTTGATATAACAGTGGGATTCCCTGACTGCTGTGGCCTTGCAACGACACCTCAACATTTGCTGCTGTGCTAACCGGTGGGCTTACAGTGGGGGAAACAATGTAGCGTTGCTGACTACCTTCGTTGTGATCAGTTGCACATTTGGCACTTGAGGTTTGGTGTTGTGTCCATGCTTGCAAGTGCATGCTGGTTAAATGTCTAAGCATGCAACTGGTATTCAAATTTTTCAGATTTTTCCCTCGGCTAAAGGTCTTTGCGCACTTCTTACAGATAACCTTGGCCTGATCATGAGGATTTTGGTCAAAAAAGTGCCAAACTGCACTCTTCCTACTTTGGCAGACATTTTGCGGCCTAGCACACTGTGATCTTTTGACCCTCTGGACAAGCTGTCCAGCAACTCTTTTGATGTTTGGAACCTGTCTTTGGAGTGCTCCGGGCCTGCCAGATAACAGCTGTTGCGATGTCGATGTCTGCTGTGGATGCTCCTCATCTGAGCTATTGGAAGCAGCACCCTCTTCCCCCAATGGATGCCAATCTGGGTCAACAACTGGGTCATCCATCACCTCCTCTTCTATGTCATGTGCACCTTCCTCTGTGTCACCGTGTATGGTGGTATAGTGTGTGGGAAGGGGCACCTGAGTCTCATCAGGGTCAGAATCTGGCTCTGTACACTGCGAGGACAATGTAGTGCTCTGAGTGAATGTACCAGCAGAATCATCCATCAGCGGCTGTGCATCAGTGCACTCCATGTCAGATTCATCTTGGCCTGGGTAATTCACCATTTCACTTGATAATCCAGGCATGGTATGTGAAAACAGCTCCATGGAGTAATCAGTAGTATGGCCTGCGTCATCCTTCAATCTTGGTTGGGGTGAAGGACACAAGGAAAGGTGTGGTTCATGAACATGAGCCTCCAATGACGACTCAGTGCTTTTACTTTTTACAACTGAAGAAGAGGAGGCGATAGAGCTGGAGGCTGAGTCAGCAATGTAAGACAAAACTTTTTCCTGATGCTCTGGCTTTAAAAGCGGTTTGCCAACTCCTAGAAAACTAAGCGTTCGAGGCCTTATGTAGCCAGACGATGACGCAGGCTCAACACCTCCTGCATTCAGTCCTATTTTGCTCTTGCCACTACCATCAGATCCACTACCAACACCATCATTACCAGCTGCCAACCCCCGCCCAATTCCACGGCCTCTTCCACCAGCCTTCCTCATTTTTGGTAGAAATGTAGACAAAATCCAACAAACTATATAGTAATGTAAAACAAGGTACAAGGTGTCTATAGGACAGGGGAGATTTTGAATTTCTGCAGACACTTGTGGACACTGGACACTTTTGGATTGTGTGAGGCCCAATGAATATCTGAGCGCTATGTGACAGGCTCGATGAAACAGCTGTGACCAAAGTGACTAGAGGATAAGGGAGATTTTGAATTTCTGCAGACACTTGTGGACACTGGACACTTTTGGATTGTGTGAGGCCCAATGAATATCTGAGCGCTATGTGACAGGCTCGATGGCACAGCTGTGACCAAAGTGACTAGAGGATAAGGGAGATTTTGAATCTCTGCACACACTTTTGGACACTGGACACTTTTGGATTGTGTGAGGCCCAATGAATATCTGAGCGCTATGTGACAGGCTCGATGGCACAGCTGTGACCAAAGTGACTAGAGGATAAGGGAGATTTTGAATCTCTGCACACACTTTTGGACACTGGACACTTTTGGATTGTGTGAGGCCCAATGAATATCTGAGCGCTATGTGACAGGCTCGATGGCACAGCTGTGACCAAAGTGACTAGAGGATAAGGGAGATTTTGAATCTCTGCACACACTTTTGGACACTGGACACTTTTGGATTGTGTGAGGCCCAATGAATATCTGAGCGCTATGTGACAGGCTCGATGGCACAGCTGTGACCAAAGTGACTAGAGGATAAGGGAGATTTTGAATCTCTGCACACACTTTTGGACACTGGACACTTTTGGATTGTGTGAGGCCCAATGAATATCTGAGCGCTATGTGACAGGCTCGATGGCACAGCTGTGACCAAAGTGACTAGAGGATAAGGGAGATTTTGAATCTCTGCACACACTTTTGGACACTGGACACTTTTGGATTGTGTGAGGCCCAATGAATATCTGAGCGCTATGTGACAGGCTCGATGGCACAGCTGTGACCAAAGTGACTAGAGGATAAGGGAGATTTTGAATCTCTGCACACACTTTTGGACACTGGACACTTTTGGATTGTGTGAGGCCCAATGAATATCTGAGCGCTATGTGACAGGCTCGATGGCACAGCTGTGACCAAAGTGACTAGAGGATAAGGGAGATTTTGAATTTCTGCAGACACTTGTGGACACTGGACACTTTTGGATTGTGTGAGGCCCAATGAATATCTGAGCGCTATGTGACAGGCTCGATGGCACAGCTGTGACCAAAGTGACTAGAGTATAAAGGAGATTTTGAATTTCTGCACACACTTGTGGACACTGGACACTTTTGGATTGTGTGAGGCCCAATGAATATCTGAGCGCTATGTGACAGGCTCGATGGCACAGCTGTGACAAAAGTGACGAGAGGATAAGGGAGATTTTGAATTTCTGCAGACACTTGTGGACACTGGACACTTTTGGATTGTGTGAGGGCCACTGATATCTGAGCGCAATGTCACAGGCTCGATGGCACAGCTATGACCAAAGTGACTAGAGGATAAGGGAGATTTTGAATTTCTGCAGACACTTGTGGACACTGGACACTTTTGGATTGTGTGAGGCCCACTGATATCTGAGCGCTATGTCACAGGCTCGATGGCACAGCTGTGACAAAAGTGACTAGAGGATAAGGGAGATTGGATTGCTTTTAAAAAAGCAGTTTGCGGAGCAGTGGGTAAACAGCAATGCCAGCCTGTCAGGAAGCCTTAAAAGGCAGCCCAATAACCAACACCACTGATACACCACAATATAGCTTCCCCTTGCACTGCACACACAGTGACTGGTGTGTTGTGCAGGCCAAATCGCTAGCAGCAGAAGCATTTTTTTTTCTTCTCAGCAGGACAAAAAAAAAAAATTGGGATTGCTTTTAAAAAAGCAGTTTGCGGAGCAGTGGGTAAACAGCAATGCGGGAATGTCAGGAAGCCTTAGAAGGCAGCCCAACAACCAACACCACTGATACACCACTATATAGCCTCCCCTTGCACTGCACACACAGTGACTGGTGTGTTGTGCAGGCCAAATCGCTAGCAGCAGAAGCAGTTTTTTTTTCTTCTCAGCAGGACAAAAAAAAAAATTGGGATTGCTTTTAAAAAAGCAGTTTGCAGAGCAGTGGGTAAACAGCAATGCAGGAATGTCAGGAACAGAGTTGAGCGATACCGTCCGATACTTCAAAGTATCGTATCGGATGGTATCGGCCGATCTTTAAAAAAAGTATCGGTATCGCCGATTCCGATACCGGAAGTCCCATTCAAGTCTATGGGACTTCCGGTATCGGAATAAGAAAAACCCTTTCCTGCCCTTGTACAGCCTCTCTGGGGTCTGTACGGGCCTTTCGGGGGGCTGTGCCGGCCTGCCAGGGGGTCTGTGCAGGCTCCGGTGGTCTGTGCCGGCCTGCCGGTGGTCTGTGCAGGCTCCGGGGGGCTGTGCCGGCCTGCCGGGGGGCTGTGCCGGCCTGCCGGGGGGCTGTGCAGGCTCCGGGGGGCTGTGCCGGCCTGCCGGGGGGCTGTGCCGGCCTGCCGGTGGTCTGTGCAGGCTCCGGGGGTCTGTGCAGGCATCGTCCGATGGGACTACAAGTCCCATCGGGCGATGCCTGCTACCATGACAGTGATTGACACATTAGCCAATGATGGGACAGTAGTAGTCCCATCATCCGGCTAATGTGTTAAATGTAAAAAAAAAAAAAAAAAATTACATGCTACATACATACAACATGCATACTACATACATGCTACATTCATACTACATACTACATACATGCTACACTCATACTACATAAATACTACATGCAACATACATACTACATATATACTACATGCATGCTACATACATACTGCATGCTACATACATACCACATATATACTACATACATACTACATGCATGCTACATGCATGCTACATGCTACATACAACATATATACTACATGCATGCTACATACATACTACATGCTACATACTACATATATACTACATGCATGCTACATACTACATGCTACATACATACTACATATATACTACATGCATGCTACATACATACTGCATGCTACATACATACTACATGCTACATACATACTACATATATACTACATACATACTACATACATACTACATGCATGCTACATGCATGCTACATACATACCACATACATAACACATATATACTACATGCATGCTACATACATACTACATGCTACATACATACCATATACATACTACATGCATGCTACATACATACTACATGCATGCTACATACATACTACATGCTACATACATACTACATATATACTACATGCATGCTACATACATACTACATGCTACATGCATGCTACATACATACTGCATGCTACATGCATACTACATACATACTACATGCTACATACATACCACATATATACTACATACATACAATACATTCATACAATACATACATAGACATACAGTACATATAACATAGAGTAACATACTTACCAATACTTGTCACATTGTTCCCCGAAGCCATTGTCTTTTCCGGAATAAATATTAACATAACAAACCACAAAAATACTCACCCACGATCCGAAGCAGTCCACGAGTGTGTCCCACGACGATCTTGGGTAGAGAACTGCAGCATCAGCTGTTGCTGCCGTTCTCTACGGGCTGCAGGAATCCAATGACGGAAGGTTTGTATCCTTCCGCACTGTATTCCTCCGCCACTTAAAAAAAAAAGTCCCTAGTCTCACTTTATGCCATTGCTGTGTGGGAAATTCCCACGCAGCAATGGCATAAAGTGAGACTAGGGACTTTTTTTTTTTTAAGTGGCGGAGGAATACAGTGCGGAAGGATACCTACCTTCCGTCATTGGATTCCTGCAGCCCGTAGAGAACGGCAGCATCATCTGATGCTGCAGTTCTCTACCCAAGATCGTCGTGGGACACACTCGTGGACTGCTTCGGATCGTGGGTGAGTATTTTTGTGGTTTGTTATGTTAATATTTATTCCGGAAAAGACAATGGCTTCGGGGAACAATGTGACAAGTATTGGTAAGTATGTTACTCTATGTTATATGTACTGTATGTCTATGTATGTATTGTATGAATGTATTGTATGTATGTAGTATATATGTGGTATGTATGTAGCATGTAGTATGTATGTAGTATGTATGTAGCATGCATGTAGCATGTAGTATGTATGTAGCATGCATGTAGTATATATGTAGTATGTATGTAGCATGCATGTAGTATATATGTAGCATGTATGTAGTATGTATGTGGTATGTATGTAGCATGTAGTATGTATGTAGCATGCATGTAGTATATATGTAGTATGTATGTAGCATGTAGTATGTATGTAGTATGTATGTGGTATGTATGTAGCATGTAGTATGTATGTAGCATGCATGTAGTATATATGTAGTATGTATGTAGCATGTAGTATGTATGTAGTATGTATGTAGTATGTATGTGGTATGTATGTAGCATGTAGTATGTATGTAGCATGCATGTAGTATATATGTAGTATGTAGTATGTATGTAGTATGTATGTGGTATGTATGTAGCATGTAGTATGTATGTAGCATGCATGTAGCATGCATGTAGTATGTATGTAGCATGCATGTAGTATGTATGTAGCATGCATGTAGTATGTATGTAGTATGTATGTAGTATGTATGTAGCATGCAGTATGTATGTAGCATGTATGTAGTATGTATGTAGTATATATGTAGTATGTATGTAGCATGTAGTATGTATGTAGCATGCATGTAGTATATATGTAGTATGTATGTAGCATGCATGTAGTATGTATGTAGTATGTATGTAGCATGCAGTATGTATGTAGCATGTATGTAGTATGTATGTAGTATATATGTAGTATGTATGTAGCATGCATGTAGTATGTATGTAGCATGTAGTATGTATGTAGCATGCATGTAGTATGTATGTAGCATGTATGTAGTATGTATGTAGCATGTATGTAGTATGTATGTAGCATGTAGTATGTATGTAGCATGCATGTAGTATGTATGTAGTATGTATGTAGTATGTATGTAGCATGCAGTATGTATGTAGCATGTATGTAGTATGTATGTAGTATATATGTAGTATGTATGTAGCATGTAGTATGTATGTAGCATGTATGTAGTATGTATGTAGCATGTAGTATGTATGTAGCATGCATGTAGTATGTATGTAGTATATATGTAGTATGTATGTAGCATGCATGTAGTATGTATGTAGCATGTAGTATGTATGTAGCATGCATGTAGTATGTATGTAGCATGTATGTAGTATGTATGTAGCATGTATGTAGTATGTATGTAGCATGTAGTATGTATGTAGCACGCATGTAGTATGTATGTAGTATGTATGTAGTATGTATGTAGCATGCAGTATGTATGTAGCATGTATGTAGCATGCAGTATGTATGTAGCATGTATGTAGTATGTATGTAGTATATATGTAGTATGTATGTAGCATGTAGTATGTATGTAGCATGTATGTAGTATGTATGTAGCATGTATGTAGTATGTATGTAGCATGTAGTATGTATGTAGCATGCATGTAGTATGTATGTAGTATTTTTTTTTTTTTTTTTTTTTTTTAACATTTAACACATTAGCCGGATGATGGGACTACTACTGTCCCATCATTGGCTAATGTGTCAATCACTGTCATGGTAGCAGGCATCGCCAGATGGGACTTGTAGTCCCATCGGACGATGCTTGCACAGACCCCCGGACATCAGCACAGCCCCCCGGCAGGCCGGCACAGCCCCCCGGCAGGCCGGTACAGACCCCCACAGGGTGCACAGACCACCGGCAGGCCGGCACAGCCCCCCGGCAGGCCGGTACAGACCCCGGGCAGTCCACACAGCCCCCCGGCAGGCCGGCACAGCCCCCCGGCAGGCCGGTACAGACCCCCACAGGGTGCACAGACCACCGGCAGGCCGGCACAGACCACCGGCAGGCCGGCACAGCCCCCCGGCAGGCCGGTACAGACCCCGGGCAGTCCACACAGCCCCCCGGCAGGCCGGCACAGCCCCCCGGCAGGCCGGTACAGACCCCCACAGGGTGCACAGACCACCGGCAGGCCGGCACAGCCCCCCGGCAGGCCGGTACAGACCCCGGGCAGTCCACACAGCCCTCCGGCAGGCCGGCACAGCCCCCCGGCAGGCCGGCAGAGACCCCCGGAAGGCCCGAAATGACGGCGCATCATGATGCGCACACACCGCGCATCATGATGACGTCAGGCCGTCAATCAACTGAACTTCCGATTCCGATGCCGAATTCCGATATTGAAAAAATATCGGAAGTCGGTATCGGAATTCCGATACAGCAAGTATCGGCCGATACCCGATACTTGCGGTATCGGAATGCTCAACACTAGTCAGGAAGCCTTAGAAGGCAGCCCAACAACCAACACCACTGATACACCACAATATAGCCTCCCCTTGCACTGCACACACAGTGACTGGTGTGTTGTGCAGGCCAAATCGCTAGCAGCAGAAGCAGTTTTTTTGTCTTCTTCCCTGCCTAACGCTCTCCCTACAGAATCAGCAGCAACCTCTCCCTATACTGAGATCGGCAGAAGTAAGATGGCGGTCGGCGTGCATGCCCTTTTATACCTCCTGTGACGCCCACCAAAGCAAGCCAATCACTTGCATGCCCTTCTGAAAGATGGTGGTGACCCGTGCCTATGTCATCACGTTGCCCACAGTGTCCGTGGATCCTGATTGGCTGAAAAAGAGCGCAAAACAAACTTTTGAAACGCGACTTTGGCGCGTAAGTCGCCGACCTCGTGGCCGACCTCATCCTAGGGTCGGGTTTCGTTTCATGAAACCCGACTTTGCCAAAAGTCGGCGACTTTTGAAATTTTTCGACCCGTTTCGCTCAACTCTACTCACCACATATCTAGATAAGCTCCTTCAGGGGTCTAGTTTCCAAAATGGGGTCACTTGTGGGGGGGTTTATACTGTTTGCACATCAGTGGCTCTGCAAATGCAACATGACACATGCAGACCATTCCATCAAAGTCTGCATTCCAAAATGGCGCTCTTTCCCTTCCGAGCTCTTCCATGCGCACAAACAGTAGTTCCCCCCCACATATGGGGTATCATCGCACTCAGGACAACTTGCACAACAACTTTTGTGGTCCAATTTCTCCTGTTACCCTTGAGAAAATAAAACATAGCGGGCTAAATTATCATTTTTGAGGAAAAAATAGTGATTATGTTATTTTCACTGCTCTGCGTTATAAACTTCAGTGAAGCACTTGGGGGTTCAAAGTGGTCACCACACATCTAGATAAGTTCCTTAAGGGGTCTAGTTTCCAAAATAGTGTCACTTGTGGGGTTTTTTCACTGTTTAGGCACACCAGGGGCTCTCCAAAAGCGACATGGCGTCCAATCTCAATTCCAGCCAATTCTGCATTGAAAAAGTCAAACGGTACTCCTTCCTTTCTGAGCTCTGCTGTGCCCAAACAGTGGTTTACCCCCACATATGGGGTATCAGCGTACTCAGGACAAATCGCACAACAACTGTGGGGGTATGATTTCTCTTGTTACCCTTGTAAAAATAAATATTTGGGGGCGAAAAGATCATTTTTGTGGAAAAAAAAAGATTTTTTTATTTTTACGGCTCTACGTTATAAACTTCTGTGAAGCACTTGCAGGTTCAAAGTGCTCACCACACATCTAGAAAAGTTCCTTAATGGGTCTAGTTCCCAAAATGGGGTCACTTGTTGGGGGTTTCCACTGTTTAGGAACATCAGGGGCTCTCCGAACGCAATATGGCATCCGATCTCAATTCCAGCCAATTCTGCGTTGAAAAAGTCAATAGGCGCTCCCTCCCTTGCGAGCTCTGCCGTGCGCTGAAAAAGTCGTTTACCCCCACATTTTGGGTATCAGCATATTCAGGAGAAATTGCTCAACAAATTTTGTGGTTAATTTTCTCTTTTAACACTTGTGAAAATAAAAAAATGGGTTCTGAAGTAAATTTTTTGCAAAAAAAGTTAAATGTTAATTTTTTCCTTCCACATTGCTTTAGTTCCTGTGAAGCATGTAAAGGGTTAATAAACTTCTTGAATGTGGTTTTGAGCACCTTGATGGGTCTAGTTTTTAGAATGGTGTCACTTTTGGGTATTTTCTGTCATGTACACCCCTCAAAATGACTTTAAATATGATGTGGTCCCTAAAAAAAATGGTTTTGTAAATTTTGTTGTGAAAATGAGAAATCACTAGTCAACTTTTAACCCTTTCAACTTCTTCACAAAAAAATTTTTTATTTCCAAAATTGTGCTGATGTAAAGTAGACATGTGGGAAATGTTATTTATTAAGAAATTTGTGCGATACATCTCTCTGATTTAAGGGCATAAAAATTTAAAGTTTTAAAATTGCAAAATTTTCAAAATTTTCGCTATATTTCCGTTTTTTTCATAAATAAACACAAGACGTATCGAAGAAATTTTACCACTAACATGAAGTACAGTATGCCATAAAAAAAAATCTCAGAATCAGCGGGATACGTTAAAGCATTCCAGAGTTATCACCTCATAAAGTGACAGTGATCAGAATTGTAAAAATTGGCCTGGTCATTAAGCTGCTAAGGTTTATGCACACTTCTGCATTATAGCTCTGTACAACTGTTGTAGGGAGCCATTAGGGCCTACTGTACCATGCTGATCTAAAAGAGTCCAATATAAAATAATTATTTGCATTGCTATTGTGGGAGAAAATCTCCATATTACGGTGTAACATTATGGCTCCATTTAGCAACACAAGGAATACAAGTGAATGAATGCACTGGATCAGGACTGGCATGAGATTTTCGTGGGCCCCGGGAGAAAGAGTCTCAGTGGGCCCCTTTATCACATACCACATTTCATGATGCACAGATATGGCAGAGAAATATAGGTATAGTACAATGCCAAAGATTTCACTTACTTCTTATATTACATGAGTGATATCTATTGTAAAGTCTACAATACATCAGAAACCGGACAGTATAGTCCTCCAAACAGTATTATGGGTACCACATATTTCTCCATACAGAATAATGAGCCCCATATAATGCTCCATACAGAATAATGTACCCCATATATGATGTTCCAGTGTATAATGAGCCCCATATATGATGCTCCAGTGTATAATGGGCCCCATATATGATTCTCCATATTTGAGGGACCCATATACGATGCTCTAGTATATGATGGTCCCCATATATAATGCTCTACATAGAATGGGCCCCATATATGATGCTCCAAACATTAAAAAATAAAATACTCACCTCTCGTCACTGTTTGTTGCTCTGCTCCGGACTCCTCAACGTCGCTGTCTTCCGGCTCTTTGCAATGCGACTACTCAGGCAAAAGCCGCACAGACATGATGTCAATGTGTCCTCTGAACTGAATGTCACAGTCAGAAGATACTGCAGTGGTGGAGCGGGGAGAGGTAAGTATCGCAAGTGCCCAGCCACTGAGCATTGACACAGACACCAGGCCCCCATAGCGCACCTGTGATCCCGACGGCAAGTGGTCCCCCTGCCTGCTCAAGGCCCCTGCACTTGCCAGGGTTCTGACGCCGGCTCTGCACTGGGTATCCAAGTGTTTTTGTACAGTACATTATGGTCGGTCTGGTGGTTTTATTGCTGAAAAGCATTGGGTACAAAACATGCAAACTGATTAATATTGACTAAAAGACATTAAAGAGTCATTCTGAAATATCACAATGTGGTCTTATAGCAATGTACACATATATTTATTTTTTTGTGCCAATAGAACCCATTTTTAAATCTGTCCTATTTTGCACATATCATCTTCCGTCTCTCAGCTGCTTCCTGCCAGGGACATGTCTAGAATGAAGGTTCTCCTGGTAGGCATGATGTAGTGGAAAGGGGAGGAGCCTCTTTCATCATAGTGCAGAGATTACATACCAGACAGCAGCGGTGTGCCTGCATAATGATAGATAAGATTAGACGTGTTCGGTAGGATGAGATTTATATAAGGGGTTGAGAAAAGAAATATAATGCATGGCGAGTACTGTATATAGAGAGCTGAGAGGTGAGATGTACTGCAGAATAATCTTTATACCGGAGGCTGAGAGGAGAAATATACGGCATGAGGGGGCTCTGTATACAGAGACAGAAAAGAGGGATATATTGCAGAATGGAAATCTGTGTACAGGGTACAGAAAGGAGGATATACTGCAAAACAGAGCTCTTTATGGTGGGGCTGAGATTAGGTGAGCTGCATTTTTGAGTAGTGCTGAGAGACCTGTGTTATGAAATTGAACATGTCAATCTATTGATGCATATAACAGATGATTATCTTCTGACATATGCATAAATAGAGTGGCATTTGCTGTTTCACAAAACTGATCTGTCAGCACCAAGCTACAAATACAGTTCAATACTGCAATGGTGGAGAATTCTAGGAGCATTCAGATCTGCTATAATCATCTAACAATGATGATGAAAAAACAGCCAGGTAGGATCCTCTGCAAGAATCATAAGGTGAAGTCTACATTTAGATTAGGTCGATGATAACTCAGAGAGGAGGGGCTAATCAGGAGTAGAGATGAGTGAATATTTCGATATTCAGATAGGGTTACGTTCACTGAATTTGCAAATATTTGCCTATTAATTTGGCGAATATTCACCAAACATAACCGAATGCCATTATATTCAATGGGAGGCAAAAACAAACACATGCACAACACCTCAGAACGGCCCCAAATGCTGCCAAAACACAGCAAATGAAGGACAGACATCAGGAAAGTGGCCTCAATTCACCCACAGTACAAATAGCAGCATGGAACTGCAGAAATCAGCCAGGCATGAGGTATCTGGGACTAGGAGAGCATTTACAGCTTTTACAGCTACAGGCAACATGCATGAAGGAGACCTAACCAGGAGTGTTCACATTTTCAAAAATCATTGTCATACACCACACACCGCAAAAGTGGAATCAATTTCACCACAGTAGAAATAGTATAATAGGGACCGACAGGTCTTTCACTATGCCCAATCCAGCAGATGGACACTCTACAAGGAGTGTTGATGTAAGGGGTGTACCGGGACCATGTAATACTCCACTCCCTTCCTTTATGAATAACTGTATATATATATATGTATATGTTCTGCTAATATATACTTTTGACATAGGGAAAGCATGTTACCGGAGTCGGTCACTAGATGGGGTACATGCCACCTTAGTGTAATAGACAGTGTATACAGTTAACTGTAGGAGGCGTTTACTGGGGTAAGGAAGGAACAGTTTCTAGGGGAATTCAGAAAGGGCTAGTGAGCCCATACAGCTCAGGTGGGCTTAGAGCCCGAGCTATCCAGTAGCTCTGTAACATTTAAAGTTTAGGATCCAGCCATCCAGGGCCCAGTGGACAGAAGTGCAGCTGTAGCAGCAGTGTGACAGCATTGGAGAGCAGAAGTGGAGAAGAGGTCCAGAACAGAATGGGGACGCAGGTCGCTCATCATGTGGCAGATTATCGCATGGGCTGATGCCCTCTGATCCGGGGCAAAATGGCTGAGGGAACTCCAAAGCGCAGAGTCTGAACAGGGAGGATGCTGCATCACCGCAAGAGGTGGTACGACCTGGCACGTGCTGGGGGACCAAGGAAGGAATGCAGGGAAAGTGGATAATGGAATCAGTTTGGAACCTTATGCAAGTGCTGTCGCTGATAAGGATGTGCTGTGCAAAGAGGAAAGTAAAGTTTTGTCTCTTATTATGCCACAGCGCTAGCAGTACGAAACAATCACTGACCTCAGGGAGACCAGTCAAAGAAAACACTGCGGCAGCCAGCAAAGGTGCTCAATCACAGTGAAATCCTAGGTGCAATGTTCCCTGGGAAATATTATTTGCATACAGCGCTAGCAGTGGAACTTGAGCCAGCCCGATGGGACCCTGATGGTGCAGAAGGTGAAGCAGGAGGTATGTACTGCAGAGGGGACAGTGTATTCATGTGATGGGAGACCAGGGTGCAGTGAAGCACATACTCTCATCCACGACTATGCCCCTGGCGCTCCTTCACATTGATATTTAAAGAAGTTAGGTCCTTACTCCACAGAAGTGGCATCAATTTCACCACAGTAGAAATAGTATAATAGGGACCGGCAAGTCTCACTACACCCAATCCAGCTGATGGACACTCAACCAGGAGTGTTAACATTTCCCAAAATTATTAGCTGTTAGCTGTAGTGGAGTGGAAGTTGTAGTGGAAGTGTAGTGGAGGCTGTAGTGGAAGACATGTTGGTCCCAATTATACTATTTTTATTCTCGTGAAAGTTATTCCATTTCGGTGGTGTCAGGTCCTCATTTTTTAAAATGTGAACACTCCAAGTTGGGTGTCCATCTGCTAGATCGGGTGTAGAGAAAGACCTGTCAGTCCCTATTCTACATTTTCAGCTGTGTTGAAATTGATGCCATTTTGGTTGTATCTAGAATAGAAATTGCAGAATAGGGACCGATAACATATAGTATAATTGGGACCAACATGTCTTCCACTACAACTAACACAGCAGAGTGTAGACCAACCATGACTGTTCATATTTCCTCAAATTTGTGCTAACATCAGCAGCAGCAGCCACAAAAGTGACACTAAAGATATCACGGAGTGAAGTTACGTGACATTAATGCATGGAAACAAGAGAGAAAAAAGATGGCACAATAAGGCGCAACCACCTGATTAACAAAGTGAAAAAAAGGCTTTATTGTAACAATAGTGCACACACTAATTAAAACCATATAAAAAATTTAAAACCATTGTGCAGGCTGTGTGACATAGATAGCAACAATATGTTGACAAACAATATAATCTGCTTTATTACAATAGCAAGTGATGTTATGGCCTTGATACAATTAATGTCCTACCAAGTATGCAGAAAATCATTATGATAGTAAATACATAATTCTTAAATAGAAAAACATACATTTGTCAACATATGGCACAATAAATAATAGCCCATAATAAGAAATATCACCCCTGGCAATGCAAAGACATGTGAGCACTAGAGTTGAGCGAAACGAGTCGAAAAAATTCAAAGTCGGGTTTCATGAAACGAAACCCGACCCTAGGATGAGGTCGGCCACGAGGTCGGCGACTTACGCGCCAAAGTCGCGTTTCAAAAGTTTGTTTTGCGCTCTTTTTCAGCCAATCAGGATCCACGGACACTGTGGGCAACGTGATGACATAGGCACGGGTCACCACCATCTTTCAGAAGGGCATGCAAGTGATTGGCTTGCTTTGGTGGGCGTCACAGGGGGTATAAAAGGGCGTGCACGCCGACCGCCATCTTACTTCTGCCGATCTTAGTATAGGGAGAGGTTGCTGCTGATTCTGTAGGGAGAGCGTTAGGCAGGGAAGAAGACAAAAAAACTGCTTCTGCTGCTAGCGATTTGGCCTGCACAACACACCAGTCACTGTGTGTGCAGTGCAAGGGGAGGCTATATAGTGGTGTATCAGTGGTGTTGGTTGTTGGGCTGCCTTCTAAGGCTTCCTGACATTCCTGCATTGCTGTTTACCCACTGCTCCGCAAACTGCTTTTTTAAAAGCAATCCCAATTTTTTTTTTTTGTCCTGCTGAGAAGACAAAAAAACTGCTTCTGCTGCTAGCAATTTGGCCTGCACAACACACCAGTCACTGTGTGTGCAGTGCAAGGGGAGGCTATATAGTGGTGTATCAGTGGTGTTGGTTGTTGGGCTGCCTTCTAAGGCTTCCTGACATTCCTGCATTGCTGTTTACCCACTGCTCCGCAAACTGCTTTTTTAAAAGCAATCCAATCTCCCTTATCCTCTAGTCACTTTTGTCACAGCTGTGCCATCGAGCCTGTCACATAGCGCTCAGATATTCATTGGGCCTCACACAATCCAAATGTGTCCAGTGTCCAAAAGTGTGTGCAGAGATTCAAAATCTCCCTTATCCTCTAGTCACTTTGGTCACAGCTGTGCCATCGAGCCTGTCACATAGCGCTCAGATATCAGTGGGCCTCACACAATCCAAAAGTGTCCATCCAGTGTCCAAAAGTGTGTGCAGAGATTCAAAATCTCCCTTATCCTCTAGTCACTTTTGTCACAGCTGTGCCATCGAGCCTGTCACATAGCGCTCAGATATTCATTGGGCCTCACACAATCCAAAAGTGTCCAGTGTCCAAAAGTGTGTGCAGAGATTCAAAATCTCCCTTATCCTCTAGTCACTTTTGTCACAGCTGTGCCATCGAGCCTGTCACATAGCGCTCAGATATTCATTGGGCCTCACACAATCCAAAAGTGTCCAGTGTCCAAAAGTGTGCGCAGAGATTCAAAATCTCCCTTATCCTCTAGTCACTTTTGTCACAGCTGTGCCATCGAGCCTGTCACATAGCGCTCAGATATTCATTGGGCCTCACACAATCCAAAAGTGTCCAGTGTCCAAAAGTGTGTGCAGAGATTCAAAATCTCCCTTATCCTCTAGTCACTTTTGTCACAGCTGTGCCATCGAGCCTGTCACATAGCGCTCAGATATCAGTGGGCCTCACACAATCCAAAAGTGTCCAGTGTCCACAAGTGTCTGCAGAAATTCAAAATCTCCCCTGTCCTATAGACACCTTGTACCTTGTTTTACATTACTATATAGTTTGTTGGATTTTGTCTACATTTCTACCAAAAATGAGGAAGGCTGGTGGAAGAGGCCGTGGAATTGGGCGGGGGTTGGCAGCTGGTAATGATGGTGTTGGTGGTGGATCTGATGGTAGTGGCAAGAGCAAAATAGGACCGAATGCAGGAGGTGCTGACCCTGCGTCATCGTCTGGCTACATAAGGCCTCGAATGCTTAGTTTTCTAGGAGTTGGCAAACCGCTTTTAAAGCCAGAGCATCAGGAAAAAGTTTTGTCTTACATTGCTGACTCAGCCTCCAGCTCTATCGCCTCCTCTTCTTCAGTTGTAAAAAGTAAAAGCAGTGAGTCGTCATTGGAGGCTCATGTTCATGAACCACACCTTTCCTTGTGTCCTTCACCCCAACCAAGATTGAAGGATGACGCAGTCCATACTACTGATTACTCCATGGAGCTGTTTTCACATACCGTGCCTGGATTATCAAGTGAAATGGTGAATTACCCAGGCCAAGATGAATCTGACATGGAGTGCACTGATGCACAGCCGCTGATGGATGATTCTGCTGGTACATTCACTCAGAGCACTACATTGTCCTCGCAGTGTACAGAGCCAGATTCTGACCCTGATGAGACTCAGGTGCCCCTTCCCGCACACTATACCACCATACACGGTGACACAGAGGAAGGTGCACATGACATAGAAGAGGAGGTGATGGATGACCCAGTTGTTGACCCAGATTGGCATCCATTGGGGGAAGAGGGTGCTGCTTCCAATAGCTCAGATGAGGAGCATCCACAGCAGACATCGACATCGCAACAGCTGTTATCTGGCAGGTCCGGAGCACTCCAAAGACAGGTTCCAAACATCAAAAGAGTTGCTGGACAGCTTGTCCAGAGGGTAAAAAGATCACAGCGTGCTAGGCCGCAAAATGTCTGCCAAAGTAGGAAGAGTGCAGTGTGGCACTTTTTTGACCAAAATCCTCATGATCAGGCCAAGGTTATCTGTAAGAAGTGCGCAAAGACCTTTAGCCGAGGGAAAAATCTGAAAAATTTGAATACCAGTTGCATGCTTAGACATTTAACCAGCATGCACTTGCAAGCGTGGACACAACACCAAACCTCAAGTGCCACATGTACAACTGATCACAACGAAGGTAGTCAGCAACGCTACATTGTTTCCCCCACTGTAAGCCCACCGGTTAGCACAGCAGCAAATGTTGAGGTGTCGTTACAAGACCACAGCAGTCAGGGAATCCCACTGTTATATCAACGAAAGACTGATTCTAGGCCATCAGAAAGAACACCAACTCCATCACCATCATCAACCCTCTCTCAGTCCGCCCTGTCCACCGCTACTTCCACCATATGCAGCTCTCAAGTCCAGCTCACCCTCCCAGACACTATGAGTAGGTCAAGAAAGTACTCAGTCTCTCATCCGCGTACACTGGGTTTGAACGCCCACATTGCCAAACTAATCTCGTTTGAGATGATGCCCTTTCGGTTGGTGGAAAGCACAGCTTTCCGCGAACTCATGGCCTATGCAGTACCACGCTATGACCTACCCAGTCGCCACTTCTTCTCTCGCAAAGCCATCCCAGCCCTCCACCATCATGTGAAAGACCGCATTGTCCATGCACTCAAGCAGTCAGTGAGCGGAAAGGTGCACCTCACAACTGATGCATGGTCCAGTCGGCATGGCCAGGGCCGTTACGTGTCCATCACTGCGCACTGGGTTAATGTGGTGGATGCAGGGTCCACAGGGGACAGCGGTGGTGGGACAGTGCTGCCTAGCCCACGGTATAGGAAACAGTTGGCTGTAGGCGTTCGACCCTCCTCCTCCTCCTCCTCCTCCAGAAGCGAAAGCTCGTCCACAGAGCGCAGTCGTACGAGCACTCCATCTGCAGCTGCCACTGTTGCACACGATGTGTCCCCCTATCGAGCAGCTAGTGGAAAGCGTCAGCAGGCTGTGTTGCAGATGATGTGTTTGGGCGACAGACACCCCGCCGAGGTGCTGGCCGAGTACTTGAAGCGACAAACTGAGTCATGGCTGGGCAGTGTACATCTTGAGGCAGGCAAGGTAGTTAGTGATAACGGCCGTAATTTTGTGGCAGCCATAGCCCTTTCAAAACTCAGCCACATACCTTGCTTGGCTCACACCTTGAACCTGGTGGTGCAGTGCTTCCTCAAAAATTATCCGGAGTTAACAGCCCTGCTCCAGAAGGTGCGAAGACTGTGCGCGCACATCCGCCGGTCGCCTGTACACTCCGTTCGTATGCAGAAGCTGCAGCGATTGCTCCACCTTCCCAACCACCGCCTCATTATCGACATTGCAACAAGGTGGAACTCCACCCTGCACATGGTGGAGCGGCTGTGCGAGCAGAGGCAGGCCATAATGCATTTGTGGGAGGATACACGGCCAGGCACTTTGAGAGCAGACATGGAGTTGACAGGTGTGCAGTGGTCGAAGCTGAAAGACCTTTGTAAAGTCCTTCAGTGTTTTGAGGAATGCACACGGCTGGTAAGCGCAGACGACACCATCCTAAGCATGAGCATCCCACTTATGCGTCTGCTCATGCAAACTTTGACGCACCTTAAGGAGCAGGCGTCTGCAGCCAATGTTGATGAGGAGGAAGAGGAGGCGGGAATCCTTGATGACATTCAGCCATTGTCTGCTCAGGGACCTCTCCTGGACGAGGTGGAGGAAGAAGAGGAGGAGGAGGATGATGATGGGGATGATTACTTAGGGGAGGAGGATGCATCTCATGGGGCAAGTGAAAATGTTGGCGTGGCAAGGTCTGGTACAGGGTTTGTGCGTGACTGGAGGGATGTGGATTTGCCAGAAAGTGCTCCTCCACCCAGCACTTGCAGTGCATCATTGACACCGGGAACATTGGCCCACATGTCAGATTATGCCTTGCGGATCCTAAAAAGGGACCCCCGCATTGCCAAAATGATGAACGATGATGACTACTGGTTGGCCAGCATCCTGGATCCACGCTATAAAGGCAAATTACAAAACATCATGCCACAGGAGAACCTTGACCTAATATTGGCTAATAAACAAGCAACTCTGGTAAATCGGTTGCTTGAGGCATTCCCAGCACACAGCAGCGGTGATGGTTCTCACACGAGCCGTACGGGCCGGGGGCAGCTTGGCAGAGGTGTTCGTGGTGCACACAGCAGAAGTGCGGTTGGAGACAGGGGTTTCATGACAATGTTGTGGACTGATTTTTCAAATACCGCTCACACAACTGGTAATACTGCATCGATGGAAAGTGACAGGAGACAGCAGTTGTCAACTATGGTTACAAACTACTTTTCCTCCCATATCGATGTTCTCCCACACAGGTCATTCCCCTTTGACTATTGGGCCGCTAAACTGGACACCTGGCCTGAATTGGCCCAATATGCCTTACAGGAGCTCGCTTGCCCAGCTGCAAGTGTGCTATCGGAAAGAGTCTTCAGTGCAGCTGGATCAATCCTGACAGAAAAAAGGACCCGTCTGTCAACCCAAAATGTGGATGATCTAACCTTCATTAAAATGAACCACGCATGGGTTTCCAAGGATTTTGTCCCACCTTCCCCTGATGACACATAGGGTGACAGAAAAATGGCTTGCTTTGGTCCACCTCTTCCTGGTACTTCACCTATTTCGCCTTTTGCATCAGCTGAATGTCCAACATCAACATATGCCACTTTCTAAAACTCCCTAACTGTGCTGCCTCCCCCCCCATGGCCGGGGTCACCACCTAGCGCACGACACCGTGCGAGTGCCGTTGCCCTGGACAGGTGGGTAGGCCGACTCTTGGGCGCAGGCACTGGCACAGGGTCCCTCATAGTGCAATCAAGTGTCTCTGACGGTGGTGGTGCACACCCGCCGTCAGACACACCGCTGTACTATGAGGGGCCCAGTGCCAGTACCGACGCCCACGAGTGGGCCCCCCTTGCTTGGGCAGGGCCCCAGCATTTGCAATCTTTACCTCTCCCTGCTCCTCCGCTGTGCAATCTGGGCCGTCAAATCCATACTGTGCCTGACACCGTCTGAGCCTGCCTCCTGATGTATAGACATATATTTTGAATGTGTACGCTATCAATACATGTTATCCGGGGATACGGTACCCTTTCTAACCTTTGTGCAATCACGTGCAATCCATACTGGGCCTAACACCGTCTGAGCCTGCCTCCTGAGACATATATTTTGAATGTGTACGCTATCCATACATGTTATCCGGGGATACGGTACCCTTTCTAACCTTTGTGCAATCACGTGCAATCCATACTGGGCCTAACACCGTCTGAGCCTGCCTCCTGAGACATATATTTTGAATGTGTACGCTATCCATACATGTTATCTGGGGAAACGGTACCCTTTCTAACCTTTGTGCAATCACGTGCAATCCATACTGGGCCTAACACCGTCTGAGCCTGCCTCCTGAGACATATATTTTGAATGTGTACGCTATCCATACATGTTATCCGGGGATACGGTACCCTTTCTAACCTTTGTGCAATCACGTGCAATCCATACTGGGCCTAACACCGTCTGAGAATGATAGATGGGGCCCACCATACACTGGAACATTCCAAAGGTGGACATCAGACACTGGAACAGCATTTACAGGGCCCATTATACACTAGAGCATTAGAAATGGGGCCCATTATGTTTGGAGCATTATTTGGGCCCATAAGACAGTAGAGCTTCATCCATGGGGACCAACATATACTGTAGCATTATGTGGAGCTCATCATATACTGTTTCAAACATTATATGGGACCAATGATTCTGTATGGAGAAATAGATGGGCCTCGTCATGAGATGTAAAAAGTGAGGTATTTTTCATTGTACTATACTGCTATTTCTCTGCCGTATCGGAGCATGATGAGTTGTGGTATGTGTTAAAGGGGCGCTCTTTCGCCCAGGGCACATGAAAACCTGGAGCCAGCCCTCCCCCCCCACAGTCTGTAGCCAAATAACCCCCATTTTTCAGTGCGTAACTTGTATTATGAAGTTAATTAAGTTTGACAAGCTTAAGTAAGAAGAATTGATGCTTTTGGAATTCAAATGGGCACTGTTGGTGTGTTTCCTGTCCTCCTCTCACTGCCGACTTTTATTCCCCATTGACTTACATTGGGTTTCTTGTTTCGGGACGACCCCGACTTTTCCCTATAATCGGACGATCTTGCTCGACCCGACTTTTGGAAAAGTCGGGTTTCACGAAACGAAACGCGACCCTAAAAAACCAAAAGTCGCTCAACTCTAGTGAGCACCTAATAATGTGTCAAATACTGTGGTTCCATGCATATTATATAAATGCAGAAATGGCCATACTCACCAATGATTAATGTTATATTGCACTGCCCGTCCATACACGTGTCGCTACACCTTGTAGCTTCATCAGGGGAAGACATTAATGCATCACACTAAAAATGCAATATCACCTAGTCTGTACAGTCTGCAATTGGGGTGTAAAAGTCCTTGGAGATCCATGACTTGTTCATCTTAATGAAAGTAAGGCTGTCAACACTTTCAGGGGACAACCATATGTGCTTATCCATCAGGATACCACCAGCAGCACTGAAGACACTTTTTGAGAGAACACTGGCTGTCGGGCACGATAAAACCTCCAAGGCATATGAGGCGAGCACAGGCCACTCTTCCATTTTAGAAGACCAAAATGTGAATGGGTCCAAACCCTCCCTGATGGTATTGATATTTAGTTCTAGATATTCCGGCATCATCTTCGCCATTCGTTCACCATGAGTAAGACTTGGACTCTGTTGTGCTGGTGCACGAGTTGGTCTAAAAAAAAGTGTCAAAGGACTCACAGAAATTGCTTCTTCCACTTCCACCACCACTGCTGCTGCTGCTGCTAATGTTTTGGCATTGACAAATTCACGGGCCTTGTGGTTGGAAGTCTACAGCTGCGAAGTGAACTGTGCTCTTCACTGCTGTCTTGGGAAAAACTCTCTTAAGGTTGTATAAAAACGTTTTTCGATACTCCAGCATTCGCGGGTCCCTTTCTAGGGTGGGAATCATCTAGCAAAATATGGTTTTATAATGTGGATCTAATAAAATGGCAACCCAGTAGTCAGCATTATTCCGAATCATTACTACACGGGGATCATGTTGCAGATAGTGCAGCAAGAAGGCACTCATATGTCGGGCTCTACCATGAGGTCGAGCCCATTCTGTGTTGGTGGCTGGGTAACAATAAGGCTTGTTTCCTCAGTCCCCTCCCACCAACCCCGAACAAGAGAGAGGGGAGGATTATCCTCTTCATCCGACAGTTGCTCGCCCATCACCTCTTCCTCCTCCATTTGTTCCTCGGATCTTGCACCTTCGATAACAGTTTGTCTGTTATCATCACCAGCCCTCTCTGTCACAGTACTCCACCCTCCCTTGGCACCCGCTTGTGTGACTACATTATTGAACTTAGAGACAATGTTATCCCTTCCCCAGCCTCCCCTGCTTCCTCCTCTTTTTCTGGAACCACTGTCTCCTCCCACAGGCTATTCAAAGTCTGCTCCAGCATATAAATGACCGGAATAGTGATGCTGATGATGGAATGATCAACGCTAACCATCTTAGTAGCCATTTAAAACTGTACAGAAGGGTGCAGAGGTCCTTAATCTGTGCCCACGCTCTATACATGATATGCACCACCTCCGTACTGCGTTGGCCCAGGCTATACGAAATGACATACTGCATCGGGGCTCGTTGCTGCTGCCACAGTCGCTGCAACATGTGCAGAGTGGAATACCACTGTGTCGGCACATCCCATATAAACCTGTTAACTGACATGGACAAAGACCTCTTATCGATGCAAGTCGATGAGCAGAGGGGTATGAACGGCGGAAATGAGCACACAGCTTATGTGCTTTCTGGAGCAGGTCACCCAGGCCAGGATAGTGGCTGAGAAAATGCTGCACCACTAGGTTGAGGATGTGAGCCATGCAAGGAATGTGTGTGAGTTTGCATCGCTGTAGGGCTGCCACCAGGTTCACATCATTATCGGACACATCCTTTCCTGGATGCAGCTTCAGTGGAGACAGCCATTGCTCAAATTCAGCCTGGAGAGCTGTCCACAACTCTTCAGCTGTATGACTGTGATCTCCAAGGCATATCAATTTTAAGACTGCCTGATTTCGGTGAGCTCTGGCTGTGCAGTACAGAGGTGGTGGGGGTTCGCTATGCACTGTCGGAACGCGTGTCTCATGAAGGCAGACAATGAGAGCGCAGGTGGAGGGCCTAGAGGAGATAGAGGAGGGAGAAGCAATGGAGGAACTGTTAAATGTACAGGTTTGACCTGAAAGCCTTAGGGATTCCAAGACTTGTGGAGCAGCGCCTGTCCCCAAAGTCACCAGAGTAACCCAGTGCCCAGTCAGTGAGATGTAACGCCCTTGGCCATGCTTACTCATCCAAGTGTCTGTGGTGAAATGCACCCTGGCAGACAAAGATTTTGTCAAGCAATGGGTGATGTCTGCTACATGCTGGTGTAGCGCAGGCACAGTTTTTTAAGAAATATAATAGTGAGTGGGTGATTGGTACTGGGGGATTGCGACAGCCATCAGCGTTCGGAAACCGTCGGTATCCACCAGGTGGAAAGGCAGCATTTCTGTGGCCAACAAATTGGAGATGGTGTAGTTCAACCTCTTAGCTTTGTCATGCGTAGGAGGAAACAAGTGCGGAACCATGGGCTGGCTGTAGTGCTGTGAGAGGGCGGAATATGGTGAACCGGACAAACTGCTGGACCATGAGAGGTGTGCAGGCTGAGATGTTACTGTGGATTGAGAAACTTGTGGTGTGATCGTTCTCTGAGATCGGTCAAAAACAGCAGGCATGTCCGCTTCCGTTACAGCTAAAGGTGGCCTTTCAGTCAGCATGACTCGATCAGGTAAAGAACCCGAGGTTCTATGGTCAAAGACCTGTGTCTCAATAGTTGGTATGGTAACAGTGGAGAAGGAAGAAGCAGCAGATGCGATTGATGGAGCTGCTAATGGTGGTTGATGTCCGCTAGTCAGCATTTTTATGCAGTGGGATTCCCACAGTAAAGCGTGTTGATTGCACATGTGAAGATTCATACATGTAGAAGTCAAATTATTGCAGTGTTTACACACGTGGTCAAAATTGTTGGTACCCTTCGTTTAATGTCAGAAAAACCCACAATTGTCACAGAAATAACTTGAATCTGACAAAAGTAATAATAAATCAAAAATCTATGAAAACGAACAAATGAAAGCCAGACATTGCTTTTCAACCATGCTTCCACAGAATTTAAAAAAAATAAAACTCATGAAATAGGCCTGGTCATAAATGATGGTACCCTTAACTTAATATTTTGCTGCACAACCTTTTGAGGCAATCACTGCAAACGATTCCTGTAACTGTCAATAAGACTTCTGCACCTCTCAACAGGTATTTTGTCCCACTCCTCAAGAGCAAACTGCTCCAGTTGTCTCGTGTTTGAAGGTTGCCTTTTCCAAACAGCATGTTTCAGCTCTTTCCAAAGATGCTCCATAGGATTTAGGTCAGGGTTCATAGAAGGCCACTTCAGAATAGTCCAATGTTTTCCTATTAGCCATTCTTGGGTGTTTTTAGCCATGTGTTTTGTGTCATTATCCTGTTGCAAGCTCCATGACCTGCAACTGACAACAAGCTTTCTGAAACTGGGCAGCACATCTCTAGAATCCTTTGATAGTCTTGAGATTTCATTGTACCCTGCACAGATTCTAGACACCCAGTGCCACATGCAGCAAAGCAGCCACAGAACATAACAGAGCCTCCTCCATGTTTCACAGTGGGGACAGTGTTCTTCTCTTGATATGCTTCATTTTTCCATCTGTGAACATAGAGCTGATGTGACTTGCCAAAAAGTTCCATTTTTGTCTCTTCTGTCCATAGGGCATTCTCCCAGAAGTTTTGTGGCTTGTCAATGTAAGAGAATGGTCAGTCATAATATACTGAGCGGCCATGTTGTCTCTAGCAGCCATTTTGTTGAAAGTTAGAGAAGATTCAACTTTTACAAAAGAGCTGATAAAATGTATTAAATGGAGGATGGAAAATGAGATCATGTCTCCTAGCAACCTCAGCCGATGTGCGTAGAGGAAGATTGGATCAATCAATAGGGTCACAGGTTACCAAATATATGGTCAGTATGCTTATACGTGATAGTGTGGTAGCGAAGAGTAGAGTAGTTAAAATGTCAGGATGTAAGAATTTAGGGACCTAGACTGGAGACAATGATAAGATTTTAGGACAGTAGCCATAGATACCAATGACTTATGGGTTTTAGTGTTGCTTGAAGAAATGTTAATTAATATCTTCGTATTATGTCATTATATTCTCTTTTCTAAACCACGTTTCTGTAGATTACCATGAAAACGCCTTAGAATTATAATGTTAACGCCCTCTGCGGCAAAATGCAGCTTTCTTTGTTCTGATAATGTATAAGAAGCCCCTGTTACTGTCGATCGGGGCCATTCCATCGCCATCATGCCACTGTGCCTCACCATGGCCAGGGCACAGAGCCTTACCATCGCCAGACTTCCTAGCAAATCTCTGCCTGTCTGAATTCCTGTTTTTGCCCGCATATTCCAGCTCCTCTGTTATTCTGTATCTGTTTTGCTGTGTATCTCCAAATAAACTTCAACCTCAGCTTGATAAGAGATCGTCTGTGGAACTTCTTCCCGACTCTTCCAGCTCTCAGTAGGACTTTTTCTTACAAGTGGCGAGCCAGCCAGGAGGAGCGGCTCCGGAGAGCTGCCTCCAGAAGGACCACCGGAAGAAGCTGCAGATGAGGGCTTGGAGGTTAGAAGACTGAAGAAAAAATAAAAAAACGCGTATGGCCATACGTTAAACCGGTCAAAGGAAGCCAGCCTGAAGGAGAACCTCTCGTGATCGCTCTGAAACCGCCTGCCCGATTTTTTTTAATAAAACCACAGACAAAGAAAAAGACTATAAAAAGATGAGTAACTAAGAAGAAGCTATCTACAAGGACGTGAGAATTTGTTGTGCCGGGTAGCAAGAAGCTTTAAAAGGGCGTGGGGAGACGCCTGGCAAGCTAACGAGTGAGGCTGGAATCACGGCTGCACCTCTTTTGATATCTGGTCGACCCAGCCTGCAGGAGGTCTTCCATTCGAGAGAGGTGTGAGTATCTAACTTTGCTTAAATTGCATTTGTTGATACTAGGACAGAGTAAAACTCGTCCTTGTAGACCACTGTAAATATGGAGTGGTTACGGAAGCAGGCAGAGAAATATGCTGGCACACCCCAGCTGGAGGGGGTTAATGTGGAAACCACGTGGTTAAATTGTATGCGTTGGTTTACCACAAAGAACAGGGAACTAGATAGAAAAAATTCGCTAGGTTAAGCTAATAGCCAAGTAGTGGCTTTGTGTAAGACAGTCATAACTTTTGATCAGGCTCTTGATAGGTAGCTTACACAGCAATATGTTAACATGATCACCCGGGGAGGGGCAGCGTATAGGGAGAGATCAGAACAGCTGAGCGAGATGCTGGAGCTAGCAGCGAAGCACAGAGAGGAGGGGTGCGAGCAGCAGCAGCTGAGAGCAGTTATGTCACAGATGGACACTGCAGCTTCGAAACACAGTGCTGATGTAAATACACTTGTAGACTGGAGAAGAGTTAGGAGAATGGGTGAAGTAGTACATAACAAGATATAGTGTCCCAACAGCTCCAGCTTATGCAGATACAGTTGAGGAAAGATATATTGTCCCAACAGCTCCAGCACATGCAGACCCTAGGTTAGGTGTGAAGCTGCTTCAACCCCGAGAAAAATATCCCTGACCAAATGTTCCTGATCCATCTTAAATTTATAAAAAAATTTGCCTAATTGGGAGGAAAGTGTTTTGTTAGGACGATGCAGTCCGAGGTGAAGGGTGATGAGTCCAATGTTTTTGCATGCCATTCACCTCAGGGTGTATCTGTTGATTAGGGGAGGCCAGGAGTTCCGGGGGGGGTATGCGCAGCTGCCGAGAATGGGCAGGTCCCGTTCGGCAGAGCCCCCACAGGATCCTATGAGAGGTCCCCCTTGTGTTATTTTCGTGGACATTTAGGACATGTTAGGCATTTTTGTCCCAACCTTGAGCCAGGGATTGTACCCCGAGAACCCCGGGCACCATTTAACCCCCAACAGACCCGGGATTTCTCTAGACCACCTTTCGGAGTTAGACCTCCGTATCCAGCAGTGAATGACCCTAGGCAGTATCAGCAGTACAACGGTCTTCAAATGGTTAACCCAGTCTCACAGGAGCCTTCTGCTTCTGCTCCCTCCCCAATAGCTTTCACTCATCCGCGCCCGGAGGTCCATGCTATTCAGGGAGGGGTCACTCCTCCTCGTCCCTATGCTCCGCTGATTAAGGAGCTGCGGGAACATGAGGACCGGACCCTGACCAAGGATCTCTTTGGGGCGGAGGTGGCAGTTGTTGGACGGAAGCCGTGTCCAGATGGGGATGATGGATTTTTCGGGCTTCCCATGACAGGTAACACTGATTGATGGAGTGCTCCCCCTGTTCCCCTTACCCTCCTTGCCCCCCTTTCCCTGGGCAAGGACGGTAGACCTTATGTCAGAGGGAGAATGGAGGGGCTGTCTTGGGAAGACATCCTCATCGATACAGGAGCCTCAGTTTTAGTAACAAGACACAAATTGCAGTCACCCCCTGGACTGCCTGAGACTACACTTTTGTAGAATTTGAGGACTCCTGTATTCAAGCAGAAAAACGTCATCCAGTAAACCTGAGATTTCAGGACACAGGGGGATCGAAGCAAAGGGGTCTTCGATGCGCTTTTTGGGTAAACCCACAGTTACGGTACACTATTTTGGGAACTGATGTTTTGGGAGCAATGGGAATTGTTGTTGATTTATGTAACAAAGTCTTGTGGCGGAAGAAAGAAGCCACTATCTGTTCTGTAATTGTCCCTGTAGAGGAGGAGGAGAGTCATAAATTACCCATTGCTAGCTTCGGATTAGGTGCTAATGAAAATGTTGAAAACACTGACAATGATGCTTTAAAGAATGAATTGAAGCAAAAGTTCCCTGAATTGTGGATCTCAAAGAAAACTGATTGTGGGTTAATGCAAACTCAGGTTAAAATTGATGGTGAAAAACTGCCACCTTTCCAGCGTCAGTACCGTATTCCTGAGGACGCCATCCCTTACATAAGGGTTGCAGTCAGTGAATTGGAGAAACAAGGTGTTGTTGTGAAAGGTAATTCTCCACGTAACAGTCCTATTCTACCTGTAAAAAAGGAAGATGGCAGTTTTCGAATGGTAGTAGACCTGAGACTTGTAAATAAGTACACTCCCTCAGCAGCCCACCTTGTTGCATCTGTCCCTGAAGTTATGTCACAGCTGAGGAGTGATTGTAAAGTATTTTCTTGTTTGGATATTGCAAATGGCTTTTCCTCAGTACCCCTAACACCTGAATCTGCACTCCGCTTCGCACGCGGTTGCCCATGGGATTTCACAGTTCTCCTGTGTATTTCCATCAGGCATTGGCTCAGATGTTAGAATCCCTTGGTTACGGAGACAAAGTCTTACAGTATGGGGATGATTTATTGATTCAAACTGTCGATGAATGTGAACACAGAGAAACCCTTGAAAATGTTTGTCAGGCTTTACAAGAGGCAGGACTCAAAATGAGTCTAGATAAAGTACAATTGATGAAATCAGAGGTTACATTTCTGGGTGTGTCTGTCTCAGCAGAAGGAAAGAAGCCCATGCATGATAGGGTTAAAGCTATTCAGGCTGTCCCCATACCAACTAATATTACTGAACTCAGAAAATTTTTGGGTCTTATTAATTTTTCCAGAGAATTCATTGAAGATTTTGCTTATTTGGCTAAACCACTGTATGATTTATTGAAAAATGTTGATAATGACTTTGACCCTGTTAATGTAGAGGGAGCCGCCTTACAGGCTTTTGAGGGATTGAAGCGCGCCCTTACGCCAGCTACTGCATTGGTTAACCCTGACCCTTCCCAGCCTTTCTACATTCAGACTCACACCGGTGATATCTCTATTTCTTCAGTGCTCCTACAAAAATGGCCCAAAGAAAGCCCCGAGGTATCTAGTCAGTTGTATGCCCTAGGTTATTACTCCAGGTTGCTGACTCCCGTGGAAAAAGGATTCACTCAGTGCATGAAGCACCTACTGGGCGTGCACTGGACTATGAATCAAGTGAAGTATATAGTGGGATTTGCTCCTTTAATTCTACAAACCCTGCATGTCACTTTAAAAACTTTGCTGAAGGGAAAAGCTTCAGGTATCAATTCACAGAGAATGGCCCAATGGATCATTGATTTTGAGACTAGAGACTTACAAGTTGAGGTGGGTGAGAAATATCACTTAGCCCAGATGATGCAGTATGCAGGAAAAAGTCACAATTGTCAAATTGAACAGGCTAATGTTACTCCCTCTCCCTTCCGAGCAGATTTTCAAGAGGGAATCCCCTGTGCCTATATTGACGGAGCTCGCTATTGGCATCAGGGGCATTACGTCACAGGCTTCGCTGTGTGGTTTCCAGCTAAGCCATTGCTGCTGCAGTATAAACTCCCTGGTCATTTCTCCACTCAAAGAGCTGAGTTGGAAGCAGCTCTACAGGTCATTCTTGTGTGTCCAGAGCCAATGAATATCTTCAGTGATAGCGCATATGTCGTGTCGTCACTCACTCTATATCTTAATGTATGGGCCCTTAGGGGGATGGTTGATTCTCAGAACAAGCCCTTGCAGCATGCAGACATTCTAAAACAAATTGAGCAACGGGGTAAAGAATTCCCAAAATTATGGTCCTTCTGCAAAATTAAAGGACACCAAAGGCTAATTCCTGACCCTCACATCCTTGGCAATGCATATGTAGATCACGCAGCCAGGGAAGCTGCACTCACAGGCGAGGACAAATATCCCCAAGAAGTCATCGCTGCAGTTACTAAAAAAACCCCGAGAGCCCCCCCTTGTTTATTCTTCTCTTCAAAATCTTGTAAAAGCACAGGAGAAGGATGGAGACTCATCTCTGTTCAATTCCCTTGAGTCCCTGCCCATTGAGGGGGAGTGCTTGTACTACAAACGGGTTAATGATAGACTTGTGCCTTATATTCCAACTACAATGATTAAGTCTTTGCTCAAATTTCAAGCTACAAAGTTGTTAAAATGGTTCATATCAATCAGTGTAGACTTCTTAATTATTTTACTGAGATTTCTGGTAAGGACTGATACTCCGCTTTTTTTTTCTATTTCCTCCAGGTCCGCTGAAGATTTTCATATTCGACTCCTGGGACCGTGAACCTATTGGATGATCAGGAGAAGATGTTTCACACTATACAGTGGGACTCTGATAGTGTGAGAGGGGGAGAAGATCAGGAAAATCCAGAAGACAAAGAATGAGAAGAAATAGACCAAAAGACTTGACTATTGTGCAACTTATTTTCGGGACTATTTGAATTATTTTTTTTATTATGCGTTTGTTCTATTTTTAGGGACTTTTGCCTTACACACACACGTGCATAAAGTGCTGAATTACCTCCATATTCTTATTTTCAATAATTCACCCATGAATATTACAGTACTGTATGTTGTACTCTGGATAGAGTACAAGAGGGGGACTTGTAAGAGAATGGTCAGTCATAATATACTGAGCGGCCATGTTGTCTCTAGCAGCCATTTTGTTGAAAGTTAGAGAAGATTCAACTTTTACAAAAGAGCTGATAAAATGTATTAAATGGAGGATGGAAAATGAGATCATGTCTCCTAGCAACCTCAGCCGATGTGCGTAGAGGAAGATTGGATCAATCAATAGGGTCACAGGTTACCAAATATATGGTCAGTATGCTTATACGTGATAGTGTGGTAGCGAAGAGTAGAGTAGTTAAAATGTCAGGATGTAAGAATTTAGGGACCTAGACTGGAGACAATGATAAGATTTTAGGACAGTAGCCATAGATACCAATGACTTATGGGTTTTAGTGTTGCTTGAAGAAATGTTAATTAATATCTTCGTATTATGTCATTATATTCTCTTTTCTAAACCACGTTTCTGTAGATTACCATGAAAACGCCTTAGAATTATAATGTTAACGCCCTCTGCGGCAAAATGCAGCTTTCTTTGTTCTGATAATGTATAAGAAGCCCCTGTTACTGTCGATCGGGGCCATTCCATCGCCATCATGCCACTGTGCCTCACCATGGCCAGGGCACAGAGCCTTACCATCGCCAGACTTCCTAGCAAATCTCTGCCTGTCTGAATTCCTGTTTTTGCCCGCATATTCCAGCTCCTCTGTTATTCTGTATCTGTTTTGCTGTGTATCTCCGAATAAACTTCAACCTCAGCTTGATAAGAGATCGTCTGTGGAACTTCTTCCCGACTCTTCCAGCTCTCAGTAGGACTTTTTCTTACAGTCAACATGTAGTTTTGCAAATTCCAGTCTGGCTTTTTTATAATTTTTTTTTCAACAATGGTGTCCTCGTTTGTCATCTCCCATGAAGTCCACCTTGGCTCATACAACGACGGATGGTGTGAACTGACACTGATGTTCCTTGAGCTTGAAGTTCACCTTTAATCTGTTAAGAAATTATTCTGGGCTCTTTTATTACCATTCATATTATCCGTCTCTTTGATTTGTCATCAATTTTCCTCCTGCGGCCACGTCTGTGGAGGTTAGCTACAGTCCCATGGAGCTTAAATTTCTGAATATGTGCAACTGTAGTCACAGAAATATCAAGCTGCATGGAGATGGTCTTATAACTTTTACCTTTAACATGTTTGTCTATAATTTTCTTTCTAATCTCCTGAGACAACTCTTTCCTTCGCTTCCTCTGGTCCATGTTGAGTGTGATACACATCATGTCACCAAACAGCATAGTGAGTATCTGTAGCCCTCTATACAGGTCCACTCACTGATTCCAAGATTGTAGACACCTTGCAAGGATTTCAGATGTTTCCATGGAGCCTGTTTTGCCCTTGTCCAAGATGGAGTCTGGTACTTCACCCTGTCCTGGAACTTTCTGCCTGTCCTGCTATTTAAGTCCTGGACGGGAGATCCTCCTTGCCTGAGAATTTTGTTGCTGTTTGCTTCTGAGCTTCCTCCTGGCTTGCCTCTGGAGTCCCTGCTGCTGGTCTTTACTCGGTACTCCATCTCACCATTTCCAGTTGCCTTCAGTCTTCTAAGCTTCTTCCAGATCCTGGCTGGGGTTTACCTACTGTCTTGACCTCTGAAACTGTTTTGCTGCGGGCAGTTTTGCGGGACATGTAGTGGACTTTTCTGCCCAAAAGGTACATTTAAGGACTTTCTCCCTGTTATGTTCCACCTATTTGTATTTCTGGACTTCCATGAAAGCTGTGTGTTAGCGTGGGTGGTCTGGAGCAGTAAACTCCGGGAGTGGACCCTCTGGACCGTGGCACCGAGGGACGCCGGGCGAGCTGCCAGGTGGATCCGACCCCTATACAGGGACCGTTAGGAGCAGGCCCAGGGGTTCGAGTACCACGGTAGCCGGTACCGAGAGGGGCAGCTAAGGATGGACTGGAGTAAGAATGAAACTGGAGTAAAGAATGACAGAACAAGACTGGAACCAGGAGGCCGGAATGAGGTGAGACAGAAAACTGGAGCGAGAAGGAATGACAGGAGTAGGAACACTGGAGACAGGACTGGAGTAGGACGGCAGGAATACTGAAGGCAGGACTGGAGTAGGACAGCAAGAACACTGAAGGCAGGACTGGAGTAGGAACACTGAAGGCAGGACTGGAGTAGGACGGCAGGAACACTGAAAGCAGGACTGGAGTAGGATGGCAGGAACACTGAAGGCAGGACTGGAGTAGGACGGCAGGAACACTGAAGGCAGGACTGGAGTAGGACGGCAGGAACACTGAAAGCAGGACTGTAGCAGGACGGCAGGAACACTGCGGAAGAGAACTGCGGAAGAGAACAAGGAACACGGGTAGCAGGACTGAGAAGCTGCTGCGAGGAGCAGCCGAGACTGGAACTGCAGGAGCAGAGTACACATGATGAAGCAAGGCCAGAGTGTTAGGAAACACAACGATCAGGCGCCTCCCTCAGGGGGAAGCGGCCTGATATGGCCCCGTCTGGTCAGCCATTGGTCCAAAGGTGCTTCTGGGTCAGGGCACAGCCGGAGCATGAGAAGCAGGAAGGAGGCATGGCCGCGGCCTATGGCGCATGCGCATAGCATGCAGGGAAGGCATCGGTCGCGAGCCCGTCTCAGGTGACCGCCACGGCCGTCAGGTGGAGAGAGGCTGCGGCGTGGGAGCGGAGGCCGACTGCGGCGTGGGTGCGGAGGCCGGGTGAGTATGGCGGAGCCGTGTAACACTGTGATCTCCTCTATCTGCATAATTCTGGACTTCCATGTATAATTGTCCGTTGCACTCTTGCTGTATACTACTGCTGGACTTCCACGTATAAGTGCAGGTCACATTCTTGTTTGCATACTACTGCTGGACTTCCTCGTATAAGTGCCGGTTGCAATTTTGCTGCATATTACTGCTGGACTTGTTTGTATTAGCGGTCGTGCCTCACTACTAAGTTTGCTGGACATTTCTGTTTTGAGCTGTCACTTCGTTACAATTGCAGGAAACCCTGTTAGTTTATGTTCTACTTCTTGCTTTGTTAAATACACTTATTTGTCTCAGATTTGGTCTCAGACTCGTTTTATTCCATGCAATCAGATTCCATAGTACCCACATAATTGTTACACACCTGTGATGCTAATTAGTGGACACATCTTGATATAACGTGTCCCTTGTGTCACATTATTTTCACGGGTACCATGATTTCTGTCCAGGCCTATTTCATGAGTTTTAATTTTTTACAAATTCTGTGGAAGCATGGTTGAAAAGCAATGTCTCATTTTCATAAGTTCATTTTCATAGATTGTTGATTTATTATTACTTTTGTCAGATTCAAGTTATTGCTGTGATCATTGTGGGGTTTTCTGTCATTAAATGAGGGGTAACAACAATTTTGCCCACATGTGAACCTTGACTCAGCTTTTTTTTGCAAATTTGGCAGATTACGTGAGTTTTCTCATCCTTTGCAGTGTCAGAAAAGGCCCAGGCTAGGCAACCCTTGTCACCCCTGCGAGCTGCAGACCCACGTACACTGCTGGTCAGAGGCACAGTTGTGGCTGAGGATGCATCACTCCTCGTGGCTGCATCACTATGTGTCTGTGACGGATGGCGCAACGTAACGTCCTCGTCTACCTCCTCAGATGACCTACTCAGCTGTGTGCCTCCATGTTCATGCCAACTGGGATCTAATGCCTCATCATCATCCTCTGTGTTATCACATTCCTGACCATTGGAGTCACTCTCCTCCTCTTCTTACCGTGACAGCACAGTACAGGCCAAGCGAGCCTCAGATATCTGAATCTCATCTGGATCATCTCACCCCCAGGGGTTAACGTCTGGTGATGAGGGTGAGGATGCTGTTGGGACCGTACTTCTTCCTGCCCCGGATTCAAGCTAAAAAAATTTTGGGCATTGAAAATTTTGACTTTGCAAAGCTTTTGAGTACACTTTTGATGAGCATGGCATAGAATGTGTGAACGGCTCACCCATCTGTGGCTTCGTACAGTCAGTTGAACGGTTGGATAGTTGGGAAGTGGGGGAAAGCAAGGGGAATTTGGGTGCCGTATCTGTGGACTATACTGGGTGTGATGTTGAGGTGGAGGAAGAGGAAGAAAGGCTACTTGAAGCTGCACTTGCCATTCACTCGAGTACATGCTCTTTCTGGGCATCAAAAACAAGGCGTACCGCTGTGCAGCTGCCAAAGAAAGGTAGTGGCATAGCCTTTCCAGTAACATAAGTCTTTGCATAGGATGTGACGTTGCTTCACTAGTGCTTTCACCAACATTACCACCTACCCCATGTACACCTTCAACACCAAGCCTAATTCCCCTTCCACCACGGCCTCCCTTTTTCCCAGTCATGTTGCTCAGATAGTGTGGTAGGAGCACAGTATTAACAACCAAAAATTAGATTTGAAACTCTGCACCACCTCTGCAAACAGCGGACCTTCAGCGACAGTAAATTCAACGTTGAAATATGGCATGCTGTATCGTGTTTGTCACAGAAAAAAAGATTTTTTTTTTGGACCAAGGATCAGGCCTCTAGAACACACTAGATGCTACAAAGTTTTTTCAAGTCAGGTCCCTCACTGTATGACATTAAATACAGAAGAATTTTTGTGGTCTCTGAATCAGGCCTCTACAGCTTAATTTCAACCCAAACAAATGACAAAGTGTGATACGGCGTGTTTAGACTTTTTGCAACTGAAAAATTATGTTTCTATTAATGTGCCTTAGGTCTGCAGACAGGTTCATAACACTGCCACAACAGAAATATGTATGATACGGCGGGTTGTATCACATTCAGCCACAGAAAAAATTATAATTTTTTTTTCAATGTGCCTTAGGTCTGCAGACCGTTTCATATCACCACAGCAATAAATCATAAGGTGGGGTACAGCAGGCTTTTTCACATTTAGCTATTGAAAAAATGTTATTTAATATGCTATACTTGTGCATGGAGCACAATAGAAGCAGTGCACAACACCTCAGAAATGCCCACTCCAAAAAAAAAAAACAAAAAAAAAAAAACGAAGGTAAATTTTACAGCCACACTGGATAGTATTTAGCTATACTATCTGACTGATATGCAACCACCTATCTGACTAGCTACAATGTGGGATACAGCAGGCTTTTTCACATTTAGCTACTGAAATAATATTATTTAGAATGTGATACTCGTGCACGGAGTACTATAGAAGCAGGTCACAGCACACTTGTAGGACATGTGCCCTGCCGGCTTTGTCTAAGAACCTCAGATATGCCCAAAAAAAGAAGAAAAAAATCCGGAAGGTAAATTTTACAGCCACTGTTAGAAGAAGGACTGGACCCAGAGTACCTGCTCTGCGCCGGGTCCGGAACTGTCGGGGCTGTCTCCTCTGTTGTCCAGGGGAAAACTTACGGGATCGGACCAACCCTTACATCCAGGAGAAGGGGGTGTGGCTCAGCTAAAAAAGCCACAGCGCGCGCGGAAGCAGAAGAACATGGTGGGAACAGACAATGCGCAGCAGGGACAAGCGAGTGCTCCATCCCTCGGGCATCGTAGCAGCGCAGGCCCGCGCCCGAGCATCCCCGCTGCCATCCGCAGAGTCTGAGAGCATAAACATGACGCATGCCAGTTAGTCCCTGCAGAGCGCAGTGCCAAATGATCCGGGCCCGTTAGTGTTGCGCGTGTGCCACCTAAGAGAGACCTGGCAGGTGACTGTGAACTATTTCCTACCTCCCCGTGTATATTTGACGAGCCACATTGGGCTCAGACAGTGGCTCGTACCCCACCTGCCACATCAATAGATGGACTGAGGACGTCGCGGAAAGGTATCAGGGACTAATTGCTGCAGCCGGGACACGTATAGTTGTTATCTATAGCACTACACCGGTCCAACCCTGCGCCGGTTGTTGCTGGCGTCATCGTTTACTACGCGGACCCTACTGCCTGAAGACTATCTGACTGGATAAGATACACCTTCCAGAACCACACGGTTATTACCAATGTTGTTTCTCCCCAAATTAGTATATTCCTTTTTCCCCCATTTACCCAGTGATCTCCTTGCGTGGAGTATATAATTGTTTAATGAAGAAAAAATTGTCTCATGACTAGTGTTGAGGACTCCGATATTGCAATATCGGGTATCGGCCAATATTCGCTGTATCGGAGCTCCGATACTGAGTTCCGATACTTTTAGAATATCGAATACCGGAATCGGAAGTTCCCATAATGCAATGAGCCAGTTTGATTTTATTCAGCCCATGAGGAATCCTAAGTAGTGTGGGCACATAATGTTATGCATGTTAGGCATGTTAACTAATGACATGGCTGTGATTGGCTGCTGAAATGATGTCATGATGTACTATAAAAGCCGCTGCCGCCATTTTGGGTTCACTCTGCTGTGAATTTACTTAGGGACAGGACGCTGCTGTTCTGACTCTGAGGGACAGTTTGAGCTAGCGATTTGCTTTATTGTGCTTTACCCAGGCTACTTTAGCAACCGCTGTGTGAGAAGCTTTCTTTTGCCTTGCAGTGCTGTTCACGGCTGTCTGCGTCTGAGTGCAGCTCACGCTGTAGTGTGTTCTGCAGCCACCTCCGGTTGTAGTCCGCTCAGCGTGCGTCACTGCCTCATACATTTTCCTTTTTTGCATTATTGCTGCTCATTTTTCCAGATTTCTTCTATTAGTGTGGTTCCATCCTTATCCAGCTAGAATATTTGCAAACACTATATAGGAGTAGATAGAGGAGCCTTTCTGCTGGCTTGTGCCCTGCAGCCCCAGCCAGATTAATATTAGCCTATTTTTTGGAGCCTCATCTATTGCATTGTAGGTTACCTTCCTGCACTGTAAAAGCTACAAAAAGTTTGTGATACTATCGGTTTTACATCTTTGGGCACATCCAGTGTCTTTTTGTGAGAAAAAAAAAGTTAATAAAGTTCACCAAGCACTCCACTTTACAGTTATGTAGGCCACATTAGCTCATATTAAAGCCTAGTCCACACTTTATAAAATTAGTGTTTCTTTTACCTGTTAGCAGCTGTTCAGGAATAAGCACACTAAGCCCTTAGTACTTTTCTGCCTATCTTTATCAGTGTACCAAGATGAAGAAGGCAGGGAGCAAGGCACGTGGTCGTGGGCGTGGAGATTCTGCAGGGAGAGGACGTGGGGATTCTGTGCCTGCTGCGGGCACCAGTGACTCAGCATCCCCCAGTTTTACCAGGGAACAGTCCTTTATGCGCAGCTTTGTAGGAGCTCGCCGTGCCATACTGCTGCGGGACAAACAAATTGAAGCCGTTGTCGGAGGGATCGCAGCTAACGCATCGACTTCAATTAGTTCCAGATCCTGTCAGGTCCAGAGCACTGAAGAACACCCATCTGTCTCTTCACCACCTGCCAAATTGCCCAGGCAGTCAGAGAGCCCTGGACAGGAGCCATCTCTACTTCTGTTCTCTGAATCTGTTGGCTTGGAAAGAGGGGGCCAGCCAAGCAGCTTTCGAGAATTTGAAGAAGAGGTAGTATGCAGTGATGTGCAACAGCTTTGTCTCTCTGAATCTGAAGAGGCGGGTGGGCCAGTGCCTATGGTCAGCACACCTCAGTACGCATCTGATAATGAGACTCAGGTGCCACTTTCTGGTGCGTACTGTGCTGTAGAAACAACCCAGGAGAAGCAATCGTTTGAAGAGGGTAGTGTAGATGATGAGGTCCTTGACTCATCATGGCATGAGGTACAGGAAAGTGGTGGGAGCAGCTCTGAGGAAGAGATTCCCCAAATGGCCAAAAAGGAGGGAGAGGGAGGGGGCAGACTCGATTGCCTGTAGCCTCCACTTCGGCGCCCATTAGGAGCATGTCTCTTCCAAAACCCAAAACGGGCACTCCCAAGACTTGCAGTGCCTGGTCCTTTTTTGACACAGTTGCAGATGACATTTGCTTTGTCAAATGCAAGCTGTGTAATCAGAAAGTGAAAAGAGGGAAAAGTGTCAGCAACCTCAATACCACAAATATGTGGAAACATGTGCGGACCAAGCACGTGGTGGAGTTACAAAGACACACTGAAGACCTAGGCCAACCTACAGCGCCACCTACCACCTTTTCAGCTCGTGTTGTAGCCTCTTCCTCCACCTCACACACAGCTGTGTTGTGAGTTCATTTTCCCCTTCACCGTCGATGTCTGATGAACTCCCTCTTCTGGTGAAGGAAGGTAGTGAGGCTGATTACCAAACACCTGATCTGGTAGATGATGACTGGGTAACAGGAAATTCTGACTGGATATAAGGCAGCCGACGCCCTTCTGAGTTACTGGTGATTTCTCTGCTGGATTCATGGAGACCAGTCTGATTCCTGCTTCCAAAGATAAGTTTTTGCTCTGCTATTGAACTTATTAGTTTTGTTTTGTTTACTTTGTTTTTTGGAGTTCAGCCATCCCCAGTCGGGGGTGTGCTGAGTTCCATTTTTGTCTCTGATCAGTTTGTCTCTTTGCTTTGTCTTCAGAATTTACCTGAGTGCTGATATAGTCTTTTTGAAGTCCTAGCGACTTCAGGGCCTGTTTTCCTATCAGACGGTTGGGACATTTTTTGGTAGGTTTTTTTGCGGATTGCAGACAGCAGCTTTTCTATCCTGTCCTTTTAAGTTAGCTTGGGCCCCATCATTTGCTCAACCTATCTTTCTATCTGTGTTAGTGTTTTCATCTTGCTTCACCGTCATTATTTGTTGGGGGCTGCCTATTGCTTTGGGGTCTGCTGGGGCAGTTTAGATTTCCCCTTTCTTTCTTTAGGCCTATTTAGTTCTCCGGCTATGATTGAGGGGTCTAGGGCATCGTAGGAACCCCCACAGCTACTGTTAGTTGCTGTGGATAGGATCAGGGGTCTGCAATCCGATAGCTACCAACCTCTCCGGTTTTCTGGACTTAGCTTGTATTTTTGTTTTTTCCTCCTTCGGTGACTCATTCATAACACAGTTGGTTCGGCTTCCTCACAGGATCACCATGGAAGAACCTCTGGCACTGTTGTACAGAGACACAGTGTCATTCCACCCACAGCACCACGTTCCCTGTCATCCTCACACTCCCAGGCCAGTCTACAGCCATCGGTAGCACAGGCATGGGAGAAAAGGCGCCCATACTCGGCAAACCACCCCCGAGCACAGGCTCTGAATGCTGGCATTGCAAAACTACTGTCTCTTGAAATGCTCTCATTCAGGCTGGTCGAGACTGACACCTTCCGTAACTTCATGGCATTGGCAGTCCCACAATACAACGTGCCCAGCCGCTTTTATTTCAGCAGGCAAGCCGTCCCTGCCCTGCAAAAACATGTGGAGGGAAAAATTAAACATGCGCTACTAAACGCCGTCAGTAGCAAGGTCCACCTGACCACCGATGCATGGACCAGTAACCATGGACAGTGACGATATCTTTCCCTCACTGCCCATTGGGTAAATGTTGTGGAGCCAGGTACAGATCTTGAGAGTGGCGCTGTACGTGTTCTGCCAACTCCAAGGATTGCAGGAATCCAGTCTGTACACATTGACTCCTCCACATGCTCCAGTTCCTCTGAATCAGCGCTGCAGGAGCCGTCACAGTCTACCTCCACATGGACCCGTGAACGCTTACCTGTTACGACCGATATGAGCACAGCCGTGGCCAAACGTTAACAGGCCGTATTGAAATTAATTTCTTTGGGGAATCGAAGCCACACAGCGCAGGAGCTCTGGAATGCCATTAAGCAGGAGAGCAACGTGTGGTTTGTGCCAGCGAATTTCCAGCCAGGCATGGTAGTGTGTGACAGTGGCCGAAATCTGGTGGCATGTTATGATGAGTCACCGAAGGAGGAAAAAACAAAATACCAGCTAAGTCCAGAAAGACCAGAGAGGTTGGCAGCTATCGGATTGCAGACCCCTGAACCTATCCACAACAACTAGCAGTAGCCGTGGGGGGTTCCTACGGTGCCCTAGACCCCTCGATCACAGCCGGAGAGCTACATAGCCTAAAGACAGAAAGGGGAAAAACTAAACTGCTCCAGAGCAGACCCCAAAGCAATAGGCAGCCCCCAACATATAATGACGGTGAAGCAAGATGAAAACACCAACACAGATAGAAAGATAGGTTGAGCAAATGATGGGGCCCAAGCTAACTACATAGGACAGGATAGGAAAGCTGCTGTCTGCCATCCGCAAAAACCCTATCAAAATGAGCCAACCGACTGATAGGAAAAACTGGCCCTGAAGTCGCTAGGCTTCAAAAGACTATATCAGCACTCAGGTATATTCTGAAGACAGAGTAAAAGATCAACAGATAAGAGACAAAAATGGAATTCAGCACACCCCCGGCCGGGGATGGCAGAACTCCCAAAAAACAAGGCAAAACAAAAACAAAACTGAAGAGTACAAAGCAGAGCAGAAAAACTTAGCTTTGAGACGCAGGAATCAGACTAGTCTCCAAGAATCCAGCAGGAAACTCACCAGCCAGGAAGAAGGGCGTCGGCAGCCTTATATCCAGTCCTCAATTCCAGCCACCCAGTTATCATCTGGCTGCCCAGGTGTTTGGTAATCAGTCTCACTACCTTCCTTCACCAGAGGAGGGAGTTCATCAGACCTCAATGATGAAGGGAAAAATGAACTCACAACAGTGGCAGCTCTGGGCCTAGGCAACCTCACTCACATCCCATGTCTGGCACATGTGCTCAACTTGGTCGTGCAGAGTTTTTTGAGGGACTATCCGGATCTTGATGCACTGCTGCACAAGGTCCACATAGAGTAAGCTCACTTGCGGCGTTCCAGCATGGCAAGATCGCGCATTGCAGCTCTGCAGCGCCGATTCCGCCTTCCGGAACATCGCATCATATGTGACCTACCCACCAGGTGGAATTCAACGTTACATATGTTGGAGAGGTTGTGTGAGCAGAAGGCAGCAGTAATGGAGTACCAGCTGCATCATGCGCAAACAAGTCGCACTGCGCGCCGTTCACACTTCACCACCACTGAGTGGGCCTCTATGAAGGACATCTGCCACGTTTTGCGTGCCTTCGATGATTCCACGCGGATGGCGAGTGCAGATGATGCACTAGTCAGCATGACTATCCCTCTTATCTGCCTGCTTGAAAAAACACTGCAAGCACTAAGGGAGGAGGTTGTGGAAGAGGTGGAGGATGAGGAGTCACAAATGCCATCTGCTTCTGGACAGTCTGCGCAACGTGGTTCCTCACTTTTTTTTTTCCAAAATCATATTTATTGAAATTTTACATAGTTAAACAGGAAAACACATCAATTCCACAAACAGTGCAAAGTAGGTTAATAATACATCAAGAAAACAGACATACAAAAGTAGGAGGCAAGGAATAAATGGTTCCTCACAAAGGCCTAGGCAGGGGACACTTTGTGAGGAGGATGAGGAGGAGTCAATGGAGTAGGAAGACATCTGTCCAGAGGAGGGAGGTACACAATACTCTAGTAGTCAGGGTGGGGTGAGGGTGGGTTGATGCAGAGCAGGCAGAGATGACGCCTCAAGCGAGGGTGGGGTGATGCAGAGCAGGCAGAGATGACGCCTCAAGCAGGGGACAGCGTTTCTTGGCCAGTTGGCAGTCTGCAGCACATGGTTGATTTCATGCTGCAGTGCCTGAGAAACGACCGCCGCATCGCCCACATTCTCAACACGGCTGATTATTGGTGTACACCCTCCTAAATCCTCGCTACCGGGACAACATACAAAGCCTCATAACACAGTTGAACCGGGAGCGTAAAATGCGGGAGTACCAAGACACACTGGTGCATTCCATCATGTTCTCCATTCCACCCGAGAGCAGCACTGCTAGTGCTTTACAAAGCAGCTCAGTGCATCGAGGCAGTGGAGGAAGCTCTGCACAAAGAGGGAGCAGAAGCAGCGCCTCAGCACAAGGTAAGACCAGTATGGCCCAAATGTGGCAAAGTTTTGTGTCCCCGCCACAAATGTCTACACCATCACAGACGGCTCCAGTCAGCAGGAGGCAACGTTTCCGTCAGATGGTGACAGACTACATGTCTTTCCTTCTCAGTGTTCTCCCACACGGCTCTTCCCCCTTCAAATTTTGGGTCTATAAGCTGGATACATGGCCAGAGCTTAGCCAGTATGCATTGGAGGTGCTGGCTTGCCCTGCTGCTAGTGTATTATCGGAACACGTCTTTAGTGCCGCAGGTGGTGTAATAACAGACCGTCGCACGCGACTCTCCTCCGATAACGTTGACCGGCTTACTTTTCTGAAAATGAGCAAGGTCTGGATCTCGCAGGAATTTGCCAGTCCTCTTCCAGATTAAATAATTGGTTTTTAACAATATCCAGGTCTCCTGTTGTGTTCATGTTTCTACCACCTGAACTGTAATCCCTGGGCTCCAACACCGCCAGTTGCTGCTCAGAAGTGCCGTCTGCACAGTCAACACTTGCTCCTGTGTTATTGGAGTTCAGTAACATCAGCTGATCCCCTGCTGTGAGTCCGGCAATTTCGCCTGCTCTGTCCACATTCACACTACTACAGATATTAAACTTGCTCCAATTAGGCCTCTGGCTACACTCTGTTTCTACTGTAATCCCTGGGCTCCAACACTGCCAGTTGCTGCTCAGAAGTGTCTTTGGCACGGGTACTCCCTCCTGCCCAGCCTGGTTCAAGCACGCCAGCTGTTTCCGGGTAGTGTCAACGTCACTTTGCCTCCAATACGTTGTCCTGTCGTGTTCCTGTTGGGTTAGCTGACTCTATGGTGCCTGCAGTTTAGATGCTTCCTATGTGGGCTGCGGGATCTGGCAATGAAGGCTGGTTGCGTAGTAGTGCCAATAGAACAAGCTCCCCCTGTAGGACTGTGGGTTTCGGTAACTCCGGCCGGCTCGCAGCCTTGCAAATTTTTTTCCATGTGTACCCTCTGCTGCCTATCTGAGTTCCAGTACCATTGGCTGGTTCTTTCGAAGTCAATCTTGAATATGTCCCCCTGGGTTCCAGTAACGTTAGCTGGTTCCAGGCAGAGCCTTTGGCTTAGGTGCCTCCTTCTCGGTATCCGAGTTCCACCAACGTCTGCTGGTCCTTGGTAGTGCTTTCTGGTACAGGTACCCCCTGCTTAGTAACCGGGTTCCAGTACCATCAGTGGGTTCTCAGCAGTTCCTCAGCCTTCCTGTACCTTCTCCTACATTTCCAAGTTCAAGCTTTTTGAAATGGTTTTTGGTAATCACTCTGGATCTCACTGACGACGACCCTAAAGACCACGATCCTGAAGACCACCCCGATGAAGACGACGACCCCAAAAGCGACGACCCTGAAGACCACCCCGAAGAATTAAAAAAATTTTACAAAAAATTAATTCCTGCTATTCCATTTGATTTGGCTAAACCTCTTTGCCTTTAATGTCTCCTCCACCTCCCCCAATACTTTCTACATTATTCTTAGTTGTTTTCCTTCATGTAGAATTAACCTACAAGAAAAGTAAGGGGTTATTTTCATTCCGATATTTGTGTCCCATTGACTTGCATTGGTTTCCGGTATCGGAATCGGCGATATCCGATATTTTTGGGGTATCAGTCCGATCCAATCCGATCCGATATTTCCCGATATCGGAAGGTATCGCTCAACACTACTCATGACCGTCACTGCATCCCGCAAACTGTTATCTCACACTTGGCGTAGTCGGCAGACTGCAGTCCAACGTTACCGTGGAGACAGATCAAGCGCCTGGGGGTGCCTCAAGAGCCAGCATATCACTGGGAGCAATGTTGAGTAACCTCCAAAAATTTACAGGGATCAATACTCTGTTGTGGGACTGGACTGGGTGGGCCAGAGGTATCTTGAGGATGCACCCCATGACTCCCACAATGGAGGCGGAGATTGCCATGATGGCTCTGGAAGGAGAGCCGTCATGTTATGCCCCCCCTCATGAGCGAGATACCTTCAACAAGGTGTTACAGATCTTGGAGGAGACCCCACAAATGTTGGAGATTTGCTCATGTGTTTATTTAGCCGTGTTCAAAGAGAGGGAGAGTCTGTGACCCAATACATGAATGCGCTGCAGAAGCTCCACGCTGCGATTGCTAAATGGGATGATGTCGGTTTAGGAACATCTGATATCGTCCTGCGAGATCAGCTAGTGGCAGGCTTTAGGGATGTGCTGCTTAAGCAGGCCCTGCAAGAGCGCTTGCGATTAAATGCACGCATGTCCTTTTCGGAAGTGGGGGCTTAAGCGCGTGCACGCGAGCAAGAGCAGGGGGTAACAGTCCCAACGGGGAGCGTCCGGAGTGGGCAGGTATCTGTTTCACTCGCCACCAAACCAAGTTGGGTGCGAGAATTACGGAAAGAGATCCAGGACATGTCAGAGGAATGGGCTGATTTAAGGAAGAAACCTCCAGTACCCCCTAAATCTTCTGGAAGCAGAACTGACCCTGAGCCTCACTGGGAACGGAGAATGCTTCGCACGGAACGGAAAAGCAGCTGACCTGTTACAATAATGGAGACATTGGACATTTTGCTCGGGGCTGTGCACGATGTGGAAGGTCTCTATAATGCCGTCCATTAAACTAGCAGGCTCTATGGCTGGGGGACGCAGCCTGGAGCTAGAGCAGTCAAGAAGGAAAACAAGAAGTCCCATAAGTAAGGTTTCCCTGAGTCCTCTTGTTTGGGCCGATATGGAAGGTCGGGTCGTTTGCTGCCTAGTTGATACCGGTTCTCAAGTCACCACTATGCCTGAGACCTACTTCAGACGTCATTTTCCCCAGACGATGCAACCTGAATGAGTGATCAAGTTGACAGCTGCCTGTCAGTTGCCCATCCCATTCGCAGGGGTGGTCTGGATGCAAATTACAGTGTGCGACAAAAATGTGGGATGGAAAGGAGTCATGTTGACCACTGGGAAGGCTGGGAATGGCCTCGCTGTGACTTTGGGGATGAATGTTCTGAAAGAACTCAGGAATATCCTGGTCCACGAGCCGACCGAAGAGTTTTTGAACTGGTGAAGCCCCTTGCACTCCTCAGAGGAAAGTGTTCCAACAATTGATCCGGGTAGCCCAGGGCCCAAGAAACCTCGAGCCAAGGAAAAATATTGGGCAAGGTGATCATCCCGGCCACCGCTAACATTGTTCTACCGCCAGGTCAAACTGTGCTCACCCTGCCTATCCGAGACTGCACCCCTCTTGAAGGAGTCAAAGTCCAGACAGAGCCAGCTTTTGTGGAGCAGCTACCTCCAGGGCTCCTCATTGCATGTGCGTTAGCCACTGTCCACGACTGTAATGTACCGGTGCAATGTGTCAACCTCGGGGAGGCCAATCTCACGCTTTCACCCAAAAGGGAAGTAGCCCAGATTGTGGGCTTGCCAGAAGAACTAATACCCTCAAAAGCTGTCCAGCTGGCTGAGAAACAGGGAGATCCCTGGACAGTGGCCGTAACAGTGTTCTCCAAACCAGAATCCAATCAGCTAAAGGAAGGACACCGAATTCTGGAGCAGATGCGGGCCGAGCTAACTGAACTCTCACCACAACAGGTACAACAGGTGGCAGCCATGCTAGAGCGATACCAGGACGTTTTTGCTCGTCATGATGATGATTTTGGGTGTACCACAGCTATCACTCACGAGATCCCTACGGGAAATACCACACCCATTAGGAAACAGTACCGACAGATCCCACCACAAATGAAGGGGATGTTGACACAAATTCTGCAGAGTGGAGTAATCTGAGAGAGTCAAAGTCCATGGGCTGCCCCCTTTGTTCTCGTATAAAAAAAGGATGGGACTCTGCGTTTCTGCGTAGACTATCGGAAATTGAATGCCTGCACTGTGCGAGACTTGTATCCACTACCGGGAATTGAGGAATCACTGTCTGCTCTGGGGAATGCAAAATACTTCTCGTCGTTGGATTTGGCCAGTGGGTATTGGCAAGTGACCATGACCGGGCGAAGACACCCTTCATATTGCCTATGGAGTTGTTCGAGTTCAACCGGATGCCTTTGGCCTTGCTATCGCCCCCGGGACCTTCCAGCGACTGATGGAGGGATGTCTGGGAGACTTAAACTTCATGGCAACCCTCATTTACTTGGACGACATCATCGTTTATGCAGCCACTTTTGAGTAACATCTGCAAAGGCTGGAGCAAGCGTTGAATCGTTTACAAAAGCATGGCCTGAAAGTGAAGCCCTGGAAGTGTCACCTCTTCCGCACACAGATTGAATACCACAGAAGGGATAAGACTGTCCCGTGAGAAGATCGCAGCAGTGCAGGATTGGCCCACCCAGATGACTGTAAAGGATGTTCGGGCTTTCTTTGGACTCACTGGATACTACGGACAGTTTGTGAAAAACTTCTCTAGCATTGTTAACCCAATACTGGAGCTGTTGAAAGGAGTACCATCTGGTACAAAGAATAGGAACATTCAGTGGGGAAACAGCCAGGAAGAGGCGTTCCGAGCCCTAAAGATGGCTCTGACTGAAGCATACGTACTGGCCTACGCAGTCTTCTCCCAAGCATTCATTCTTCACACCGATGGAAGGTTACATGGGCTAGTGTTATGATTGAGTCACCATAGGAGGCAAAAATAGAAATGCTAGCTAAGTCCAGAAAACCAGAGAAGTTGGCAGCTATCGGATTGCAGACCCCTGAACCTATCAACACAACTAGCAGTAGCCGTGGGGGGCTCCTACGATGCCCTAGGCCCCTCGATCACAGCCGGAGGACTACATAGCCTAAAGACAGAACGGGAAATCTAAACTGCCCCAGAGCAGACCCCAAAGCAAAAGGCAGCCCCCCACATATAATGACGGTGAAGCAAGAAGAAAGAACAAAACACAGACAGAAAGATAGACTGAGCAAAGATGGGGCCCACGCTAGCTTAGATAGGAAAGGACAGGAAGGCTGCTGTCTGCAATCCGTGAAAAACCCTATGAAAATAAGAGCCAACCAACTGACAATAAAAAAGGCCCTGAAGACGCTAGGCTTCAAAAAAGCTAAGTCAGTACTCAGGAATATTCTGAAGACAGAGCAACAGGCAAAAGGAGATTCAGCTCACCCCAGCAGGGAATGGCAGAATCCAGAAAAGCGAGGAAAACAAAACACTAATGCAAAAACGCAAAGCAGAAATCTTAGCTATAGATGAGCAGGAATCAGACTGGTTTCCTAGAAGTCCACAGAGAAATCACCCGCAAGCCAGAAGTGCGTCGGCAGCCTTATATCCAGTCATTAACTCCACTCAGCCAGTCATCATCATCAGCCCCAGGTGTTTGACAATCAGGCTCACTACCTTTCTTCACCAGAAGAGGGAGTTCCTCGGGCCTCAGTAGTGAAGGGGAAAATGAACTCACAACAGTACCTCCCCCTTGAGGAGGGGTCACCGAACCCTCAACCACGCCACCAGGGCGATCAGGGTGAGCCCGATGAAAGGCACGCACCAATCTTTTGGCATGAATATCAGAGGCAGAGACCCAGGAATTATCCTCCTGACCATAACCCTTCCACTTAACCAAATACTGGAGTCTCCGTCTAGCCAGACGGGAATCCAGTACTTTCTCTACCTCATATTCCATGTTACCTTCTACCAATACAGGGTCTGGAGGTGCAATCCCCGGAACAACAGGTTCAACAAACCTCTTCAACAAAGATTTATGGAACACATTATGGATTTTAAATGTGACAGGAAGAGCCAAACGAAAAGAGACCGGATTAATAATCTCCAAAATCCAGTAAGGTCCAATAAATCTAGGCTTAAACTTAGGAGAAGCTACCTTCATAGCAATATTTTTTGATGATAACCACACCATATCACCAACCTTAAATTGGGGACCAATGGTCCTATGTCAGTTGGAAAACCGCTGGGCCTTTTCCTGGGAGAGAGATAACTTATCCACCACTTGGTCCCAGATCTGGTGCATTCTCCCCACCACAGTGTCAACCCCTGGGCAGGCAGAGGGCTCCACCTGCCCTGAAGAAAATCGAGGATGAAACCCAAAGTTACAAAAAAAAGGAGACATCAAAGTGGCAGAACTAGCTCTATTATTTAAAGCAAATTCGGCCAAGGGCAAAAATGAAACCCAATCATCCTGATCAGCAGAAATAAAACATCTCAAATATGACTCCAAGGTCTGGTTTGTTCTCTCTGTCTGCCCATTGGTCTGAGGGTGAAAAGCAGAGGAGAAGGACAACTGAATTCCCAGCTTGGAAAAGAAAGTTCTCCAAAATCTAGACACAAACTGGACTCAATGTTGATGATAACCATGTTGATGTTGATGGATACAATGTTCTCAGGAATCCCGTGCAAGCGAACCACCTGTTGTAAAAACAGGGGCACCAATTCAGAGGAAGACGGCAACTTAGGGAGTGGTACAAGATGAACCATCTTAGAGAACCTATCACAAAACACCCAAATAACAGTCATTCTTTGAGAGACAGGCATATCAGAGATGAAATCCATTGAAATATGGGTCCATGGCCTCTTGGGGACAGGCAAAGGCATCAACAACCCACTAGAGCGAGAACACGATTTAGACCGGGAGAACGTCCCACAGGACTGCACAAAATTCCTGACATCACGAGACAAGGAGGGCCACCAAAAAGACCGACTCACCAGATCTCTAGTACCAAAAATACCTGGATGACCAGCCAAAGCAGAGCAATGAACTTCAGACATCACTCTCTTCTTCCACTCGTCAGGAACATACAACTTTCCACTGGGACAACGCTCAGGTTTGTCCTCCTGGAACTCTTCCAGAGCACGTCCCAAATCGGGCGAGATGGCAGAAAGAACTACCCCTTCGCCTAAGATGGTAGCAGGCTTGGTCACCACAGGAGAATCAGCAAAGAAGCTCCTAGAGAGGGCGTCAGCCTTGACATTCTTAGTTCCAGGAAGAAAAGAAACCACAAAATCAAAACGTGTAAAAAACAAGGCCCACCTAGCCTGTCTAGGGTTCAAGCGCTTATCTGACTCTAGGTAAATCAAATTCTTGTGGTCAGTGAGGACCACGACTTGATGCTTAGCTCCCTCCAACCAATGTCTCCACTCCTCAAATGCCCATTTCATGGCTAACAGTTCCCGATTCCCCACATCATAGTTACGTTCAGATGGAGAGAACTTTCGGGAAAAGAAAGCACAGTGATTCATTTTAGATGTTACAGGATCCTTTTGGGACAAAACAGCTCCTGCACCAATCTCAGAAGCATCCACCTCTACCTGGAACGGAAGTGAGACATCAGGTTGCCGCAAAACCGGGGTGGAGGTGAATCTTCGCTTCAGCTCCTGAAAGGAAGAAACAGCCTCTGGAGACCAATTTAACACATCAGCACCCTTCTTAGTCAAATCAGTCATTGGCTTGGCAATACTAGAAAATTTTGCTATAAATTTCCGATAAAAATTAGCAAAACCCAAAAACTTCTGGAGGGCCTTCAAAAAAGTGGGCTGAACCCAATCGTAAATGGCCTGTACCTTGGCCGGGTCCATTTCAATAGTTGACGGGGACAAAATAAATCCCAAAAAAGAAATCCTCTGTACTCCAAAAAGACATTTAGATCCTTTGACATACAGGGAATTCTCCCTCAAGATCCGGAACACAGTCCGAATATGTTCCACATGAGAATCCCAATCCTTGGAGAAGATCAAAATATCATCCAGATAGATAATCAAAAATTTATCGACAAAATCTCGGAAAATATCGTTCATGAAGCACTGGAAGACAGAAGCGGCATTAGTGAGCCCAAAAGGCATCACCAGGTACTCAAAATGTCCCTCCGGAGTATTAAACGCCGTCTTCCATTCATCCCCATGCTTAATGCGAATAAGATTGTACGCCCCCCTAAGGTCAAGCTTGGTAAACCAGCAAGCACCTTTAACTCTGGAGAATAGATCAGAAATCAGGGGTAACGGATACTGATATTTAACAGTAATTTTGTTGAGAGCACGATAATCAATACAAGGTCTTAATGATCCATCCTTTTTGGCTAAAAAAAAAAAAACGGCATCTAAGGGTGACGAGGATGGTCTAATATGACCCTTCTCCAACGCCTCCTTAATATAGGATCGCATAGCCTCGTGCTCGGGTACAGATAAATTGAAGAGCCGACCCTTGGGAAATTTACACCCCGGGCTCAGTTCAATAGCACAGTCATAACTCCTATGAGGAGGCAGAGACGCAGACTCATTCTCACTAAATACATCATAAAAGTCCGCCAAATAATCAGGAACATCATGCGACTGAGGAGAAGTGGAAAACACCGGAGCCTCACTAAAGGCACACCGACAACCCCAACTCACCACAGACACAGATTTCCAATCCAAAACTGAATTATGAATTTGTAACCAGGGAAACCCCAGAACAATAGTATCATGCAGATTATGTAACACCAAAAACCTGCAATTTTCTTGATGGTCTGGGGCGACCCGCATTACCACCTAGGTCCAAAACTGAGGTTTATTTTTAGCCAAAGGAGTAGCATCATTCCCCCTCAAAGTGATAGGTGTCTGCAGAGGTGTCATCGGAAATCCACAACGTTTAGCAAAATCCAAGTCCATTAGGTTTAGAGCTGCTCCCGAATCCACAAAAGCCTTGGCGGAAAATGTGGACAGGGAGCAGATCAGAGTAATAGCCAGAAGAAACTTAGGTTGAACACCACCAACAGAAAACGTGTGTGCAAAGCGTTTCTCGCATTTAGGACAGACAGAAATAATATGCGAGGCATCTCCACAGAAAAAACACAACTTATTACGCCTTCTGAACTCCTGACGCTGCTCTCTGGAAAAAACTCTATCACATTGCATAGGTTCAGACATCTGATCAACAGGTGGCAACACCTCTCGTGCAGCTCTGCGTTCGCGTAAACGCCGATCAACCTGAATGGCTAAAGACATAGAATCGTCAAGACCAGAGGGAACAGGAAATCCCACCATAGTATCCTTTATGGCTTTTGACAACCCCTTCCGAAAGAGAGCAGCCAAGGCATTATCATTCCAGGTAGTAAGTACTGCCCACTTTCGGAATTTTTGACAGTACAATTCTGCAGAATCACGACCCTGGTTCAATGCCAGCAGGGTCTTTTCAGCCTGATCAATGGCATTAGGTTCGTCATACAAAAACCCCAAGGCCTGAAAAAATGCGTTCACATTAGTCAGAATAGGATCATCTGGTTTCAAAGAAAACGCCCAATCCTGGGGATCGCCACGCAGCAAAGAGATGACAACTTTAACATGCTGCGCGGAGCTCCCTGACGAATTAGGCATCAAGGCAAAAAATAATTTACAATTATTATTGAAATTCAAAAATTTAGACCGATCCCCAAAAAATACATCAGGTGTAGGAATCTTTGGTTCAGCAGCATGTGAATGAGCAAGGTAGGCAGAAATTCCCCGCACTTCCGCAGCGAGCTGCTCCACACGATCAGACAATTGCTTTATCTCCATTGAGAGAGAGAAAAAATTCCCCCTACGGCCTCAGAGATATAGAGGAAAAAATATACACACTTTTTTTTTTTTTTTTTATACAATTCTTTCCTGCTATTGAGTACCCTAGAATCTGCGGTATGGCGGGTGATTCTGTTATGATTGAGTCACCGTAGGAGGCAAAAATAGAAATGCTAGCTAAGTCCAGAAAACCAGAGAAGTTAGCAGCTATCGGATTGCAGACCCCTGAACCTATCAACACAACTAGCAGTAGCCGTGGGGGGCTCCTACGATGCCCTAGGCCCCTCGATCACAGCCGGAGGACTACATAGCCTAAAGACAGAAAGGGAAATCTAAACTGCCCCAGAGCAGACCCCAAAGCAAAAGGCAGCCCCCCACATATAATGACGGTGAAGCAAGAAGAAAGAACAAAACACAGACAGAAAGATAGACTGAGCAAAGATGGGGCCCACGCTAGCTTAGATAGGAAAGGACAGGAAGGCTGCTGTCTGCAATCCGTGAAAAACCCTATGAAAATAAGAGCCAACCAACTGACAGTAAAAAAGGCCCTGAAGACGCTAGGCTTCAAAAAAGCTATGTCAGTACTCAGGAATATTCTGAAGACAGAGCAACAGGCAAAAGGAGATTCAGCTCACCCCAGCAGGGAATGGCAGAATCCAGAAAAGCGAGGAAAACAAAACACTAATGCAAAAAGGCAAAGCAGAAATCTTAGCTTTAGATGAGCAGGAATCAGACTGGTTTCCTAGAAGTCCACAGAGAAATCACCCGCAAGCCAGAAGGGCGTCGGCAGCCTTATATCCAGTCATTAACTCCACTCAGCCAGTCATCATTATCAGCCCCAGGTGTTTGACAATCAGGCTCACTACCTTTCTTCACCAGAAGAGGGAGTTCCTCGGGCCTCAGTAGTGAAGGGGAAAATGAACTCACAACAGGCTAGGAGCCATTGTCACTAGAGTTGAGCGAAACGGGTCGAAAAAATTCAAAAGTCGCCGACTTTTGGCAAAGTCGGGTTTCATGAAACGAAACCCGACCCTAGGATGAGGTCGGCCACGAGGTCGGCGACTTACGCGCCAAAGTCGCGTTTCAAAAGTTTGTTTTGCGCTCTTTTTCAGCCAATCAGGATCCACGGACACTGTGGGCAACGTGATGACATAGGCACGGGTCACCACCATCTTTCAGAAGGGCATGCAAGTGATTGGCTTGCTTTGGTGGGCGTCACAGGGGGTATAAAAGGGCGTGCACGCCGACCGCCATCTTACTTCTGCCGATCTTAGTATAGGGAGAGGTTGCTGCTGATTCTGTAGGGAGAGCGTTAGGCAGGGAAGAAGACAAAAGAACTGCTTCTGCTGCTAGCGATTTGGCCTGCACAACACACAAGTCACTGTGTGTGCAGTGCAAGGGGAGGCTATATTGTGGTGTATCAGTGGTGTTGGTTGTTGGGCTGCCTTCTAAGGCTTCCTGACACGCTGGCATTGCTGTTTACCCACTGCTCCGCAAACTGCTTTTTTAAAAGCAATCCAATCTCCCTTATCCTCTAGTCACTTTTGTCACAGCTGTGCCATCGAGCGTGTCACATAGCGCTCAGATATCAGTGGGCCTCACACAATCTACAAGTGTCCAGTGTCCAAAAGTGTACGCAGAGATTCAAAATCTCCATTATCCTCTTGTCACTTTGGTCACAGGCAGCTGTGCCATCGAGCGTGTCACATAGCGCTCAGATATCAGTGGGCCTCACACAATCTACAAGTGTCCAGTGTCCAAAAGTGTACGCAGAGATTCAAAATCTCCATTATCCTCTCGTCACTTTGGTCACAGGCAGCTGTGCCATCGAGCGTGTCACATAGCGCTCAGATATCAGTAGGCCTCACACAATCTACAAGTGTCCAGTGTCCAAAAGTGTACGCAGAGATTCAAAATCTCCATTATCCTCTCGTCACTTTGGTCACAGGCAGCTGTGCCATCGAGCGTGTCACATAGCGCTCAGATATCAGTGGGCCTCACACAATCTACAAGTGTCCAGTGTCCAAAAGTGTACGCAGAGATTCAAAATCTCCATTATCCTCTCGTCACTTTGGTCACAGGCAGCTGTGCCATCGAGCGTGTCACATAGCGCTCAGATATCAGTGGGCCTCACACAATCTACAAGTGTCCAGTGTCCAAAAGTGTACGCAGAGATTCAAAATCTCCATTATCCTCTCGTCACTTTGGTCACAGGCAGCTGTGCCATCGAGCGTGTCACATAGCGCTCAGATATCAGTGGGCCTCACACAATCTACAAGTGTCCAGTGTCCAAAAGTGTACGCAGAGATTCAAAATCTCCATTATCCTCTCGTCACTTTGGTCACAGGCAGCTGTGCCATCGAGCGTGTCACATAGCGCTCAGATATCAGTAGGCCTCACACAATCTACAAGTGTCCAGTGTCCAAAAGTGTACGCAGAGATTCAAAATCTCCATTATCCTCTCGTCACTTTGGTCACAGGCAGCTGTGCCATCGAGCGTGTCACATAGCGCTCAGATATCAGTAGGCCTCACACAATCTACAAGTGTCCAGTGTCCAAAAGTGTACGCAGAGATTCAAAATCTCCATTATCCTCTCGTCACTTTGGTCACAGGCAGCTGTGCCATCGAGCGTGTCACATAGCGCTCAGATATCAGTGGGCCTCACACAATCTACAAGTGTCCAGTGTCCAAAAGTGTACGCAGAGATTCAAAATCTCCATTATCCTCTCGTCACTTTGGTCACAGGCAGCTGTGCCATCGAGCGTGTCACATAGCGCTCAGATATCAGTAGGCCTCACACAATCTACAAGTGTCCAGTGTCCAAAAGTGTACGCAGAGATTCAAAATCTCCATTATCCTCTCGTCACTTTGGTCACAGGCAGCTGTGCCATCGAGCGTGTCACATAGCGCTCAGATATCAGTGGGCCTCACACAATCTACAAGTGTCCAGTGTCCAAAAGTGTACGCAGAGATTCAAAATCTCCATTATCCTCTCGTCACTTTGGTCACAGGCAGCTGTGCCATCGAGCGTGTCACATAGCGCTCAGATATCAGTGGGCCTCACACAATCCAAAAGTGTCCACTGTCCACAAGTGTGTGCAGAAATTCTAAATCTCCCCTGTCCTATAGACACCTTTTACCTTGTTTTACATTACTATATAGTTTGTTGGATTTTGTCTACATTTCTACCAAAAATGAGGAAGGCTGGTGGAAGAGGCCGTGGAATTGGGCGGGGGTTGGCAGCTGGTAATGATGGTGTTGGTAGTGGATCTGATGGTAGTGGCAAGAGCAAAATAGGACCGAATGCAGGAGGTGCTGACCCTGCGTCATCGTCTGGCTACATAAGGCCTCGAACGCTTAGTTTTCTAGGAGTTGGCAAACCGCTTTTAAAGGCAGAGCATCAGGAAAAAGTTTTGTCTTACATTGCTGACTCAGCCTCCAGCTCTATCGCCTCCTCTTCTTCAGTTGTAAAAAGTAAAAGCACTGAGTCGTCATTGGAGGCTCATGTTCATGAACCACATCTTTCCTTGTGTCCTTCACCCCAACCAAGATTGAAGGATGACGCAGGCCATCCTACTGATTACTCCATGGAGCTGTTTTCACATACCATGCCTGGATTATCAAGTCAAATGGTGAATTACCCAGGCCAAGATGAATCTGACATGGAGTGCACTGATGCACAGCCGCTGATGGATGATTCTGCTGGTACATTCACTCAGAGCACTACATTGTCCTCGCAGTGTACAGAGCCAGATTTTGACCCTGATGAGACTCAGGTGCCCCTTCCCACACACTATACCACCATACACGGTGACACAGAGGAAGGTGCACATGACATAGAAGAGGAAGTGATGGATGACCCAGTTGTTGACCCAGATTGGCATCCATTGGGGGAAGAGGGTGCTGCTTCCAATAGCTCAGATGAGGAGCATCCACAGCAGACATCGACATCGCAACAGCTGTTATCTGGCAGGCCCGGAGCTCTCCAAAGACAGGTTCCAAACATCAAAAGAGTTGCTGGACAGCTTGTCCAGAGGGTCAAAAGATCACAGCATGCTAGGCCGCAAAATGTCTGCCAAAGTAGGAAGAGTGCAGTGTGGCACTTTTTTGAACAAAATCCTCATGATCAGGCCAAGGTTATCTGTAAGAAGTGCGCAAAGACCTTTAGCCGAGGGAAAAATCTGAAAAATTTGAATACCAGTTGCATGCTTAGACATTTAACCAGCATGCACTTGCAAGCGTGGACACAACACCAAACCTCAAGTGCCACATGTGCAACTGATCACAACGAAGGTAGTCAGCAACGCTACATTGTTTCCCCCACTGTAAGCCCACCGGTTAGCACAGCAGCAAATGTTGAGGTGTCGTTGCAAGGCCACAGCAGTCAGGGAATCCCACTGTTATATCAACGAAAGACTGATTCTAGGCCATCAGAAAGAACACCAACTCCATCACCATCATCAACCCTCTCTCAGTCCGCCCTGTCCACCGCTACTTCCACCATATGCAGCTCTCAAGTCCAGCTCACCCTCCCAGACACTATGAGTAGGTCAAGAAAGTACTCAGTCTCTCATCCGCGTACACTGGGTTTGAACGCCCACATTGCCAAACTAATCTCGTTTGAGATGATGCCCTTTCGGTTGGTGGAAAGCACAGCTTTCCGCGAACTCATGGCCTATGCAGTACCACGCTATGACCTACCCAGTCGCCACTTCTTCTCTCACAAAGCCATCCCAGCCCTCCACCATCATGTGAAAGACCGCATTGTCCATGCACTCAAGCAGTCAGTGAGCGGAAAGGTGCACCTCACAACTGATGCATGGTCCAGTCGGCATGGCCAGGGCCGTTACGTGTCTATCACTGTGCACTGGGTTAATGTGGTGGATGCAGGGTCCACAGTGGATAGCGGTGGTGGGACAGTGCTGCCTATCCCACGGTATAGGAAACAGTTGGCTGTAGGCGTTCGACCCTCCTCCTCCTCCTCCAGAAGCGAAAGCTCGTCCACAGAGCGCAGTCGTACGAGCACTCCATCTGCAGCTGCCACTGTTGCACACGATGTGTCCCCCTATCGAGCAGCTAGTGGAAAGCGTCAGCAGGCTGTGTTGCAGATGATGTGTTTGGGCGACAGACACACCGCCGAGGTGCTGGCCGAGTACTTGAAGCGACAAACTGAGTCATGGCTGGGCAGTGTACATCTTGAGGCAGGCAAGGTAGTTAGTGATAACGGCCGTAATTTTGTGGCAGCCATAGCCCTTTCAAAACTCAGCCACATACCTTGCTTGGCTCACACCTTGAACCTGGTGGTGCAGTGCTTCCTCAAAAATTATCCGGAGTTAACAGCCCTGCTCCAGAAGGTGCGAAGACTGTGCGCGCACATCCGCCGGTCGCCTGTACACTCCGTTCGTATGCAGAAGCTGCAGCGATTGCTCCACCTTCCCAACCACCGCCTCATTATCGACATTGCAACAAGGTGGAACTCCACCCTGCACATGGTGGAGCGGCTGTGCGAGCAGAGGCAGGCCATAATGCATTTGTGGGAGGATACACGGCCAGGCACTTTGAGAGCAGACATGGAGTTGACAGGCGTGCAGTGGTCGAAGCTGAAAGACCTTTGTAAAGTCCTTCAGTGTTTTGAGGAATGCACACGGCTGGTAAGCGCAGACGACGCCATCCTAAGCATGAGCATCCCACTTATGCGTCTGCTCATGCAAACTTTGACGCACCTTAAGGAGCAGGCGTCTGCAGCCAATGTTGATGAGGAGGAAGAGGAGGAGGGAATCCTTGATGACATTCAGCCATTGTCTGCTCAGGGACCTCTCCTGGACGAAGTGGAGGAAGAAGAGGAGGAGGAGGAGGAGGATGATGGGGATGATTACTTAGGGGAGGAGGATGCATCTCGTGGGGCAAGTGAAAATGTTGGCGTGGCAAGGTCTGGTACAGGGTTTGTGCGTGACTGGAGGGATGTGGATTTGCCAGAAAGTGCTCCTCCACCCAGCACTCGCAGTGCATCATTGACACCGGGAACATTGGCCCACATGTCAGATTATGCCTTGCGGATCCTAAAAAGGGACCCCCGCATTGCCAAAATGATGAACGATGACGACTACTGGTTGGCCAGCATCCTGGATCCACGCTATAAAGGCAAATTACAAAACATCATGCCACAGGAGAACCTTGACCTAATATTGGCTAATAAACAAGCAACTCTGGTAAATCGGTTGCTTGAGGCATTCCCAGCACACAGCAGCGGTGATGGTTCTCACACGAGCCGTACGGGCCGGGGACAGCTTGGCAGAGGTGTTCGTGGTGCACACAGCAGAAGTGGCGTTGGAGACAGGGGTTTCATGACAATGTTGTGGACTGATTTTTCAAATACCGCTCACACAACTGGTAATACTGCATCAATGGAAAGTGACAGGAGACAGCAGTTGTCAACTATGGTTACAAACTACTTTTCCTCCCATATCGATGTTCTCCCACACAGGTCATTCCCCTTTGACTATTGGGCCGCTAAACTGGACACCTGGCCTGAATTGGCCCAATATGCCTTACAGGAGCTCGCTTGCCCAGCTGCAAGTGTGCTATCGGAAAGAGTCTTCAGTGCAGCTGGATCAATCCTGACAGAAAAAAGGACCCGTCTGTCAACCCAAAATGTGGATGATCTAACCTTCATTAAAATGAACCACGCATGGGTTTCCAAGGATTTTGTCCCACCTTCCCCTGATGACACATAGGGTGACAGAAAAATGGCTTGCTTTGGTCCACCTCTTCCTGGTACTTCACCTATTTCGCCTTTTGCATCAGCTGAATGTCCAACATCAACATATGCCACTTTCTAAAACTCCCTAACTGTGCTGCCTCCCCCCCCATGGCCGGGGTCACCACCTACCGCACGACACCGTGCGAGTGCCGTTGCCCTGGACAGGTGGGTAGGCCGACTCTTGGGCGCGGGCACTGGCACAGGGTCCCTCATAGTGCAATCAAGTGTCTCTGACGGCTGTGGTGCACACCCGCCGTCAGACACACCGCTGTACTATGAGGGGCCCAGTGCCAGTACCGACGCCCACGAGTGGGCCCCCCTTGCTTGGGCAGGGCCCCAGCATTTGCAATCTTTACCTCTCCCTGCTCCTCCTCTGTGTAATCTGGGCCGTCAAATCCATACTGTGCCTGACACCGTCTGAGCCTGCCTCCTGAGACATATATTTTGAATGTGTACGCTATCCATACATGTTATCCGGGGATACGGTACCCTTTCTAACCTTTGTGCAATGACGTGCAATCCATACTGGGCCTAACACCGTCTGAGCCTGCCTCATGCTGTATAGACATATATTTTGAATGTGTACGCTATCCATACATGTTATCCGGGGATACGGTACCCTTTCTAACCTTTGTGCAATGACGTGCAATCCATACTGGGCCTAACACCGTCTGAGCCTGCCTCATGCTGTATAGACATATATTTTGAATGTGTACGCTATCCATACATGTTATCCGGGGATACGGTACCCTTTCTAACCTTTGTGCAATCATGTGCAATCCATACTGTGCCTGACACCGTCTGAGCCTGCCTCCTGAGACATATATTTTGAATGTGTACGCTATCCATACATGTTATCCAGGGATACGGTACCCTTTCTAACCTTTGTGCAATGACGTGCAATCCATACTGGGCCTAACACCGTCTGAGCCTGCCTCATGCTGTATAGACATATATTTTGAATGTGTAAGCTATCCATACATGTTATCCGGGGATACGGTACCCTTTCTAACCTTTGTGCAATGACGTGCAATCCATACTGGGCCTAACACCGTCTGAGCCTGCCTCATGCTGTATAGACATATATTTTGAATGTGTACGCTATCCATACATGTTATCCGGGGATACGGTACCCTTTCTAACCTTTGTGCAATCATGTGCAATCCATACTGTGCCTGACACCGTCTGAGCCTGCCTCCTGAGACATATATTTTGAATGTGTACGCTATCCATACATGTTATCCAGGGATACGGTACCCTTTCTAACCTTTGTGCAATGACGTGCAATCCATACTGGGCCTAACACCGTCTGAGCCTGCCTCATGCTGTATAGACATATATTTTGAATGTGTACGCTATCCATACATGTTATCTGGGGATACGGTACCCTTTCTAACCTTTGTGCAATGACGTGCAATCCATACTGGGCCTAACACCGTCTGAGCCTGCCTCATGCTGTATAGACATATATTTTGAATGTGTACGCTATCCATACATGTTATCCGGGGATACGGTACCCTTTCTAACCTTTGTGCAATGACGTGCAATCCATACTGGGCCTAACACCGTCTGAGCCTGCCTCATGCTGTATAGACATATATTTTGAATGTGTACGCTATCCATACATGTTATCCGGGGATACGGTACCCTTTCTAACCTTTGTGCAATCACGTGCAATTCATACTGTGCCTGACACCGTCTGAGCCTGCCTCCTGAGACATATATTTTGAATGTGTACGCTATCCATACATGTTATCCAGGGATACGGTACCCTTTCTAACCTTTGTGCAATCACGTGCAATCCATACTGGGCCTGACACCGTCTGAGCCTGCCTCCTGAGACATATATTTTGAATGTGTACGCTATCCATACATGTTATCCAGGGATACGGTACCCTTTCTAACCTTTGTGCAATCACGTGCAATCCATACTGGGCGTGAGAACGGCTGGCGAGCTGTTAAGCAAGCTACAGCACCTGTCCAGACAAGTACAGGGATTCCCTAGCGAGGAGACTTATTTGATTGTTTTCAATGTTGGGACAGCAATTTTTGGGGAGCACTATACTCTGGAGAATGATAGATGGGGCCCACCATACACTGGAACATTCCAAAGGTGGACATCAGACACTGGAGCAGCATTTACAGGGCCCATTATACACTAGAGCATTAGAAATGGGGCCCATTATGTTTGGAGCATTATTTGGGCCCATAAGACAGTGGAGCTTCATCCATGGGGACCAACATATACTGTAGCATTATGTGGAGCTCATCATATACTGTTTCAAACATTATATGGGACCAATGATTCTGTATGGAGAAATAGATGGGCCTCGTCATGAGATGTAAAAAGTGAGGTATTTTTCATTGTACTATACCGCTATTTCTCTGCCGTATCGGAGCATGATGAGTTGTGGTATGTGTTAAAGGGGCGCTCTTTCACCCAGGGCACATGAAAACCTGGAGCCAGCCCTCCCCCCCACAGTTTGTAGCCAAATAACCCCCATTTTTCAGTGCGTAACTTGTAATATGAAGTTAATTAAGGTTGACAAGCTTAAGAAAGAAGAATTGATGCTTTTGGCATTCAAATGGGCACTGTAGGTGTGTTTCCTGTCCTCCTCTCACTGCCGACTTTTATTTCCCATTGACTTACATTGGGTTTCGTGTTTCGGGACGACCCCGACTTTTCCCTATAATCGGACGATCTTGCTCGACCCGACTTTTGGAAAAGTCGGGTTTCACGAAACGAAACGCGACCCTAAAAAACCAAAAGTCGCTCAACTCTAATTGTCACAAATACAGGGCGGAAAAGAGCGAGTGATTGCTTACGCGAGTCGGTCTCTCCACGATTCTGAACGTAACCCACACAACTACAGTTCTTTCAAGTTAAAATTACTGGCGTTCGTGTGGGCCATGACCAAGAAGTTTGCTGAGTACCTGTCCAGGTCTGAAGTATTGGTACATACCAACAACAATCCTTTAGTTCACCTGGATAGTGCAAGGGGCCCTGGAGCAGCGATGGGTGTCCCGAATGGCTAAGCACTGGTATAAGTACTGGCCTATCGGAGAGGGGCTGAGAACACACAAATTGACACATTATCCAGAGTGACACATGAGCGACCTGGACCCAACCGGGATAAAGAGCTGGAGGCTGAAGAGATCCCTGAGTTCCATAATTCCGCCAGGACTGTGGTGGCTACACACGGATAGATCAAGGAGGCACCCAAAGAAAGCACCCTGGGGCATTCCCGTGATGAGTGGATACAACTTCAACAGGAAGATGGGAAGCTAGCTCAGATGAGGCAGTGGGTGTTTCTAAAACAACTTCCCAACCAAAGAGAGAGAGACACTCTGTCCCCAGGAACCCTGCAAATCCTTTGACTATGGGAAAGGCTCCTGTTAAAAGACAGTCTATTATATCGGAAGATCCAGTTGAACCGAGAACTGAGAGTCACCTGGCAAGTGGTGCTTCCCGAAACATAGCTTCCCATGGTAGCTACTGAGGCTCACGAAAGAGGGGCCCACTTCGGCTCGGAGAAAACATTTCAGTGGCTACAGAAACTGGTCTATCACCCTTGACTAAAAGTTGCAGTAGAGGAAGCCTGTCGGCAGTGTAGAAGCTGTGAGTTAGCTAAGCCTCCGGAACAGAGAGCTCCTACACAAACCATCATGACTTCTGCTCCCCTAGAGCTGTTGATGATAGATTACTTGACTATAGGCTTGGCTCATCTTGGATATGAGCACTGTCTAGTGATGAATGACCACTTCACCAAATTCACTATGGTGACTCCGACTCGGGATCAGATGGCTGAATCAGTGGCACAGGCCATTTGTAGAGATTTCATTCAAGTGTACAGCTGCCTGAAGAGAATTCACTCTGATCAAGGCGCTTGATTCCAGGGACGAGTAATAGAGGAGCTGTACCGCATGTATCAGATTGAGAAATCTCGGATGACACCTTACCATTCGCAAGGGAGTGGGGCCAGCGAACGGTTCAATTGAACCTTGATCCAGATGCTGAGGACATTAGAGGAAGTTCACTGGCCTGAGTTTGTTGCTGAACTAGTTTGGGTGTACAATAACAGGGTACATCGCACCACTGGATACATGCCCTAGACCCTACTGTTTGGCCGACCAGGACGAGAGATCACTGAGCTATAATTGGATCCAGAGGATCCAGACGAGGACTACCTGCGGATGGGGGTGTCCACCTGGGTCCGTGAACATCAACACCGGCTGCAAACTTTACATCACCTTGTGCAGACCAAGTTTCGAGAACTTGAACAGCCAGAGACAGCTCCTCTGCTAGGGACAGCTCTAAAGGCTGGAGACCACGTGTTGGTCCGAGACAAACGACCTCAGGGCAAGTTGGAGTATCGGTGGGAAAAGACGGATAGGAACTGAAGGTCCTGTTTACGAGATTCAACCTGAAGGGGAAGGAGACACTCCAAGTCGAGTGGTACATCGGAACATGTTACGTCCCTGCCTGTCACGAGACCCCGATCAACGAGAGAGAGCAAGTTACTCCAGAGCCACTCCCTGTTACAGCTTCCGACTACGACGAGGAAGAATTGTCTGACCCGTTATCCATTGACCAGGGGAGGAACAGGAGCCTGAAGCTCCCGAAATGGCTGCTCCATCGAACTTGGGCGTGTTCTCGCCCACTCAACTTGACTCCACTACTCAATCTGGCTTACGCCGCACCAAACGGATAACAGCTGGAATACCACCCAACCGATATAAACAAAGCCAATTTATTTGGCAGTGAATTGTTCAAGAGATGGAAGAATGTCAATTTTTGCAGCAAGAACTCTCACCCATGGAATGGCGAGCAAAAGGAGAGGGGGATTGTAAGAAGAAAGACCGGACCGGGGATACCTGCTCTGAGCTGGGTCAGGAACTGTCGGGGCTGTCTCCTCTGTTGTCCAGGGGATAGCTTAGGGGACCGGACCAACCCTTACATCCGGAAGCAGAGGGTGTGGCTCAGCTAAAAAAGCCACAGCGCGTTCGGAAACAACAAAGCTTGGCGGGAACAGACAGCGCGCAGCAGGGACAAATGAATGTTCCATCCCTCGGGCATCGTAGCAGTGCAGGCCCATGCCCGAACATCCTGCTGCTATCCTCAGAGACTGAGAGCATAAATGTGACGCATGCCAGTTAGTCCCTGCAGAGCGAGATGCCGAACCTTTTGGGCCCGTTAGTATTGCACGCTTGTCACCTAAGAGAGACCGGGCAGGTGACTGAACTGTTTCCTGCCTTCCCGGTATATATTTGCCAAGCCACATTGGGCTCAGACAGTGCTGTGGCTCATACCTCACCTGCCACATCAACAGATGGACTGAGGATGTCACGGAAGGTATCAGAGACTAATTGCTGCCGCCGGGACACGTGTCGTTGTTATCTACAGGACCACACCAGACCAACCCCATGCCAGGCATTGCTGGCACCATCGTTTACTACGCGGACCCTACTGCCTGAAGACCATTTGACTGGATAAGTTACACCTTCCAGAACCACACGGTTATTACCAACATTGTTTACCCCCAAATTAGTATATTCCTCTCATCTAAACTGCCTGTTTTTCCCCCGTTTACCCAGTCATCTCCCTGGGTGGAGTATATCTTTGTTAATTAAAAAAAATTAACCCTTGCTCTGTCTCCTGACCGTCACTGCATCCCACAACCTGTTATCTCACACCACACTGGACACCATCTAGCTACACTATCTGACAGATAGACAACCGCCTAACTAAATAGCTGAAATCTTGATGCAAGCAGTGGCAGCGTCAGAAGCATCCTCTCTGTGCTGTATCAGTGTGAAAATGGAGCGAAATCAAGATATCCGCTATTTATATACAGAGGGACATGTGATTTCAGCAGCCAATGAAGCTAGCCATTGAGTCAGGACATTGTGGGTGTTTCCAGTGCCCTGATTGGCTAGCCGCAATGTGCACATGTGGCACCCCAGGAGTCCGGTTGCCACAGTGGCATTGCCTCCCTCACAGGGGGTGATGTCATGCCTGGAAGCAAGAAGGAGTTCCCTGGTTAGGTAACATCAGCATTCAACACTTTTCCTGATGCCAGACCAGAAGGGGGAGCTCAAAACCCAGTTTTAGGGGAGCTTCCTGTAACAACCCTGCTGGCATCGCTGCATGGCCTTCCATTCCCCACTCACCAATTTGCTCACTGCGCCAAGCCGTGCTGTGAATTCTGTCTGCTGCCAGCCCTATGCTCTGTGCTCTGTTCCTCTGCTCTCCTGCATGCTTCCTGGCTGTGTGTGTATAGGGGGGCGGCGCCTGAACTCGCTGCTTCTTATGGAGTCAGGGTGCACCTGGCTAATGTGTCCCTGACAAATTACCTTGAGCCCTCGACTATTTAAGCCTGCCCCATCCACTGGAACATTACCTGTGCAATCTCTCAACTCAGTTAGCTTCTTGTTGCTGAGTTAGCCAGGCCCTGTCCTATGTCTTGCCTTCTGTGGAAGCTTTGTGCCTAGTCTTTGTGTCTCGGTACCTTGCCTAGCAATTCTCTGTCTTTCCACCTCCAGGAGGCAGTATTTCCTGGTCCCTGTACCTTGTCTCGAACTGTTTCTCTGTCTGAACTCTGTCTGTCAGTCTCCTTGTCTGTGGTTCCTTTCCCTGCTGTGTCCTTCTTTGTGTCCTCCCTGTCTGTACTCTGCACTCCTGCAGGCTCTGCCTACTCTGCACTCTTGCAAGCTCCGCCTACTCTGCACTCTTGCAGGCTCCGCCTGCTCTGCACTCTTGCAGGCTCCGCCTGCTCGCCCACCTGCGGCTCCGCCTGCTCCGCCCTCCTGCGGCTCCGCCTACTCCGCACTCCTGTGGCATCATATTCCCCTCTCTACTATACGTACCTGTACCTGCACCTATTTGAACAGGACCCTACCTGTTCCTCCATATTCCATTCCTTCCGGCCAGTACCCACTCCTGCTGTGTGAACAGGCCCTTACCTGTTCCTTCGTACACCACACCTGCCTGCCCTGTGTCTCCAAGCCGTGCTTGCTTGCCCTGTGTCTTTAAGCCGTGCCTGCTTTCCCTGTGTCTCCAAGCCGTGCCTGCTTGCCCTGTATCTCAGCCATGCCTGCCTGGGTACCAGCCGTGCCTGCCGTGCCCACCTGCCTGTCAATCTCACCTGACCCAGTGTCCTGTCCCCGAGTGGGATCAGCAGTCACAGCCAGACCCCACCCTGGAGTGGCACCTGGCAGCTGCCTGCCGCACAACCCTGACCTCACCATTGGAGGCTCCAGAGAAGACCAATGCAGCTGTCTTAGTCACACCCCTTCCAGGGTAGTCTGGTCTGTGGCACAGTGGGGCCACAACCCCCCGGCTCGCGCCAATCAGCCAAGGCGCGAGCGTGACATTTCCCTGTTAGTTCTGGCCTGGAGACGAGGTTAGGCCGTCAGTGGTAGGCACTGGAGGAGTGAGGAGCTTGTCCCCAGACTAGAATCATAGAATCATAGAATCATAGAATCGTAGAGTTGGATGGAAGGGACCTCCTGGGCCATCTGGTCCAACCCCCTGCTCAAGGCAGGATTCGCTATATCATCCCAGTCAGATGTCTGTCCAGCCTCTGTTTGAAGACATTCATTGAAGGAGAACTCACCACTTCTCGTGGCAGCTTGTTCCACTCATTGATCACTCTAACTGTCAAAAAGTTTTTTCTAATATCTAATCTGTGTCTCCTCCCATTCAGTTTCATCCCATTGCTTCTAGTCTTTCCTTGTGCAAATGAGAATAAAGTTGATCCTTCTACAATGTGACAGCCCTTTAGATATTTGTAGACAGCTATTAAGTCTCCTCTCAGTCTTCGCTTTTGCAAACTAAACAATCCCAAATCCTGCAACCTTTCCTCATAAGACAGGGTTTGCACACCGGTCACCATTCTGGTTGCTCTTTTCTGAACTTGCTCCAGTTTGTTGATGTCTTTTTTAAAATGTGGTGCCCAAAACTGGACACAATATTCCAGATGAGGTCTGACCAAAGAGGAGTAGAGGGAAATAATGACTTCACGTGATCTAGACTGTATGCTTCTGTTAATACATCCTAGAATTGCATTTGCTTTTTTTTGCTGCTGCTGCATCACACTGTTGACTCATATTCAGTCTGTGATCTATTAGTATACCAAAGTCTTTTTCACATGTGCTGTTGCTTAGGCCTATTCCTCCCATTCTGTATATGCTTTTTTTATTTTTATTGCCCAGATGTAGTACTTTGCATTTTTCCCTGTTAAAAACCATTCTGTTAGTTGCTGCCCACTTCTCCAGTTTATTTATATCTTTTTGAATCCTCTCTCTCTCTTCTCTAGTATTAGCTATCCCTCCTAGCTTTGTATCATCAGCAAATTTAATCAGTTTACCCTCAATTCCTTCATCTAAATCATTGATAAAGATGTTGAACAATACAGGGCCCAGGACAGAGCCCTGTGGTACCCCACTTGAGACATTCTTCCAACTGGATGTACAGCCATTTACGACCTCTATTTGAGTCCGATCACTAAGCCAGTTATGAATCCACCTAACAGTTTCCTTGTCCATTCCATACTTAGTCATTTTTTCAATAAGGATTGTATGAGATACTTTGTCAAATGCTTTGCTGAAGTCAAGATATATTATATCTACAGCATTTCCTTGATCCACCCAATCAGTGATTCCGTCATAGAAGGAAATTAAGTTAGTCTGACATGACTTACTAGTTACAAACCCATGCTGACTCTGTTTAGTCACTTCATTCTTATCCAGGTACTGACATATATGTTGTTTAATAATTTGTTCAAAGATCTTTCCTGGTATAGAAGTCAGACTCACCGGCCTATAGTTGCCTGGGTCCACCTTCTTCCCCTTTTTGAAGAAAGGAACAACATTTGCTCTTCTCCAGTCTTCTGGGACTTCTCCTGTTCTCCAAGAATTTTCAAAGATTATGGAGAGGAGTTCAAAAATTTCTTCTGCTATCTTCTTCAGTACTCTGGGGTGTAATTAATCTGGACCTGGAGACTTGAATTCATTTAGGTTAGCTAAGTGTTTCCTCACTATCTTTCTGTTTATAGATATCCTGGATTCTTCTATTCCCTTAATAGGACAGTGAAGAACAGTTGATGTCACATTTCCTTTCTGAGAGAAAACAGATGCAAAATAGGAATTTAAAAGTTCGGCCTTCTCAACATCCTGTCTTACCATTTCATCATTTTCATCCTGTAAAAATCCTATAGCATCTTTGACTTTTCTTTTACTTTTGACATATCCCCAAAATCCTTTATTATTGCTTTTGACATCTCTTGCAAGCCTCAATTCATTGTCAGCTTTAGTAATCTGATTTGTGCCCTGCAGGTTCTGCAGACAGCATTATATTCTTCTTTAGATATGCCTCCCTCTTTCCATTTTATAAACATTTTTTTCTTCCTTTTTAGCATGTGCTTAAGTTCTGTGTTCATCCATCCTGGCTTCCTTAAATGCTTCCTATTCTTCCCTCTTTTCGGAATTGTTAACAATTGTGCTTTGAGAATTTCATTTTTCAAGATTTCCCATCCTTCCTGGACATTTTTGTCTTTAAGGATATCCAGCCATTGGATCCCTCCAATTCTCTTTCTGAATCCCTTAAAATCTGCCTTTCTGAAATCTAACCTTGACGTCTGAGTCTTCACAGGTCTTCCTCCTCTAGTTATCCAAAATTCTAAAATAGCATGGTCGCTACCTCCTAGGGTCCCAGCCACTTTTACCTCCTCAACCATTTCCTCCCTGTTTATAAGGATTAGATCCAAGGTAGCAGTTCCCCTTGTTTTCTCCCCTACCTTTTGGAAGATAAAGTTGTCAGCAAGAGAGGATAGAATTTCCTTGACCTGTTAGTTTTGCCTGAGAGAGATTCCCAACAAATGTCTGGATAGTTGAAATCTCCCATGACAACTATGTCATATTTTTGGGAGAACTTGGCCATTTGATGCATAAAGAGTTCATCCATATCTTAGGTTGCACAGGCGGCCTGTAGTAAATGCCTACAATGGTGTCCTTTCCATTGTTCTGTCCTTGTATTCTTACCCAAACAGTTTCCACAGAACTCCCAGTCTCTGAAGCTTCAATCTCTGTGCAGATATACGCGTTTCTAACATACAATGCGACACCTCCTCCTCGTTTATCAAGTCTGTTTCTTGCAAATAAGTTGTATCCTTCTAGTCTTGTATTCCAATCATGTGTATTGTCCCACCAAGTTTCAGTGATTCCAATGACATCATATTTCTTCTCCTGCGTTAGTAGTTCCAATTCTCCTTGTTTGTTGCCCATGCTTTGTGCATTAGTATAGAAACATTTTAGTTTGTGATTGGTTTCTCTTTCTCCAATATTTTTATGAATTAGATTCTTTTGTCTTTGTTCTTCCTTTCCACTTCTAATAGCAGAGTTCTCAATAGCATTTGTCAGGTGTATGGCTTTTTCTGGTCTTTTGCTTCCCTTCCTATGTTGTTCTAGTTTAAAGCTCTCCTTACAAGTGTAGCAAGAGTTGTAGTCTGAGTCAGAGAAGAGTTATAGAAGAAGGAGGGAAGTAAAAGAGAACCTGGGGAGTGGAGCTGTGACCAAGCTCACCCCAGAGCTGAGTGCTAGAATCCGGACACCGGAGGCTGTGGCTGTGTGGGTACAGAAGTCCCAGCAGTTAAATCTGGAGGGCAGGGGACTGCAGGTCTCTTGGTCCCATCAATCACCCCTCGGCACAGCAGTATCCTAGAGCCTGGAGCCGCCACAAAGGAGCAACACCTGTAGTAGGCTGAAAGGGAACCTGTCACCCCCTCTGGGTGTTTTTAACTAAAAGAGCCACCTTCAGCAGCACTAAGGCTGCATTCTGTGAAGGTGGCTCTTCTGTTTCTGACCCCCAGTAACGCTGAAATATTAACTTTTATAAATAGGTCCTCATACCTGTATTGAGTCCCATAGGTATGGAGTCTCCCCCTGAAGCAGCCGCCTCTCCGCCGTCAATCATGTCTCTGTAGCGTCTGGGCACCACCCTCCCATAGCCGTCCATTGTGACCATGCTCTGCCGTCTGTGCCCCACCTCCCATAGCCGTCCATCATGCCCCTGTGTGCTGCCATGTATGCCCCGCCTCCCATAGCCATCCATCATGCCCCTGCTCTGCTTCTGTTCCCTGCCTCCTTCTATCTCCTATGCTGGCGCCTGCTCTGTGAAAACAGTTCTCGGGCATGCACAGTGCGCGCTGCCCATGAACTAGCATCAGGCGATCACGCCTGCGTGTTGGAGGCCCCAGCCCCGCAGTGTGAATACATCATAACACACACACTGCGGGGCAGGATCTGGGGCCTACACAACATGCAGGCGTGATCGCCTGATGTCAGTTCATGGGTAGCGCGCACTGCGCATGCCTGAGTACTGTTTTCACAGAGCAGGCACTGGCATAGGAGACAGAAGGAGGCGGGGTACAGACGGCAGAGCAGGGGCATGATGGACAGCTATGGGAGGCTGGGCACAGACGGCAACACACAGGGGCATGATGGACGGCTATGGGAGGCGGGGCACAGACGGCAGAGCAGGGGCATGATGGATGGCTATGGGAGGCGGGGCACAGACGCAGCACAGGGGCATGATGGATGGCTATGGGAGTTATGCTCCCCAGGCGCTGTGGGATACTCGGTACCGGGCCAGTGGTCTTAAAAGGATGTGTCACAGTGGCAGTGACCCGGTCCGTGGCCCCAGGCGTTCATGTAAAATTAAGGAAATTGAATAGGGATAAAGTTTGAGCTTATATGAATTTGTGACGCCACCTGTGGTATTCTGGTCAGTGGTGACCAGCGCTGTAGTGTTGCTTCTCTGGGACAGATGGTAGGATGCAGCAGAGTTGTTAAAGCTCTCCACAGGTAGAGCTGTAGTCCCAGGGCAGTTGAGACGAGTTTGTAGCTGGTGAGGTAGTGTGGAGTGGTGGATATAGCTGTCACAATCCATTTTTGGATCTGTGTCAGAGTCTGGACTCTCTTATATACACCTTTTTTCTTTCTGGCCCTTGGGGGTTAATATGGGTTTTTGCCCCTGGTGGCCGCTGGTGTTACTACAACTGTAGTTGGTCAGATGATGGGTTTCCCCCCCCCCCCGGTGGCTGCTGGTTTTACTACATGTTTAGTTAGTCAGCAGGTGTTGACTACTCCCACTTCCCTTTATAAGGCCACCTGGTGCTGCAATTCACTGTTGGTAATACTGGTTATTTGCTAACCAACCTTGGTGAAGACTGGACCTACCCGGTGCAGAGGGGGTTCAGCTTATCTGGAGCAGTGGTGATACTGCTGGATGCTGATCGGGTGCTTACTCTGCTGCTGGGAGCATTTGCAGCAGATAAAGCTAAGTTTTGTTTTTTAGTTGCTTTAACCCCATGGTGTCTGTTTTATATTTTACCAACTCTACGGTTGGTAGAGTTTTTTGCGGCTTGGCGAATATGCCCCCAGTAGTCCTTGCTAATGAGGAGGACTCACTGGTGCAGGCGGACAAGCCCAGGTTGGTGGGAGGAGTTGGTTCCCTGCAGTTCGTTGTGGTTTGGGGGCATGTTTTTGCGGTGGGCAGACTGGCCATTTTTTCAGGGTCTGCCCGGCTGGCACCAAATCTTCGGTACCAGCTAAGAAGCCGCGTTCCCCTGGTTGTGTGGAGGGATGCGACCAGGGAGTCTACATTTCCTCCATTTCTTCCCCTCAATGTTATCTGTCTGTGGAAGTGGTGCTTGACGGGGAGACTGAGGGTCTACCGGTGCTTGTGGACAGTGGAGCAGGAGTCAATCTGGTGGATGCTCACTTTGCCCGGACCCATGACCTGAGGTGTAGGACGCTGGCAAAACCCCTAAGCGTCCAGGCCATTGACTCTGTCCCACTGAGCCAGGGGAGGTTGACCCAAGTCGTGGATAACATACAACTGCGTATAGGGATTCATCATGTAGAGTCCATGTCATGCTACGTCTTGGGGGGAATGCCATCACCTATAGTTTTAGGCCTCCCTTGGTTGGAAAAACACAACCCGGTCAAAGATTGGCGGTCTAGGGAAGTAGCCAGTTGGGATCAGTCATGTGAGGGCTGCTGCCTGGGGACTACTGTCTCTGCTGTCTTTCTATAACCATCCTCTTCTTCTCCAGTGGGGGCAGCAGAAGTGCTGCCAGGGAGTAGGGGCAAGTCTCTACCCTCACCACATGCTAACCCTGGGTGTCGGCGTCCTCTTAGGAGGAGGGATCAGAGGGGGGTGGTGACTCCTTCTGAGCATTGTGGGGGTGTGAGGGTGTCGACACAGGGGGACGCCTCTGTTGTTGGTGCTGTGAAGAGATCATCATCTTGTGGCAGACGTGTGCGTGGCAATAAACGTTCAGGTCCGGACCTTTGGGTGAATGAGTACGTATGGTTGTCCACCAAAAACATTCGGTAGAGATGTGCTGCTGGGGTCTGGAGTTCTCGGGTGTCGGCCATCCTCGGCCTGGGGACTTACCAGCTGGAGCTGCCCCCAATAATGCCCATACGCAACTCATTCCCCAGGTCGGCACTCAGGAGATTTGTGGTGCCTCTGGAGCATACGTTGCCACTTCCATCTGTCCACGTTTGCCATAAACCTGCAAGTCAGGTGGTTGCGGAGGTGAACTCTGGTGGACCTAGGCGTCCTCACCGTAGGTGTTTTTCTGGTGAGGTGCAGTGTTGAGGGTCCAGAGGCCCCTCATTGAAGGAGGGGTACTGTCACGATTTGGTCGGCTGCTGGGTTCCCCCCCGGTGGCCGCTGGTGTTACTCTATGTTTATAGAGTCAGCAGGTGTTGACTACTCCCACTTCCCTTTATAAAGCCACCTGGTACTGCAATTCACTGTTGGTAATACTGGTCATTTGCTAACCAACCTTGGTGAAGACTGGACCTACTTGATGCAGAGGGGGATCAGCTTATCTGGAGCAGTGGTGATGCTGCTGGATGCTGATCGGGTGCCTTACTCTCCTGCTGGGAGCATTGGCAGCATATAAAGCTAAGTTTTGGTTTTTAGTTGCTTTAACCCCATGGTGTCTGTTTTATATTTCCTTTTGTGTTATTGGTGCAGTTCACTTTATTCCCTGTCTCACCTCCTTGGGAGGGGATTGGGTGTTTAGCTCAGGGCTAAACAGGAGATAGGGACAGGTCGGGGACTGGGGCCTCACTACCATCAAGTGTACCCCAAAGTTAAGGAGAGTCAGGGCACCCCCTTTAGCCTGAGGGGCAGATCAGGGGCCCTAGTTCCATGTCTCCTGTTTCCCCGCAACTGCCCCGTGACAGTAGCAGTGCTGGGTGAGAGGCGCAGAAAGGAGGCAGATGACACAGTTGTATGCCATTCCAAAACTTTACTCACAGTTCTGTCTGCAGTACAGATACCCGCTTCAGTGCTGTGATCTCCAGGTGAGGGGTCCAGACAACTTCCAGGTAAAATGAAGTACACCCTTCCAGCACTCCCTGTCAATATGTACCTTTCCTGGCCGCCTCCACACAATATGCTGCTTTCCACTTTACTTCCTTTCCAGCACTTCACAATTATCAGCCCAGGTCAGCAGCTGTGAATCCTGTCAGACAACGCATACCCTTCCGTTTCTTTGATCCTATGTAGCTGCCTTTCCAGTCGGAATAACTGTGGTAGGGGCTATGGTCCATAAAGTCACCACAGCTACCGTCTGGTACCCCCGGGCTTCCTCTGTCCTGCGGCTCTCCTGTCAGGGCCACCCCCCTGACTGTTTCTCCTTCCAGTCCCTCCCGGAGTTCTTCCTCTCTGTCTCTTTCCTCTTCAGTCTCCTGTTCTGCTGAACTCCTCCTCCTGGACTGGCTTCCTTCTGGAACTCTCTCTGCCTATTTATTCCTCTCCCTGGGAATTCCCCTCTAGAGCCCCTGTAACTCCACCCTCCATGACTATGCGGTTTCCTAGCCTTAAGCTGCTCTTAAGCCCTTTCCTCACTGCTCTCTGCCTCCATCTTGTGGCCAAATTTTAGTACTGCACCGTCTCTTTCTCCTGCTGTTCTTGGTCTCCCCCTAGTGGTCAAAACCCAGTACTTTACCATTCTCCACTGTCCCTAGCTGTCTCCCCACATACATCTACACCAGTTCACGTCAAGTACTTCTACGACACATTTTGCATTCACCTTCCTGCTGCAGACAGGTCAATAGGTCAGTCCATTTCCCTACATATGCGCAAGGATCTATGGCATGGGTGTTGTGAGTTCATTTTCCCCTTCACCGTCGATGTCTGATGAACTCCCTCTTCTGGTGAAGGAAGGTAGTGAGGCTGATTACCAAACACCTGATCTGGTAGATGATGACTGGATAACAGGAAATTCTGACTGGATATAAGGCAGCCGACGCCCTTCTGAGTCGCTGGTGATTTCGCTGCTGGATTCTTGGAGACCAGTCTGATTCCTGCTTCCCAAAGATAAGCTTTTGCTCTGCTATTGAACTTATTAGTTTTGTTTTGTTTACCTTGTTTTTGGAGTTCAGCCATCCCCGGTCGAGGGTGTGCTGAGTTCCATTTTTGTATCTGATCAGTTTCTCTCTTTGCTCTGTCTTCAGAATTTACCTGAGTGCTGATATAGTCTTTTTGAAGTCCTAGCGACTTCAGGGCCTGTTTTTCCTATCAGACGGTTGGGACTTTTTTTGGTAGGGTTTTTTACGGATTGCAGACAGCAGCTTTTCTATCCTGTCCTTTTTAGTTAGCTTGGGCCCCATCGTTTGCTCAACCTATCTTGCTATCTGTGTTAGTGTTTTCATCTTGCTTCACCGTCATTATTTGTTGGGGGCTGCCTATTTCTTTGGGGTCTGCTCTGGGGCAGTTTAGATTTCCCCTTTCTTTCTTTAGGCCTATTTAATTCTCCGGCTGTGATCGAGGGGTCTAGGGCATCGTAGGAACCCCCACGGCTACTGTTAGTTGTTGTGGATAGGATCAGGGGTCTGCAATCCGATAGCTACCAACCTCTCCGGTTTTCTGGACTTAGCTTGTATTTTTGTTTTTTCCTCCTTTGGTGACTCATTCATAACAGAATCACAAGCCATACCGCAGATCCTAGGGTACTCAATAGCAGGAAAGAATTGTTAAAAAGAAAAAAAAAAAATGCGGGGAATTTCCGCCTATCTTGCTCATTCACATGCTGCTGAACCAAAGATCCCTACTCCTGATGTGTTTTTTGGGGCTCGGTCTAAATTTTTGAATTTTAAGAATAATTGTAAATTATTTTTTGCCTTGAAGCCTAACTCGTCGGGGTGCTCCGCGCAGCAGGTTAAAATTGTCATCTCTTTGCTGCGCGGCGATCCCCAGGATTGGGCGTTTTCTTTGAAACCTAATGATCCTATTCTTACTAAAGTGAACGCATTTTTTCAAGCCTTGGGGCTGTTGTATGATGAACCTAATGCTATTGATCAGGCTGAAAAGGCCCTGTTGGCATTGAGCCAGGGTCGGGATTCTGCAGAGTTGTACTGTCAAAAATTCTGAAAGTGGGCGTTCCTTACTACCTGGAATAAAGGTGCCTTGGAAGCTCTCTTTCGGAAGGGTTTGTCAGAAACCGTAAAAGATACTATGGTGGGATTTCCTGTTCCCTCTGGTCTTGACGATTCTATGTCATTAGCCATTCAGGTTGATCGGCGTTTGCGTGAACGCAAAACCGCACGAGAGGTGTTGCCACCTGTTGAACAAATGTCTGAACCTATGCAATGTGATAGAGTTTTGTCTGGGGCGCAACGTCAGGAGTTCAGAAGGCGTAATAAGTTGTATTTCTTCTGTGGTGATGCCTCGCATATTATTTCTGTCTGCCCTAAACGAGAGAAATGTTTTGCACACACATTTGCTGTGGGTGGTGTTCAACCTAAGTTTCTTCTGGCAATTACTCTGATCTGCTCCCTGTCCACATTTTCCGCTAAGGCTTTTGTGGATTCGGGAGCAGCTCTGAACCTGATGGACTTGGATTTTGCTAAACGTTGTGGATTTCCTATAACACCTCTGCGGACGCCTATCCCTTTGAGGGGTATTGATGCTACTCCTTTGGCGAAGAATAAACCTCAGTTTTGGACCCAGGTGGTAATGCGGGTCATCCCAGATCATCAAGAAAATTGCAGATTTTTGGTGTTGTATAATTTGCATGATACCATTGTTCTGGGGTTTCCCTGGTTGCAAATGCATAATCCAGTTTTGGATTGGAAATCTGTGTCTGTGGTGAGTTGGGGTTGTCGGTGTGCCCTTAGTGATGCTCCTGTTTTCTCCACCTCTCCCCAGTCGCATGATGTTCCTGACTATTTGGCTGATTATTATGTTGTATTTAGTGAGAATGAGTCTGCGTCTTTGCCTCCTCATAGGAGTTATGACTGTGCAATTGAGCTGAGCCCTGGGTGTAAATTTCCCAAGGGTCGACTTTTCAATTTATCTGTACCCGAGCATGAGGCTATGCGATCCTATATTAAGGAGTCGTTGGAGAAGGGTCATATTAGACCATCATCTTCACCCTTAGGTGCTGGGTTTTGTTTCGTGGCTAAGAAAGATGGGTCATTAAGGCCTTGTATTGACTATCGTTCCCTCAACAAAATTACTGTTAAATATCAGTATCCGTTACCCCTGATTTCTGATCTATTCTCCAGAGTTAAAGGTGCTTGCTGGTTTACAAAGCTTGACCTCAGGGGGCGTATAATCTTATTCGCATTAAGCATGGGGATGAATGGAAGACGGCGTTTAATACTCCAGAGGGACATTTTGAGTACCTGGTGATGCCTTTTGGGCTCACTAATGCCCCTTCTGTCTTCCAGTGCTTCATGAATGATATTTTCCGAGACTTGGTGGATAAATTTTTGATCATCTATCTGGATGATATTTTGATCTTTTCCAAGGATTGGGACTCTCATGTGGAACATGTTCGGACTGTGTTCCGGATTTTGAGGGAGAATTCCCTGTATGTCAAGGGATCGAAATGCCTTTTTGGTGTACAGAGGATTTCATTTTTGGGATTTATTTTGTCTCCGTCAACTATTGAAATGGACCCGGCCAAGGTACAGGCCATTTATGATTGGGTTCAGCCTACTTCATTGAAGGACCTCCAGAAATTTTTGGGTTTTGCTAATTTTTATCGTAAATTTATAGCTAATTTTTCTGGTATTGCCAAACCATTGACTGATTTGACTAAGAAGGGTGCTGATGTGCTGAATTGGTCTCCGGAGGCTGTTTCTTCCTTTCAGGAGCTGAAGCGAAGGTTCACTTCTGCTCCGGTTTTGCGGCAACCTGATGTCTCATTCCCATTTCAGGTAGAGGTGGACGCTTCTGAGATTGGTGCAGGAGCTGTTTTGTCCCCAAAAGATCCTGTAACATCTAAAATGAATCCCTGTGCTTTCTTTTCCCGAAAGTTCTCCCCATCCGAACGTAACTATGATGTGGGGAATCGGGAACTGTTAGCCATGAAATGGGCATTTGAGGAGTGGAGACATTGGTTGGAGGGAGCTAAACATCAAGTTGTGGTCCTTACTGACCACAAGAATTTGACTTACCTGGAGTCGGCCAAACGCTTGAATCCTAGACAGGCTAGGTGGGCCTTGTTTTTCACACGTTTTGATTTTGTGGTCTCTTTTCTTCCGGGCACTAAGAATGTCAAGGCAGTCGCCCCTCTAGGAGTTTCTTTGCTGATTCTCCTGTTGTGACCAAGCCTGCTACCATTTTAGGTGAGGGGGTAGTTCTTTCTTCCATCTTGCCCGATTTGAGACGTGCTCTGGAAGAGTTTCAGGAGGACAAACCTAAGCATTGTCCCATTGGAAAATTGTATGTTTCTGGCCAGTGGAGGAAGACAGTGATGTCTGAAGTTCATTGCTCTGCATTGGCTGGTCATCCAGGTATTTTTGGTACTAGAGATTTGGTGAGTCGGTCTTTTTGGTGGCCCGCCTTGTCTCGTGATGTCAGGAATTTTGTGCAGTCCTGTAGGACTTGCTCTCGATCTAAACCTTGTTCTCGCTCTAGTGGGTTGTTGATGCCTTTGCCGGTCCCCAGGAGGCCATGGACCCATATTTCAATGGATTTTATCTCTGATATGACTGTCTCTCAGAGAATGACTGTTATTTGCGTGATTTGTGATAGATTCTCTAAGATGGTCCCTCTTGTACCACTCCCTAAGTTGCAATCTTCCTCTGAGTTGGTGCCCTTGTTTTTACAACAGGTGGTTCGCTTGCACGGGATTCCTGAGAACATTGTATCTGACAGAGGAGTTCAGTTTGTGTCTAGATTTTGGAGGACTTTCTGTTCCAAGCTGGGAATTCAGTTGTCCTTCTCCTCTGCGTTTCACCCTCAGACCAATGGGCAGACGGAGAGAACAAACCAGACTTTGGAGTCGTATTTGAGATGTTTTATTTCAGCTGAACAGGATGATTGGATTTCATTTTTGCCCTTGGCCGAATTTGCTTTAAATAATAGAGCTAGTTCTGCCACTTTGATGTCACCTTTTTTTTGTAACTTTGGGTTTCATCCTTGATTCTCTTCAGGGCAGGTGGAGCCTTCTGCCTGCCCAGGTGTTGACACTGTGGTGGAGAGAATGTACCAGATCTGGGACCAAGTGGTGGATAAGGCCTCTTTCACACATCAGGTTTTCGCCGTCAGGCGCGATCCGGCGCTTTTGACAGAAACCGGATCCGGCGAAATGCAATGCCGGATCCGGTTTCCCCCCCATTGACTTGCATTTGCGCCGGATCGCGCCGGATGGCCATGCGTTTCATCCGGTTTTCGCCGGATCCGGCAATGTGTCGCAATGTGTCGTGATCCGGCGTCTGGAAAAAATGTCTACTGTAACGTTTTTTGTCTCCGGCGAAAAAGCCGTACCCGCCGGATCCGGCGCGTCCGGCTTTTTCACACAATGAAAGCCTATGAGCGCCGCAATGCGCCGGATCCGGCGAAAGCCGGATCCGGTGGCCGAATCCGGTTTTTTTGGTCCGAGCATGCTCAGTAGCTCTGCCCACAGGAGATATATAAAAGCAAGACAATGGGACCCTCAGCCACACCCAACATGCCACCCAAGCCAAGAACCAGGAGCAGGAGAAGGCAGCAGACATCTGCAGCAGCAGCACCATCAGCACCACCCCAAATGGAGCAGCATGCTGAACGGGAGGGGAGTCCAGAAGCAGATGAGAGACGGTAATTATCAAATCCCCCATTCCTCCAAACTAGGGCCATGGAATATCAAGATATTCATTGGCCCTTTGTTTCTCTTTATTCAACAGCCGCCAAAGAGATGCAGCAGCAGCAGCAGAAATGGCATCACTGGCAGCAGCAATACCCACAGCCATGGAGTCTGGCCATCAACAGGACAGCACATCTTCTTCTGGGAGCCCTCCCTCGCATCGTCAGCGTTTGACGGTAAGTTTTTATTTCCAAAATCCATCATCTCTGTAATATATGTCTATTCATTGCCTTTTATTTCAAAACAGGAATCACAAGATGAAGAGGAGCTCCCAGAAGAAGAAGGAAGGGGTGGACAGACACCTGGAGTGGGCTCACAATTGGTAAGTTTTTTGCATCAAACGCAGAAACACAACATCACACTACACACAACACATAGAAAACAATGTTCTGCAGACAACACACAGCAAACAAATGCCTACATCCAAAGACATAACATTTTTTGTTTTCTTCTCTAGTCTTCCCAATCTGGTGCTCGGCCAAGAGGTCCTCGCAGTGCCTCCCAGGGTCGTCGGCGACAGCAACGCGGCGGTCACCAGCGTGTAAGTATAAATATTTTTGCTTTGTTTTTTTGCACTTTTTATTTCATTTCTTTTGTGGAGGCTAATTATGTTATTTTTGTCTTTTTCTTTAACAGCCTTCACAGCATGCTCCCGACTCTGACGGTGAGGATGGAGGGATTGATGTGGACCGCCTCATCGATCTCGTCAGAGAAAGGGAGCCGCTCTGGAATATGGCTGACCGCCGCCACGCTGACCTGATCATTACCCGACGACTCTGGGAGGAAATCTGTTCTCTCCTTGTGGGCCGCTGGGAGGACCTCGAAGCTCGGGCCCAGATTAAAGAGCGTAAGTATATACAGTAACGGTTGCTTGATGTAAACCAGTGTTTCCCGAACTCCAGTCCTCGTGGTCCCCACGGATCATGTGTTCAGGATTTCTATTTACTATGGAAATCCTGAAAACATGACCCCTGGGGAGCATGAGGACTGGAGTTTGTGAAACACTGATGTTGTATACTAACCACTCCTTTCTAGTTTCAGGGAACAGAATTGTGAATCGGTGGCGGTCTGTGAGGGATCGTTTCAAGAAGGAGTTCAATAAAGAGATGCGGGCCCCGAGTGGATCTGGAGGACGCAGGAGCAAGTACAAGTACGCACAAGCCCTGTCGTTCCTCCGGGAAACAATGCTCACCAGAAGGTAAATATTACACACCACATGTGAAAAAAATGTTAGATGTAACTTTTTTTTTTCAGCCAGGGCCATACCATGTCAGTATTTTAATTGTTTTTTTTTCTCTTTATTCCACAGCACGGTGAGCAGCACTCGGGAGCCTGCACGATTGGACCCTTCTGAGGCGATCCCTGACGAGACCGGCACCGAGGGACACTTCGACCGCCCCGGTACATCTGCACCTTCCCAGCCTTCCCACACATTCGACCCATCTGTCCCATCCACCAGCACAGGAGCATCGTGGCCGCCTACATTACATGAAGCTGCTGGTGAGGAGATCGCTTTCCCTTTACCCCACCCTTCTGCCCCTGCCGCCTCTAGTACACCTGCGGGTACTGGGCGGCAGCGGCAGAGGGGTCAGGAAAAGAGTTATGCGCAAGAGTTATTGCATCTGAATGCATCTTTCCAGAACTGTCTCAAAGTCTTGTCAGAGCAAATCTCCGCAGGCTTTCAGCAGATCAACTCCAGCATTCTGGAGGTGAAGACACTTCTGCAAACCATGCATTCAGAAGCAAGATCTTCGCCAAACCACACCTTTTTCAGGTCTGTTGTGGAGCGCATGGCAACACTATCTCCTACCCAGCAGATGCATGTAATGCATTCGTGCCACGGTGCTCTACAGCAGGTTACCTCCCAACCTCCACCTCCCACCACTGTAGTTCCTCCACCTGCACCCCCTCCAGCCACTTTCCATCCTCCCCCTCCTATTACATCTGCACCCCCTCCAGCCACTTTCCATCCTCCCCCTCCTACTACATACCAGCAACCTGCCCAGTACTAGCAACCTCCCCAGTACCAGCAACCTCCCCAGTACCAGTCATCTCCCCACTTCCAGCAACCTGCCCTGCACCAAACTCCTTCCCCGTACCAAACTCCTTCCCCGTACCAAACTCCTTCCCCATACAACTTTCCATCAACATCATCTGCTCCTACAGTCCCTGCCCAACCCTCCACTCCACCGCCCACCACCTCTTCTGCCTCCCACATGTCCACCCATTCTGTAGCTTTTTCCACACCTTCACCTCTAACTGTTCCTTCCCCACCACGATCCCAGTCCTCTCTCCACACACCCAGTGTCGAAGTGTCCCGCAGCCCCTCCAGCAGTATTTCCACCCCACAGTACACAGAATTGTAATGTGTGTTTTTTGTAATAAAAATGCCCATTGGGTTTAAAACCTTTATTAAAAAAGTTTTTTGCACTTTAAAAACATTTTACAAAAAAAAAAAATTTAAATAAAAGTTAAATTATCGTTTCACAATGGTTGTCTGTCATTTCTTTCTGCGGCGAACTATGTTTTAAAAAAAGGTTAAATACAGGGTATTTCAAAGGTAAAAAGGTATTCAAAACCAGGTATAACTGTGGGTAAATTTTAGCTTTTTGCCACAGTTGTGTTCCTGGTTGTGTTTGAAGCAAAGTATTTCACCTAAAAAGTTGTGTTTATTGTTGGTGATTTCCTACCAATGTACACAACTTTTGTTAAAAGGTGAAATACTTTGCATAAAACACAACCAGGTACACACCTGTGGCCTAAAGGTAAAAATAGTAAGACCATGACAAGATAGCAAACTTTGGTTGGCAAAGGTATATACTGTTGGTCCAGAAGGTACACAAGTTTAGGGCAAAAATCTCTCACACTCTGTCATCCCAGTGTACTCTGCCTTGAGGTGACATAAAGTATAGTGGAAAATTGTCCCTGAAACCGTCACAGAACTTCTAGTGGTAATATTTCCAATGACAACATCCATCTTCGCCAGTAACTTGCTCTTCTCTCCAACCTGCACTTTCTTCTCTACAACCTGTCAAAGAAGGGCTGTAGGAACATGCTATATCTAGTTTTCCAGTAGCCAATCCCGTTCGGAAGGCCACAAGGGTCAATTTTAAAAACCAGATCCGGCGTAATCCGTCGAAAAACGGATAGAAAAACGGATAGAAAAACGGATAGAAAAACGGATGAACCGGATGAGACGGATCCGGTTTTGTCTGTCAAGAACAAGACGGATCCGGCAGAAAACCGGGTCCGGCACTTCAGGTTTTACAAAACATTTGCCGGATCGCGCCTGACGCCGAAAACCTGATGTGTGAAAGTAGCCTAAGTTGTCTCTCTCCCAGGAAAAGGCCCAGCGGTTTTCCAACCGGCATAGGACCATTGGTCCCCAGTTTAAGGTGGGTGATATGGTTTGGTTGTTATCAAAGAATATCGCTATGAAGGTGGCTTCTCCAAAGTTTAATCCTAGATTTATTGGACCTTACAAGATTTTGGAGATTCTTAATCCAGTCTCTTTTCGATTGGCTCTTCCTGTTACATTTAAGATCCATAATGTGTTTCATAAGTCTCTGTTAAAGAGGTTTGTTGAGCAAGTAGTTCCTGTGGTGGCACCTCCTGACCCGGTATTGGTTGAAGGTAATGTGGAATATGAAGTTGAGAAGATACTGGATTCTCGCCTGGCTAGACAGAGACTCCAGTATTTGGTTAAATGGAAGGGTTATGGCCAGGAGGATAATTCTTGGGTCCCTGCATCTGATATTCATGCCGAAAGATTGATTCGTGCCTTTCATCGGGCCCATCCTGATAGCCCTGGTGGCGTGGATGAGGGTTCGGTGACCCCTCCTCAAGAGGGAGGTACTGTTGTGAGTTCATTTTCCCCTTCACCGTCGATGTCTGATGAACTCCCTCTTCTGGTGAAGGAAGGTAGTGAGGCTGATTACCAAACACCTGATCTGGTAGATGATGACTGGGTAACAGGAAATTCTGACTGGATATAAGGCAGCCGACGCCCTTCTGAGTCGCTGGTGATTTCTCTGCTGGATTCTTGGAGACCAGTCTGATTCCTGCTTCCCAAAGATAAGCTTTTGCTCTGCTATTGAACTTATTAGTTTTGTTTTGTTTACCTTGTTTTTGGAGTTCAGCCATCCCCGGTCGGGGGTGTGCTGAGTTCCATTTTTGTATCTGATCAGTTTCTCTCTTTGCTCTGTCTTCAGAATTTACCTGAGTGCTGATATAGTCTTTTTGAAGTCCTAGCGACTTCAGGGCCTGTTTTTCCTATCAGACGGTTGGGACATTTTTTTGGTAGGGTTTTTTACGGATTGCAGACAGCAGCTTTTCTATCCTGTCCTTTTTAGTTAGCTTGGGCCCCATCGTTTGCTCAACCTATCTTTCTATCTGTGTTAGTGTTTTCATCTTGCTTCACCGTCATTATTTGTTGGGGGCTGCCTATTGCTTTGGGGTCTGCTGGGGCAGTTTAGATTTCCCCTTTCTTTCTTTAGGCCGATTTAGTTCTCCGGCTGTGATCGAGGGGTCTAGGGCATCGTAGGAACCCCCCACGGCTACTGTTAGTTGTTGTGGATAGGATCAGGGGTCTGCAATCCAATAGCTACCAACCTCTCCGGTTTTCTGGACTTAGCTTGTATTTTTGTTTTTTCCTCCTTCGGTGACTCATTCATAACACATGGGCCTGCTCCGTCCTGATGCTCAGAGGTAGGAGCACCAACACTGTCCTCCTGTGCACCACGTGTTCCCGCCAAGTCTGCCCGTGCGCTGCAGCTTTTTTAGCTTAGCCGCACCCCCTATCATTGAGTGCAAAGGTCGGTCCGGGGTTTTTAAGCTTTTCCCCGTGCAACATGGGAGACAGCCCCGACAGTTCCGGATCCATCACAGAATAGATACACCCGGTCCAGTCCTTCTCCTTACACAGTCACCGCTGTTGTGAATTTGCTCTCTGGCCTATCAAATTGACAGAGGGGTTGGGAGTTCTCTTTCTGGGCTCCCTCTGGTGGTTACTGGAGGTAATGGAGCCGATCTGATTAACAGAGGCTTGCCACCTGATAATGAGGACGACGATTGGAGATCTGGGGTTTCAGACTGGATTTAAGACAGCCGACTCTCTCTATCCCTCCTGGTGATTTTTTCCTGCCTCCTGAGGTCTTAGTTTCCAGGTCAGTCTCTGCATATTCAACTAAGTGTTCTTTTGCTATTCTGCTCACATTTGATCTGGTTTTGTCTATTTCAGTTTTGTGTGGTCAGCCAGCTCCGGCTGGGGCTGTGCTGAATCACCATCCATATGTTACTGCTTGTGCCAGTTTGGTTTTGTCCCTTATTAGATTGGCCTCTTTTTGCTCTGCTTTCAGAATATACCAGAGTTCTGATATAGTGGGCGAAGTCGTGCAACTTCAGTATTTTTGCATCAGACGTGTTGGACTTTTTTGCAGGGTTTTTTGCGTGATTGCACACAGTGTTTTTCCTTTCCTGTCCTGTCTAGTCAGTGTGGGCCCCATCGTTTGCTCAGTCTATTTTCCTACCTGCGTTTGTGTTTTCATCTTGTCTCTCCGACAATATATGTTAGGGGGCTATCTATTCCTTTGGGGTCTGCTCTGGGGCAGTTTAGATTTCCCTCTTTCTTGCTTTAGGCTTAGCTAGCTCTCCGGCTGTGCAGAGGCGTCTAGGATCATCGTAGGCACGCTCCACGGCTACTGCTAGTTGTGTGGATAGGATCAGGGGTCTGCAATCCGCTTAGTTTCCAACCTCTCTGTTTTTCTGTGGCTTAGCTTGGGCTTGCTCTCCTCCTCATGACCCAAACATAACACACCGCCTTTCAGGGCTTATACACAGCATTATGCCCTGATAAGCCCCTGATCTGACCTGAAAGAGAAGAAAAATAAGTTTTATTATACTCACCCGTGGGGCAGTCCGGTGCGGTCCGGTGGGTGCTGCAGGTCCGGGTCCGGTGCCTCCCATCTTCTAATGATTGCCGCCCTCCTGCTTGCTTTATGGCTCCCCGGCATTGCGCTCCTGCGCATGCGTACTTTGCTCTGCCTCAACAGGGCATATAAGTACTCATGTGCAGGAGTGCAATGCCGGGGAGACATGAAGCAAGCAGGAGGGCGACGATCATAAGAAGATGGGATGTGCCGTACCCGGACCTGCGATACCCATTGGACTGGACTGCCCCCCGGGTATAATAAAACTAATTTTTCTTTTCTTTAAGGTCGGATTGGTGGCTTATCTACAGCATTATAGAATATTGTAGATACAGTTGTGGCCAAAAGTATTGACACCCCTGCAATTCTGTCAGATAATACTCCGTTTCTTCCTGAAAATGATTGCAAACAAATTCTTTGGTATTAATATCTTCATTTAATTTGCCTTAAATGAAAAAACACAAAGAATTGTCCTAAAGCCAAATTGGATATAATTCCACACCAAACATAAAAAGCAGGGTGGACAAAAGTATTGGCACTGTTCGAAAAATCATGTGATGCTTCTCTAATTTGTGTAATTAACAGCACCTGTAACTTACCTGTGGCACCTAACGGGTGTTGGCAATAACTAAATCACACTTGCAGCCAGTTGACATGGATTAAAGTTGACGCAACCTCTGTCCTGTGTCTTTGTGTGTACCACATTGAGCATGGAGAAAAGAAAGAAGACCAAAGAACTGTCTGACAACTTGAGAAACCAAATTGTGAGGAAGCATGAGCAATCTCAAGGCTACAAGTCCATCTCCAAAGACCTGAATGTTCCTGTGTCTACCGTGCGCAGTGTCATCAAGAAGTTTAAAGCCCATGGCACTGTGGCTAACCTCCCTAGATGTGGACGGAAAAGAAAAATTGACAAGAGATTTCAACGCAAGATTGTGCGGATGTTGGATAAAGAACCTCGACTAACATCCAAACAAGATCAAGCTGCCCTGCAGTCCGAGGGTACAACAGTGTCAACCTGTACTCTCCGTCGGCGTCTGAATGAAAAGGGACTGTATGGTAGGAGACCCAGGAAGACCCCACTTCTTACCCCGAGACATAAAAAAGCCAGGCTGGAGTTTGCCAAAACTTACCTGAAAAAGCCTAAAACGTTTTGGAAGAATGTTCTCTGGTCAGATGAGACAAAAGTAGAGCTTTTTGGGCAAAGGCATCAACATAGAGTTTATAGGAGAAAAAAGAGGCATTCAAAGAAAAGAACACGGTCCCTACAGTCAAACATGGCGGTGGTTCCCTGATGTTTTGGGGTTGCTTTGCTGCCTCTGGCACTGGACTGCTTGACTGTGTGCATGGCACTATGAAGTCTGAAGACTACCAACAAATTTTGCAGCATAATGTAGGGCCCAGTGTGAGAAAGCTGAATCCCATAGAACACCTGTGGAGAGATCTAAAAATGGCAGTTTGGAGAAGGCACCCTTCAAATATCAGGGATCTGGAGCAGTTTGCCAAAGAAGAATGGTCTAAAATTCCAGCAGAGCATTGTAAGAAACTCATTGATGGTTACCGGAAGCGGTTGGTCGCAGTTATTTTGGCTAAAGGTTGTGCAACCAAGTATTAGGCTGAGGGTGCCAATACTTTTGTCTGGCCCATTTTTGGTGTTTTGTGTGAAATGATCAATGTTTTGCTTTTTGCTTCATTCTCTTTTGTGTTTTTTCATTTAAGACAAATTAAATGAAGATAAGAATACCAAAGAATTTGTGTTTGCAATTATTTTCAGGAAGAAACTGAGTATTATCTGACAGAATTGCAGGGGTGTCAATACTTTTGGCCACAACTGTAAGTCTTGAAAGGAGGTGGCCGTACTTTATATCAGCCAAACCTGGTGACAGGTTCCCTTCAAGTGTACTGAATTTTGCATTGGAGATGTCGTTGAAGGTACATACGATGTGAGTAATGCTCCTTCTTTTACCTGCCATGTTTCCATTGGTGACAGGAGATAAGACTGAAATTTGTCTTTGATGTCAGTGTTTCTGTGCAAATAGAGGTAAACAGCAATCCATTCTCCTATAACTGAATCAATGATGGAATCACAGGTAATCTTGGCAGGTGTATCTCGGTTTTCTGGCACACGGGGCAAGAATTAAGTTTGGCGCCCTCCCTCCAAACACATATGCGATTTGCACACTTAGGGCTTATACTCACTTGCAAGAAATACGGACGAGTACAATCCGATAAAAAATAGGATTTCCCTCGGACCAATGTTATTCAATAGGTGACATCTCATTTGTGAGTTTTTTCTCAGCCGAAATTGGACTGAGAAAAAATTGCAGCATGCTGCGTATTGCTGCGATTCTCGGATGAGACTCGCCAATGCAAGTCAATGGCTGCGAGAAAAAATTCGGACAGCACTCTCACCAATTTTTACAATATCGAATACCGGAATCGGAAGTTCCCATAATGCAATGAGCCAGTGTTGTGGCTGTGATTGGCTGCTGAAATGATGTCATCATGATGCGCGGTCTGTGCGGGCCTGCCGGGGGCCTGTGCAGGCCTGCCGGGGCCTGCACGGGCCTCTCGGGGGTCTATACAGGCCTCTCGGGGGTCTGTGTGGGCCTGCCGGGGGTCTGTGTGGGCCTCTCCGGGGTCTATGTGGGCCTCTCGGGGGTCTGTGCGGGCCTGCCGGGGCCTGTATGGGCCTCTCGGGGGTCTTTGCGGGCCTGCCGGCGGTCTGTGCAGGCCTGCCGGGGGCTTTGTGTGTGTGCAGGCATCGTCCGATGGGACTACAAGTCCCATTGGGCGATGCCTGCTACAATGACAGTGATTGACACATTAGCCAATGGATGGGACAGTAGTAGTCCCATCATCCGGGTAATGTGTTGAATGTAAAAAAAAAAAAAAAAAAACATACATACTACATACAACATACATACAACATACATACTTACTATATACATACTTCATATATACTACATTCATACAACATACTACATACATACTTCATATATACTACATTCATACAACATACATACGTACTATATACATGCTTCATATATACTACATTCATACAACATACATACATACTACATACATACTTCATATATACTACATTCATACAACATATATACTATATTCATACAACATACATACATACTATATACATACTTCATATATACTACATTCATACAACATACATACGTACAACATGCAACATACATACTACATACATACTTCATATATGCAACATTCATACAACATATATTCTATATTCATACAACATACATACATACTATATACATACTTCATATATACTACATTCATACAACATACATAATATATACATACTTCATATATACTACATTCATACAACATACATACTACATACATACATGCTATATACATACTTCATATATGCTACATTCATACAACAAACATACTACATATATACTGCATTCATACAACATACATACATACTACATACATACTTCATATATGCAACATTCATACAACATATATTCTATATTCATACAACATACATACATACTATATACATACTTCATATATACTACATTCATACAACATACATACATACTACATACATAATATATACATACTTCATATATACTACATTCATACAACATACATACTACATACATACATGCTATATACATACTTCATATATGCTACATTCATACAACAAACATACTACATATATACTGCATTCATACAACATACATACATACTTCATATTACTACATTCATACAACATACATACTACATACTACATACATACTTCATATATACTACATTCATACAACATACATACTACATATATACAACATATATACTACATTCATACAACATACATACATACTATATACATACTTCATATATACTACATTCATACAACATACATACATACAGTGGCATTTAAAAGTTTGGGCACCCCTGGTCAAAATTACTGTTATTGTGACCAGTTAAGCAAGTTGAAAATGGAATGATCTCTAAAAGGGCTAAAGTTAAAGATGACACATTTTCTCTGTATTTTAGGCCAAAAAAATTATATATTGTCATTTTTTACATTTTAAAAATTACAATAAGGAAAATAGGCCAATGCAAAAGTTTGGGCACCCTGCATAGTTAGTACCTAGTAGCACTCCCTTTTAAAATATCACAGCTTGTAAACGCTTTTAGTAGCCAGCCAAGAGTCTTTCAATTCTTGTTTGATGGATTTTCATCCATTCTTCCTTGGAAAATTCTTCCATTTCTGTGAGATTCCTGGGTCGTCTTGCATGCACTGCTATTTTGAGGACTAGCCACAGATTTTCAATGATGATCGAATCGGGGGACTGTGACGGGGATTGAAAAACCTCTAGCTATCGCCTTTTGAGGTAGTATATTGGAGATTTCGATGTGTGTGATCATTATCCATTTGTAGAAGCCATCCTGTTTTCAAATTCAGCTTTTTTACACATGGTGTTATGTTTGCATCAAGAATTTGTTGAAATTTCATTGACTCCATTCTTCCCTCTACCTGTGAAATGTTCCCTGTGCCATTGTCTGCAACACAACTCCAAAGCATGATTGATCCATCCCCATGCTTAATGGTTGGAGAGATGTTCTTTTCCTGAAATTTTATGTAATTTTTTCTCTGCACATACCTTTGATCATTGCGACCAAAGAGTTTCATTTTAACTTCAACGATTCACAGGACTTGTTTCTAAAATGCATTGGGCTTGTTTAGATGTTCTTTTGCATACCTCTGATGCTAAATTTTATGGTGAGGCTGCAGGAGAGGTTTTCTTCTGATGACTCTTCCATGAAGGCCATATTTGATAAGGTGTCTCTGAACAGTAGAACAATTACCACAACTCCAGAATCTGCTAAATCTTTCTGAAGGTCTTTTGCAGTCAAGTGGGGGTTCTGATATGCCTTTCTAGCAATCCTACAAGCAGCTCTCTCTGAAATTTTGCTTGGCCTTCCAGACCTTATCTTGACCTCCACTGTTCCTGTAAACTGCTTTTTCTGAATTACATATTGAACTGAAGAACGGACAACTTGAAAACGCTTTGCTATCTTCTTATAGCCTTTTCCTGCTTTGTGGTTCTCCACCATTTTCATTTTCAGAGTGCTAGGCAGCTGCTTAAAAGAACCCATGGTGGCTGTTTTTTCGCACAAGGTTAGAGGAGGCTATGTGTTTCTAAACCTGTGGAATCTGCATCAGATGGCCTTTCCTAACATTGAGGGTGAAAAAGCCATATCCCTTACAGGCTAATTAAGGTCTGAAACCTTGGTCAAAGTTATCTGAGCACACAAATCTCCAAAGGTGCCCAAACTTTAGCATCGGACCATTTTTATTTTTGTAATTTTTAAAATGTGAAAAATTACAATGTGTATTACTTCTTAGCCTAAAATACAAAACAAATGTGTCATCTTTAACTTTAGGCCTTTTAGAGATCATTTTATCATCAACTTGCTTAACTGTTCACAATAACAGTAATTTTGACCAGGGGTGCCTAAACTTTTGCATGCCACTGTACATACTTCATATATACTACATTCATACAACATACATACATACTACATACATACTTCATATATACTACATTCATACAACATACATACATACTACATACATACTACATATATACTACATTCATACAACATACTGTGAGGTAGCGCTGTCATCTACTTAGGGGATTCTCGCTTGCAGCGAACAAAAACCAGTTCCGGCACGGATTTTCCATCAAATCATGCAGTCCTTGCGGTTTATTCACGCCTCATAAACCATAGCAGCAACAGAAAGTTCACTTAATAGCATTACCAGCATAGCCTCCATTATAATGCTTCACTCTTATTATCAATGTCCAGTACGCAGGCTCACTTAGCCTCACAATTATCTCAACCATGTCAGGGTTCCTCATGCGGCTGCAGCATTCCACACACGTTCGTTCCCTCCAGGGAACTCTCAGGCACACATCGCCATTGCCCACAACCACTTCACACGTGCTGTCAGGCAGGAAGTTCCATCTCTGCAGGACCTTCCACACTGGACCAACCAGGTCCCAGCATTCACTCCATGTGACCTACCATGGCCACATTATATGGTCCATAGCCACGCCCACCGGGTCACGTGACTATGACCACATCACAGGTCCTTCACACCCTCAAATAGTCTTTTACTACTGGCCCGCCCAACTCCCAAGTTACCTAGAGACTTCTCCCTTATACCTTGAAATAACACCTCAGCAATACCATTGCTGATCAATACGCATAACTAAGTCTCCATCTCAAAGCCACCCCCTTTGAGATACACAGCCATCCTTCAGGATTATGCCACTCATCCTCTCCCTTGGAACCTCCACACAGCGCCCCCTAGCGGACATAGTGGTTACTACACCACAATACATACATACTATATACATACTTCATATATACTACATTCATACAACATACAGTTGTGGCCAAAAGTATTGACACCCCTGCAATTCTGTCAGATAATACTCAGTTTCTTCGGTATTATTATCTTCATTTAATTTGTCTTAAATGAAAAAACACAAAAAGAATTGTCCTAAAGCCAAATTGGATATAATTCCACACCAAACATAAAAAAGAGGGTGGACAAAAGTATTGGCACTGTTCGAAAAATCATGTGATGCGTCTCTAATTTGTGTAATTAACAGCACCTGTAACTTTCCTGTGGCACCTAACAGGTGTTGGCAATAACTAAATCACACTTGCAGCCAGTTGACATGGATTAAAGTTGACTCAACCTCTGTCCTGTGTCCTTGTGCGTACCACATTGAGCATGGAGAAAAGAAAAGACCAAAGAACTGTCTGAGGACTTGAGAAACCAAATTGTGAGGAAGCATGAGCAATCTCAAGGCTACAAGTCCATCTCCAAAGACCTGAATGTTCCTGTGTCTACCGTGCGCAGTGTCATCAAGAAGTTTAAAGCCCATGGCACTGTGGCTAACCTCCCTAGATGTGGCCGAAAAATAAAAATTGACAAGAGATTTCAACGCAAGATTGTGCGGATGTTGGATAAAGAACCTCGACTAACATCCAAACAAGTTCAAGATGCTCTGAAGTCCGAGGGTACAACAGTGTCAACCCGTACTATCCGTCGGCATCTGAATGAAAAGGGACTGTATGGTAGGAGACCCAGGAAGACCCCACTTCTCACCCCGAGACATAAAAAAGCCAGGCTGGAGTTTGCCAAAACTTACCTGAAAAGGCCTAAAATATTTTGGAAGAATTGTCTCTGGTCAGATGAGACAAAAGTAGAGCTTTTTGGGCAAAGGCATCAACATAGAGTTTACAGGAGAAAAAAAGAGGCATTCAAAGAAAAGAACACGGTCCCTACAGTCAAACATGGCGGAGGTTCCCTGATGATTTGGGGTTGCTTTGCTGCCTCTGGCACTGGACTGCTTGACCGTGTGCATGGCATTATGAAGTCAGAAGACTACCAACAAATTTTGCAGCATAGTGTAGGGCCCAGTGTGAGAAAGCTGGGTCTCCTCAGAGGTCATGGGTCTTCCAGCAGGACAATGACCCAAAACACACTTCAAAAAGCACTAGAAAATGGTTTAAGAGAAAGCACTGGAGACTTCTAAGGTGGCCAGCAATGAGTCCAGACCTGAATCCCATAGAACACCTGTGGAGAGATCTAAAAATGGCAGTTTGGAGAAGGCACCCTTCAAATATCAGGGACCTGGAGCAGTTTGCCAAAGAAGAATGGTCTAAAATTCCAGCAGAGCATTGTAAGAAACTCATTGATGGTTACTGGAAGCGGTTGGTCGCAGTTATTTTGGCTAAAGGTTGTGCAACCAAGTATTAGGCTGAGGGTGCCAATACTTCTGTCTGGCCCATTTTTGGAGTTTTGTGTGAAATGATCAATGTTTTGCTTTTTGCTTCATTCTCTTTTGTGTTTTTCATTTATGACAAATTAAATGAAGATAATAATACCAAAGAATTTGTGTTTGCAATCATTTTCAGGAAGAAACTGAGTATTATCTGACAGAATTGCAGGGGTGTCAATACTTTTGGCCACAACTGTACATACATACTACATACTACATACATACTACATTCATACAACATACATACATACTACATACTACATACTTACTACATATATACTACATTCATACAACATACATACTACATACATACTACATATATACTACATTCATACAACATACATACAACATGCTACACACATACAACATACATACAACATACATACTACATACATACTACATACAATACATTCATACATTCATACAATACATACATATAGACATACAGCGCATATAACATAGAGTACATACTCACCATCAGTTGTCACTTTGATCCCCGAAGCCAACGTCATCTTTAAAAAATATTAAAATAACAAACAACCAATATACTCCCTGATCCGCAGAAATCCATGAGTGTCCCACGACGATCTCCCGTGGAGAACAGCAGCATCAGCTGATGCCACCGCTCTCTAGGGACCCCAGGAATACAATGACGGGAGGTAGGTATCCTACCGCACTGTATTCCTCCGCCACTGTAAAAAAATAGTCCCTAGTCTCACTTTATGGCAAAAGCTGCGTGGGAACTTTCTCACACAGCAATGCCAAAAGTGAGACTAGGGACAATTTTTTTACAGTGGCGGAGGAATACAGTGCGGAAGGATACCTACCTCCCGTCATTATATTCCTGGGGCCCCTATAGAGCGGTGGCATCAGCTGATGCTGCTGTTCTCCACGGGAGATCGTTGTGGGACACTTGTGGATTTCTGCGGATCAGGGAGTGTATTGCTTGTTTGTTATTTTAATATTTTTTAAAGATGACCCTGGCTTCGGGGAGCAAAGTGCCAAGTGATGGTGAGTATGTACTCTATGTTATATGTACTGTATGTCTATATGTATGTATTGTATGAATGTATGAATGTATCATATGTAGTATGTATGTAGTATGTATGTAATATGTATGTTGTATGTATGTAGCATGTTGTATGTATGTTGTATGAATGTAGTATATATGTAGTATGTATGTAGTATGTATTGTGGTGTGACAGGTGATCGCGTGGTTAATGGGAGATATGTCACATGGAGGGATGCTCCCTGCGATGCAACCCGGAGTATTTTGCCTATAGTGTACATGAGCACTAAAGATGTCATTTAGTGCACTGGGTGCGGAATGTACTCCGTTTTGCCTGAAGATATGTGTATGTTCAGGACCTGTGGTGAAGTCCTGACCATGTGACCAGCTCATGTGATCCATACCTCACCTATGGGTGTGGTTACAGGGCTATGTAATTAAGGTGTTTGGCACATGTGAGAGAGACTGTGAGGAAGTCTGGCAGAGTGTGGACAGACTTCCATGTGTCCAGGTGCAACACTACAGAGAGTGGTCTGTGTTCCAAGGAAGGAGAAGCCTTCCTGTGTCTGCGGCTGCAGATAGAGCGCTGCTCTGGACATTGCCCTGACCTGTGTGCACAGGACCTGAGGGAACACAGCCCAGCTAAGGACTGTTTATGTGCTGTCTCTGGTTTATGGAGTAATAAACCATGTGAAATTTTAAAGGAACGTGCCTCATGTTTGACTCCCGCCGCACCTAAGCGAGTCCGAATCCTTACAATTGGTGACAGACTGCGGGCAGCGATTCCCAGGAGCACAGACGGTATGGAAAATTGTGAGTAATACTGACCGAGGTCAGAGGAAATGACTGTATGGAGATTTGTGGGATGCCTATGAGGAGAAGAGGTACCCGAGAACCTGTGTGGCTGACACCAGCAGGCAACGGACAGGAATCCGTGTTGCACTGACCAGAGTCAGTGAGAGACTGTGCTTGTGTTTTTTTTTTCCCTTTTCCTCGCTTCTCTGCAAAAAAAAAAAAAAATCCTGAAAGTGCTTGCTGTGGCTCAGTACGCTCACGAAGGTCTCGCAGCGCGGGGACCTGATGTTTTTTCTTTTTGGGATCTCCTATTTGAGCATTGGTAGCAGACGCTGTCTGTCTACACCATCCTGCTGCAGCTTTATGGCATATGACTAAGCGGATACAGTAGTTGTGGCTTTACACAACTATTAAGGGTGAGTACCCTGTATTATGTCCTTATACCCATTATACCTGCACTGGTAAGGCCCTATGGGCGCGCTTTTGTGGTTTTTTTATCTTTGAGGGTGACAAGTGGCTTCCGGTGGATCGGCGGGTCCTCGAAGATGATGCAGCAGGAGCTGCAGAAACACCAGCAGCTGCTTGTGAGCGACGGCAGGAGCTGGGGCAGTGCCAGAAGGAATTGGTGTGGTGTCGTGTTTAAAGGGCCAGTACCAGAAAAAGGCATAAACTGTACTGTGTGAACTGTGGCCTAAGAGGTTCTGCAGGACAGACATGGGGAGATCCCGTAAAGGGGTGGAGTCCTAAAAGGGGGCGTTGGCCCAAATCGGGGAGGTAGCCCGTAAAGGGGTGGAGTCCCAAAAGGGGGCGGTGGCCCAAATCGGGGTGGTAGCCCAAATCGGGGTGGAGTCCCCAAAGGGTGCGGTGGCCCAAATTGGGGTGGTAACCCAAAATGGGGTGGAGTCCCGGGAGGGGGCGGCAACCCAAAGCGGGGTGGTGGTCCAGAAAGGGGCCAAGTTTGAAGAAGTGACAGCACTGGGTGACTCAGTAGGTACGTCTGGAGTACCGCAGTGTATGCGCAGGTCTTTTCCAGAATGTGGAATATCCTTTCCAGGTAGTAATGACGGGCCACAGATGTGTACAGTGATGCTGCACCGGGAAGGAGCCTTTGGTCGGCTGGAATCAGAGAATCAGGTGACTCTGACAGGAACTCCTCTCACTTTCTCTCTGTCCGAGAAAAACGTCAGGGTTCGCTGTAAACACGGGGTCACGGTGAACTATGCAGTAGACAGAGTAGTGTTTGAGGGGACCAAAGGTGGTGAGTGCCAAGGGGGAGGGATACCACGGGACTTAGTCTATGCCTGGGAGAGGGGCCGGGACTTTGTTTTGTTTGATGACGTTTGGTCGGACGATGGAGATGCTTCGACTGTGGGGCCAGCGGACACTAAGATAGTGACGGCTCCTGACGTAGACAGGTCAGAGGTAGAACTGACCGGAAGGAGAAGGACATCTGCCCAACTTACGGACCTGACGTCTCGTGACATGACGGATGGTGGGCTGGGAGATGAGACGACTGTGAGTAGCTCGGTCAGTGAACCAACACTACAGTGCCCCTTCTGGCTGGATGGAGAACGGGTGATGGGATTGTTAGACCCTGGGAGTCCGGTATCTGTGCTAAAAACCACTCCTGGACATTCTGTGTCGCCTGGGACGGTGACGAGAGTGAATGGCTTTGGTGGGGACGATAAAGAACTTTTGACAGCATACCTCTACATTGACACGACTGAGAGTTCCACGTACCATGTAGTGACAGTAGACCCAGACTTAAAGTATACTATGGTAATAGGGCGGGACTTAGAAGCCCTGTGGGACTGGTGGACAAAAGAAGTGTCTGTTGATATAATGTGTATGGGAGGTAATGGTGTGAAAAGTCCGCCTCCTAAAGTTGACAGGCCTAAGTTAAACATGACCAGAGAGAACAGTGCGTCGGCCCCACTTACAGACATGATGTCACCTGACGGGTACCAGAGAGAGACTGATAGTGGTGTGGTAATTAAAAAGAGTGGACCTGACACCTGAACAGAGAGCAACATGAACATTTCCCATGCGGTGGGGTGTGACACAGGTACCAGGCGTGACTGTAATATGTTATTGCCAGTAGCAACCACTAGGGCTGAAGACAGTGTTTGTCAGACAGAAGCACGAATCCAGTGTAATGACAGTTTGCACCAGGTAGAAGCGCACCTACGAGACTTGGAGCAAGGGCGCGAAGAGATGTGTCAGCAGCTGGCGAGGGAGTGTCTGAAGGTGGCGAGTCTGGAAGTCGCCAACTCCGCGCAGGTGGAGCGGTTGCACCACCTAGAGTCCGAGCTCTTGGCAGGCAAAGCACTGAGACAAGTGACTGAGCACAGAGTGGATGAGCTGGAGAAGGAAGTCTCTGAGCTCAGAGGTCACCTGTCAGCATGTAAAACCATGAACAAGACCCTGTTGGAAGATATGGAGGTGCTCAGAGAGGCCCAAGAGAAGTATCAACAGGAGATTCTCAGGAGAGAGGATGAGCGTCGCTACCTGGCAGAGGAGCGAGATAAAGTTCTGCAAGAACTCAGTGGAGTAGGAAAAGGTCTTCTACGGGAGAAGTGGATGGGCGAAGACGTACAGCAGCCGTGCCCGCCTGATAGCAAGGCAGAACTGCCAAAGCCCATCTTGGAAAAGGGTCCTGAAGACTGTAAATCTCAGGAAGATGGTGAGCCAAGGGCTGCACAAGACAGTCATCCAATCGTGACAGATATCCTGAGGGAAGTGTCCGTAGGGAACCCAGAGCCATCTGTTCAGGGTGAGAGCAAGTCCACGACCTTCAAGGTTGTAATTGATGTACCAGAAGACATGCAGGAAGCCTGTGCTGAGGAAGGTGTGCATGAGGCCTTTAGGAAGGCTATAGAAGCATGTAGTGTGATCTGGGCACCAGAGACGAAGCAGCTGGTCATACTGTCATCTAAGGAAGTCACAAGGAAGCGGGTTACTATCCTGAGGGATATGCATCTACAATGCCTCCGCACAAGGCAGATGATCCTGTTGGGAAAAAAAGAAGCCGCTCGATGTCTAGAGTGTGCGAGGAAAGTTCAAAGTCAGCAGGGCATTGCAGAAGACATCATTCAAGTGCCCGGAGGTCTGGTGAGGAAAGTCATCGGAAGGTTTGGGAAAGTGATGCAGGACATGGTGAACAGGTCTGGCGTGATGAGAGTGAGGATTCCGGCTAATGACGAAACCCAGGACAAGGGTGAAGATGGGATGGTTCCATTCCTCGTTGTCGGGTCCATGGAGAGCCTTGGGAATATCCGGATGCTCCTGGAGTATCGCGTGTCATACCTGAAAGAAGTAGAGCAGCTAAGACTTGAGAGGAAGCAGATCAGTAGAGAGCTGGAGGAAATGGAAAGAAGATGGCCGCCTCCTTCAACTCGCGGTATAGAAAGGCAAAGAGGTTCACTTAAGACTGGAAGTCCTAAAGATGGAGATAAGAGAGTACATAGAGATAAATGGAAGGGCTGCTCTCGGGACCTTATAGACCTTAGGAGAAATGGCCAGCAGAGAGAGGACAGTAGGTGGCCTGATGGAAGAGGAAGTAGTGATGCCTCAGTTAGCTCAGAGCTGAGTGACCTAGGCAGGAGACCCTGTAGAAGACGTGGTGACAAAGAGTCAGTCCAGACAAGAGGTATGGGGGCAAGGGAGTCGCAACACCATACTGACCGCCGGGGATGCGGGTGGTCTGACGTGGGCCCATCTTTATCAAAGACCAAGACAGAGTCGGATAAGGGATGCCTACTGAAGAGTTCACTAGCAGGGCCTGACTTTGATAGACGATTTGACTGGCAGAGACGACCGAGAAGGATCTCTGGTCGAGTAATAGAAAGTGCCAAGCCCCACGGCTTTAGGCAGAGGAGGGGGATATGTGGTGTGACAGGTGAACGCGTGGTTAATGGGAGATATGTCACATGGAGGGATGCTCCCTGCGATGCAACCCGGAGTATTTTGCCTATAGTGTACATGAGCACTAAAGATGTCATTTAGTGCACTGGGTGCGGAATGTACTCCGTTTTGCCTGAAGATATGTGTATGTTCAGGACCTGTGGTGAAGTCCTGACCATGTGACCAGCTCATGTGATCCATACCTCACCTATGGGTGTGGTTACAGGGCTATGTAATTAAGGTGTTTGGCACATGTGAGAGAGACTGTGAGGAAGTCTGGCAGAATGTGGACAGACTTCCATGTGTCCAGGTGCAACACTACAGAGAGTGGTCTGTGTTCCAAGGAAGGCGAAGCCTTCCTGTGTCTGCGGCTGCAGATAGAGCGCTGCTCTGGACATTGCCCTGACCTGTGTGCACAGGACCTGAGGGAACACAGCCCAGCTAAGGACTGTTTATGTGCTGTCTCTGGTTTATGGAGTAATAAACCCTGTGAAATTTTAAAGGAACGTGCCTCATGTTTGACTCCCGCAGCACCTAAGCGAGTCCGAATCCTTACAGTATGTATGTTGTATGTATGTAGTATATATGTAGTATGTATGTATGCATGTTGTATGAATGTAGTATATATGTAGTATGTATGAATGTAGTATGTATGTAGTATGTACGTGTTTTTTTCTTACATTCAACACATTAGCTGGATGATGGGACTACTACTGTCCCATCATTGGCTAATGTGTCAATCACTGTCATTGTAGCAGGCATCAATGCCTGCACACGCACAACCTCCGGCAGGCCCGCACAGACCCGCGGCAGGCCTGCATAGACCCCCGAGAGGCCCGTACAGACCCTGGCAGGCTCGCACAGACCCCCGAGTGGCCCATACAGGCCCCGGCAGGCCCGCACAGACCCCCGAGAGGCCCGCATAGACCCCCGAGAGGCCCGTACAGGCCCGCACAGACCCCCGAGAGGCCCGCATAGACCCTACCCGCATACACAGATACGCACAGTGTCCGCCCACGCACCGCCCTCACTCTTCCCCCCCCCCTCCCGAACTGGATGTGCAAGGAAAGAAAGGGTTTTTTTTAATTCCGATATTTCTGTCCCATAGACTTGCATGGGACTTTCGGAATCGGCAATACCCGATACTTTTTGGGTATCGGTCCGATCCGATATTTCTCAATATCGGATGGTATCGCTCAACACTAGTTATAATACAAAAGATAGAATACATGTATTATGTATACACATAGAATATATATATGACCGGACATGAACTCTGTAGAGTCCCAAAAATTGGAATAAAAAGCTATCAAAAAATGTCATGTGCCCGAACATGGTACCAATAAAAACGTCAACTCGTCCCGCAAAAAATAAGAAAAAGTATAGCTCTCAAAATGTGGTGATGCAAAAACTATTTTTACAATAAAAAGCGTCTTTTAGGCTGGTTTCAAACTTGCGTTTTTTTGCGCTGTTTTTTAGCGCAAAAAAAGCATACTTTTTTCCCTATACTTTAACATGGGTGCGCATATGTGCGCATACACATGCGTTTGTATGCGCATGCTTTTTTTTTTTTGTAGTGTGCGCTCGGGTGCACAAAATGCATCCTGTTGCATTTTTTGTGCGGCCGGCTTGCCCAAAAAAAACGCATGCGCACGCAATGCGTTTTTAACAGAAAAACCCATTAAAGTCTATGGGTGCGCATACGTGCGCATGTATGCGCAAAAGAAGCATGCATTTTTTTAAAAAAAAAGCACCAAAACCCCCAAAAAACGCACACAAATGCATGATGCATTTTTTTCATGCGTTTGTGTGACAGCTGCCAAACATAAAAACCCGCTTAAATAGTTAATCAAACCTCCCTTTATCATCCCCATGGTTAGGGAAAAATAATAAAATAAAATAATGTATTTATTTCCTTTTTCCCGTTAGGGTTAGGGCTAGGGTTAGAGTTAGGGCTAGGGTTAAGGCTAGTGATAGGGCTAGGGTTAGGGCTGAGATTAGGGGTGTGTTGGGGTTAGGGTTGGAGTTAGAATTGGGGGGTTTCCACTGTTTGGGTACATCAGGTGCTCTCCAAATGCAACATGGCGTCTGATCTCAATTCCAGCCAATTCTGTGTTGAAATAGTCAAACGGTGCTCATTCCCTTCCAAGCTCTGCCATGCGCCCAAACAGTGTTTTACCCCCACATATGGGGTATCAGCCTACTCAGCCTATCAGCCTACTCAGGACAAATTGCACAACAACTTTTGGGGTCCAATTTCTCATGTTACCCTTGGAAAAATAAAAAATTGTCGGCAAAAATATCATTTTTGTGGAAAAAAATAAGATTTTTCTTTTTTATGGCTCTACGTTATAAACTTCTGTGAAGCACTTGGGGGTTCAAAGTGCTCACCACATATCTAGATAAGTTACTTGGGGGGGTCTAGTTTCCAAAATGGGTTCACTTTTGGGGGGTTTCAACAGTTTAGGCACATCAGAGGCTCTCCAAACATGACATGACACGCGCAGACCATTCCATCAAAGTCTGCATTCCAAAACATCGCTACTTCCTTTCCAAGCCCCAACATGTGCCCATACAGTAGTTTTCTGCCACATATGGGATATCAGCGTACTCAGGACTAATTGGACAACTTTTGGGGTTCAATTTCTCCTGTTACCCTTGGGAAAATAAAAAAATTGGGGACTAAAAGATCATGCTTGTGGAAAAAATATGATTTTTTTATTTTCACGCCCGAGCATTACAAACTTCTGTGAAGCACTTGGGGGTTCAAAGTGCTCACTACACATCCAGATAAGTTCCTTGGGGGGTCTAGTTTCTAATATGGGGTCACTTGTGGGGGGTTTCCACAGTTTAGGCACATCAGGGGCTCTCCAAAGGCAACATGACACCCGCTGACCATTCCATCAAAGTCTACATTCCAAAACGTAACTACTTCCCTTCCGAGCCCCGACGTGTGCCAATACAGTAGTTTTCTCCCACATATGGGATATCAGTGTACTCAGGACAAATTGGACAACAACTTTTGAGGTCCAATTTCTCCAAATACCCTTGGGAAAATAAAAAAAATTGGGGACTAAAAGATCATGTTTGTGGAAAAAATATGATTTTTTTTTTTTATTTTCACGCCCAGGCGTTATAAACTTCTGTGAAGCCCTTGGGGGGGCCTAGTTTTCAAAATGGTGTAATTTGTGGGGGGTTTCCACTGTTTTGGCACGTCAGGGACTTTCCCAACGCGACATGGCGTCCGGTCTCAATTCCAGCCATAAAAGTCAAATGGCGCTGCTTCCCTTCCGAGTTCTGTCATGGGCCCAAATAGACATTTACCTCCACATGTGGGGTATCAGCGTACTCAGGACAAATTGCACAATAACTTTTGCGGTCCTGTTACCCTTGGGAAAATAAAAATTGGGGGTGAAAAGATCATTTTTGTGGAAAAAATATAATTTTTTAATTGTACGGCTGTATGTTATAAACTTCTGTGAAGCCCTTGGGGGTTCAAAGTTCTCACCACATATCTAGATAAGTTCCTTGGGGGTCTAGTTTCCAAAATAGGTTCACTTGTGGAGGTTTTCCACTGTTTAGGTACATCAGGAGCTCTCCAAACGTGACATGGCATCCGATCTGAATTCCAGCCAATTTTGCATTGAAAAAGTCAAGCGGTGCTCTTTCCCTTCTGAGCTCTGTCATGCGCCAAAACAGTGGTTCCCCCCCACCATATCAGATATCGGCGTACTCAGGACAAATTGCACAATAACTTTTGCAGTCCAATTTCTCCTGTTACACTTGGTAAAATAAAAAAAATTGGACCTGAAGTAATTTTTTTGTGAAAAAAAGATTTAATGTACATCTTCTTTTTAAACATTCAAAAGCACCTGAAGGGTTAATAAACTTCTTGAATGTGGTTTTGAGCACCATGAGGGGTGGTGTCACTTTTGGGTATTTTCTATCACATAGACCCCCTCAAAGTGACTTCAAATGTGATGTGGTCCGTAAAAATAAAATGGTGTAGTAAAAATGAGAAATCGCTGGTCAACTTTTAACCCTTATAACTTCCTATCAAAAAAAAGTTTGGTTCAAAAATTGTGCTGATGTAAAGTAAACATGTGGGAAATGTTATTTATTAAGTTTTTGTGTGCCACGTCTCTGTAATTTAAGGGCATAAAAATTAAAAGTTGAAAAATTGCGAAATTTTCAAAATTTTTGTCAAATTTCTGCTTTTTTTCACAAATAAACACAAGATATATTAATGAAATTTTAAAACTAACATGAAGTACAATACGTCACGAGAAAACATTGTCGGAATCACCGGGATCCATGGAAGCGTTCCAGAGTTATTACCTCATAAAGGGACAGTGGTCAGAATTGTAAAAATTGGCCCGGTCATTAACGTGCAAGCCAACCTTGGGGTAAAGGGGTTAATATTCCTAACATAAATAAAAATATGAGAATTAGGGCACATACTTACTGGTGATGAAATCGGACGAATGCAACTTGATAAAAAATCGGATTGCATTCGGACCAATGTTATTCAATAGGTGACATCTCATTTGCGATTTTTTTTTTTTTTTTTTTTTTTTTTTTTTTTTTTTTTTTTTTTTTTTTTTTTTTTTTCTCAGCTGAAATCGGACTGAGAAAAAAATCGCAGCATGCTGCGATTTGCTGCGATTTTCGGCTGAAAATCGCCAATACAAGTCAATTGGTGCAGAAAAAAATCTGACAGCACGCGAGTGCTGTCCGATTTATATGTAGCGGTGTCCTTTGAAAAGCTGGCAATTCAAGTTCGGCTACTGTAAAATCACACTGACAGCTCAGAAAAGAATAGATAGAATATATGTTTACACATAGAATACATAGATATATACATGTCAGTGACACAAACACATATATATGTATTTATAATAGATAGATGAAAAGTCGGTAATTCATATGCAGCTATACAGTAAAATCACATTGACATGTTATTGATAATACATGTATACACATAGAATAGATGTGTGTGTGTATATATATGTGTATATATATATGTGTATATATATATATATATATATATATATATATATATATATATATATATATATATATATATCTGTATCAGTGAGACACATATATATCTTTATATTTCATAGAGAGATACATAGATTAGGTGATAATTCATTTGTCAGCTTTTGTAAAATCACACTGACAGCTCACAAAACACTAGATATATACACATAGAGTAGATACATATATATACACGTCAGTGACATACACATATATATATATACACATAAAATAAGATATAATTTACATGTAATATATATATATATCTAATATATAGAATATACATACAGTATATACCCATAAAATAATATATATATTATATTGAAGATATAGAGTATATATATATAACATATATTTAATATATTAATATTATATATATATATTAGTATAGACATGTTAGTGACAAATTATTCTGGTGTTCTAAATTATGGACATGTATTTATTTATTTAACCCCTTCACTACCAAGGGTGGTTTGCACGTTAACTCCCGGGCCAATTTTTACAATTCTGACCACTGTCCCTTTATGAGGTCATAACTCTGAAACGCTTCCATGGATCCCGGTGATTCTGTCATTGTTTTCTCGTGACATATTGTACTTCATGTTAGTGGTAAAATTTCATTCAAATAACTTGCGTTTATTTGTGAGAAAAACGGAAATTTGGCGAAAATTTTGAAAATTTCGCAATTTTCCAACTTTGAATTTTTATGCCCTTAAATCACAGAGATACGGCACACAAAAAACTTCATAACTAACATTTCCCACATGTTTACTTTACATCAGCACAATTTTGGAACCAAAATTTTTTTTTTTGTTAGGAAGTTATAAGGGTTAAAAGTTGACCAGCGATTTCTCATTTTTACAACACCATTTTATTTTTAGGACCACATCACATTTGAAGCCACTTTGAGGAGTCTATATGATAGAAAACACCCAAAAGTGACACCATTCTAAAAACTGCACCCCTTAAGGTGCTCAAAACCACATTCAAGAAGTTTATTAACCCTTTAGGTGCGTCACAGGAATTTTTTTGAATATTTAAAAAAAAATGAACATCTAACTTTTTTCACAAAAAAATACTTCAGGTTCAATTTTTTTTTTATTTTACCAAGGGTAACAGGAGAAATTGGACTGCAAAAGTTATTGTGCAATTTGTCCTGAGTACGCTGATACCTGATATGTGGGGGGGAACGACTGTTTCGGCGCATGGCAGAGCTCAGAATGGAAGGAGCGCCGTTTGACTTTTTCAATGCAAAATTGGCTGGAATTCAGATCGGACGCCTTGTCACGTTTGGAGAGTCCCTGATGTACCTAAACAGTGGAAACCCCCAACAAGTGACCCCATTTTGGAAACTAGACCCCCCAAGGAACTTATCTAGATATGTGGTGAGAACTTTGAACCCACAAGGGCTTTACAGAAGTTTATAACGTACAGCGGTACAATTAAAAAATCATATTTTTTCCACAAAAATGATCTTTTCACCCCAATTTTTATTTTCCCAAGGGTAACAGGACCCTAAAAGTTATTGTGCAATTTGTCCTGAGTACGCTGATACCCCACATGTGGGGGGTAAACCACTATTTGGGCGCATGGCAGAGCTCGTAAGGGAAGCAGCGCCATTTGACGTTTTTGGCTGGAATTGAGATCGGACATCATGTCGCGATTGGGAAAACCCCTGATGTACCAAAACAGTGGAAACCCCCCACAAATGACACCATTTTGGAAACTAGACCCCCTAAGGAACTTATCTAGATGTGTGGTGAGAACTTTGAACCCCCAAGTGCTTCACAGAAGTTTATAATGCCCAGGCGTGAAAATAAAAAAATATTTTTTTTCCACAAAAATGATATTTTTGCCCCCAAATTTTTATTTTCCTAAGAGCAACAGGAGAAATAGGACCCTAAAAGTTGTTTTTCAAATTGTCCTGAGTAGGCTGATACCCCACATGAGGGGGTAAAACACTGTTTGGGTGCATTGCAGAGCTTGGAAGGGAAGGAGCACCATTTGACTTTTTCAACGCAGAATTGGCAGGAATTGAGATTAGACGCCATGCTGCGTTTGGAGAGCACCTGATGTGCGCAAATAGTGGAAACCCACAATTCTAACCCTAGCCCTAACCCTAGCCCTAATGGGAAAATGGAAATAAATACATTTTTTAATTTTATTATTTTTCCCTAACTAAGGGGGTGATAACGGGGGGTTTGATTTACTATTTATGGCGGTTTTTAGGTTTGGCGGCTCTCTCACGCTAAAAGACGCTTTTTATTGTAAAAATAGTTTTTGCATCACCCCATATTGAGAGCTATAATTTTTCCATATTTTGACCCACCGAGTCATGTGAGGTCTTATTTTTTTTGCGGGACGAGTTGACGCTTTTATTGGTATCATGTTCGGGCACGTGACTTTTTTGATCGCTTTTTATTTCGTTTTTTGGGACGCAGAATTTACAAAAACCAGCGTTTCATGAATTTCTTTAGGGTGGTGCGTTTACGCCGTTCCGGGTGCGGTAAAATTTCTAAGGCGGTTTTATTCTTTGGGTCAGTACGGTTACAGCGATACCTCATTTAGGTAGTTTTTTTTTATGTTTTGGCGCTTTTATGCAATAAAAACCATTTTATATAAAAAATAATTATTTTTGCATCACTTTATTCTGCGAGCTATAACTTTTTTATTTTTTCGCTAATGATGCTGTATGGCAGCTCATTTTTTGCGGGACAAGATGACGTTTTCAGCGGTACCATGGATATTTATATGCGTCTTTTTGATCGCGCGTTATTGCACTTTTTGTTCGGCGGTATGATAATAAATCATAATTTTTTGCTTCATTTTTTATTTTTATTTTTTAAGGGGTTCGCTTAAGGGGTTAACTATTGGTACAGTTTTATAGGGAGGGTCGTTACGGACGCGGCGATACCTAATATGTGTACTTTTATTGTGTTTTTTTTTTTTTTTTTTTTTATTTCCAAAAAATGAATTTATTGGGGAATATATATATATTTTTTTTTTTTTTTTTTTTACTTTAATACAATGTCCCAGGAGGGACATAACTGTCCTGTGACAGATCGCTGATCTGTCACATCACAGATCACTGTGACGGATCAGCGATCTGTCACAGGCACTGCACAGGCTTCCTCATGCCTGCGCTTTGCAGGCACTGAGGAAGCCAGCTTCCTGCAGGCCCCCGGAGGTCCCCGTCGCCATATTGGATCCGGGGACCTGCAGGAAAGGAGTCCCCCGCAGCAGCGCTGCACATTGCGCTGCCGTGGGGGGCTCAGGGAAGCAAGGAGGGAGCCCCCTCCCTGCCGATGCTTCCCTTTAACTCCCGGTACACCGTGATCGCATTTGATCGCGGTGTGCAAGGGGTTAACATGTCGGGGGCGGTCCGTGACCGCCCCTGACACATTGTGCCGGGTGTCAGCTATGATAATTAGCTGACACTCGGCCGCGATCAGCGGCACTCACCACGTGGGCGCCGCTAATCGTGGTGACGTAATATTCCGTCCATGGTAATTAGGTCCAGGGTCACATGGACGGAATATTACATCAATTGTAGGTAAGGGGTTAATAAATGATTATTTCAAGGAACAAAATGGTGTAGGGCCCCACTATTATTTATGGACAGCAACACTATACTACGGTAATTATATTTGTCACTGACATATTTGTATATTTATATTGCACAGTAAGATTGAACAAAAGCCGTTAATTCATTTGACGGCTTTTGTAAAATCATTACAGAACCCGACATGAAATGACACATGGTTTACATACAGCAAACCATTTTATTTCATTTAGCCTTTTATATGTCTTTTGACTAATAAGATTAGAGTATGTGTGTTAAATTTGGGACATGTAGGTGTTAAATTAAGGGGTTAATTAATTGGAAAATTTGCGTGGGCTCCCGTGGTAAAATCGCAACCAGAGAGGGAAAGCCAGTGAGTGAGGGCAGATTTTAATAGCCTTGAGAGGGACCATTGTTTTTGGCCCCCCCGGCTTAAAAAATCTGCCCCCAGACACCCCACAAAAGGCGCATCTATAAGATGCGCCTTTTCTGGCACTTATCCTCTTTATTCCCATTGCCCTGTAGCAGTGGCTAATGGGTTAATATTAATAGGTTAATGTCACCTTGCTATTGGAAGGTGACATTAAACCAATTAATAATGGAGAGGTGTCAATAAGACAACAATCCATTATTAACCCGACTATTAAAGGGTTAAAAAAACACACAGACATTATTTAAAAATTATTTTAATGAAATAAAGACACCAAGTTTTTGACCATATATATTCCTCTGCTAATCCATAAATAAACCATAGACCTGTAAAAAAATAAAACAAAAAAGCAACAATATCCTTACCTTTGCGCTGGTCAGTAAAGTGCCCTGCTGCAATCCATCACAAGGGGTTAACTGGTTTACATCGGGACCGGTGCTAATGTGACCATCCCGATGTAAACCACTGCCAGAATGAATTAGTTTATCTCTGCGCAGCCTCCCTGACTGACCGGAGATGAACTAATGAGCGTGGGAAAGTTTCTGCATTTTTTCCTACACTCATCAGTTCACCTCAGGTCAGCCAGGGGACTCCGCGCAGCCTCACTGACGTCACTGTGACAGGTAGCTCAATGGATTTAGTACAATCAGCTAACACCTATTGTTTCCATCAGGCAATTCCACAACTAATATAAAGTCCTCTGGACTTATTGCTTATTATTATACTGTATATCATTTTTGCATAATGCGGCAGCAGACCACTATTAATATTTGTAGTTTGCCACTACAGACTACTGCTTATTAAAATAAATGACTTCTACCTCCCTGACATGTTTCACCATTTCTGGCTTCTTCAGAAGAATGAGGCTACAAACTGAAGAAAGGTGAAACATGTTGGGGAATAGTTAGTAGGACGCGATCCATATACAGCTAGGGGGTGTCAATCAGCACTAATCGTCCCTAAATGAGGGAGATGTGTCCCGTAAGGTTTCCTTAATGGCTCCATAAAGGGACCACAAAAACATGGAAATCTATTAACGCTTTAGGACAATTGCTTATTCAATGACCCCACAGACTCTGTGATTTTAACTGAGCACTCTTTAATAAGTAAAAGTTATATTTTAATTTTATAGAATCTTTAGTTAGGATCTATTTGTCTTTGGCAATTCATCCTGACATACATGTCCCTCATCCTGGCCAAACCCGATAATATATGTCATGGTTTGAACAGGGTTCTTGCCCTGCACTCACAGGGATCTGTTCGTGGCCTCTTTCTGGATCTGGGAGGGGTATTTATACTCACTCTTTACCAGGGTTCTCTGTCAGCTATACTGTTGTTCTGGTGTGTCTGACCCCTGGTGTGCGTGTATTCTGCATTGCTTGTTTGCTTCCCGTGTATGACCCAGTCTGTTCCCTCACTCTGTACTCTGTCTCTCGTTTTGGTACTATTGTCTTTTCTGGTTCTGACCTCCTGGCTTGGCTATCGTTACTCCGTTACAGTTTGTCCCTATTGTACCGTCTATTGCCCATTCTGGTTTTCTGATCTATTGCTACGTCCTGACTATCCATTCTGTCTAACCCTTTGGTACTGTATTGCTATCTTGTGCTTTGACCCCTGTTTTTGTACTCAGGACACATGCACTGGCTCAGTGAGCAAGTGCAGTGCGGGGTAGGGTGACCGGATCTCATATGGGGGGGAAAAAATGTCAGAATCTTGTCCGTCTGGACCCCACAAAACGATTCCCCTTTCCAGATATTGAGAGAGCCAAAATTTGAGCTCGATCAAACGACGTTAACCCGTGCCGCTCGTCGCTCAAAGTTTGAAAAAATCCAAATTGAGGTATTTTAAGATTTAGGTATTTTTCATAGTCTGTTAGACTATAAAGAATGTGACAACAACATTGCAGAAATAGCCCTGACCAAATTTTCGAACCATTTGTGGTATTTGAATGCAGAGTTGGTGGGATTATCGTTTTTTGATCCCACCATTACAGACAATGAAAAGTTGTTAATGGCTAATAAATTGCTCAGTAGCACAGATGAACCATCAGAGCACGCTAACCTACATGAGTTGATAATTTTACATAGTTATCTAATCTATTCTAGAGCTTTTGTTAAAGTAGTTTTTGAAACGTCAGAATATAATGCTCGGCATTTGCTTACAACTTGCAGGACATATTGCTTTTGTTCTTCATCTTTTGTCACAAGGTCGTTAAAGTCGGTTACTTCCTACCTCTTTTAATTTTTCTTTCCTAACTTTTGGATTTACAACCCTAGCGTGCTCTGATGGTTCATCTGTGATACTGAGCAATTTATTAGCCATTAACAACTTTTCATTGTCTGTAATGGTGGGATCAAAAAACGATAATCCCACCAACTCTGCATTCAAATACCACAAATGGTTCGAAAATTTGGTCAGGGCTATTTCTGCAATGTTGTTGTCACATTCTTTATAGTCTAACAGACTATGAAAAATACCTAAATCTAAATCTTAAAATACCTCAATTTGGATTTTTTCAAACTTTGAGCGACGAGCGGCACGGGTTAACGTCGTTTGATCGAGCTCAAATTTTGGCTATCTCAATATCTGGAAAGGGGAATCGTTTTGTGGGGTCCAGACGGACAAAATTCCGACATCGATTTTTTGCGGGCACCCTAGTGCGGGGTTCCTGACATTATAGCTGACCATTTCAGTTTTTTTTTCCTCTGAAGGAAAAAAAAAAAGTGTGTTATCCTCATGGATCCCATACAAGCTTTGGCTGATCAGGTCAAGCACCTGACCCAAATGTTCCATAAACTGTTAGGCATCGGATTCCTGCAGCTGCACAGCAGGAATCCAGAGCCATACATCCAGCGGTCTCCCATTCCTTTCCAACCACTCAGGGACCTGAGGCGCCCAGGCGCCCTGCTCAGACCAGCTCTCTGGGTCTGGATGTTGCTGCCACCTCTGGACCAGCAATGGTAGCGCAACCTGCTTTGCAGGAAACCATTCCAGAGGCTAAGTCCTCTCGCCGCGCTACTGGGCATGCCCACGAGACGATCACCCAGTGGAGATAGGGGGTCACATTCCCAGGTCCTTATCCTCATCGGATTGGTCCATCCCGGAGATCTAGAAGGTCCCGCATGGCTATAAAAGGCGCGCATGGCCGTTCGGCCATGCGCTAGTGTAGACATTACATGCTAGATGTGTGAATGGTGACGGATGTATGATTCTGGTGACTGACTCATTTGAAACCCCTACCCTTTGATATTACGCATGTGGGTAGGGAATTAGAGTATAGTCAGCGCCAGTCAGTGGCAAGCCATACGCCACTGTGCCTACCGCACCGCTACACTAGCGTCCGATGGTGTCATGCCTCGCGGCACTATCGTACAGTGGCAGTAGTTGCCGCCGCGCTGCAGTTAGCAGCACTTACTGGCGTCCGTGGTAGCGACGCCGCACATACGGTAGGTCAAGACGGACACCGACCTCTGCCTTGGGCCATGTCCTGTGACCATATACCGTGTGTGCATGCCAGCTGAGACCTGTGAAGCTAACAGGCTCGGCATTTATGCTTTAGTTATAGTATAGCGCCTCTGTGAGTTTAACAGAGTCGGCTCTGCGCACCTCGGGTGACGTTTAACCCGAGCGCAGTATACCGCCATATAGCGAGTCTGCCATTACTTAGCAGCGGTTGTTACACCTACTGCACGGTGGACCCCGGGCGGTGAACGCACTTCCTATTATTTATATTTAGTGCGTTCCACCATCCCTAACATTATACTAGCGCCAGGGTCTGACTAATAACGGCAGACTTGCAGCAGCTTCAGCGGTATATTCAGCAGCTGGAGGGCAGGTTGCTACTGTCGAGAGTGCCGCCTCCGCTGCGAAGTTTACTGAGGCTGCTGCTCAGGCAGTCGCAGAGCCTCTCTCACGTGTGTCCATGCCTGCATCGGCAGTTACCAGCCTCCCGTTGCCCGATAAATTTTCTGGCGATAGCGCTTCCTGTAGGGGTTTCATGAGCCAGTGCACTATTCAGCTAGAGTTACTGGTCATATGTTTCCCTACAGAATGGGCTAAGGTGGGGTTCCTCGTTTCCCTTCTGTCGGGCAGGGCGTTGGAGTGGGCCACGCCACTGTGGGAACGTGGTGACCCAGAAGTTCGGACCGCTGCTCAGTTCTTAACATCTCTAAAGCAGGTCTTTTTGGGCCCACGGGTCACTCATGATACCTCTCTGCAGTTACTTGCGCTTACGCAGGGAAAGCAGACGGTCAGTCAGTATGCCGTTCGTTTCTGGACACTGGCTTCTGAGCTCGAATGGCCTGATAGAGCACTCATCCCTGTGTTCTGGAGAGGGTTGGCTGAGCATGTCAAAGGTGCCTTATCCACCAGGGAGTTTCCCATCAGCCTGGAAGAGTTGATAGCGATCTCCACCCGTATAGACCTCCATTTTACTGAGCGCGGGCTGGAGCGTAACATAGTAACATAGTTTGGAAGGCTGAAGGAAGACCTTATGTCCATCTAGTTCAGCCTATTTTTAGTGCAGTTGTTCTGCATTGTTGGTCCTGGGGAAGGCAAAAAACCCACAGAGTAGAAGCCAATTTTCTCCATAGGTAAAAAAATTCCTTCCCCCTAAGCTGGGTCAACCATCTACCTATAATATTCTGTTATTCATAACCTTCTATACTGTTACTCACAAGAAAAGCATCCATTACTTTCTTAAATTCATTCAGTGAGTTGGCCATCACCACTTCCTCAGGAAGAGAATTCCAGAGGCTCACTGCTCTTACGGTGAAGAACCCTCTTCTATGCTGGTGCAGAAATTGTCTTTCGTCCAAACGAAAAGAATGCCCCCTTGTTCTTGTCACAGTCCTTGGTACAAACAGTTCATTGGAGAGATCTCTGTATTGCCTTCTGATATACTTGTACATATATATTAAGTCTCCCCTAAGTCTTCTCTTTTCTAGAGTAAATAGACCTAATTTTGATAACCTTTCTGGGTATTGTAGTGAACCAACTCCATTTATCATTTTAGTAGCCCGCCTTTGAACCCTTTCAAGTTCAGTAATGTCTTTCTTGAGCACCGGCGTCCAAAATTGCACACAATACTCCAAGTGTGGTCTGACGAGTAATTTGTACAGAGGGAGAATTATGTTTTCATCTCGTGTCCCCAGACCTCTTCTAATGCATCCCATGACCCTATTTGCTTTGGTGGCAGCTGCCTGACACTGGGCACTCCAATTTAGCTTCTTATTGACTAAGATGCCTAAGTCTTTTTCCATGTCTGATTTCCCCAGCAGTTTCCCATTTAGTAAGTAATTATAGCATCTGTTTCTCCTTCCCATGTGCATAACCTTACACTTATCTGTGTTAAACCTCATTTGCCATTTTTCAGCCCAATTCTCCAATTTACTCAAATCTGTCTGTAGTTGCAAACTGTCCTCCTTTGTGTTAACTACCTTACATAGTTTTGTATCATCTGCAAATACTGATATTTTACTGTGTTAAGCCATCCACTAGATCATTAATAAATATATTAAATAGTAGGGGGCCCAATACAGAACCCTGTGGTACCTCACTAGTAACCCTGGCCCAATCTGAGTATGCACCATTAATAACCACTCTTTGTTTTCTATCACTAAGCCAGCTACCTACCCATCTACACACATTTTCCCCTAGCCCAAGCTTTCTCCTCTTACTTACCAATCTTTTATGTGGGACAGTGTCAAATGCTTTAGAGAAGTCGAGATAAATGACATCCAATGATTCTCCTTGGTCCATTTGAGAGCTTACATCCTCAAAGAAGCTGATCAGGTTAGTTTGACAGGAGCGATCCTTCATAAATCCATGTTGATATGGAGTTAAACATTAATTAACATTGAGATACTCCATAATGGTATCCCTTAGAAACCCTTCAAAAATTTTACCCACAACAGATGTTAAGCTTACCGGCCTATAGTTTCCAGGTTCCCTTTTACACCCCTTTTTGAATATTGGTACCACATTTGCTTGCCGCCAATCAAAAGGAACAGACCCTGTTTCTATAGAGTCTTTAAATATAAGGAATAGAGGCCTGTCTATCACATTACTTAACTCCCTTAATACCCGAGGGTGAATGCCATCAGGGCCTGGTGATTTGTCAATTTTAATCTTACTAAGGCGGTTCTGCACTTCTTCCTGGGTTAGGCAGGTAATACTTAATGGGGAGTTTACATCATCACTCTGCATTTCCCCTGTCAAATCCTTTTCCTGTGTGAACACTGTTGAAAAAAAAGTATTTAAAACATTTGCTTTTCCCACATCGCTCTCTATGATTTCACCCTCATTGAGCGTACTCAATCCAGACAGAAGTTCAGGTCGACTCCTGGCTTCTCCGAACTGCTGGAGCCTCCGGATCTGGATCTGGTTACCTCCTGAACCCATGGACGTGTCCCGTACCGGTCTGAAACCACGTCCGGCACAGGGCCCCACTTGCTGCTAAATGTGTCGACAGTCGGACCACCTGGCTAATAGGTGTCCGCAGCGGTCGAAAAAACGTTCACCTCGGGTGTCAGTTGGTGGAGATCTACCTAATATGTGTCATGGTCCAGTCCGGAGTTTATTTTCTGCTGTCTTCACTCCGGACTGGTCATGCAGGAGTTAACCTCCTCAGCCTCGTTCTGGAGCTAGCTGGGCTATTTCAGTCTCTCACAGCCTGCTGACCAGTGTTAGTGATAGCTCAAGCTTCCAGTTTAGAGCCTCTGACCCTTGTACCTTGGTGATCCTCCTGCCTCTGACTGATATTCATGTGTATGACCCGGACTGATTTCTGACCTCGTCTCTTGGTATTCGTCTCTGCTGTTACGTTCCCTCTCTGGCATCTGACTCCCCGGCTTGTACCCCGACCATGTATTTCATCTCACGCTTTGGACCCCGTGCTCATGTTCTGGCTTTCTGACTCTCGGCTTGGTATTTTGACTACGTGTATTGCTGCTCCTTCTGGTACGTCTGCTCCTGCTAGTTTCTGACTCGGTTCGTCTGACTATTCTCTCTCATTACTTGTGGCACCTGTGCTGTTGCTCAGGGTTGCTGCTCTTAGTGTGTAACCTCTCTTCCCTCACCAGCTCCCCCTGGTGGAGGATTCACTACAATATGAAAACGTTCTCCTCCAAACCAGTATTCCGAGGGACGTTAGATAGCGGGGATTCCTCCTGGGAGCTAGAGGTCACAGTGGACTCTGGGGCAGAGGGAAACTTTATGTCCTCAGACTTTGCCCAAAAGCACGCCATTCCACTGGTGCCACTTCCTCACCCCGTGACCGTTAGGGTGGTTAATGGATCTACCTTACCGTCTCAGATTACCCACCAGACAGCACCCCTGGGGTTCTCAATCTCCCCGTCTCATCAAGAGACATTGTCCCTGCTCATCATGCCTAAGGGAATCTACCAGGTGCTTCTCGGACTCCCCTGGTTACATTGCCATTCTCCCCATATTGAGTGGTCCTCGGGGAATATACTGGGCTGGGGCAAGGACTGTGTGGGAAGGTGCATGGGGGGCAGTGTTCAAGTAGCCTCTGTGGAGGTGCCCGCGGATCATTCCGCACCCCTCACTGGGAATCTGAAGTTCATGGCTCCTGTCGTCCTTGAACCAGTGCCGCCAAGCAAAACTGTTATGAATGAGTCACCGTAGGAGGCAAAAACAGAAATACTAGCTAAGTCCAGAAAACCAGAGAAGTTGGCAGCTATCGGATTGCAGACCCCTGAACCTAACAACAACAACTATCAGTAGCCGTGGGGGTTCCTACGGTGCCCTAGACCCCTTGATCACAGCCGGAGAACTACATAGCCTAAAGACAGAAAGGGAAATCTAAACTGCCCCAGAGCAGACCCCAAAGCAATAGGCAGCCCCCAATATATAATGACGGTGAAGCAAGATGAAAAAACACTCACACAGATAGAAAGATAGCTTGGGCCCCATCATTTGCTCAGCCTAACTAAATAGGACAGAATAGAAAAGCAGCTGTCTGCAATCCGCCAAAACCCTCTCAAAAACAAGAGCCAACAGACTGATAGGGAAAAAAGCCCTGAAGACGCTAGGCTTCAAAAAGACTATATCAGTACTCGGGTATTATCTGAAGACAGAGCAAAAAGGAATTCAGCTCACCCAGCAGGGAAAGGCAGAAATCCAGAAAAACAAGGCAAAACAAAGTCAAAACACAAATGCAAAAAGTAGAGCAGAAAACTTAGCTTTTGAGGAGCAGGAATCAGACTGATCTCCAAGAATCCCTCAGGGTAATCACCCGCAAGGCAGAAGGGCATCGGCTGCCTTATATCCAGTCAGCAATCCCAGTCACCCAGCCCTCATCATTCTGCTCAGGTGCTTTGTAATCAGCCTCACTACCTTCCTTCACCAGAAGAGGGAGTTCATCAGACCTCAATGGTGAAGGGGAAAATGAACTCACAACACAAAACCTTTGTTCCGCCTCAAGGTTCTCGCGTGGGCACACGCGTCCAGGGTGGGTGGTCACTTTGGTTACCAGCATACCACAAAACTCCTGGCTAGCTCTTATTGGTGGCCGCACAGGGCTCAGGACACTAAAAAATATATTAAGGCATGCGCCTCCTGTGCTCAGAGTAGATCCTCTAAACAGAGGTCGGCTGGCTTACGGTGTCCCTTGCTGGTGGCAGACCGGGCAATGGAGGTCCGCGACAGTCTGAGTTGCACCCCGCATGTCACTCAAATCTCTGTAATGAGAATAAAGACGCCCGCTGACACACTTCGGCGCCCCACTCCAACTTCGGCTCCTGGCGACTTAGCCATCCCCGACGCCCTCCACGTGCCTTCTCTCGGACCAATTCACATGTCCCGGTTTTTCAAGTCATCTGCTGGGGCATCAGGCTGGTCTGAGGACGAGCCTGAGGCCTACGCCTCTGTGGATCATAAAAAATTTTTGCCAGGAGGGGGGGTAATGTTAGGCATTGGATTCCTGCAGCTGCACAGCAGGAATCCAAAGCCATACATCCAGCGGTCTCCCATTCCTTTCCAACCGCTCAGGGACCTGCACAGCAATCTCTGCGATCCAGGCGCCCTGCTCAGACCAGCTCTCTGGGTCTGGATGTTGCTGCCACCTCTGGACCAGCAATGATAGCGCAACCTGCTTTGCAGGAAACCATTCCAGAGGCTAAGTCCTCTCGCTGTGCTACTGGGCATGCCCACGAGATGATCTCCCAGTGGAGAATGGGGGTTACATGCCCAGGTCCTTGCCCTGATAGGATTGGTCCATCCCGGAGATCTGGAAGGTCCCGCACGGCTATAAAAGGCGCGCATGTCCATTCAGCCATGCGCTAGTGTAGACATTACTTGCTAGATGTGTGAATGGTGACGGATGTATGATTTTGGTGAATGACTCATTTGAAACCCCTACCCTTTGATATTACGCATATGTAGATAAGGAATTAGAGTATAGTCAGCGCCAGTCAGTGGCAAGCCATGCGCCACTGTGCCTACCGCACCGCTACACTAGCGTCCGATGGTGTCATGCCTCACGGCACTATCGTACAGCGGCAGTAGTTGCTGCTGCGCTGCAGTTAGCAGCACTTACTGGCGTCCGCGGTAGCGACGCCGCACATACGGTAGGTCAAGACGGACACCGACCTCTGCCTTGGGCCATGTCCTGTGACCATATACCGTGTGCGCATGCCAGCTGAGACCTGTGAAGCTAACAGGCTTGGCATTTATGCTTTAGTTATAGTATAGCGCCTCTGTGAGTTTAACAGAGTCTGCTCTGCGCACCTCGGGTGACGTTTAACCCGAGCGCAGTATACCGACATATAGCGAGTCTGCCATTACTTAGCAGCGGTTGTTACACCTACTGCACAGTAGACCCCGGGCGGCGAACGAACTTCCTATTATTTATATTTAGTGCGTTCCACCGTCCCTAACACAAACTTAATGTGGAACAGTGCACGATGGCCCATACCCATCAACAGTTGGTAGATACTGTGCAGGGGGCTGTCGCTGCAGGGGCTCCTAGTGCTGGGGATAGAGATGTGTCATTGGCATCCCACGAATCTCCAGTCAAATTGCCAGACCTTTTCTCAGGGGATAAAAGGGAGTTCAGGTCATTCAGAGAAGGATGCAAGCTTTTTTTTCTCTGTGGCCCCTCCACCGGATTCTTTGGAGGACACTATGATCCAGGCTGTCCGCATGGACCGTAGGCTGCAGGCAAGAGGGGTCATGCTGCAGGAGACCCCTTTATTCTCCAATCTGAGAGACTCTGCATATAGTCCTGAGCCCATGGAGGTTGGTGCCACGTCATTGAAGGAAAAAGAGAGGAGACACCGTAGAAACAACCAATTGTGCTTTTACTGTGGATCCGCTGGACATTGGAGAAGGAACTGTCCTTCTTGCCCTTCTTCAGTGAAGCCGTCAGGAAAATGACTGAGTCTGGGTAGCAATCGAGGAGGTTGCCCAGACTGCCAGGTAACCTTTTCCTTACTTACTAAAATTCTGCTTCCGGTGGAATTAGAACTTACAGGCGGTCCGGTTGTGACTACTGCCTTTGTTGACTGTGGTTCTTGTATTAATCTGATCGATGCCAAAGTTGTGACTTTTCATAAGATAGGGACAGTCAGGTTAAAAGATCCTGTTAAAATCGTGGCAATTGATTCTTCTCCTATCACCCAGGAGGGAATTTGTTTCATGACTGATACCTTTTCTCTGAAAGTGGGTTCCACTCACGTGGAAAAATTAAGGTGTTTTGTTCTAAGTAATCTGCCGGCTGGACTGGTACTGGGTATGCCTTGGCTTCAACGTCACAATCCTACTATTGACTGGGTCAAGGGGAAGATCATTCAGTGGGGTTGTATGGCTAACGGTCTATGTTGTAACTTGACAACTCTTGTCACCCCAGTAAAATCTGTGTCAGTGTCGTCTGTCGATCTGGAAGGTATTCCGGAGTACCTGAAAGATTTTGAAGACGTATTTTCTGAAAGTGAGGCTGAGGTGCTACCACCACATAGACCCTTTGATTGTGCCATTAATCTAGTCCCTGGAGCCAAGTTACCCAAGGCTCTCCTGTTCAATTTATCCAGGCCCGAACGTCTAGCCATGAAGGAGTACATTACCGAGAGTCTCCGCAAAGGGCATATTAGGCCTTCTGTTTCATCTGTGGCGGCAGACTTCTTTTTTGTTAAGAAAAAGATGGTGGTTTGCGGCCGTGCCTCGACGTTCGGGAATTAAACAAAATTACTGTGAAAAATACATAACCTCTCCCCCTAATTCCTGATCTATGTAACCAACTCACCGGGGCCAAGTGGTTCTCTAAACTGGATTTACGTGGGGCATATAACCTTATAAGAGTCCGGGAAGGGGACGAATGGAAAACAGCATTCCTGACGACTGAAAGGCTATTCGAAAACTTAGTTATGCCCTTTGGTCTCACCAACACTCCCGCTGTTTTTCAGAATTTTATTAATGTAATTTTCTCTGATTTAATTGGCCGTTTTGTGGTTATCTATTTGGATGACATTCTGGTGTACTCGGTGGTAGTGTTGAGCGACACCATCCGATATTGAGAAATATTGGATCGGGCCGATACCCAAAAAGTATCGGGTATCGCCGATTCCGATACCGGAAGTCCCATGCAAGTCTATGGGACAGAAATATCAGAATTAAAAAAAAACCCCTTTCTTTCCTTGCACATCCAGTTCGGGAGGGGGGAATAGTGTGGGCGGTGCGTGGGCGGACACTGTGCGTGTCTGTGTGTGCAGGCGGGGTCTGAACGGGCCTCTCGCGGGTCTATGCGGGCCTCTCGGGGGTCTTTGCGGGCCTGCAGGGGCCTGTACGGGCCTCTCGGGGGTTTATGCAGGCCTCTTGAGGGTCTGTGCGGGCCTGCCGGGGCCTGTACGGGCCTTTTGGGGGTCTGTGCGGGCTGCCGGGGGTCTGTGCGGGCCTGCCGAGGGTTGTGTGTGTGTGTGTGTGTGTGTGTGTGTGTGTGCAGGCATCGTCCGATGGGACTACAAGTCCCATCGGGCAATGCCTGCTACAATGACAGTGATTGACACATTAGCCAATGATGGGACAGTAGTAGTCCCATCATCCGGCTAATGTGTTGAATGTAAAAAAAAAAAAAACATACATATATACTACATTCATACAACATACATACTACATATATACTGCATTCATACATACTACATACATACATACATACATACATACTACATACATGCATACTACATATATACTACATTCATACAACATATATACTACATTCATACAACATACATACATACTATATACATACTACATATATACTACATTCATACAGCATACATACATACAACATACATACTACATATATACTATATTCATACAACATACATACATACATACTACATATATACTACATTCATACAACATACATACATACATACATACATACTACATACAGTATATACTACATTCATACAACATACATACTACATATATACTACATTCATGCTGCATACATACAACATACATACTACATACAATACATTCATACAATACATACATATAGACATACAGTACATATAACATAGATACACACCGTCACTTTGCTCCCCGAAGCCAGTGTCATCTTTAAAAAATATTAAAATAACAAACAAGCAATATACTCCCTGATCCACAGAAATCCACGAGTGTCTCACGACGATCTCCCGTGGAGAACAGCAGCATCAGCTGATGCCACCGCTCTCTAGGGGCCCCAGGAATACAATGACGGGAGGTAGGTATCCTACCGCACTGTATTCCTCCGCCACTGTAAAAAAAACGTCCCTAGTCCCACTTTTGGCATTGCTGTGTGAGAAAGTTCCCACGCAGCTTTTGCCATAAAGTGAGACTAGGGACTACTGTATGTAGTATGTAGTATGTATGTATGTTGTATGAATGTAGTATGTATGTTGTATGAATGAAGTATGTATGTTGTATGAATGTAGTATATATGAAGTATGTATATAGTATGTATGTTGTATTAATGTAGTATGTATGTAGTAAGAAACCACTGGAGCCATAGGCGGAGGAGGACATGACTTGGGGATGGGTGGACCTTTACTCCTGCAGCTTTTTTGGTATAGTGGTGTAGATTTTTAAGCACGAGGGATGCTGCTTTAAGAGTAAGGCCGGGGTCACACTGGCGAGGAATACGGCCGAGTGAGAGGCGCTAAAAGCACGCATTACACACGGACCAATGATTCTCTATGGGGTCCCTCGCACCAGCCGTATATTTCTCATCCGTATTCTACGCTCCGTGCCAATCGCAGCATGCTGCGATTGTCAGCGTACTACGGCCGTAGTATGCCAATGCAAGTCTATGGGTGCACAAAAAATACGGATCACACACGGACCACACATGTGACTTGCGAGAAATACGCACCCGGCGTCTTTTAGCAAAGCCGGCAATTCAGTGCGCTATACAGTAAACTCACACTGACAGGTTTAAAAAAAGAAAGAATAGATATAGACACACAGAACACACACACACATATATATATGCATTCTATGTGTCTATGTCTATTCTTTGGTTTCTGTTAGAAACCCTGTCATAGGGCTCCATTATATGTCCATTTTGCAAGCCTGCAAGAAAATCTCGCTATATGGATGCTTACATGCGCAAAATACGCGACCACACCTTGATTACGGATGACATACGGAGCACAGTTTAGGGGCCATTCATCCGTATTACGCATGTAAAATACTGACCGTATTTTGCGTCGGTTAGTGTGACCCCGGCCTAAGAAGCACAGTATGTCTGTGCCTGGTGGGTTACTGTGAGGAGGGTGGGATTATATAGAACAGGACATCTGTCTCTCTCCCTCTTTCTTGCACAGGATGAACAGGAGGAAGCATGTCTGCAGTGTCAGGGAGTTTTTTTGATAGCGGGGGTCTATTTTACCAATACCGGTCAAAAGTATATAGCAAATTGGCTTGGATATTTATTGCAGAGGATAATAAAACTTAACTTTTAATCACAAGTTTAAAACCTGTATAGTGAAAAATATGGTGCCATACATAAAATAATAGTGCCAGTGCAAAAGTGCCAATAAAAACAAGTTGTATGAGACGCCTTATTTTATCCAAATATAGAAGGAATATTTCTCTTTTTTGTGTCTATATGTGACCAGGTATTATTATTCCAGATGCATTAACCATATAACATCTCAACATATAAACCGACACTTTTTAGTTCTTACAGTATCCAATTTAGGAAACTATAACATTTCTTGTTTCCATTTCAAACCTTATAGAACAGTTATAGAGACAAGGCGAATCAATAAGGAGAAAATTAACTCTCCACCTCCAATATATCTATATTATAGCCGCATATTTTAGATCAAAATGAATCATAAAATACACTCATGGAGTACAGTATATTATATTGCCCTTTATTCCACAATATTACTACCTAATAAACCCTCTCATGGTGCAATATTATGACATTATACTCATCTCATGTGTATTAATCCTATACACCGATGCCTGTATATGCGCTCTTGTATGGGAGGCCCCCACTCTTAGCATATCCTATTGTCTGCATTCATCTGGGCGGCCTTTTTCATACACCGTTCTCCCAACGCGTTTCATCTATTCAGGACTCATCAGGGGAGTTTATGGAGTTCAATCAGACACATAGCGCGCAGGTATCACCTCTCTTTACTTTATAACTGAGCACCACATGGTAACCTAACAGTTTCCGGACGCCGAGTACCGTACTTCCGGTCCCTCCATATGCAATGGGCCATCGCCATCTGCATGCCCCACTTCCTGGGCTCGGCTTAGGGCCATACGCGTCACATCCGGTCTCGGAGATACAGCGTCATCCCAGCATCGCTCACATGACCCATAGTGTCCATGACAACCTGACGCTGCACCTCCTCACCCGGTCGCATTTCTGCCATATGTCTTACGTATAGTATTAGTGTAGCTTATCTCCACAATACTAAAAACGGCTGCATCCAGGTTTTAAACAATTTATCTTATTCAGACTTGTTTGTTGCTGAATACCCTAATAATGGACACATTGCTTGGATTCCATAACCAACTTTTTCGTTCACATTTACAATAGGAAAAGGACAAAAGGAACGTGTCTACAGAAAAAATATTATATGAGAATCCTACAATTGGGGTCGTATAATCATCTGGTATGATGTACAGTATAGGTATTATAATCATCTAATATGTTGTTGCATGCTGATTAGGGACACCACGGATCTTCTTGCTTATGGAAAAATAGAAAAATAGAAAGGGTGCTCACTAGGTCTCTCCCTAATGATCCCTCACTAACTACTCCCTACCTCACGCGGAGGTTGGCACCCTAAAATCCTGCGCAAGTGGCGCCCCCACTCAACGGCGGCTCTCCCTATTAAAAAACACCCTGTTATTCCCTCCCTACAAGAAGGAAGAAAAGGAGAGTGTATCATTTAGTCCATTAGGGTACACTGTTTGTAGGGTAAAAATCCAATATGTTTCTCTTTGGAGGATATATTTATCCCAGTCACCTCCTCTCTGATTTCTGGATACCTTTTCGATACCTATAAAGCTGACCATCTTTAGATCTCCCTTATGACTCTGGTTAATATGATTGGCTACTGGAGTATCACGTTTATTGATGGTATCCCTATGATGCTCTCCTACCCTTACTCTGAGTTCTCTCTTTGTCTTGCCGACATATTCTAAACCGCATCTGCACGTCATCTTATAAATTACCCCTACAGATCTGCAGTTAATGAATTGCTGGATGGGGTATATTTTTCTTGTGATATTACTACAGAATTCATTATTTTTTTCAATCGACATACAGTATTTGCAGCAACCACATTTAAAGCATCCTTTTGGTTGGGTGCCCAACCATGTGGCGCTGTCAACACTTTTTGGGGCAAAATGGCTACGGACCAACCTATCTTTCAACGAACGGCCCTTCTTGTATGTAATCTGTGGGTGATTAGGAATAATTCTTGTGAGGTCCTGATCCATACACAGAATCGGCCAGTGTCGATTTATTATTTATTTTATATCTTTGGCTCCATTACAGTATTTTGTGATGAATCTTGTAGTACCTTCATCCTTAGTTTTCTGCGAAGGGATAAGTAGATCTTTTCTATCCCTAGCCAGAGATGTCCTATATGCATTCCTTAAAATCCCATCCGGGTACCCCCGTTCTAGGAAACGTGATCTCAAATCATCAGCTTGCAACTTATAGGTATCTCGATCTGAGCAATTCCTTCTCATTCGAAGGTACTGTCCTTTAGGGATGCCTTTTTTCAAGGGAACTGGGTGGTTAGATTCCCATCTTAAAAGTGAATTAGAAGATGTAGGTTTTCTATATGTTTTTGTTAGAAGGCGACCATTCTCACCCCGTTCAATAAGGACATCCAAAAAGGGTAATCTGCAAGCATTGACCTCACAAGTAAAACTAAGGCCCAAATCGTTCTTATTAAGGCCTTTAACAAAGTTACAAAAACCATTCTCATCACCCTTCCAGATTACAAAAACATCGTCCATGTAGCGAAGCCACAGGACAATGTTTTCTTCCGCCACTTCTGAATATTCTCCGAAGATGGCATTTTCCTCCCACCAGCCCAGGAGCAAATTTGCATAAGATGGCGCACAGGGGCTACCCATCGCGGTGCCCCTGAGCTGGTGGAAGTACTTGCCATCAAAAAGAAAATAATTTTTTGTTAGGCAAAATTCAAGGGCCCTCATCACAAATTGATTGTGTTCTGTATATTGTAGACCTCTCGTTCTTAGATAGTAGTCCACAGCCATTAATCCCTTCTCATGGGGAATCGATGAGTACAGAGCCTCTACATCGATTGAACCCAAGATCATATTGGTGTCCAATTCAATGTTATCCAGTATCCCGTGTATAGGAGCTCAAAGAGACCACAAAGGGTCTCAAGATTTTATCAACATATAAACCCAAGTTTTGGGTTAAACTCCCAATTCCAGAGACTATAGGTCTTCCTCTCAATGGTACTAGACCCTTGTGTACCTTTGGTAGAGCATAGAAAGTTGCTACTACCGGGTGTACAGGGATTAAAAAATCTCTTTCATTTTTATCAATTAGTTTTAATTGAAATGCCCCATCAACCAAAATTTTTAGTTCTCTAAGGTATAGTTCTGTAGGGTTACGTTCAAGTATCTCGTACCCCATGGATTTCTGTAGTAGAGAGTAACACAAAGTTCTATATTGGGCAACATCCATTATCACTGTGTTACCACCTTTATCTGATGTTTTAATTATTCTGGTGGTATCTCTCTCTAATTCAAGCAGACCATCCATTTCCATTTTGGTAAGGTTACGGGGTCTTCTTTTCTTAGATTTTTCCAATTCTAGCAAGTCTCTGGACACCAAATTAGAGAATACATCTATAGCACTTATATCATTATTACTTGGTGGCATACGTTTGCTTTTATTCTTGAAATCCGTAAATGGACCCTCACCATATTCGTTGGGGTCTACATCCCCCAAATGATACAAATATCTGACATCTCCCAAAAGATCCTCATCAATGCCTAATTCAGTGCAGCTTTTTTTATCGGCATTTATAAAGTATTTCTTCCATTTTAGTCTACGTATAAACAAATTAAGGTCCTTTATGGCTTCAAAACATACAAAATCAGAGGTTGGAACGAATGACATACCTTTACTTAATACCGCCATTTGTTCATTGGTGAGGGGTTTTGAGGAGATGTTGATAATTTGGTTATTCACACGGGGTTCCGGGTATTGAATCGACTTCTCAGTGGGTAGTTTGAATCTAAAAAATGTTCCCTCTGTGGTGAACCCCGACCTGCCCCTCTACCTCCTCGAAAACCACTTCTACCTCTGGGTCTCCCTCTATTGTTTTTAAATCTAACCTCGGAGTCTGAGTATTCGGCCTCAGAGGATGAAATATCCGTTTCCTGTTGTCTATTTGGTTTAGTATTGGTAACCGTATAAGCCTTATTATCCCGGAACTCCTGTAGGTCTCTTATAAAGTATTTGTTTTCTTTCTTTTAAGTGATATTGAAATTTTTCAATGATATTCTGTAAACTAATTTCTTTTACAGAGAATTCTGTTTCTGCCGAAAAAATTTTTGTGACCTCTATTTGCTCCTTAAGACGTTCATTAATGGAGTTTAGCATAGATTTTTCTTCTTCTAAGAGTATTCTCATTAGCCTTAGTGAGCTATCTGTAGCTTCTTTTTCAAGCTTAGCTAACAAGGCTGCACTTTTATATCTATAACCAAAATTAGTAGATATCCTAAGATGTCTAGGTACTATGCCTGCCTTTATATAGTTTTCCAAACTTTGTACCTCCCACCAAGATGTAATTTGTTCTTTGTATATTTTGGTGAGTTCTTTAAAAGCTGCATTAAATGATGGTATATATTTCTTCTGCGTGAAAATTTATAAGATGACGTGCAGATGCGGTTTAGAATATGTCGGCAAGACAAAGAGAGAACTCAGAGTAAGGGTAGGAGAGCATCATAGGGATACCATCATAAGGGAGATCTAAAGATGGTCAGCTTTATAGGTATCGAAAAGGTATCCAGAAATCAGAGAGGAGGTGACTGGGATAAATATATCCTCCAAAGAGAAACATATTGGATTTTTACCCTACAAACAGTGTACCCTAATGGACTAAACGATACACTCTCCTTTTCTTCCTTCTTGTAGGGAGGGAATAACAGGGTGTTTTTTAATAGGGAGAGCCGCCGTTGAGTGGGGGCGCCACTTGCGCAGGATTTTAGGGTGCCAACCTCCGCGTGAGGTAGGGAGTAGTTAGTGAGGGATCATTAGGGAGAGACCTAGTGAGCACCCTTTCTATTTTTCTATTTTTCCATAAGCAAGAAGATCCGTGGTGTCCCTAATCAGCATGCAACAACATATTAGATGATTATAATACCTATACTGTACATCATACCAGATGATTACACGACCCCAATTGTAGGATTCTCATATAATATTTTTTCTGTAGACACGTTCCTTTTGTCCTTTTCCTATTGTAAATGTAAACGAAAAAGTTGGTTATGGAATCCAAGCAATGTGTCCATTATTAGGGTATTCAGCAACAAACAAGTCTGAATAAGATAAATTGTTTAAAACCTGGATGCAGCCGTTTTTAGTATTGTGGAGATAAGCTACACTAATACTATACGTAAGACATATGGCAGAAATGCGACCGGGTGAGGAGGTGCAGCGTCAGGTTGTCATGGACACTATGGGTCATGTGAGCGATGCTGGGATGACGCTGTATCTCCGAGACCGGATGTGACGCGTATGGCCCTAAGCCGAGCCCAGGAAGTGGGGCATGCAGACGGCGATGGCCCATTGCATATGGAGGGACCGGAAGTACGGTACTCGGCGTCCGGAAACTGTTAGGTTACCATGTGGTGCTCAGTTATTATGAAGTAAAGAGAGGTGATACCTGCGCGCTATGTGTCTGATTGAACTCCATAAACTCCCCTGATGAGTCCTGAATAGATGAAACGCGTTGGGAGAACGGTGTATGAAAAAGGCCGCCCAGATGAATGCAGACAATAGGATATGCTAAGAGTGGGGGCCTCCCATACAAGAGCGCATATACAGGCATCGGTGTATAGGATTAATACACATGAGATGAGTATAATGTCATAATATTGCACCATGAGAGGGTTTATTAGGTAGTAATATTGTGGAATAAAGGGCAATATAATATACTGTACTCCATGAGTGTATTTTATGATTCATTTTGATCTAAAATATGCGGCTATAATATAGATATATTGGAGGTGGAGAGTTAATTTTCTCCTTATTGATTCGCCTTGTCTCTATAACTGTTCTATAAGGTTTGAAATGGAAACAAGAAATGTTATAGTTTCCTAAATTGGATACTGTAAGAACTAAAAAGTGTCGGTTTATATGTTGAGATGTTATATGGTTAATGCATCTGGAATAATAATACCTGGTCACATATAGACACAAAAAAGAGAAATATTCCTTCTATATTTGGATAAAATAAGGCGTCTCATACAACTTGTTTTTATTGGTACTTTTGCACTGGCACTATTATTTTATGTATGGCACCATATTTTTCACTATACAGGTTTTAAACTTGTGATTAAAAGTTAAGTTTTATTATCCTCTGCAATAAATATCCAAGCCAATTTGCTATATACTTATAAGTGTCAGGGAGTATAATACTGGGGTTATCACCTCACAGGACAGATGATAGGAGCACATTCACCTCAGACATCATGTACCAGTGTAGTATCAGCTCCTACATTATGTATGGGATCAATATTACCTCAACAATTCATGTAGCTGCCATGTCCCTCATGTGCATACTGCATTTTCCTCACAGACTGTGAGACAACTTCTGTGTGACCTCCCTGCAGACATGTTTGATATGCTACTCTGCAATCACCTCAGACATTGTGTAGTGTCTACTAGGGTAGTATCAGCTCAGCTGGGATCAAGATTACCTCAGAAATTCATGTAGCGGCCATGTTCCCTCACTTATTGCAGAGGCAGCTTTTGTGTGACCACCCTGCAGACATTTCTGATATACCACATTTCTGCTGTAATATACAGAGTCTTCATGAGTTCTGGGTTTATGTATGATAGGACAGAGCAGGGACGCATACAGTGTCTGCCATTACTATGGTGGAGCTGGGCAGTCACATGTATTAGAGACACTGGTGAGAGGAGCAGTCGGGGGATGGTATATGTATGATGATGAGAGGCTGCACTTTATGTTAGTGCACGTATACTGACCCTGCTGTGTGCTGATTATCCCCCATTCCCAGTTATGGAGTCTGATGATCTGTATGTGACTTCATCTCTGTTACATTCTGTGATGCTGGGTGTGCAGATCCAGTGTAACCAGGTTACTCACTATATGTGATATATGTGGTATATGTGTAAAGGCTCCGTCCCTGTGCTGTATACATATCATGTATACAGACCTGTGGTACAGGTTATCACTCCTCACTCTGCTATATACGGATCATGCTGTGTATAGACATCCTGTGTCTCCAGGTCATTTTCCTGACTGTACATATAACCAGGACATGACTTCCAGCTTAGTGCTTGATTTCTGTAGCTATTGCTGCCTTTTGTCCTCCCCCTCGTATACTGCATGATCAGAGTATACCTACCAAGAGCTTATTTTATATTACCTAAGATGGTGGATAGCACAGGCCTGAATGGATTATGTTTTATCATGTGTAAAATAAATAATCGTGGAGTAACTCGGCACATTTGAGTGGGCACTAATAACTCCATACATGGCGGGCAGTGAGTGTACACTAATAACTCTGCACATGGCGGGCAGTGAGTGGGCACTAATAACTCAGCACATGGGGGGCAGTGAGTGGGCACTAATAACTCACCACATGGTGGGCAGTGAGGGGGCACTAATAACTCACCACATGGTGGGCAGTGAGGGGGCACTAATAACTCAGCACATGGCGGGCAGTGAGTGGGCACTAATAACTCAGCACATGGCGGGCAGTGAGGGGGCACTAATAACTCAGCACATGGCAGGCAGTGAGTGGGCACTAATAACTCAGCACATGGCGGGCAGTGAGTGGGCACTCCTAGTGTGAGGCTGCACATTGCTCTGGAGGACACATCATGGGCCCAGTTTTCAGCCCTGTCTCTCGTCTATTGTAATTGTATGTAGTAGAGTGACTGACTGGGATACAGAACTTGCAGTTTTCTGCACACGCACCTATGGCTGCAGTCAGCTTATATTGGACCTACATATGTCTTACCATTTATGTGCAGCTGGTGATTAGAGTCTGTCTGTAACTGCTGTAGAGGAGCAGGCGGCTTCTCATTTATTGTTACAGCATATAACACAGTATTGCCCATCTCTGTCTATTTCTGGACCTTACAATGGGATATTTTCCATTATTAGCCTGTTGTATACCTTGGTTATAAACCTGCATGGTTTTCACCCTCACTTATCCCACATTTTGTGCGGTTGGAGGGGTCCTTGAAGTTGGTTAAATATGGTCTGGGGGATCCATTGGGATATGGTTTCCTCCTTTTGGAATTCAATATGGTTCTGGATCTGGTGAAAGGTTGAGGGGAGTTTCGGCAAGGGTTTGTTTGAAGAGCAATGTACCTAATCTGTGTGCCCTTGAGTCAGTGGGAGTGACTAAGGGTAAAGTAATCAAGTGCATTAACATGAAGGGCAATATGCCTATTCCTGATGCCCTTGAGCTGGTGGGAGTGGCTAAGGGTATGATCAAGTGCATTAACACAAAGGGCAGTATGCCTACTCCCGGTGCCCTTGAGCCAGTGGGAGCGGCTAAGGGTAAAGTAATCAAGTGCATTAACACAAAGGGCAATATGCCTATTCCCAATGCCTTTGACCCAGTTGGAGCGGTCAACAGTAAATGTTATCAAGTGCGTGAAAAACAATTAACAATGGCATGGCAGTTTTATTAATAATGCCTTTGTAGACTTTTTCTGCTTTAGGTTTATTTAAATTACTACTTCCAGATATTCTGAACGTTATTTTATTGTCAGTTATAATGTTATATTGTGTATAGTTTTTAATTACTCCCTATTTATAATATCTTTCTATTGATATGTTCATCACTTTTCGGGTAGTGATAGTGAGTTTAAGAAATTTTACTGCACAGCTACTGTAAATAATGGTGGTTTCTAGAACTAAAATCTGTGATTTGGTGAATTGTTAGAGCTGGCTACAATACGTGCGGTATAATAGTTTTTTGAGGCTTGACAGATGTCATTATACAAGTATTCAGATTATGGTCATAGCCACAATTATGGTTTACTTTCCACATTCCCCATTATGGGATCCTCATTGCAGGATGTTTAGCAACTGCTATTTTGCTGTAATTACCGTATTATCGATCATAACTGGGTAGCATGGCATTGATAAAATTAATCTGTCGGAGGTCTGGAATTTTAATTTTATCACTTGTGTGCACAGACTTTCCATAGCATGTAGAAATGGTTGATGGCTTTGTTAGGCATGGTTGATGGGGGTCGAGTCCATTTAAGGTGTCAAGTGGCCTCTCTGGTGGTGGTTTAGGAGTCAGGTGGAAGTTACTGTAGTTATGGTGGTTTTAAGATGGAGTGGGGGTCCGTCCCATATCCATAAGTCAAGAAACCACTGGAGCCATAGGTGGAGGAGGACATGACTTGGATGGGTGGACCTTTACTCCTGCAGCTTTTTTGGTATAGTGGTGTAGATTTTTAAGCATGAGGGATGTTGCTTTAAGAGTAAGAAGCACAGTATGTATGTGCCTGGTGGGTTACTGTGAGGAGGGTGGGACTTATATAGAACAGGAAATCTGTGTCTCTTCCTCTTTCTTGCACAGGATGAACAGGAGGAAGCATTTCCCGCCCACCCGCCCTGTTTATAATCATTGTCCTAAAACATTTTAATTATTGCTTGTATGATGAATGCTTTATTGTATTTTTGAACTTACCATTGTATATTTTGTTCCAGGTTCAATTTTATCATGGCTATAAAGAGTTAACAGCATTAACCTTCTAAGCCCAAGGGAAGGGCCATCCTTCAGCCATGGTTCCCTAGAGGTTTCCTCCACAGGGGGTTTTTCCTCTCCTGAGTGCTGTAGGATGACTCTTTGTGAGTCGGAGGTTTGCCAAGTTAGTTCCCTTAATGCTTTTGCAGGGATTTCTAGTTTATAAGTTTACTAAAGTGATTTATAAAAAAAAAAAAAAAAAAAAAAGTGTCAAATGTGAATTTATAACCCGTCACAGCTTTGCGGTTTAGGAGTCAGGTGGAAGTTGCAGGCAAGTTAAGGTGGACTCATTTTAACTAATAGAGGGTGTAAAACCTCATGGTGGTGAACAGGCTCGGCTTTGGTGGCCAGCCTCAAGGACGTTGTAATGGTAACGTCAATCAGGGGCGGGCACAGTGGTTAAGCACAGGAGTGAGGATAATAGGGTCATTGGTGCCCTGAAAGTTTACTGTCTCTGCTTGAATGGCAAGCCAGTGCGTGCCGCCCTTTTATGGCTGTCTGTCATGGTTCTGTATGTCAGACAGCTGGGGATATCACAGTACTTGTGAATCCCAATGTACTAGCACTTCACCTGACTCCTACTGTGTTTTAATCCTGTGATTTAAATAAAGCTGTGGCCATTTTGACAACCAAAATAATGTGTTGTGTATTTATTCTAGTGCCTAGGTTTACTGTAGTTATGGTGGTTTTAAGATGGAGTGGGGATCCGTCCCATATCCATAAGTCATGTATGTTGTATGTAGTATGTATGTATGTTGTATGAATGTAGTATATATGAAGTATGTATATAGTATGTATGTATGTTGTATGAATGTAGTATATATGTTGTATGTATGTATGTTGTATGAATGTAGTATATATGAAGTATGTATGTAGTATGTATGTATATTGTATGAATGTAGTATATATGAAGTATGTATATAGTATGTTGTATGAATGTAGTATATATGAAGTATGCATGTAGTATGTATGTTGTATGAATGCAGTATATATGAAGTATGTATATAGTATGAATGTATGTAGTATGTATGTTTGTTTTTTTTTATATATTTTTTTACATTCAACACATTAGCCGGATGATGGGACTACTACTGTCCCATCATTGGCTAATGTGTCAATCACTGTCATTGTAGCAGGCATCGCCCGATGGGACTTGTAGTCCCATCGGACAATGCCTGCACACACACACAACCCCCGGCAGGCCCGCACAGACCCCCGGCAGGCCCGCATAGACCCCCGAGAGGCCCGCACAGACCCCCGGCAGGCCCGCACAGACCCCCGAGAGGCCGCATAGACCCCTGAGAGGCCTATACAGGCCCCGGCAGGCCCGCTCAGACCCCCGGCAGGCCCACACAGACCCGAGAGGCCCACATAAACCCCCGAGAGGCCCGTACAGGCCCGCACAGACCCCCGGCAGGCCCGCACAGGCCCGCACAGACCGCGCATCATGATGCACACAGAACGCACATCATGATGACATCATTTCAGCAGCCAATCACAGCCACAACACTGGCTCGTTGCATTAAGGGAACTTCCAATTCCGGTATCTGCTATTGTAAAAATATCGGTACTCGGTAATCGGAATTCCGATACAGCGAATATCGGCCGATACCCGATATTTGCAGTATCGGAATACTCAACACTACTCGGTGGACAGTCAATCTCACTTGCACCATTTGCAGATGGTTCTCATGAGACTGAGGGAGAATCATTTGTATGCCAAGTTGGAAAAATGCTAATTTTTCATGCAAGAAGTATACTTTCTGGGGTTGATTGAGTCAGGGGAGGGGTTCCGCATGGATCCTAAGAAGGTCCAGGCTGTTACAGATTGGGTGCAGCCTCATGACTTGAAAGGGTTGCAGCGATTTTTGGGCTTTGCCAACTTTTATAGGAAATTTGTTAAGGGCTTCTCGCAGGTGGTAAAGCCTCTAACGGACCTCACTCTCAAGGGAGCTGATGTAAAAAATTGGTCTGTAGCTGCAAAAAATTCTTTCATGACATTAAAAAAGTGCTTTTCTTCAGCCCTTGTATTGGTACAACCCAACCCGTCAAGACCTTTTGTCGTGGAGGTTGATGCCTCGGAAGTAGGGGTGGGGCAGTTTTGTCTCAGGGCCCTCCTACCCTTACTAATCTGAGGCCTTGCGCATTCTTCTCTAAAACATTTTCCTCTGCTGAGAGAAATTACGATGTCGGCAATAGAGAGTTGTTGGCGGTAAAGTTGGCTTTTGAAGAATGGAGGCATTTCCTGGAGGGGGCTGTTCATCCCATTACAGTCATGACTGATTACAAAAATTTGGCCTATATCGAGTCTGCCAAGAGATTGACCCCAGATAGGCTCGGTGGGCGCTTTATTTTCTCAATTTCAGTTTACCATCACATTCCGCCTGGGATCTAAAAGCATCAAGGCTGATGCCTTATCCCGAAGCTTTGATTCGGTGTCCTCTCCAGAACCTCCTTCCTCCATCCTTTAGCCAGGAGTAGTGGTGGCCGAAATCTCATCTGAGTTACAGAGAGGGATTTTGGAGGCCCAGGCTCGGGCTCTGGGTGGTAAACCCCCGGGTAAATTGCTTGTACCGGAACGTTTCCGTCTCGGACTTATGAAGGAATTTCACGATTCTATGTTGAGTGCTCACCCTGGGATTGCAGCTACTCGGGGGGCAATTGCGAGGGGTTACTGGTGGCCCTCTATGGTAACAGATATTAAAAAGTTTGTGACTGCATGTGGGGTGTGCGCTCGTTCTAAAAGTTCTCCGATCCGGCCAGCCGGGGAGTTGGTGTCTTTGCCAATTCCGGATAGACCATGGACACATTTGTCCATGGATTTTATCACAAATCTTCCTCCTTCCAGGGGCAACTCTGTGATATGTGTGGTGGTGGATTGGTTTTCAAAACAAGCCCACTTTGTACCTCTCCCCGCGTTACCATCTGCTGAAACCCTGGCCTGCTTATTTATACAACATATAATTTGGTTGCATGGAGTGCGTATGAATGTGGTGTCAAATAGAGGGGTATAGTTTGTAGCCAGGTTCTGGAGGGCTTTTTGCAAAAAGCTGGGAATTTCGTTGTCCTTCTCCTCTGCCTACCACCCAGAGTCTAATGGACAGACTGGGCGCACAAACCAATCTTTGGAGCAGATTCTGAGATGCTTTGCCTCTTCCAGGCAGGAGGACTGGTGTGAGGTATTGCCCATGGCAGAGTTTGCTTTCAACGGTCGTGTGAGTCAATATACTGGGAAGTCCCCTTTCAGATCAACTATGAGTTTAACCCACATTTTGGAGAGTTTTCCCGCATGGATTCAGGCTGTCCTGGAGCTGAGGGTGCGTCTTTGAATTCTTTGGAGGGAGGTTCAGAGGAATATTTCCAAGGCCCAGGAAAACTATAAGCGGTTTGCTGACAGGAGGAGGGGGCCATGTCCAGCATTTGCAGTAGGGAAGAAGGTGTGGCTATCCACCCACAATATCAAGCTTAAGATACCATCTATAAAGCTGGGCCGCAAGTTTATTGGCCCATACAAAGTTGTGGAGGTTGTTAACCCAGTAGCCTACCGACTGCAGCTGCCCACCTCCTTTAAAATTTCTGATGTCTTCCACAGGTCCCTGTTAAAGCCTGTGGGGACGGTGAGAGAGGATCCCTCATCAAATGCTCCGCCAGTGCTGGTAGAGGGGCAGCTGGAGTATGAAGTAGGGTGCATTGTTGACTCCCGGTGGGTGCGCCGGAGACTCCAGTATCTGATACACTGGAAGGGGTACTCTCTGGAGGATCGGTCATGGGCTCCGGCCAGTTCGGTGCATGCCAATCATCTGGTGTTGGCTTTCCACGCCAGATACCCAGACAAGCCTGGGGGTCCAGTGCCCCCCCCCATTAAGAGGGGGGTACTGTCATGGTTTGAACAGGGCTCTTGCCCTGCACTCATAGGGTTAAGTGTTCGTGGCCTCTTTCTGGATCTGGGAGGGGTATTTATACTCACTCTTTACCAGGGTTCTCTGTCAGCTATACTGTTGTTCTGGTGTGTCTGACCCCTGGTGTGCGTGTATTCTGCATTGCTTGTTTGCTTCCCATGTATGACCCGGTCTGTTCCCTCACTCTGTACTCCATCTCTCGTTTTGGTGCTATTGTCTTTTCTGGTTCTGACCTCCTGGCTTGGCTATCGTTAATCCGTTACAGTTTGTCCCTATTGTACCGTCTATTGCCCGTTCTGGTTTTCTGTTCTATAGCTACATCCTGACTATCCATTCTGTCTAACTCTTTGGTACTGTATTGCTATCTTGTGCTTTGACCCCGGCTTTATCTGGTTTCTGTCTATGCCCCTTGGTAACATTGTCCTGTAGTTACTTTTCTAGGAGTTTCCCTGCAGTTCCTAGCTCCGTGGAGCTTATGCCACACCCCCAGCAGTCACGTGCTTCAGGTCCTGATACTCTGAAGCACGCATCGTCACCGCTGCTGCCCTGCTCCACAGGTATCTTTGAGCACAGTTTTTGTACTCAGGACACACGCACTGTCTCAGTGAGCAAGTGCAGTGTGGGGTTCCTGACAATATATGTTCTCCAGCTGGGCCCCATTCTGATATATTTGACCCTCATCCTGGTATACTGTACGTGTTAACCATCCTGAGCCCATCCTGGTATATATGTTCCACATCCTGGTGTATATGCTCCCCACCCTGAACCCATCCTGTTATATATATGTCACCCATCCTGGTATATATGTCCCTTATCCCGTGCCCCTGTGATGCTGTGACTTTACGTAAACAGGGAAAGGGGCCCTGCACTGTCCCTAGGGCTGGGACACCAACTATCCCTGCTCCCAAAGGTACCTCTAAAGGTGATGAGGTTTGGGCCACCATCCTTAATGTTCTTCTGTTATATCCTAAGCTGTGCCTTCCACCTGCCCAGGAGGCCTGGGACAGAAATGGTGGTGTATAAACATGTTAGTCAAACAGGAACAATAAAAACCAGCAAACATAAAAATACACTCACCCATGGTGGAGGGGTATATGGAGAAGGGTTGGAATGTACAATCCAAATGGGAATATGACAATGAGGAAAGCATTCACCCAAAAACAGCATGCAACAATCTACAGCAGCAACAATGATCTCCAACTCAGCAGAGCAACTCCAAAGAGCTAGGAAGTAAAACTTTCACTGGCACTTGGAAACCTGTGGTTGACACTAGGAAACCTAATAACTGAACTTCTTGTATGGCAAATACACACATTACACCACCAGGACTAATCTCCATGGATGTTAGTTTGTAAATAAGAGGGGTCGCATCTACGTTATGTTTTGACGTGGAATTTTTTCCTATATGTTGGTCTGCTGAAGGGAGGTGACACCTACAGTTGTGGCCAAAAGTATGGACACCCCTGCAATTCTGTCAGATAATACTCAGTTTCTTCCTGAAAATTATTGCAAACACAAATTCTTTGGTATTATTATCTTCATTTAATTTGTCTTAAATGAAAAAACACAAAAAGAATTGTCCTAAAGCCAAATTGGATATAATTCCACACCAAACATAAAAAAGAGGGTGGACAAAAGTATTGGCACTGTTCGAAAAATCATGTGATGGTTCTCTAATTTGTGTAATTAACAGCTCCTGTAACTTACCTGTGGCACCTAACAGGTGTTGGCAATAACTAAATCACACTTGCAGCCAGTTGACATGGATTAAAGTTGACTCAACCTCTGTCCTGTGTCCTTGTGTGTACCACATTGAGCATGGAGAAAACAAAGACCAAAGAACTGTCTGAGGACTTGAGAAACCAAATTGTGAGGAAACATGAGCAATCTCAAGGCTACAAGTCCATCTCCAAAGACCTGAATGTTCCTGTGTCTACGTGCGCAGTGTCGTCAAGAAGTTTAAAGCGCATGGCACTGTGGCTAACCTCCCTAGATGTGGACGGAAAAGAAAAATTGACAAGAGATTTCAACTCAAGATTGTGCGGATGTTGGATAAAGAACCTCGACTAACATCCAAACAAGTTCAAGCTGCCCTGCAGTCCGAGGTTACAACAGTGTCAACCCGTACTATCCCTCGGCGTCTGAATGAAAAGGGACTGTATGGTAGGAGACCCAGGAAGGCCCCACTTCTTACCCCGAGACACAAAAAAGTCAGGCTGGAGTTTGCCAAAACTTACCTGAAAAAGCCTAAAACGTTTTGGAAGAATGTTCTCTGGTCAGATGAGACAAAAGTAGAGCTTTTTGGGCAAAGGCATCAACATAGAGTTTACAGGAGAAAAAAAGAGGCATTCAAAGAAAAGAACACGGTCCCTACAGTCAAACATGGCGGAGGTTCCCTGATGTTTTGGGGTTGCTTTGCTGCCTCTGGCACTGGACTGCTTGACCGTGTGCATGGCATTATGAAGTGTGAAGACTACCAACAAATTTTGCAGCATAATGTAGGGCCCAGTGTGAGAAAGCAGGGTCTCCCTCAGATGTCATGGGACTTCCAGCAAGACAATGACCCAAAACACACTTCAAAAAGCACTAGAAAATGGTTTGAGAGAAAGCACTGGAGACTTCTAAGGTGGCCAGCAATGAGTCCAGACCTGAATCCCATAGAACACCTGTGGAGAGATCTAAAAATGGCAGTTTGGAGAAGGCACCCTTCAAATATCAGGGACCTGGAGCAGTTTGCCAAAGAAGAATGGTCTAAAATTCCAGCAGAGCATTGTAAGAAACTCAATGATGGTTACCGGAAGCGGTTGGTCGCAGTTATTTTGGCTAAATGTATGTTTTGACGTACAGGTATAGTGGCTTTCTGCACTGTCTTTGCACTTTAGGTCCAGCTGGACCAAATTGTAGTTTTAGACTACCACATTTTGCTATTGCGTGCCTACAAATAAGTGGTCTCTATTTACTATAACCTTTGCTATTACTATTCGCTGCTAAGACAACCCCTTCAAATGACAGTGAAGCTAGCAGTGATTGGGTGCAGGGCTCATGTGATATAAAACCTCTCTTCTAATCCAGGAACGCGAGTGCCGACACCACTGGAATGGCGCCAGCACTGGAGTTGAGTATATGTTTATATTTTAACAGGGGCAAACATTCAGATTGAGAAGGAATTGTCCTAGTAGGTGACAGCCCCCTTAATCTAAGTGAACCTTTCCCAGTTTCTAAAGATTTATTATAGCTCTAATAATCTTGTTACATACTGAATTCAGACCATTTTAATTATGAAAACAGATTCTATTTTCCAGCAAAGGGTTAAACAATTCCCTTCTAATAAAACTGGTGTGAATCCCCCAGACTTGACTCACAGGAACATTACTTCTTTACAAACAGTTAATGTACAGGATGATGAGACTGCAGTGCATACAGCCACAGTACCACGCCTGGGGCTCAGTGCCAGCCAATCAGAGGGAAGTGCTGAGCATTATAAGGCACAGTCGTCTGCTGCAGGGCAGAGAAGAGCACAACTAGCTCAAAGGAGAGAGCAGCTACAAGGGGCGCTCGGCTGTGGCGGTGAGTGGGATTCCAAAGCATCAATGGCAATGTCATTCACTAAACTATGTAATTGTCATACAAGGGCAGATGGAATAAGGTTTATTATTAGAAAGTCTAAGACTAGGATGTTTATATCATATAGGCAGCTAGGCTACATAGTTTGGAGAAAATCTGCTCTAAACCACTTTTATTATGTGGACAGCCTGCCAGTAGGAATTGCACATAATTAGTGTGAGATCCAAAAATAACATATGGGAAACTTGATTAACTAGTGGTTTTCTTGTAGTCAGTCAGAAATGTCATAAGGCTATGGCACCACTATCAGTGATTGCTCAGTATTACTATTTCACATCTGTTTTATGAGCCAAAACCAGGAGTGGGTGATAAATACAGAAGTGGTGACGTGTTTCTATTATACTTTTCCTCTGATTGACCCACTCCTGGTTTTGGCTGACAAATACTGATGTCAAATACTGATAGCGATAGTGGGGTCGTAGCCTAACAGGAAAGCTCGGATAATTCACTTTGTCTTTCCGGATGTCAGGAGGTAATCTCCATCTGATTTACACATTGGAAACTGCGGCCTTCTAATGGATTCATGGGACAGAATCATTGAGCATTTACCTTTGATCAGCTCTTATCCCTGGGGCGTTCTTTTCTGCAGTGATGTTGCAGGAAAGCCGCAAGCATTGTGTGCAGGCCACTGGTCTCATTGGCACAGACAGCCGTTCAGCTTGCTGTAGCTTTCTGCTATGATGTTTCATTTTAATTTAATAAAAATGATAAATTATGTATTTATTTATAATTAGGAATTTGTAAAATATGTACATCAGTAGTTTTCTTTAATATTTTTCGTTAAATCAGTCATGTATATTAAATGTATGACTCTCCTTGTAGTTGGCAGTCCATTTGATAGAAGATGAAGTTTATCCTCTTCTTAGTACTTGCATCTGTGTTGATCACTGGATTAGAATCGGTAACGTTTTTCTTAAGTGACCATTAAATTATTATTGAGATATTCTGTTCTACTACAGTTGATAATACAACTTTTTTCTATTAGATTTTTCATAAACACCACAAAAAGACAAAGCACAATGAAGGTAAATGTATAAACAGCATACAAGTTATATGCAAGAATATCATGTTACATGAAATAATCATTACTGTTACACTTTTTATGATCAACTTTTTTATTATATATATACTGTATATAGTCAACCACTAATTGTGCAAAATCTCCCACTTAAAAAGATCAGAGAGGCCTGTAATTGACATCATAGGTAGACCACAACTATGAGAGTCAAAATGAGAAAACAAAACCAGAAAATCACCTTGTATGATTTGGCAAGATTTATTTTGTAAATTATGGTGGAAAATAAGTATTTGGTCACCTAAAAACATGCCAGATTTCTGGCTCTCACAGATTTGTAACTTCTTCTTTAAGAGGCTCCTCTGTCCTCCAATCATTACCTGTAGTAATGGCACCTGTTTGAACTTGTTATCAATATAAAAGACACCTGTCCACAACCTCAAACAGTCACACTCCATACTCCACTATGTTGAAGACCAAAGAGCTGTCGAAGGACACCAGAAACAAAATTGTAGCCCTGCACCAGGCTGGGAAGACTGAATCCGCAATAGGCAAACAGCTTGGTGTGATGAAATTAACTGTGGGAGCAATAATAAGAAACTGTAAGACATACAAGACCACTTATAATCTCCCTCAATCTGGGGCTCCACGCAAGATCTCACCCCATGGGGTCAAAATGATCACAAGAACTGTGAGTGAAAATCCCAGAACCACATGGGGGACCTAGTGAATGACTTGCATAGAGATGGGACTACCGTAAGAAAGGCTACCATCAGTAACACACTACGCTGCCAAGGACTCAGACCCTGCAGTGCTAGACGTGTTCCCCTGCTTAAGCCAGTACATGTCCGGGCCCGTCTGAAGTTTGCTAGAGAGCATTTGGATTGTCCAGAAGAGTATTGGGGGGGAATGTCATATGGTCTGATGAAACCAAAGTAGAACTGTTTGGTAGAAACAATAGTTGTTGTGCTTGGAGGAGACAGTATGCTTAGTTGCATCCAAAGAACACCATACCTACTGTGAAGCATGGGGTGGAAACATCATGCTTTGGGGCTGTTTCTCTTCAAAGGGACCAGGACGAATGATGCGTGCACATGAAAGTATGAATAGGGCCATGTATCGTGAGATTTTGAGTGCAAACCTCCTTCCATCAGCAAGGGCACTGAAATTGAAACGTGGATGGGTCTTTCAGCATGGTAATGATCCCAAGCACACTGCCAGGGCAATGAAGGAGTTGCTTTGTAAGAAGCATATGAAGGTCCTGGAGTGGCCTAGCCAGTCTCCAGGTCTCAACCCCATAGAACACCTTTGGAGGGATTTGAAAATATCTGTTGCCCAGCGACAGGCCCAAAACATCACTGCTCTAGAGGAGACCTGCATGGAGGAATGGGCCAACATACCAACAACAGTGTGTGCCAACCTTGTGAAGACTAACAGAAAATGTTTGACCTCTGTCATTGCCAACAAAGGATATATAACTAAATATTGAGATGAACTTTTGTTATTGACTAAATACTTATTTTCCACCATAATTTGAAAAATAAATCTTGCCAAATCAGACAAGGTGATTTTCTGGATTTGTTTTCTCATTTTGACTAGTTGTGGTCTACCTATGATGTCAATTACAGGCCTCTCTCTTTTTAAGTGGGAGAACTTGCACAATTGGTGGCTGACTAAATACTTTTTTCCCTGTGTGTGTATGTATGTGTGTGTATATATATATATATATATATATATATATATATATATATATATATATAATTAGCCACTTATATTATGTGGGTAATTCTAGTGTAATATGAATATTTAAGTCAGACATTGCATTTTAAATAGTATTCTTTAAATATATAACTATATAAAATATATAAAAAAAATTAATAAATACACAAATATATAAAAAATGTGTCATAGAAAAAACTATATAGATATAGAGAAATTATTTGTAACTCTTATTGAGATGTTAGTGCTGCATGGCAACTCTCCTTGATTTGCTCTATGTGAGCACATACTGGCAACATCTTACCCCATCTGTTGATGTGGCACTTAACATCTATTTATATGGGCCAATAATCAGCGAATGAGAATTTGTAAGGCTATGTGCACACGTTGCAGATTCACCTGCGGGTTTTTCCGCGCGGATCCGCAGGTAAAACCGCAGGTAAAGTGACCTGAAGTTTTCCTGCGGTTTAGCCCTGCGGTTTCACACCTGTACTATGTTAAAGGTGTGAAACTGCTGCGGAAACCGCCCAAACAATTGACATGCTGCGGTTTGTAAACCGCAGCAAAACCACGCGGAAAAAACCACAGCGTGAGCACAGTGGTTTTGAAAAGCCATAGGGTTACATGGTACTGTACCATGTCTGCGGAACCGCTGCGTTTTCGCAGGGCCAAAACCACTGCGGAAACGCAGCAGAATCCGCAACGTGTGCACATAGCCTAAGAGCGCTTGTTTCCAAGTATTGTCCTGAGCAAACATGCCGCCAACCTTATGACAAACAAAGCATCTATTTATTGGCTGATTAGATTGTTTATGCTGGCATAAAAATCATAGTTCTTTGGGATGAATTGACATTGTTTACAGCTTGCCAGCTGACTTGTATGGTCAATCAATAAGTGTTATGGGCAGAAACTTCTTGTCTGAATGGATATTTAGCCATGAATGACTTTAGAATATTTTAGTATTGATTGCAGATCTTTGTTGATTTACTTTCTCTTTAAACAGAGTGCAGTTGCTTACATGGTGGAACTTGTTTACACTACGGTATATACCGTAAATCGTATAGATGTATTTGCACTGTAGGATATGGTGGAAAAGACTGCGAAAAAGGTATTTTACTTTTTCTTATAAATTGTAGGGGTTGGCGACTCCTTTACAATGCATTGTTTATGGGTCCAGGGGGTTTAAGAAAAATAATGATACTCTTCTCCTGGATCAGCACCACTCCAGTCCATCCAATTGGATGTCATTGATTGTTGGCAGTGATTATCTGATGCACCCCACCAGATATTGATGCCAGCAGACTAGAAGACTCAGTAGCAAACAAAGAGGGGTGACACTATTCCAGGAGGAGAGTAAGGCTTTTTTTTCTTAAACCACCCTCTGCCCATTAAAGGGAATCTTTCACTGGTTTTTTTTCCATCAGATCTGAGAACAGCGTGATTGCAGAGACCCTGATTCCAGCGATGTGTCACTTACTAGGGTGCTTGGTGAAGTTTTCATAAACTCACTGTTTTATCAGCAGAAGATTATCATTAGAGAACTAGGTGTCCTGGTGCCTTGTAGTTTAAGCTTTCTTCCTATGCACAGTAAACACAGAAAGCTGCCAATCAGTGGAGTGGATGTGGTTGAACAGCGCTCAGGATTTAGAGACCTGATCAATTTGTAGGAGATAAACAGTAATTCTATTAAAATGACAGCAAGCAGCCTCGTTAGTGACACATCACTGGAATCAGGGTCTCTTGCTCTACATCATAATGCTCTCAGATTACATGCCAAAAAAGGGTGAGACATTTCCTTTAAGTTTAACTTATAAAACAGTTCAGAAATTAACCTTGATCTTAGCCTTGATCGTATTTCAAGAAGATTTTAAGAATCATCATTTTTAGATTTATTTGCCTTAGGCCAAAGGCGCAAAATGGATGCATCACATGAGAATAGGGAAAGCCCTTTCTCCTATTATTTCCTTATTTTGCATAGTAGCATTCAGGTTTCAATTCGGGCTCATTCACATGTAAGTTTTTCTCGTATGAGTGCTATTTGTGTTTTTGATGAGTAGAAGTCATAACTATTAGGGTATGTGTCCATGGTACGGATATGCAGCACTTTGGACGCAGCGGATATCTGGCTCCGCCCAGCGCGCTACCCCCTTTTCTACGTGCAGTAATTCCGCATGTGTTCATTGAACACATGTGGAATCACCGCATCCTATACATAGACTGTTATTTATCTTGTGGAGAAGGAGTGTCTCCGCAAGATAAATAGACATGCTGCGGTCTAGAAAGACGTGACGCATGGGCGTATACGTAGGTCTGCTGCCGGAGGTGTCCCTACACGCATAGTGAAGATGGGATTTCATAAAATCCCCTCCACTATGCTGTAACATCTGGACGCTGCGGATTGGACGCTGAAGGAATCCTGACCGTGGAAACATACCCTTATAGTTTATGGAGCTGTTCACATGTCCGTGGTATTTTTCTAGACCAAGTGGTTTGCATAAATTTCTAGAGGCATGTTCCTATTTTTCATTCGAAGGTTGGATCAAACTCGCCAATGCAAGTCTATGGGTCTGTGAAAAATAAGACAGCACTGAAATGCCATACGTGTGCAGACCATTTTTCACTAATTGTGTATTATGAAAAGCTTGAGAAATATCCAAAAGTGGTTTGTTTTTTTTAATCAGAGAAAAACTGACATGTTGATCAAAAACGCTGATGAAACTCAGATAATGATTTTTCTCGTACACGACGTCTGAATTAGCCATAACTCATAGAATTCCCTGTCTCAGATAGGGTTAAAAATCGAATTTTGTGTCTTGCATAAACTAGGGCACATTTAATAGAGAACTAATAAGAATATTGTTTGTTTTGGGAGAAATCAGAATATTTGGGAAAATGCACACAAACAGATGGAGAACATACAAACTCGATGCAGCTGTTGCCCCTTGATTGGCATATAAGACATCTCAAGAAGGCCCTAGTGGAAGCCACTGAGCCGCTAACCTGGCCAACAACAGAGGAACTGAATTCCTTGGCTACTGGGTCTTGTACTACTGTAATTGGAATAGAACCATTGACAACATATTCAATGCTCGTGTTGTCTATTGCTGCTAAGCAATAGGATAGTTGATAACATACTGATAGGAGTCCGACTGCATGGATACCCACCAATTCTGGGAATGGAACAGAGGTCAGTGGCACTGCCGGAGATGGAAATGTTTTTATAAAAGTACATGGGTAAACATATTCTTGGCTTACTGTATACACTCACTGGCCACTTTATTAGGTACACCTGTCCAACTGTGTGTTAAGACTTAATTTCTAATCAGCCAATCACATGGCGGCAACTCAGTGCATTTAGGCATGTAGACATGGTCAAGACAATCTCCTGCAGTTCAAACCGAGCATCAGTATGGGGAAGAAAGGTGATTTGAGTGCCTTTGAACGTGGCATGATTGTTGGTGCCAGAAGGGCTGGTCTGAGTATTTCAGAAACTGCTGATCTACTGGGATTTTCACGCACAACCATCTCTAGGGTTTACAGAGAATGGTCCGAAAAAGAAAAAAAATCCAGTGAGCGGCAGTTCTGTGGCCGGAAATGCCTTGTTGATGCCAGAGGTCAGAGGAGAATGGGCAGACTGGTTCGAGCTGATAGAAAGGCAACAGTGACTCAAATTGCCACCCGTTACAACCAAGGTAGGCAGAAGAGCATCTCTGAACGCACAGTGCGTCGAACTTTGAGGCAGATGGGCTACAGCAGCAGAAGACCACACTGGGTACCACTCCTCTCAGCTAAGAACAGGAAACTGAGGCTACAATTTGCACAAGCTCATCGAAATTGGACAGTAGAAGATTGGAAAAACGTTGCCTGGTCTGATGAGTCTCGATTTCTGCTGCGACATTCGGATGGTAGGGTCAGAATTTGGCGTAAACAACATGAAAGCATGGATCCATCCTGCCTTGTATCAACGGTTCAGGCTGGTGGTGGTGGTGTCATGGTGTGGGGAATTTTTTCTTGGCACTCTTTGGGCCCCTTGGTACCAATTGAGCATCGTTGCAACGCCACAGCCTACCTGAGTATTGTTGCTGACCATGTCCATCCCTTTATGACCACAATGTACCCAACATCTGATGGCTACTTTCAGCAGGATAATGCGCCATGTCATAAAGCTCGAATCATCTCAGATTGGTTTCTTGAACATGACAATGAGTTCACTGTACTCAAATGGCCTCCTCAGTCACCAGATCTCAATCCAATAGAGCATCTTTGGGATGTGGTGGAACGGGAGATTCGCATCAGGGATGTGCAGTCGACAAATCTGCGCCAACTGTGTGATGCCATCATGTCAATATGGTCCAAAATCTCTGAGGAATGCTTCCAGCACCTTGTTGAATCTCTGCCATGAAGAATTGAGGCAGTTCTGAAGGCAAAAGGTGGTCCAACCCGTTACTAGCATGGTGTACCTAATAAAGTGGCCAGTGAGTGTGTATATATATATATATATATATATATATATATATATATATATATATGTGTATATATATATATATTTATTTATTTTCTTCATTTTCCCTTTTTTTATTCTTTGCACAGACTTGTTTGCTAGGTGTTACAATGGCTCAGGTTATGAGTACAGAGGTACGGCATCAAAAAACAGATTCAATGATGAATGTCTGCACTGGGATTCTCCACTATTGAGAAATCACCATGTAAATGCTTATATGAAGGATGCATTAAAGCTTGGGATTGGGAAGCACAATTACTGCAGGTAATACTATGTTCTTCTTGTCAATAACAGTGAGCTGTTACAGTATAAACCCTTGGAGAACCTATAGTTAACTACATGAATTGTAAAGTGCTGTGGAATATGTTGGCGCTATATAAAATAAAATTAGTATTATTAAGTTCATTTTGTTTTCCCAGGAACCCAAAAAATGGAATAAAACCATGGTGCTATTTTAACGGACCAACAGGGGTTACAAGAATGTTTTGCAAGATCCCCAAATGTGAAGAGAATAAAAACACAGGTAAATTTATAGAATACCAAGATTGCATAATGAAGAATAGTGGGTGAGATATCCTATGCGAAATGCACCAGATATATGGAAAAATGTGCACAAAAAAAAGTCCTGCATGCCTCCCACCACATTTATTACGTGTTTTAAACACTTTGTGTGTTTTTTTTTTTCCAGTAAGGGGCTTGACTATGTGTAAATAAGTGGTGGCTTCACCTGGAAAGAATACATATATACAAATTAGGCCAGGTTCACATAGCGTTAACACAGCCATATACATATTAGGCCAGGTTCACATAGCGTTAACACAGCCATATACATATTAGGCCAGGTTCACATAGCGTTAACACAGCCATATACATATTAGGCCAGGTTCACATAGCGTTAACACAGCCCGTTCAACGCATAGCGTTGATGGGCTGCGTTAACGCTATAGCATAACGCGATGTGTTATGCTATACCGCTAGCGCTGATGCTTCATCAGAGCTAGCGGTGACGGAGCCTCAGACGCTGCAGCCCACATCCGAGGCTCCGTCAGTAAATGACGGCACGTCATGCATCGCAATACGCCACATAATGGTGGTCTATGGCAGCATTAACGGACTGTGTTACACTGCGTTATACCGCGGTGTAATGCAGTCTGTTTAGTGGACTGCGATAACGCAGTGTGACCCCGGCCTTACCATATGCAATAAGATGCACCAAATGATTTTGGCACACTTTGTGGTATAAAAGTGATGTAGTTTTTATTATTAAAGTATACTGTGACTTTTTTTTCTTTTATGATAATTATGTAGATCCCACTTGTGGCCATCGTCAGAAGAAATTGTATAAAATCGTAGGTGGCATGAACAGCCCTGTGGAATCACAGCCATGGATGGCTACACTTTACTATATCATCAGGAGAAACAGGAACGAGCAGCGCTATGTGTGTGGTGCCAGTCTTATTCACCCCTGCTGGGTTCTTACTGCTGCCCACTGCTTTCCAGATAGGTTGGTGACTATTGAAAGTAAATTCTTGAAAGTAGCCGAGGGCAGTCAGTGTCAGAGACACCGCACTACACTCGCTCACAGAGCCAGTGCGCGTGTCCTGAGTACAGAAACAGTGCTAAAAGATACCTGTGGAGCAGAGGTGACAATGCGTGCTTCAAACTATTAGTGTCAGGGTCCAGTCAGCACCGGAAAGTAAAGAGACACAGGACCTGCGGACACTGAAATTAGCAAGCTGGCACAGGACCTATGGTCAGGTGACTGCAAGGGGGCGGGGCTTAGCGTCCTGCTTTCAGATATGACAGGACACCATACAACAACTCAGAGTCAGGCAAAACGGAGGTCACAACAGTACGGGCAAACGAGGCACAGGAGGGACAAACAGACGGGTAGTCAGACAAAGCCAGAGGTCATACACAAGAGGGCGACGTTGTACCAAGGGGACGAGCAGAGAGAAGTCGGGTCACAAGCAGAGAGTCATACACGAGAGGTAGCGCAGTACAAGAGGGGCAGGCAGAACTAGTAACAGGGAAAGAACCGGATCAAAACCAAACAAGCAAGCAAGATATCAGGCTCAAGGCACACGTACGCACAAGGTCAACTAACTCAGCCGAGGGCAGGAGTATAACTGACATCGGACCTAGGTCCAGTGATCATTAAATAGCCGCCCTCTGCCAGAGAGAGGCGGAACAATTAACCCCCAGTCTGATCAGGACGGGCCAAAGCGAAACCCCGTCCTGGATCATGACAGTACCCTCCTCTCAATGGGGGGCCACCGGACCCCCAGGTCTCTCAGGGTACTTGGCGTGAAAGACCCGGACCAACCGATCCGCATGGGCCGATCGAGCAGGAACCCACGACCGTTCTTCAGGACCGTAGCCTTTCCAATGTATCAGATATTGAAGGGCACGACGGACCAACATAGAGTCGACGATTCGTTCCACCTCATACTCCGACTGCCCGTCTACCAAAACCGGTGGTGGGGAAACTGATGATCCCTCCCCACCGGACCTCACAGGTTTCAAAAGGGCCTTATGGAAAACATTTGGGATCCGCAGAGATGGCGGGAACCGCAACCGAAAAGCCACCGGGTTAACTGCTTCGGTAATTACATAGGGACCTATAAACTTGGGTCCAAGCTTCGCAGAGGGGACCTTGAGCCTTATATTCTTGGTGGACAACCATACCTTATCCCCAATCTGAAACACCGGTCCCGTGGATCGTTTTTTGTCCGCAAAAAAATAAAATTTGTCCTGGGCCTTCGTAATGTTACTCTGGACCTCCCGCCATACCTCCCCCAACCGCTGGATCGTCTCATCCACCCCAGGACACCCAGAATTCAAACGGGAAAATTCTCCAAAATGAGGATGAAACCCATAATTACAGAAAAAGGGAGATGTACCCGTAGACTGGTTAATGCGGTTGGTAAATGCAAACTCGGCCAACGGTAACACAGAACACCAATCCTCCTGTCGGGCTGAGGTCAAGCAACGCAAAATTTGCTCCAGAGACTGATTGGTCCGCTCGGTCTGCCCATTAGTCTCAGGATGATAAGCGGATGAAAAGGACAGACCAATACCCAACCTCTTGCAAAAAGCCCTCCAAAATCTGGAAACAAATTGCACTCCTCTATCAGACACCACATTCAAGGGTACCCCATGCAACTGCACCACATGCTCAACGAACAATCTGGACAACGTTTCCGCATTAGGTAGAGCTGCCAAAGGTACAAAATGTGCCTGCTTACTAAACCTGTCCACCACAACCCAAACGACGGTATTACCCTTGGAGGGGGGAAGGTTGGTGATGAAATCCATGGACAAATGAGTCCATGGTCTCTCAGGAATTGGCAGTGGTACCACTTCCCCGGCTGGCCGGTTATGGGGGGTTTTTGCACGGGCACAAACATCACAAGCAGACACATATTCCCCAATATCAGAGGCTAAAGCAGACCACCAGAATACTCTAGCAATGGCCTTCAGGGTAGCTGAGATCCCTGGATGTCCATCCAGAACTGAGTCATGGAACTCCCGGAGGACCTTGAGGCGAAACTGAGCTGGCACAAAAAGCTTATCCACCGGCTTAGTCGGAGGTGCCAGAGACTGAGCCTCCCGAATCTCCCATTCCAACATATTAGAAATATCTGCCACCACCACCCCAGGCTGAAGAATGGAGGACGGAGGTTCCGGGGGGGACACCGGATCTAGACTGCGTGACAAGGCATCCGCTCTGACATTTTTAGATACTGGCCGAAAAGTGATCGAGAAATTGAACGGGGAAAAAAAAGTGACCATCTAGCCTGTCTGGGAGTCAACCTTTTAGCTGACTCAATGTAAGCTAGGTTTTTGTGGTCCATAATTACTGTTATAGGATGGACAGCCCCCTCCAAAAAATGCCTCCATTCTTCAAAGGCCAACTTTACGGCCAGAAGTTCTCGATTCCCCACATCATAGTTTCTCTCCGCAGGGGAGAACTTCTTTGAGAAAAAGGCGCAAGTTCTCAAATTGGTCAAAGTGGCGGGTCCCTGGGACAATACCGCCCTCACCCCCACCTCTGAGGTGTCTACCTCAACAATAAATGGTTCCGACGGGTCCGGTTGAATAAGAACCGGGGCAGACATGAAACATTTTTTTTAAAAACTGAAACGCCGCTACCGCTGCGGTTGACCAATTCTTGATATCGGCCCCCTTTTGAGTCATGTCTGTGAGGGGATTAACCACCTGTGAGAACCCCCTTATAAATTTACGGTAATAATTGGCGAATCCTAGGAAACGCTGCAGAGCCTTCAAATCACAAGGCTGAACCCACTCGACAATGGCCTGCACCTTATTGGGATCCATGCGATACCCCTCAGCAGACACAATGAACCCCAGAAAAGACAGTTCCTGGAGAAAAAATAAGCATTTTCTAATTTAGCAAAGAGACAGTTCTAATTTAGCCCGAACATGACTAATGTGAGCCTGTTTATCAGGAGAGTAGATCAATATGTCATCCAAATATACCACCATAAAACGTCCAATGAAATCAGAGAACACCTGATTAATGAAATTTTGGAAAACCGCTGGAGCATTGGTCAGACCGAAAGGCATGACCAAGTTTTCAAACAACCCTTCAGTAGTGAGAAAAGCGGTTTTCCACTCCTCTCCGTCCCGGACTCGGATAAGGTTATACACTCCCCGTAGAGCTAACTTTGAAAACCACTTAGCTCCGGACAACTGATTGTATAAATCAGGAATAAGTGGAAGGGGATACATATTCCTCACAGTTATCTTATTTAACTCACGAAAACCGAGGCATTGGCGTAAACCACCGTCTTTTTTCTTTACAAAAAAGAACCCCGCCGCTACGGGAGAAACAGAAGGACGAATGTGTCCCTTATGGAGACTCTCGGAAATATATTCTTTCATCGCGGCCCGTTCTGGACCCGAAAGGTTATACAAGCGGGCTTTGGGCAATTTAGCACCTGGAACCAGGTCAACGGCACAATCAAATGGGCGGTGTGGTGGTAAAACCTCAGCCTCTTTTTCGGAGAAAACATCCGTATAGTCTTTCAGACACTCCGGAATACCTTCCAGACCCACGGACAACACAGACACCGTAATAAGACATTTTTCAGAACAATAGGGACCCCATTTAACAATGTCCCGATATTCCCAATTAATTACAGGATTATGCAATTGTAACCAGGGGAACCCTAACACCAGTCCCGCAGGCAGGTTGTCCATAGCAAAACATGAAATATGTTCCTGGTGTAAGGAACTCACTTTAAGGAGAAACTCTTCAGTGCGAAACATAACGTTATTCTTAACCAGTAGTGTTTTGTCAATGGCAACAATGTGAATAGGAGTCTCCAACCTAACTGTCCCTAACTTATATCTGGCCACCAAGTCCGAGTCAATAAAGTTCAATGATGAACCGCATTCCACGAAGGCAGAAGTGGATGTAGAGACACTCCCACAACAAAGTTCCACTTGTAACAACATTTTAGAGAAGTCAGAAAAGGGTACCTGAGAGCCTGGGTGACCTCCATGACAATCACCCGGGCTGTCGCTTGTTGGTCAGTGGACCGGAGGGGCAATCCTTTTTCCAATGTCCAGAATCGCCACAGTGAAAACAGCATTTTCCCATGCGCCGTTGTCTCCTTTCATTTTCTTTGAGGTCGATGGTTCCCATCTCCGTGACTTCCAATGTATGACTGGCTCCCCTTCCTTGGGAGAATAACGGTCTCTCAATTTCTCCCCTCGCCCGTAGCCTGCGATCCATTCGGACGGCCTGTGTCCTAGCCTCTTCCAGAGAATCAGGCGGAGGGTGGAGAGCCAAGGCATCTTTCAGATGTTCAGACAGGCCTCTACGGAACAAACCCCGGAGGGCGGCGTCATTCCAGCAGACCTCAGCAGCCCAGCATCTGAACTCTGAGCAAAACCACTCGGCTGAGTGCTTTCCCTGGCACACACTCATCACCATGTCCTCAGCCATACGCATTCGATCAGGCTCATCATAAATATGCCCCAGGGCTTCAAAAAATGCATCCACATTCATACACTCAGGGGCCGTGGTCGGAAGGGAGAAAGCCCAAGCTTTGGGGGCTCCCCTTAACAGAGACATAATGACCCCCACTCTCTGACCTTCATCCCCTGAAGAGTGTGGTCTCAATGAAAATAAAAAGCTTACAGCTCTCCATGAAAACTCTGAATTTCCTTTTATCTCCAGAAAAGGTATCTGGTAACTTAACCGGAGACTCAGGGGAAACTAATGTAACATCCTGAGCCCCCGATGAGAATACAACCTGCACAGTGTCAGCGATCAGCTGCTGAGACTGAGCCAGGACTCGTTGTTCTCCAAGGAGTTTCTGAGACATCTGAGTCAGGTGCCTCACCTGCTCAGAAAGAGCGTGCATAGGATCCATCACATACACAGGAGAATGGGAACAGAGAAAAAAAAACGGTATGGCTCAATTATGATGTCAGAGACACCACACTACACTCACTCACAGAGCCAGTGCGTGTGTCCTGAGTACAGAAACAGTGCTAAAAGATACCTGTGGAGCAGAGCAGCAGAGGTGACAATGCATGCTTCAAACTATTAGTGTCAGGGTCCAGTCAGCGCCGGAAAGTAAAGAGACACAGGACCTGCGGACACTGAAATTAGCAAGCTGGCACAGGACCTATGGTCAGGTGACTGCAAGGGGGAGGGGCTTAGCGTCCTGCTTTCAGATATGACAGGACACCATACAACAACTCAGAGTCAGGCAAAATGGAGGTTACAACAGTACGGGCAAACGAGGCAAAGGAGGGACAAACAGACGGGTAGTCAGACAAAGCCAAAGATCATACACAAGAGGGTGACATTGTACCAAGGGGACGAACAAAGAGAAGTCAGGTCGCAAGCAGAGAGTCATACACGAGAGGTAGCGCAGTACAAGAGGGGCAGGCAGAACTCGTAACAGGGACAGAGCCGGATCAAAACCAAACAAGCAAGCAAGATATCAGGCACAAGGCACACGTACGCACAAGGTCAACTAACTCAGCCGAGGGCAGGAGTATAACTGACACCGGACCTAGGTCCAGTGAGCATTAAATAGCAGCCCTCTGCCAGAGAGAGGCGGAACAATTAACCCCCAGTCTGATCAGGACGGGCCAAAGCGAAACCCCGTCCTGGATCATGACAGTCAGATTTTTTTCACAGATGCATAGACTTGCATTGGCAACTTTTATCCGAAAATCGGATCAATAATGAACAAGTCACTGTTCTTTTCTGCAGACCACTCGATCCAAGTTAAAAATTGGACAGGGGAACTACCCTATAGACTATACTGGGTATGAGTGCTAGCCATGACATTCACAGATAGCACTCATATGACAAAGAATAATGAAGGAATGAGCCCTCAGGTCTCTCGCATGAAAACCTGGCACTGCCGCCGGCACTTGGACCGGAGCGTGCGGCTGTGTATTTGAGTATTTGAGGTGTTGACATCAGTATTTCTAAGCCAAAGCCAGGAGAGGAAGACTCAGAGGAAAAGCATAATAGAAAGACATCACCTCTCCTGTATTATCACACATTCCTGGTTTTGGCTTACTGAGATAAGAAAACTCACCAAATACTGAATGTGTGCACGTAGCCCAACTGTTGCATAGTCATGTTTCTTTTTGAGGTCAGGTTTAGGTATTATACCTTCATGTGACAATGTAGACTTTGACCATGATGATTCTTAGTTTCTTCAACTTCCATCTTTTCTGTATAAATATATTTGACAGCTACAATTATAACCTGCTTCTTTTATTTTGCTTTTAATCTAGTGAGTTTCCTGAGCCAAAGGACTATGCAATTTATTTAGGAAAATCTCATCTTTACGAAGAAAATAAGTATAGAGAGCAAAGATTTTTGGTGGAGAAAATAATCCGTCATTGGGACTATAGTGATAAATCAGGCGCATTGAACAATGATATTGGTAAGCTTTACAAAAGTGACTTAAACTTATTGTTTCAAGTCCTTAAAGGGAATCCGTCAGGAGGAAACAATTTATATGCAAATGTAGCTCTCTCAAAGACAAGGCCAGCAAAACCTTTACTGCCTATTCCTTTCCTCTGTCACAGATAAATCAGCTTTTGAATTTATATGCAAATAAAGGCTAAAGAGCTATAGTAGATTTTAGGGTCCCGTTACACTAAACGACGCACCAGCAATCCCGACAACGATACGACCTGGTCAGGATCGCTGGTGCGTCACTACATGATCACTGGTGACCCGACATACAGGCAGATCTCACCAGTGTTCAGGACCAGCGACGACATGGGTAACTAAGCGCGTGCAGCGCTTAGTTACCCGCTGTTTATCTTGGATACCAGTTCCCAGCGCGAGCACCCTGGTATCCAGGGTACACAGCTGGTAACTAAGCGACGGATATGCTTAGATACCCGCTGTTTACCTTGGATATCAGCTTCCAGCATCTGCTTACAGCGCTGGGAGCTCGCTGATCATTGGTCTCCCGCTACCACACGCGATGAGTGCTGGCCAGCGGGAGACCAGCTGAGGGAATTGGAGCCAGTGGAGAGATTTGCAGAGGGGAGAAGCGGAGGAGTAGCGAGGTAAGAGATTAATTAGAGTTGAGGATGGACTGGAGAGGTGCAAGGGTGTTATCAGGGAGGCCACAGAAAAGGATGTTGCAGTAGTCGAGGCGGGAGATGATAGTGTGTTTGATGAGTGGTGGCAGTGAGTTAAGAAATTGGGGTGTGCTGAATGTGTCGGGGTGTGATTTATGCTCACTTTATAGCCTAAAACAGAGGTTGAAAGCAAGACTGATTGAGAGGAGATAAATTAACCATTGCAGGCGTGTTGAGAAGTGTGTACATGACAGGAGTGCTTGCAGACTCTATGTTTTAGAGCACAGTACTCTGAACCTGAGCAGGTGTCTGTATTCCACCAGCTTCTGTGCCCCTGCCCTGCTACGATGCTGCAGAGGCAAAGCTAAAAGAGCTCACAGTTTGGGACACCAGTGCGTTCATGTAACTGGTCAGAACCGTCAAGCTTCAGGAGTGCACTAGTCTCAGCAAAAAGGAAGCCAAGAGGCAGAAGAGTGGTGTGCTTGTAAACAGGGAACATTAGAACAACCCTTTAATATAGCAGTATGCAAATGCATTTAATTTCCACACTGATGTTAAAAATCTTTTTTTTTTCAGCATTGCTGAAGATTCGTTCTGAATCAGGACAATGTGCTTCTATGACTGACTATGTGCAAACTGTTTGCTTGCCATTGGCTGACCTGAAATTGAAAGATGGGACACATTGTGAGATCGCTGGGTTTGGAAAAGAGACTTTTGGTTAGTGAACGTAATAATTCTGTTTTAACTGTAAACCAGTTATCACCAGAAGTAAAATAAAGTGAAGGTTTTTTCTTAATTTTAATCATAAACTAGCCAAAAATAAATCAAGAATACAGCAGAATATTGCTGTGAGATCATATCCCAACTATGGTTATTACACAGAAGCTGCGGAGAGTAATGTGAACAGACTTGTCCTATGGACATTGGCAATAGGCTTGATAATATACTTATTTTCTGCAGAGAGTATTGGATTTTCTGAAAATCTGAAGTCCACATCAGTTCAGCTCATATCACAAGACATTTGCCAATTACCTGATTACTATGGGAAGCTGATCAACAACAACATGTTTTGTGCTGGAGACCCTGAGTGGAAGGTGGATGCTTGCAAGGTAATTGCCATGATTAAAATTATGTATTCCTAATTAATGGAAGTTCTACATGTTTAATATCCTTATTTAAACATTTACTAGCAGATTTGGAGAATTGCATGGTGTGTCCCCTGTAGAGCCACTTGAGTCAGACTGATTGCTATGTAGTGTTCCACAGGGCAAGCATTGTGAAAGATGAGAGAATGACTAATAAAATATACCTTTTATAGTAGTTTATGTAAAATATACACAATTCATTTAGTGTTTTAAGGCTTTTAACATTACCTTTTATTCTACATTCTGATCTCCCTTCCACACCCTGCAGTTATCTGTGCAGTGTGTTATTTATTTTCAGAGCAGCATGGTGGCTCAGTGGTTAGCACTGTAGCCCTGCATAGCTGGGGTCCTCAGCTCCAATCCTACCAAGGATAACATCTGTCTTTAACCTCTAGCATCAGCTGCCTGCTGCTTTGTGATCCTGTGTGCAGTGAACAGCCGCTACGCACAGGGGAAGGCATGATAGCGCACCTGTACATACTGACAATGTGTGTGCTCTTGGCCTTGCATTGTCAGTATGTGCAGGGGTATGGATTTAAGGCCCATCACACACAGCGAGATCGCTGATTTTGTGACGTCACAGCAATCTCGCCAGCGACATCGCTATGTGTGACACACATCAGCGACTGCCCCCCCTGCCTGGTATCGCTGATCGTGCAGGATCGTCCTGGGCCATTTTTTGATCGTTGGTCTCCCGCTGGCCAGCACGCATCACTGCGTGTGGCAGCGAAAGACCAGCGATCAGCGACACTGCACGTTGGTATCTAAGGTAATCAGCGGGCTTCTAAGAGCCGCGCGGCTCTTGGATACCCGCTGTTTACCTTAGATACCAGCAGGTACGCTGGTTTCCAGGGTAAATAGTGGGTATCCAAGAGCCGCGCGGCTCTTAGAAACCCGCTGTTTACCTTAGATACCAGCGTGCAGGCTGGTTTCCAGGGTAAACAGTGGGTATCCAAGAGCCGAGCAGCTCTTAGAAACCTGCTGTTTACCTTAGATACCAGCTTGCTCACTGTTCCTGATCGCTGGTGAGTCTGTCTAACGATGTCCCAGCGATCCCATCCACGTCAGATCGTTGGTGGGATCGCTGGGACATCGTTGTGTGTAACGGGGCCCTTAGATCAGGCAACACTTCAAAGATTTAGATTTAGATCAGGTAACGCTCCAAAGAGAGCTATCAATCACCATAAAGGAAGGGATGAAATAAGGTAACTTAGAAGATAGAATAGTGCATTGAGCCATTGGTCACTCCAGGGGTGCACTGTAGCCCTCTCATGTACATATTTAATAAAATTGTTTTTTTTAGCATGCAATAAAACTGAAGGTCTGAACAAGGATCACAATTGGTGTGCATGCAGCATGTAAGTGCACGTTCACACTAGCAACTGAACAGAAAAAAAACTAAGACAGAAACATAATGATTAAATACCCTGCAGTAAATAAATAAACAGCACAGTGAATTAAATTAATATACGGTTCTTAACTAACATGTTTTTTTTATATAAAAAAAGCAAAAGCCATCCCACCTCTTCATGGTGACCCTAACTGGGACGATCCTAACATTAATATTAAAAACCTTACTGTTTGTCAAGTGATGTGCCTGTGGATAACGGCTGGGAAGGACTGGGCCACAGTAGTGGACACTCGGCCATGGGAGACCACATGAATATAATGCCCAGCTCAAGGAAAGGCCACACCTTTTATATTCACATGGTGCAAACAGACTGAAAAAAACCTGAAGGTCTGCACTGTGATACAGACTGGTGTGCATGTGTAGAAGGGAGGATCGGGCTGCCAGGGCTGCTGAAGCGGGTCCAGAACTGCTGGGGCCGAACCTCATGTTCCTGGGGGGAACATGAAGTGAGCCAGTAACCAGGGTAAAGGAGGCATGGCCAGTCAGTCTGAGGTAAAATGGGTTGTGCGGCAACTGAAGTGGTCTTCCCACCAGAACGCTAATGAGGGGCAGACCCCTGTGAGGGGAGCGCGCAGAAGAAGGGCTGCATTGTGAGGGACTCACCTTTACCAGCGGGTGCACAGGGGAACATGTGACCGACGGAGCTTCGCAGTTCAAACATCCAGATGTCGGCTGACATCCAGAGAGGCGCACGCCGGGCATAACATTGCAGCACAGCCCTTCAAATACTATATTGACTAGCGGTCAGCGGGCTAAACCGGAGACCGCCCGCTGCCACCAGAAGTAGGATCGTGTGCTGGGTGAGGACGACAGCAGACACCACACCGACCACCGCCAGCATCCTGCTACCCACGGAACCCTCAGTGAGTGACAGGCTGCGGAGCCACGAAAAGTGAAACTGTGAACCAGAAACTGTTTAGTTAAACAACCGTTTATTCAGTTTAATTCTGTACCCTTTTAAACTGCTGTCTCCCTGCAAGGAGTTCCCTACTGTTGATTAATTAAATATAGTTAACCCCTGCTCTGCACCATTTGTGTAACTGCATCCCAGCACCTGCATATTCCACATGCAGTGTGTAAGTGCATGTTCACCCTGGCCACTGAATAGAAAAAAAAAGACAGAAACATAGCACTATGCTATTTATTTGTTTATTTACTGAAGGGTATTTAATCATTATGTTTCTGTCGTTGGTTTTAACATGCATTAAGTAAAATCTATAATATAAGTATTTTTATTATATACTAGCTGAAGAGCCCGGTGCTGCACAGGCATAGTAACTAACTGTGGTTAGTTATAACAAATTATAATTATACTCCATCCCATAGTCCCGTGCCCATATACCCATCATACATATTCACCATCCCATAGTCGAGTGTCCATATACCCATCATACATATCCTCCATCCCATAGTTCCGTGCCATATACCCATCACACATCCTCCATCCCATATTCCCATGCCCATATACCCATCATACATATTTGCCATCCCATAGTCGAGTGTCCATATACCCATCATACATATCCTCCATCCCATAGTTCCGTGCCATATACCCATCAGTGATCACACATCCTCCATCCCATAGTCCTGTGCCCATATACCCGTCATACATATCCTCCATCCCATAGTCCCGTGCCCATATACCCGTCATACATATCCTCCATCCCATAGTCTAGTGCCCATATACCCGTCATACATATCCACCATCCCATAGGCCCGTGCCCATATACCCGTCATACATATCCTCCATCTCATAGTCCAGTGCCCATACTGTATACCCATCACACAACCTCCATTCCATAGTCAACCATTATGACATCATAATGAGCGGCGGGGCTTGCAACCTATGATGACATCAGCGTCGCCATGGCAACCATTGTGACATCATAATGAGGGGTGGGGCTTGATACGCACACACTGTTTCCACAGTATGTAGATAGGGGCATTATGACATCATAATGAGGGGTGGGGCTTGATGCGCACACACTTTTTCCCCAGTATGTAGATAGGGGCAAAATTGTTTGGTGAATTGGAACGCACGGGGTTAAAATTTCGCCTCACAACATAGCTTAGGACGCTCTCAGACGTGTGACTGTGCCAAATTTTGTGGCTGTAGCTGCGACGGTGCGGATGCCTATCCCGGACATACACACATACATACATACATACATACACACTTTGAGCTTTATATATTAGATTTGTACACCAGTCTTAATGGGGTGTGCAGAAATAAGAGGTGCACGACATTTAATGAACTTGATGCATCTTCTCAGTAGCAAGTGTCTGTGCTCCTTGCTAGAAATGATACTCAATTCAAAAACCAAAGTAAAATTTATCGCGTAAGAAACACTGTCAGTATTGATGAAGTGGATTGGCGGATTTGCTATACCCCACCCTGCCTCCTACCCAGCTACTCCGATTTTTGGCTTTAGCATAAATGACAGAAACTGTTGTGAAAACTCCAAAAGTCACCAAATTTTTGGTGCAACTTCGTATTGTGCAACTTATCAAAGTGTTTTAAAGCGAACCTGTCAGCAGGATTTTACTACGTAAACTACAGGCATTGTCAGGTTGGCGTTGTTACACTGATTAAAATGATACCTGGGGTGAAGAAGTCCATCTTGTGATTCTTGTTTAATCAGAGTTAAAAGTTTTCAGCTAATGATATGCCTGTGCTCCGGGGCAGGACTGTAGGCAGAGTCTTATCTTCCTGCTCTAGGCCAGCACAAACATGTTTGTGCTTTGGGACAGCCTGTCGGCAAGTTTCTTCTTGGTTTCTCTGGCCTAGAGCACCAAGTTAAGTCTCTGCCTACAGGTCCGCCTCAGAGCATGAGCATATCATTAGCTGAAAACTTCTAACAGTGATTACACAAGAACCACAAGACTGATTTCATCACCCCAGGTTTTATATAATCAGTGTAACAATTCCAACATGACAATGCCTGTAGTTTACTTAGATTACTTAGCAAAATCCTGCTGACAGTTTCTCTTTAAGCTAGTTTTCAGCATAAAAATGTTGTATCTGGACCTATATGTGCATATTTTACAAACTAAAAGTTATATTTTGTTGTTCACACTCTTATCCTTTCCCTTCTTTGCCCTTATTTGTGACATGTACTATAAATGTACACTTAGTGTGAGGATCATCTTTATTCGGTTCATTAATTTGAATGGCTAACTTTATTAAATTTGATCAACTGTAATTTTTCTCTGATTGCTTTGTATATATTATCATGGAGCAATTTTCTAGTAACTAGTTATAAATTTGCATAAATACATATATATTTAGAGAGATATATACTGCTCAAAAAAATAAAGGGAACACAAACAGCTTACTGCAAATGGAATAGTATTCCCTTTATTTTTTTGAGCAGTATATTTTATTAAAAAATGACCTAATGCTGTGCCATGTTTCTAATGTTTTATTATCTTGTTTTTTGTAGGGAGACTCTGGTGGTCCTCTAATCTGTCAGCACAACGGGAAAATGGTATTATATGGTATTATAAGCTGGGGAGATAATTGTGCCAAGATGAACAAACCTGGCGTGTACACTCGCATCACAAACTACATACAGTGGATAGAGGACACCATGGCTGAAGCAAACAATGTGACAAGTAATACTATTCCTAAGTAATCAGCCAGCATTATTAAAGGAAACCTGTCATCAGATTCCTGCTGCCATAAATGCAGACAACACAATTTAGACACTGGTTGCTCAATTGTAGCAATATATGTTTCGCTCTATGTATCTGCATAGAGAAAGACCTGTCAGTTAAAGGGATCAGGGCAGGGAGAAACTGGCTGGCTCTTCAAAGTATGTTTACTCTGAAAAGCAGCAGAGATTCAATGTCAAATATACCTGTCTATAAGTGACCAATTCATGTTGCCCAAACCACAAGTAATCAGTAATCTGATTAAAGGTTCCCTTTAGCTTGTAATATAGAAAAGCAAGCAAAGTGGAGCCTTTTTAGTACATTTGCAATTACAAACTGTAATTAGTAGTATTATATCAGTTTATCCAGTCATGAAGAATTAGCGCATCATTGTGCTTCCACCTGAGAGCTTTAAGCAGTGTAACAAATTGTGCACAAAGCTATCTTGCTAATGTCCTAACTTGTTAGTCGTGGTGTGCAATCATGGTTTCACAATTTTAAGATTGAAAGAAGACTTATTAAGCCACTTCTGTAACCTTGCTTAGCCCTTTATATGTGCCTGCTCAAAAATATTGCTCCTAGTTAAGCCTGTTAGTGTTCCCACACAGTATGGTATCGCTTTCATGGCCACCGAGGAATATCACACAGTATAAAGCAGTATATACCCCCAATCACAGTATGATGTACATGTAACCCACTGCCAGGTTAACTTTTCTCTTCAGACATAAGTATTGGCTAAATGACAGATTATCATATGTGTGGTTGGCTTATGGCCAGGAAGGAGGAGTTGAATGTGATATATTCTTTGGTGTGTATATATACACTCACTGGCCACTTTATTAGGTACACCATGCTAGTAACGGGTTGGACCCCCTTTTGCCTTCAGAACTGCCTCAATTCTTCGTGGCAGAGATTCAACAAGGTGCTGGAAGCATTCCTCAGAGATTTTGGACCATATTGACATGATGGCATCACACAGTTGGCGCAGATTTGTCGGCTGCACATCCCTGATGCGAATCTCCCGTTCCACCACATCCCAAAGATGCTCTATTGGATTGAGATCTGGTGACTGAGGAGGCCATTTGAGTACAGTGAACTCATTGTCATGTTCAAGAAACCAATCTGAGATGATTCGAGCTTTATGACATGGCGCATTATCCTGCTGAAAGTAGCCATCAGATGTTGGGTACATTGTGGTCATAAAGGGATGGACATGGTCAGCAACAATACTCAGGTAGGCTGTGGCGTTGCAACGATGCTCAATTGGTACCAAGGGGCCCAAAGAGTGCCAAGAAAAAATTCCCCACACCATGACACCACCACCACCAGCCTGAACCGTTGATACAAGGCAGGATGGATCCATGCTTTCATGTTGTTTACGCCAAATTCTGACCCTACCATCCGAATGTCGCAGCAGAAATCGAGACTCATCAGACCAGGCAACGTTTTTCCAATCTTCTACTGTCCAATTTCGATGAGCTTGTGCAAATTGTAGCCTCAGTTTCCTGTTCTTAGCTGAGAGGAGTGGTACCCAGTGTGGTCTTCTGCTGCTGTAGCCCATCTGCCTCAAAGTTCGACGCACTGTGCGTTCAGAGATGCTCTTCTGCCTACCTTGGTTGTAACGGGTGGCAATTTGAGTCACTGTTGCCTTTCTATCAGCTCGAACCAGTCTGCCCATTCTCCTCTGACCTCTGGCATCAACAAGGCATTTCCGGCCACAGAACTGCCGCTCACTGGATTTTTTTTCTTTTTTGGACCATTCTCTGTAAACCCTAGAGATGGTTGTGCGTGAAAATCCCAGTAGATCAGCAGTTTCTGAAATACTCAGACCAGCCCTTCTGGCACCAACAATCATGCCACGTTCAAAGGCACTCAAATCACCTTTCTTCCCCATACTGATGCTCGGTTTGAACTGCAGGAGATTGTCTTGACCATGTCTACATGCCTAAATGCACTGAGTTGCAGCCATGTGATTGGCTGATTAGAAATTAAGTCTTAACACACAGTTGGACAGGTGTACCTAATAAAGTGGCCAGTGAGTGTGTGTATGTATGTATGTATATATATATATATATATATATATATATATATATATATATATATATATATATATATATATACACATGTATCATTAAGAGGTGTAAAATGTTTACTGAATCACATCTTATTGAGTCTTGTAACCAGTAATTTTATTTTTACTGTTTATCTTTCAATTATGTAACTTATAATATTGTACATTTACTTTGTGGAAGGAAAATGCTATTTATATAAATACTAGCTGAAGAGTCCGGCGCTGCCCGGGCATAGTAACTAACTGTGGTTAGTTATAGCAAATTATAATTATCCTCCATCCCATAGTCCAGTGCCCATATACCCATCATACTTATCCACCATCCCATAGGCCCGTGCCCATATACCCATCATACATATCCTCCATCCCATAGTTGAGTGCCCATATACCCATCACACATCCTCCATCCCATAGTCCCATGCCCATATACCCATCATACATATTCTCCATCCCATAGTGCCATGCCCATATACCCATCATACATAGTCGCCATCCCATAGTCGAGTGCCCATATACCCATCATACATATTCGCCATCCCATAGTCGAGTGCCCATATACCCATCACACATCCTTCATCTCATAGTCCCATGCCCATAAACCCATCATACATATCCTCCATCCCATAGCCCCATGCCCATATACCCATCATACATATCCTCTATCCCATAGTCCAGTGCCCATAGACTCATCACACATCCGCCATCCCATAGTCCCGTGCCCATATACCCATCATACATATCCTCCATCCCATAGTCCCGTGCCCATATACCCATCATACATATCCGCCATCCCATAGTCCCGTGCCCATATACCCATCATACATATCCTCCATCCCATAGTCCAGTGCCCATATACCCGTCACATCCTCCATCCCACAGGCCCGTGCCCATATACCCATCACACATCCTTCATCTCATAGTCCCATGCCCATATACCCATCATACATATTCGCCATCCCATAGTCGAGTGCCCATATACCCATCACACATCCTTCATCTCATAGTCCCATGCCCATATACCCATCATACATATCCTCCATCCCATAGTCCCATGCCCATATACCCATCATACATATTCTCCATCCCATAGTCCCGTGCCCATATACCCGTCATACATATCCTCCATCCCATAGTCCAGTGCCCATTTACCCATCAAACATCCTCCATCCCATAGTCAACCATTATGACATCATAATGAGCGGCGGGGCTTGCAACCTATGATGACATCAGCGTCACCATGGCAACCATTATGACGACATAATGAGGGGCGGGGCTTGATACGCACACACTTTTCCCCATTATGTAGATAGGGGCTAAATTGTTTGGTGAATTGGAGCACACGGGGTTAAAATTTCGCCTCACAACATAGCCTAGGACACTCTCGGGGTCCAGACATATGACTGTGCCAAATTTTGTGGCTGTAGCTGCGACGGTGCGGATGCCAATCCTGGACATACACACATACATACACACCCACATTGAGCTTTATATATTAGATATACAGTATGTTTAATGTTTTTTTAATGGAAAGATGTAGTAGTACAGGCACATACTGTCATATTCTAAGGATATATACACATCGTTCTTCCAACAACTTTTAAGACAAATGCCTATGCCCACAGTAAAGCAGATATAGTAAATATCAGATAACAATATCATATTTATGGACATATTGAGAATATGAAAAATCTAAATATTTAGTTTCTCAAACACAGATTAACATTCATTTCAGTTTGTTTGATTTCTGGTTGCTTTTACAGTCATCATATTTTCAAGACTAAATCTTTGTCTCAGGCGACCTCTTGTGGGTAATCAACAACTACAATCCAGCTCAACCTCAAATTGCCTTAGAAAGAATTCTATGCTTAGCACTTGTAGTGTTGCTGTTAATGATATTTTATTTATTTTAATGAAATAATGCTGCCTGACAAAATGGCAAGAAGGTGGTCAAAATGTTAGAACTTTTGAAAATCTATTCTGGGCCTTTTTCACTTACAGAGAATGTCACTAAGTTTAATTTGCTACATCTACATCTAGGAGCAGCTTAAAGTATGGGTAGAAGCCCATATTCAGTGCTTCATTCTGTAGATCTGGTAAAACATTGTTTATTCGCTGCATCTCTGCTAGTCCTCTCAGTGATAAGATCCTTCTCTGAAGGCTGCGATATTTATGAGCTTTGCTATTCACACCCCCTCGTCTGATTGGCAGCTCTCTTCCTATGCACAGTGTAGACACAAAGCTGTCATTCAATGGAGCTGGTTGGGTTAGAAAGAGCTATAACTGAGAGGCATAGATCACTGCAGCAGATAAAACAGAAATTTTAGCAAAACAACAGCAAGGAGCCAAGTAAGTAACGAAGCAATGAAATCAGGGTCGCTGTTCCTATTTCATGCTTCCTTCAATTTGGGTAGCAGAAATCTTAAGTTAATATTTTACTCTGAAATGTAAAGTGCTGCGGAATATGTCGGCGCTATAGAAATAAAATTTATTAATATTATTTTTGGGCTGGACCCTTGAACATTATTAATTATTGTTTAAACATTATTTACTTGTACCGAATGAATTGTAATTTATTTATATTATTTAATATATTTGTAATAAACTTTTCTGCCAGCCTACACGTTTCTTGTAGTTGATCGTTGTCACTTGTATTCCCATATTTTGAGGAAATCTGCAATGAATATAAAATGATATGTAATAAACAAGTAACCTACACTCATCCACTGGCTTCAGCATCATGGCTCCAGCGTCGCTGCTCCGGTCAATCCTGCCGGACTATGCTTACTTCCTGCAGCTATAATGTGCTGACCATGTACTGTATATGTGTAGTCTATCATTGGCTTTAGCAGTCACATGCCTTACATGCTAGCATCAGGCTAGTGATTGGTTGTCACATATACATAGTATCACTCCATAGTATACATATACATCACTCCAGAAGGTAAACAGAGACTGGCATGGACCAACAGAATGGTAGCAGTGGTAGATAACAAAGGAGTATGTGATACTTTTTTTATTCTATATGCTCCTAATAACAGATCTTATTAATTTACTGGAGAACCCCTTTAACAGATTCTGTTTCCAACCTGACAGCTTCGCCCCTTCATACTAATGAAATAGTGAGATATTTTAGACTGACATACCATATAACTTTATATTTTAAAGTGGCAAAGTTTATGTTTCACAGTCTAAGGAAAGCATAAAAACCACAGAGACCCTTTTTCCAGTTTATAGTCACTTACTAAGCTTCTTGCGTACTTTGATAAAATCACTGTTCTTTCTGCTGTAGCGCTGCTTGTCCTCTCAATGATCAGTTATGTCTAACCCCACCTTTTAAAGTCATGGCTTTGGTCATAGCTATTTCTGTGGGACCATGGTAGAGAAAGTACTTGAATTAAATGATCCTACATGCGTTTTTTATTTCTTGTGGAGTTTGTGTTGTTTCTCCCAATATAGATAGAGGCCTTAACCATTCCAGTGAAGGGGAAAAAAGAGCTCAAAATTGCATAACACATTACTTGCAAAACAGAGTTGCAGTTAACAATGCTACTTACCCTTGATTTTGATCTCTTTGAGACCTCTAGGAAATTGGAGATAAGGACAGGTTAGCATGTTAGATACATCACAAATAAGCTGGATATTAAAAAAATGCATACTCGAATTCATACCCAGATAACTAAAAGCCATACATCAATGTTTCTGTAGACAACAGAAAGTAATAGGTGCTGATCGGGCCAAGATTAACAAAAGAGAAAGAGATTGGAGGAAGATATTTTCTCAGTCGGAGGCCAGATGGCTATTGAATGTGGATATGGGCCACTCGAATGGCTTTAACAAATACGTTTTGGGCCTTTTCTTTAATTGACTTTTTTTTTTTTTTAAGGTATAGGGGTCTTAGGGTGAATTACCTTTTTATAATGTTTTGAATGTCTGAATCTGATTCCATCTTTGTAGGACCCTTTGGAAGCAGAGGCCGGATTGCGTCAGGCATAGTAGGTACTTTGAGGATTTCAGTGAGACTTGGTCCTGGTAGCAATTTGTGTTCTGCAAGCAGAACACTTTAATAATGGAGGAAGATTTGGACTCTTTATTGGATATTCTATCATTTTCTACAATTATATCACGCATGAACCTAATTCTTGGTAACGTGTTTTGTCACATTCATGACTTGTAGGGAATATGGAATCTGTTTTTATTTTGTAAATTCTAAAAATGATTTTTTATCCAAGTATAAAAATATTTTGCTTTTATATATCTCATACACTTTATCATGATACTTTTGTATTTACCTATTACTGTTTTCTCTCTATTATTGTTTGTAGAAAAAATAAAATCATGCCATAGGTTGTTCAAAAAATATGTAGACTCTATACTTATGTATGTATATAGTCGTGGCCAAAAGTTTGGAGACAGTCACAAATTTTGGTTTTCACAAAGTTGTCTGCTTTAAAGTAGACTTAATAGTGGTAATGTACATTGAGTCTTCATTATTATGAAGAGCGATTAGATGAGTGTCAAATATTTGCTAAGTAATTGCTTGCCATGAAAATTAACTTAATCACAGAAAAATCATTTCTACTAAATTTCAGTCTTGCCACAAAATGTCATGCTGATTGAATTATAAAAGCAGACTCTTTTCTTTAAAAAGGGGCTGAAAGTTGAAATCATTGTGTTACTATTCTGGTGGAGTACGGCTGGAATCCAATAGCTGACTTGAAGGAATACATCAAGAAGTAGTTAAAGGTCTTAAGGCCCCGTTACACATAACGATGTCCCAGCAATCCCACCAACGATCCGACATGGATGGGATCGCTGGGACATGTTAGGCTGATCGCTGGTGAGCTGTCACATAGACAGCCCCCAGCGAACAGGACCAACGAGCAAGCTGGTATCCAATGTAAACATCGGATTTCTAAGAGCCGCGCGGCTCTTAAAACCCGATGTTTACGTTGGATACCAGCGTGCAGCGTCGGTGATCGCTGGCTCCCGCTGCCACACGCAGCGATGCGCGCTGGCCAGCAGGAGACCAGCCATGAAAAAACGGCCCCGGACGATCCAGCATGATCAGCGATACCCGGCAGGGGGGCTGGTCGCTACTAGATCTCACACACAGGGATATCGCTGGAGAGATCGCTGATTTGTCACAAAATCAGCGATATCGCTGTGTGTGACGGGGCCTTTAGAGGTAACACTGGAAATAGTACAAACAATCTGGAAAGGAGTGGAAACAGTCTGGCTTAGTTGGTTCTAAGGAGATGGAGCCTGGAACAGGATTAAAGGTTAGATACAATACTCTAACAATGAGTGAGAGGTCCATTTGGCTTTAAGTAGGCAAAAACAGGGACCAAGATAGCTTCCACAGGTTCAACATCGACCATCTTAGAAAAGGGCAATTGCAAAAATGCTGTAGGAGCGTCCAGTGCTAAGGAGTAAAAATGATGCACAATTTATGAAGATGAATATTACCAGTCATTAGTGGAAAATCCGAAGGACAGCAGAATCCTGACATTACTGCCCCCATTCAACATTGGCCTCTGGACAATGCTTGACTTGGTTTATCTGTGTGATGCTAGTCGCTACTTACAGAGAGACCATGAGGCAGAAAAGTCAGACGTTCCGGGGCTCAATACTAAAAAACAAAGGCATAAGTCAGGGCACAGTCCAGGGTCAATTACAAGAGATAGCGGATCAAAGCCAAAGGACAAGACAAAAGGATAGTCAGAACACCGTCCAAAGGGTCAGGTAGCAGAAGATCAGAAGAAGAAAATCAGGCTAAAGGGCATGTCACACTAAGAGATATCACTAGCAATATCACTATAACTAGTGACGTTATAGCGATATTGCTAGCGATATCGCTGTGTCTGATACTTACCTATGACCGGCTCCCCCGCTGTGGTTATCGCTGATCGCGCGAGAACGTCCTGGACCATTTCCGTCGTCAGCTTCCTGCGGCGCTTCCTGTGGAGAGACGAGTGATGCGTGGAGCCGGGCGGGAGGACGCAGGATCGCCTGGTGTGACAGGTAAGTAGCGACCCCCGTCCCCAGCGATGTCGCTAGTGAGATCTGCCTGTGTGGCAGCTCACTAGCGACCACTTAGCGATGTACCAGCGATCCTGACCGCATCCTATCGCTGGTCGGGATCGCTGGTACATCGTTAAGTGTGACAGTACCTTAACACTCACCAGGAAGCACAAACTAAGTCTGACAGGGATCAGGGGCAGACAGATCTGTTAAATTGCTTGGGCAATCTCCAGAACATTGAACACTTGGAGAAAATCCCACACATACCAGTCACAGATTGGACAGCTGAACTGTCAATCAAAACACTGACAACTCAGCATGCCCCAGTTGCCAAAGGACAGCATAGCAATCATTTACTGAGCACAGTTTTCCCAGGAAACCTGCCATAGAAAGCCCCGACCAGGCGATTGCCATTTACAGCTCGAGCAGGGACCCAGGATCTCTCTTCCATTCCATAACCTCTCTAGTGAATGAGGTACTTGAGAGAATTACAGACTTTCCAAGAATTAACAATCTTCTGCACTTCAAACTCTAAACTGTAATTGACAGAAACAGGTGGAGGCAGAGATGAAGGAGACAAGATGGAAGGGACAATCGTCTTTAGCATTGATTTATGGAATACCTTTGGAATGTGAAAAGATGGAGGGATTATTAATTTGAATGCCCCTGGGTTAATTGCCTTCAAAATCTCACATGGACCAATAAACTGATGGGCTGGCACTTTCATTTTAATATTTTTGGAAGAAACCCCCAAACTTATCATCTGCCCCTGAATGTTTCCTATCGGCCTTCCATTTCTGGCGATGCTGACTACCCCGATATTCTTCTGAATCTCCCTCCAGACAAGACCAAGTTTTTGTATGGCAACCTCTACAACGTTTCTGATGTTTTGACATTTTTTAACGCCACGCTGTTTAGAGATCAGGTTAATCCTTTTTTTTATTGCTAGATCAGGTGATTCTGAACGCGGTGATACCAAATATGTGTATGTTTGATTTTATTTTTATTGTTTTATTTTGAATGGGGCGAAAGGGGGGTGATTTGAACTTTTATATTTTTTTTATTTTTTTATATTTTTAAACACATTTTATTTTTCAACTAGCTGAAGAGCCCGGCATTGCCTGGGCATAGTAACCAACTGTGCTTAGTTATGACAAATTATAATGATTATATTGCACATAAAAACATTTCACATCATATATTCAATACTACAGATTTGCAACACAAATTAACTAAACAATTACCCAAGTATTGATAGTATTTTATTTTCAACTCATTCAAGATTTTTGTCAGTTCCAACTCTTGAACAGACCACGTAAAGTTGACCATGAGAAAAGCATGGAGATTGCAAATCGATCCCTACTACTTTCAAGGACTGTCCCTGAGCATTGATAATGGACATTGCAAATGGCAGTTGAACTGGAAACTGGAGGCGTGTAAAATCAAAAAACAAATCAGATGGAATGAGTGGGATTCTTGGAATGAAAATGTCCTCTCCATTCAGGCTGTGGAGTCGGAGTCGTGGAGTCGGAGTCGGAGTTGGTGCTTATTTTGGTGGAGTCGGAGTTGGAGTCGGTATAAAATGGACCGACTCCGACTCCTAAAATATATAATAAATTGGGTACAGTAGTTCAATGCAGAATGTGCTGAATATTTTTCCATAGGAATTTGGGAAAGTTATGAAATGTCCTATAAATGGCTGTTCTATTCCTGATCTAAGGCTACATTCACACACAGCGTTTTTACTGCGATTTTTTGAGGATACGTTTTTCAGCTGCAAAAGCAGACCAGATTTTTAAAAAACCGCATCATGTGAAAGATTTTTGGGCTCATAGATAATGTTTTCAATATCAAAAGCAGATTAGAAATCTGCTCTATCCATCCATTTATCCATATCTGTCTCCATATCTTATCTGTACCAAAAAGAATGAAAGCCGGGTAGCACACAGACTGACACTTCCTGCCAGGCAAAGGAGGAGGAAAGAGCATCTCAAACATCATTAACAAGATATTTTGTAAGTGACAAAGTTACTGTAACAATGACAGCAGATATGTCTAAAAGACAGCTCATACAGCTTGTTGTGAAGGACGGTGTACCATTATCACTATTTCCACGACCAGCTTTTACAGCTCTTAATGGAGAAATGGCCCGCAAACTTGGTGTTTCTCTGGAAAGAGAAAGTATTAGAAAATTAGTGATTGAAGAAGCCCTTAAACAAAAGGAAGATCTTAAAAAGACTCTCAAAAGACGCTTCATGTTTCTTAAAATGGATGCCTGCACACGTCACAGAGTGAACTATTTTGCCATCAATATTCGATAGGTTTGTGACAACAAAAATTGTTACCAACACGCTGGCAGTAAAAGATACTAAAGCTCATCACAGCAGCCAGTTTCTCCAGGCCTTAGTGGAAAAAGTTCTGCAAGATTACAAACTCAAAAAAGAACAGGTTCTTGCTATTGTAACGGACAATGCTTCAAACATAAGTACAATTACACTAATGAATGAGAATAATGAACATTTAGGATTCAGTATGTTTGAGATGGAAGGCCACAGTGCTGTTCATGTAACTGAGGAACAAACAGATATTACAACAGAAGAACAGCAAAATTATACTGTAGAAATAGATGATCTTGTTGAAGCTGCTTCAAAACACTTTCCTATTCATCACATGCGCTGTGTTGTGCACACGCTGCAGCTGGCAATAAGAGATAGTCTGCAAGAGGGACATGCTGGAAATCTGATTGGAAAAGTGAGGAAATTGGTTATTGCCGCCAGAGCCCCTAAAATTGATTACATCTTGAAGAGACGTGCTGGAAAAGGGCAATTGTTGATCAACTAAAACCGTTTCTTATAGATATGGCGAACCCTCAGGTAACCCTAAATGAAGGTCAATGGACACAGGTGGCTGAATTGAAGGAATTGCTTAATCACCCATTTACTGTGACTAAAAAATTACAAGCTGAGGATTTAACTCCGGGCATTTTTATGAGGGAGTGGAAGAACTTGCTATTTTGCTGTTTAATCGCAGATGGCATTTCTGCTTCAATGAAACGGGGAGAGAGACATAGCTATTGGAAAATAAAATTTTTCTGGCAGCTGTTTATGTGGACCCAAGTCATCGTATATTGCTTGATGATCAACAGCTTACTATAGGAAAAGAAGCTCTGACTGAGGTAGCAGTTAGGAATAGTGGCCTACAGGAGGACTGCCAGGCGCAAGAGGACTCGGGTCCTGACAGTGCTACTGCTGCCATATCTTCATCCTCATCAGATGAGGAGTTTGACTTTGACAAGTATTTGGATGACATGGAGCAGGCAAAGTGTGGCTGCAAGGAAAAAAATTTCACTCTGTCTCCTATAGCAAGCAGATTTACCATATTTCAGCAAAATGTTTCACTTGCTCTCAAAGAAATAGAAAAATTCAACCATTCATCAAAACTGACTGTGCATGAGGCAATTCCTTTATACCCGGAAATTGTTAGAGATGTTGTCCATGTGGTTACGGCTTTGCCTCCAACCCAAGTTAGTGTAGAGAGGTTGTTCTCTAGCCTTAAAATTATTAGGTCAGATTTGAGGTCATCTATGAAGGAGGATCTGATGGAGGCAATTTTATTTCTTAGAACAAATTCATAGACTGCACAAATGTTATTTAGTATGTTTTTGTTGAAAACTGTTTTTTGCCACTTACATAGTTTATTACATAGTGTTATATATTACATAGTTTATTACATAGTGTTATATATATATATATACAGTATATATACTGTATATATATATATGTAATCGATATTACATAGTGTATTACATATTTACAACTTATTACAGTTTTTTGTGTTATACAGTTGTATTCCAATAAATATTATGTTCTATCTAAATATCTTGATTATTGTATCATAAAAATGATTTAATGTCTGATGTTCACATTGTACTACAAAAATTTTTTCACTTAAATATAAGCAATATATGTGGGAGTCGGAGTTGTGGAGTCGGAGTTGGAGTCGGTGTAAGGGAAACTGTGGAGTCGGAGTCGCAGGTTTGGCTTACCGACTCCACAGCCCTTTGGCACATCCTGTTTCTGAGCTGTGTATCTAACCTTATCCTGTGTGATACTTTCTGCTGAGCTGTGTATCTAATCCTATCGTGTGTTTCTGACTGCTCAGCCGTGTATCTAATCCTATCCTGTGTGATACTGACTGCTGAGCAGTGAATCTAATCCTATCTTGTGTGATACCGTCTACTGAGCTGTGTATCAAACCCTATCCTGTGTGATACTGACTACTGAGCCGTGTATCTAATCCTATCCTGTGTGATACTGACTGCTGAGCCATGAATCTAATCCTCTCCTGTGTGATACTGACTGCAGAGCCGTGTATCTAATACTATTCTGTGTGATACTGTGCGCTGAGCTATGTATCTAATCCTATCCTGTGTGATACTGACTGCTGAGCTGTGTATCTAATCCTATCCTGTGTGATACTGACTGCTGAGCTGTGTATCTAATCCTATCCTGTGTTACTGACTGCTGAGCAGTGTTTCTAATCCTATCCTGTGTGATACCGTCTGCTGAGCCGTGTATCTAACCCTATCCTGTGTGATACTGACTGCTGAGCCGTGTATAAAATCGTATCCTGTGTGATACTGGGCTCCCCCTGCAGTCTGTTTCAGAGGGTGGTCTGTGTTGGCAAGGTAATAAATTGTGTTATTTCCAGCTTTACAGAAGGACGATAACACAATAGAAATGATAAGAATAATAGGCCAAATTGTTTGGTGAATTGGAACACGCGGGGTTAAAATTTCACCTCACAAGATAGCCTATGACGCTCTCAGGGTCCAGACGTGTGACTGTGCAAAATTTTGTGGCTGTAGCTGCGACGGTGCAGATGCCAATTCCGGACATACACACATACATACATACATACAAACATACACGCACACACACATTGAGCTTTATATATTAGATTTTGCCATGCTTCAATAGTCTGCAAAACAAAAAGTAGAATAAAACGTAATCAAAAAGACGGATATAAATAAACATGGTATCGCTGAAAAAATCATCTTGTCCCGCAAAAAACAAGCTGCCATACAGCTCCATCAGCGGAAAAATAAAAAAGTTATAGCTCTCAGAATAACGCCATGCAAAAATAATTATTCTGGCTATAAAATAGTTTATATTGTGTAAAAGCGCCAAAACATAAAAAAGGATATAAATGGGGTATCTCTCTAATTGTAGTGACTCGAAGAATAAAACTGCCTTATCAATTTTACCACACACGGAGCGGCATAATCCCCCCCCCTCCAAAAAAAAAAAAAATTCCTGAATTGCAGGTTTTTGTTCATTCTGCCTCCCAAAAATTGGACTAGAAAGCGATCAAAAAATGTCATACGCCCAAAAATGGTACCAATAAATACATCAACTCATCCCGCAAAAAACAAGCCGCCACATAACTGTGGGCAAAAATATGGAATAATTATAGCTCTCAAAATATGTTGATGCAAAAACTTTTTTACAGTAAAAAGTGTATTTTAGTGTGTGACAGTATCCAAACATAAAAACCCAATATAAATCTGGTATTGCTGTAATCGCTCCGACCAAAAGAATAAAGCCACCCAATCACTTATACTGCACGCGTAAAAAATAAATAAAACCAATTCTTCCCCTCTGTTAATTTTTTTCATTCTGCCTCCCAAAAGTAAGGCTCTTTGCATATTTATCCTGTGCTCTGCACTTGCATCGGGGTTTCCGTGTAAATCTCTAAGATACATGATTCAGATGGAACCTCTGGCACAAGATTCCCTATAATGAGGCAGATGGAAGTAATGTGGACACCGTCTGACCTGTGATCCAGCGGTGTCCTCTTTTTAGTATTGAATAAAAGTGCTCTTGGCCACAGTTTTGTGCACTTCTGAAAAGGACACCGCTGAACAAAGGCCAGATGGATAGAAATACATGCAGCCGCACACTCCGGTGCCAAGTGACGGCGGCAGTTCCGGATATTGAGGTGCTAGACTCGTGTGAGTTTCTCGTAAGTGTGATCCCGGCCTAACACAGGTATTTTGATGCTGTGACACAGAGGCACAGAGCAGGGGTTAACAATTACTCGTTTTATAAATACAGGGGTAACTTCCTCGCAGGGAGCAACAGGAAATAAACATGTAAAGACTGAGGAGTACAAAGGGAAAGACTAACTCAAAATGGCAGTTTGTAAATATCAACTTCACTTAGCGTGACTCGGTAGTCCTTTTCTATTCCTGAGTTGGATGGTTGGTTGCCAGCTGAGGCCGGTGCTGAGTTTTTCCGACTTTCCCGCCTAACAAGTCTCACTTCTGGTGGCAGTGGGTGGTCATTGGTCTTACCCACTGAGCCCCTATTCTGTTATACTGCAGCGCAGCAAATAGCAATCCACCGCAATCCTCCACTCGGCGTGCATTCCTTCGCACACCTGCCAAAGCCTGAGAGTCCTTGCCACACCAGGCCGTAATTGCTGCTATGCCGCCTTTCTTTCCCCACAGCCCGGTGCTGGTCCTCACTGACTCCTCTCTCTGGTGGGAAGCCCCTTTCTTTTCCCAACCTTTTATACCTCTCTGGCTCGCCACCCCCCTTCTACAAAGGTCCAGGGTCTGCTCCGTCTCCAATATCCTTCCCCCCCTGCAACAGTAGGTTTGGCCCCAGCATTTTCCGGACCGGTGCCCTGTCAGCATCCACAGCCCGGTCTTCTCCTCTACACATGTATCCAGTATCACAGGCTGGGCATAACATACTGGTGACTGAAACGTACTGGTCACTACAATGGCAGTTTGCAATTTTCACTCAGGAACATTCATTGCTGTTTGTCTCTGAAAACAACCCATGGAGTCAAAATCGTCACTACTCCTGTAGATAAATTCCCTAAGTGGTATAGTTTCCAAAATGGAGTCTCTTCAGAGGGGATTCTGCATTTCTAGCAATTAGAGGCTCTATATATGGAGTCCACAAACTGTTCTAGGAAAATCTGCGCTCCATGAGGTAAATAGCGGTCAATTCCTCCTGAGTCTCTCTGTATGGCTAAGTAGTACTGTACAGTCATGGCCAAAAGTTTTGAGAATGACACACATATTAATTTTTACAAAGTCTACTGCTTCATTTTTTCTAATGGTAATTTGCATATACTCCAGAATGTTATAAAGAGTGATCAGCTTAACAGCAATTACTTGCAAAGTCAATATTTGCCTAGAAAATGAACTTTATCCCCCAAAACACATTTCAACATCATTGCAGCCCTGCCTTAAAAGGACCAGCTAACATCATTTCAGTGATTGCTCCATTAACACAGGTGTGGGTGTTGATGAGGACAGGGCTGGAGATCAATCTGTCATGATTAAGTAAGAATAACACCACTGGACACTTTAAAAGGAGGCTGGTGCTTGGCATCATTGTTTCTCTTCTGTTAACCATGGTTATCTCTAAAGAAACATGTGCAGTCATCATTGCACTGCACAAAAATGGCCTAACAGGGAAGAGTATCGCAGCTAGAAAGATTGCACCTCAGTCAACAATCTATTGCATCATCAAGAACTTCAAGGAGAGAGGTTCCCTTTTTGCCAAAAAGGCTCCAGGGCGCCCAAGAAAGACCAGCAAGCGCCAGGACCGTCTCTTAAAAGTGTTTCAGCTGCGGGATCGGGCTACCAGCAGTGCAGAGCTTGCTCAGGAATGGCAGCAGGCAGGTGTGAGTGCATCTGCACGCACTGTGAGGCGGAGACTCTTGGAGCAAGGCCTGGTCTCAAGGAGGGCAGCAAAGAAGCCACTTCTCTCCAGGAAAAACAACATGGACAGACTGATATTCTGCAAGAGGTACAGGGAGTGGACTGCTGAGGACTGGGGTAAAGTCATTTTCTCTGATGAATCCTCTTTTCGATTGTTTGGGACATCTGGAAAACGGCTTTTTCTGAGAATACCAGGTGAGCGCTACCACCAGTCTTGTCTCATGCCAACTGTCAAGCATCCTGAAACCATTCATGTGTGGAGTTGCTTCTCAGCCAAGGGAATGGGCTCTCTCTCAGTCTTGCCTAAAAACACAGCCATGAATAAAGAATGGTACCAGAATGTCCTCCAAGAGCAACTTCTCCCAACCGTCCAAGAGCAGTTTGGCGATCAACAATGCCTTTTTCAACATGATGGAGCACCTTGCCATAAAGCAAAGGTGATAACTAAATGGCTCAGGGAACAAAACATAGAGATTTTGGGACCATGGCCTGGAAACTCCCCAGATCTTAATCCCATTGAGAACTTGTGGTCAATCATCAAGAGACGGGTGGACAAACAAAACCTTCAAAATTCAGACAAAATAAAAGCATTGATTTTGCAAGAATGGACTGCTATCAGTCAGGATTTGATCCAGAAGTTGATTGAGAGCATGCCAGGGAGAATTGCTGAGGTCCTGAAGAAGAAGGGTCAACACTGCAAATATTGACTTGCTGCATTAACTCATTCTAACTGTCAATATAACCTTTTGCTACTCATAATATGATTGCAATTATATTTCTGTATGTGATAAAAACATCTGACAAACACACATAAAAACCAGAGGCCAGCAGATCATGTGAAAATATAATATTTGTGTCATTCTCAAAACTTTTGGCCATGACTGTAAATGGGCCGAACATAAAAAAAAAAAAATGTAAGCTGGTGGGCCGCATTCCTTTCAAACTTAATACAGTCACAATTGATAGCGGTATCTAAGGGGTTAAATGGCCGCGATCGGTTCTAATACCGATCATGGCTGTTCAAATAGGTTGTCAGCTGCAATGTATAGCTTACCTCAGGGGATGATAGTGTCGGCTCTGCATGTGAGCCGGCGCTATCATCTCGCTGTACACGCACAGCCAGTCACCTGCAAAATCCAGCAATTGAGGGAAAGTCACGCCTCCGCTCTCTGCATGCTAGCGTGATGTCATTACACAGCGCCAGAGGGATGTCATCACGCAGGGCAACAGCCACTACGGAGCATCGCACTCCTCTCTTCTAGCGTGAGCAGTGGCGTAACTACAAAATTATGGGCCCTGGTGCGAACTTTCAAATGGGGCACCCCCGACCATGCCAAAATACACACACATCACCACTCAGTACACCTCGTACATGCACATCTCCACTCCGCACACCTCATACACGTGCAGCTCCGCTCCACACACCTTGTACAGGCGCGGCTCCGCTCCACACACCTCGTACACACGTGGCTCTGCACACCTCGTACACATGTGGCTCCGCTCCACACACCTTGTACACACGTAGCTCAGCACACCTTGTACACGCGCGGCTCCGCTCCACACACCTCTTACACGCGCGGCTCCACTCCACACACCTCGTACACACACGGCTCCGCTCCGTACGCCTCGCGCACACACACGGCTCCTCTCCCTACACCTCCGTCCTCGTACACACACGGCTCCGCTCCATGCACCTTTTATACATGCGCTCTGGTCCGTACAACTTGTACACACTTGGCTTCGCTCCGTACACCTCGTGCACACACGGCTCCGCTCCGTACACCTCGTGCACACATGGCTCTGCTACGTACACCTCGTGCACACACGGCTCTGTTACGTACACCTCATGCACACACGGCTCCGCTCCGTACACCTCGTGCACACACGGCTCCGCTCCATACACCTCGTACACACACGGCTCCGCTCCGTACACCTCGTACACACGCAGCTCCGCTCTGTACACCTTGTGCACCTTGTACACGCATGGCTCCGCTCCCTATACCTCGGTCTTCGTATACACACGGCTCTGCTCCGTACACCTCGTGCACATGCGGCTCTGCTCCGTACACCTCGTGCACATGCGGCTCCGCTCTGTACACCTCGTACACATATGGCTCCTCTCCGTACACCTCATACACACACGGCTGTGCTATGTACACCTCGTACACACATGGCTACATGGCTCCGCTCCATACACCTCATACACACAAGGCTCCGCTCCCTTCACCTTGGTCTTCGTACACACATGGCTCCGCTCTGTACACCTCGTACACACACAGCTCTGCTACATCCACCCTGTAAACCCCACACATAAACTCACCCGCATCCAGCACCATGACAACCAGCACAGCAGAGTCCTGCATACACTGAGGCGCCTGATCACGTGACCCCTGACTCCTCCCCCTCCTGTGACCTCATCACAGGTCCTGTGCACACAGAACAACCATCGCACGCTCCTGAATGCGTGCCCTGCCTTTCCCCTTCTACCTGCCTCAGGGGGTGAGACATATGGTGCACCGCGGGCCGCAGATGACTGCCTCAGGGGCCGCGTGTTTGAGACCTCTGCTTTATTGCCTCCTCTCCTTTAAGAGCTTTAATGTAAATATACTGTTATGCTTCGGTACTGCTGCACGGCTGTGTATTATCGACTGTCTTATTGGTATTGCCACATTATGTGTTACCATACTGTACATACTGTAAGATATTATGCTTTATTATATCTTTTATATTCTATTTCTGTACAGATTAGGGTAAGATAGTGCTTTCTTTGGGAACATAAGAGGAGGGTACTTATAGTATAGAGTTCATAGGGTAAGTGTAATATTGGAATGGGCCACTAGATGGGGCAATACTAGTGGGTCCTTTTTTTTTATCTATTTTTGTTCTGTAGAAAAATTATTTTACAGGCATTACACTCCAAACCAGATTTACTACCAGAATCCTCCACCCTGCTTGATAGACGGGTATTTTTGAATCTATTGGATCTCCTAAATGAAAACGCGACATATACAGGTAGTAGACGCTTTCCTTGCAAACTGCCTTCAGTTACTTCACCTCCTTTGTCTTTGATACCCTCTGTCAAAGCATTCTTTGACGTGATGAAAAAGGAAATTCAATGTCTTCCTTTAAATGTTTCCAACAATCAAAATCTAACTCCTAATGATAGAAGGGAAATCTCTGATTTAAAATCCAATACCCTGTTTGTCATCAAGATGGCAGACAAAGGGGGAAATATTGTCCTGTGGCCCATAGATCAATACACTATTGAGGCCAAGAGACAGCTGAATAATTCTAATAACTAGAGTTGAGCGAAACGGGTCGAAAAAATTCAAAAGTCGCCGACTTTTGGCAAAGTCGGGTTTCATGAAACGAAACCCGACCCTAGGATGAAGTCGGCCACGAGGTCGGCGACTTACGCGCCAAAGTCGCGTTTCAAAAGTTTGTTTTGCGCTCTTTTTCAGCCAATCAGGATCCACGGACACTGTGGGCAACGTGATGACCTAGGCACGGGTCACCACCATCTTGCAGAAGGGCATGCAAGTGATTGGCTTGCTTTGGTGGGCGTCACAGGGGGTATAAAAGGGCGTGCACGCCGACCGCCATCTTACTTCTGCCGATCTTAGTATAGGGAGAGGTTGCTGCTGATTCTGTAGGGAGAGCGTTAGGCAGGGAAGAAGACAAAAGAACTGCTTTTGCTGCTAGCGATTTGGCCTGCACAACACACAAGTCACTGTGTGTGCAGTGCAAGGGGAGGCTATATTGTGGTGTATCAGTGGTGTTGGTTGTTGGGCTGCCTTTTAAGGCTTCCTGACACGCTGGCATTGCTGTTTACCCACTGCTCCGCAAACTGCTTTTTTAAAAGCAATCCAATCTCCCTTATCCTCTAGTCACTTTTGTCACAGCTGTGCCATCGAGCCTGTCACATAGCGCTCAGATATCAGTGGGCCTCACACAATCCACAAGTGTCCAGTGTCCAAAAGTGTGCGCAGAGATTCAAAATCTCCATTATCCTCTCGTCACTTTGGTCACAGGCAGCTGTGCCATCGAGCGTGTCACATAGCGCTCAGATATCAGTGGGCCTCACACAATCCACAAGTGTCCAGTGTCCAAAAGTGTGCGCAAAGATTCAAAATCTCCATTATCCTCTCGTCACTTTGGTCACAGGCAGCTGTGCCATCGAGCGTGTCACATAGCGCTCAGATATCAGTGGGCCTCACACAATCCACAAGTGTCCAGTGTCCAAAAGTGTGCGCAGAGATTCAAAATCTCCATTATCCTCTCGTCACTTTGGTCACAGGCAGCTGTGCCATCGAGCGTGTCACATAGCGCTCAGATATCAGTGGGCCTCACACAATCCACAAGTGTCCAGTGTCCAAAAGTGTGCGCAGAGATTCAAAATCTCCATTATCCTCTCGTCACTTTGGTCACAGGCAGCTGTGCCATCGAGCGTGTCACATAGCGCTCAGATATCAGTGGGCCTCACACAATCCACAAGTGTCCAGTGTCCAAAAGTGTGCGCAGAGATTCAAAATCTCCATTATCCTCTCGTCACTTTGGTCACAGGCAGCTGTGCCATCGAGCCTGTCACATAGCGCTCAGATATCAGTGGGCCTCACACAATCCACAAGTGTCCAGTGTCCAAAAGTGTGCGCAGAGATTCAAAATCTCCATTATCCTCTCGTCACTTTGGTCACAGGCAGCTGTGCCATCGAGCGTGTCACATAGCGCTCAGATATCAGTGGGCCTCACACAATCCACAAGTGTCCAGTGTCCAAAAGTGTGCGCAGAGATTCAAAATCTCCATTATCCTCTCGTCACTTTGGTCACAGGCAGCTGTGCCATCGAGCGTGTCACATAGCGCTCAGATATCAGTGGGCCTCACACAATCCACAAGTGTCCAGTGTCCAAAAGTGTGCGCAGAGATTCAAAATCTCCATTATCCTCTCGTCACTTTGGTCACAGGCAGCTGTGCCATCGAGCCTGTCACATAGCGCTCAGATATCAGTGGGCCTCACACAATCCAAAAGTGTCCAGTGTCCAAAAGTGTGCGCAGAGATTCAAAATCTCCATTATCCTCTCGTCACTTTGGTCACAGGCAGCTGTGCCATCGAGCCTGTCACATAGCGCTCAGATATCAGTGGGCCTCACAAAATCCACAAGTGTCCAGTGTCCAAAAGTGTGCGCAGAGATTCAAAATCTCCATTATCCTCTCGTCACTTTGGTCGCAGGCAGCTGTGCCATCGAGCCTGTCACATAGCGCTCAGATATCAGTGGGCCTCACACAATCCAAAAGTGTCCACTGTCCACAAGTGTGTGCAGAAATTCTAAATCTCCCCTGTCCTATAGACACCTTGTACCTTGTTTTACATTACTATATAGTTTGTTGGATTTTGTCTACATTTCTACCAAAAATGAGGAAGGCTGGTGGAAGAGGCCGTGGAATTGGGCGGGGGTTGGCAGCTGGTAATGATGGTGTTGGTGGTGGATCTGATGGTAGTGGCAAGAGCAAAATAGGACCGAATGCAGGAGGTGCTGACCCAGCGTCATCGTCTGGCTACATAAGGCCTCGAACGCTTAGTTTTCTAGGAGTTGGCAAACCGCTTTTAAAGGCAGAGCATCAGGAAAAAGTTTTGTCTTACATTGCTGACTCAGCCTCCAGCTCTATCGCCTCCTCTTCTTCAGTTGTAAAAAGTAAAAGCACTGAGTCGTCATTGGAGGCTCATGTTCATGAACCACACCTTTCCTTGTGTCCTTCACCCCAACCAAGATTGAAGGATGACGCAGGCCATACTACTGATTACTCCATGGAGCTGTTTTCACATACCATGCCTGGATTATCAAGTGAAATGGTGAATTACCCAGGCCAAGATGAATCTGACATGGAGTGCACTGATGCACAGCCGCTGATGGATGATTCTGCTGGTACATTCACTCAGAGCACTACATTGTCCTCGCAGTGTACAGAGCCAGATTTTGACCCTGATGAGACTCAGGTGCCCCTTCCCGCACACTATACCACCATACACGGTGACACAGAGAAAGGTGCACATGACATAGAAGAGGAGGTGATGGATGACCCAGTTGTTGACCCAGATTGGCATCCATTGGGGGAAGGGGGTGCTGCTTCCAATAGCTCAGATGAGGAGCATCCACAGCAGACATCGACATCGCAACAGCTGTTATCTGGCAGGCCCGGAGCACTCCAAAGACAGGTTCCAAACATCAAAAGAGTTGCTGGACAGCTTGTCCAGAGGGTCAAAAGATCACAGCGTGCTAGGCCGCAAAATGTCTGCCAAAGTAGGAAGAGTGCAGTGTGGCACTTTTTTTAACAAAATCCTCATGATCAGGCCAAGGTTATCTGTAAGAAGTGCGCAAAGACCTTTAGCCGAGGGAAAAATCTGAAAAATTTGAATACCAGTTGCATGCTTAGACATTTAACCAGCATGAACTTGCAAGAGTGGACACAACAACAAACCTCAAGTGCCACATGTGCAACTGATCACAACGAAGGTAGTCAGCAACGCTACATTGTTTCCCCCACTGTAAGCCCACCGGTTAGCACAGCAGCAAATGTTGAGGTGTCGTTGCAAGACCACAGCAGTCAGGGAATCCCACTGTTATATCAACGAAAGACTGATTCTAGGCCATCAGAAAGAACACCAACTCCATCACCATCATCAACCCTCTCTCAGTCCACCCTGTCCACCGCTACTTCCACCATATGCAGCTTTCAAGTCCAGATCACCCTCCCAGACACTATGAGTAGGTCAAGAAAGTACTCAGTCTCTCATCCGCGTACACTGGGTTTGAACGCCCACATTGCCAAACTAATCTCGTTTGAGATGATGCCCTTTCGGTTGGTGGAAAGCACAGCTTTCCGCGAACTCATGGCCTATGCAGTACCACGCTATGACCTACCCAGTCGCCACTTCTTCTCTCGCAAAGCCATCCCAGCCCTCCACCATCATGTGAAAGACCGCATTGTCCATGCACTCAAGCAGTCAGTGAGCGGAAAGGTGCACCTCACAACTGATGCATGGTCCAGTCGGCATGGCCAGGGCCGTTACGTGTCCATCACTGCGCACTGGGTTAATGTGGTGGATGCAGGGTCCACAGGGGACAGCGGTGGTGGGACAGTGCTGCCTAGCCCACGGTATAGGAAACAGTTGGCTGTAGGCGTTCGACCCTCCTCCTCCTCCTCCTCCAGAAGCGAAAGCTCGTCCACAGAGCGCAGTCGTACGAGCACTCCATCTGCAGCTGCCACTGTTTCACACAATGTGTCCCCCTATCGAGCAGCTAGTGGAAAGCGTCAGCAGGCTGTGTTGCAGATGATGTGTTTGGGCGACAGACACACCGCCGAGGTGCTGGCCGAGTACTTGAAGCGACAAACTGAGTCATGGCTGGGCAGTGTACATCTTGAGGCAGGCAAGGTAGTTAGTGATAACGGCCGTAATTTTGTGGCAGCCATAGCCCTTTCAAAACTCAGCCACATACCTTGCTTGGCTCACACCTTGAACCTGGTGGTGCAGTGCTTCCTCAAAAATTATCCGGAGTTAACAGCCCTGCTCCAGAAGGTGCGAAGACTGTGCGCGCACATCCGCCGGTCGCCTGTACACTCCGTTCGTATGCAGAAGCAGCAGCGATTGCTCCACCTTCCCAACCACCGCCTCATTATCGACATTGCAACAAGGTGGAACTCCACCCCGCACATGGTGGAGCGGCTGTGCTAGCAGAGGCAGGCCATAATGCATTTGTGGGAGGATACACGGCCAGGCACTTTGAGAGCAGACATGGAGTTGACAGGCGTGCAGTGGTCGAAGCTGAAAGACCTTTGTAAAGTCCTTCAGTGTTTTGAGGAATGCACACGGCTGGTAAGCGCAGACGACGCCATCCTAAGCATGAGCATCCCACTTATGCGTCTGCTCATGCAAACTTTGACGCACCTTAAGGAGCAGGCGTCTGCAGCCAATGTTGATGAGGAGGAAGAGGAGGAGGGAATCCTTGATGACATTCAGCCATTGTCTGCTCAGGGACCTCTCCTGGACGAGGTGGAGGAAGAAGAGGAGGAGGAGGAGGATGATGGGGATGATTACTTAGGGGAGGAGGATGCATCTCGTGGGGCAAGTGAAAATGTTGGCGTGGCAAGGTCTGGTACAGGGTTTGTGCGTGACTGGAGGGATGTGGATTTGCCAGAAAGTGCTCCTCCACCCAGCACTCGCAGTGCATCATTGACACCGGGAACATTGGCCCACATGTCAGATTATGCCTTGCGGATCCTAAAAAGGTACCCCCGCATTGCCAAAATGATGAACGATGACGACTACTGGTTGGCCAGCATCCTGGATCCACGCTATAAAGGAAAATTACAAAACATCATGCCACAGGAGAACCTTGACCTAATATTGGCTAATAAACAAGCAACTCTGGTAAATCGGTTGCTTGAGGCATTCCCAGCACACAGCAGCAGTGATGGTTCTCACACGAGCCGTACGGGCCGGGGGAGCTTGGCAGAGGTGTTCGTGGTGCACACAGCAGAAGTGGCGTTGGAGACAGGGGTTTCATGACAATGTTGTGGACTGATTTTTCAAATACCGCTCACACAACTGGTAATACTGCATCGATGGAAAGTGACAGGAGACAGCAGTTGTCAACTATGGTTACAAACTACTTTTCCTCCCATATCGATGTTCTCCCACACAGGTCATTCCCCTTTGACTATTGGGCCGCTAAACTGGACACCTGGCCTGAATTGGCCCAATATGCCTTACAGGAGCTCGCTTTCCCAACTGCAAGTGTGCTATCGGAAAGAGTCTTCAGTGCAGCTGGATCAATCCTGACAGAAAAAAGGACCCGTCTGTCAACCCAAAATGTGGATGATCTAACCTTCATTAAAATGAACCACGCATGGGTTTCCAAGGATTTTGTCCCACCTTCCCCTGATGACACATAGGGTGACAGAAAAATGGCTTGCTTTGGTCCACCTCTTCCTGGTACTTCACCTATTTCGCCTTTTGCATCAGCTGAATGTCCAACATCAACATATGCCACTTTCTAAAACTCCCTAACTGTGCTGCCTCCCCCCCCATGGCCGGGGTCACCACCTACCGCACGACACCGTGCGAGTGCCGTTGCCCTGGACAGGTGGGTAGGCCGACTCTTGGGCGCGGGCACTGGCACAGGGTCCCTCATAGTGCAATCAAGTGTCTCTGACGGTGGTGGTGCACACCCGCCGTCAGACACACCGCTGTACTATGAGGGGCCCAGTGCCAGTACCGACGCCCACGAGTGGGCCCCCCTTGCTTGGGCAGGGCCCCAGCATTTGCAATCTTTACCTCTCCCTGCTCCTCCTCTGTGTAATCTGGGCCGTCAAATCCATACTGTGCCTGACACCGTCTGAGCCTGCCTCCTGAGACATATATTTTGAATGTGTACGCTATCCATACATGTTATCCGGGGATACGGTACCCTTTCTAACCTTTGTGCAATCACGTGCAATCCATACTGGGCCTAACACCGTCTGAGCCTGCCTGCTGAGACATATATTTTGAATGTGTACGCTATCCATACATGTTATCCAGGGATACGGTTCCCTTTCTAACCTTTGTGCAATCACGTGCAATCCATACTGGGCCTGACACTGTCTGAGCCTGCCTCCTGAGACATATATTTTGAATGTGTACGCTATCCATACATGTTATCCAGGGATACGGTACCCTTTCTAACCTTTGTGCAATCACGTGCAATCCATACTGGGCGTGAGAACGGCTGGCGAGCTGTTAAGCAAGCTACAGCACCTGTCCAGACAAGTACAGGGATTCCCTAGCGAGGAGACTTATTTGATTGTTTTCAATGTTGGGACAGCAATTTTTGGGGAGCACTATACTCTGGAGAATGATAGATGGGGCCCACCATACACTGGAACATTCCAAAGGTGGACATCAGACACTGGAGCAGCATTTACAGGGCCCATTATACACTAGAGCATTAGAAATGGGGCCCATTATGTTTGGAGCATTATTTGGGCCCATAAGACAGTGGAGCTTCATCCATGGGGACCAACATATACTGTAGCATTATGTGGAGCTCATCATATACTGTTTCAAACATTATATGGGACCAATGATTCTGTATGGAGAAATAGATGGGCCTCGTCATGAGATGTAAAAAGTGAGGTATTTTTCATTGTACTATACCGCTATTTATCTGCCGTATCGGAGCATGATGAGTTGTGGTATGTGTTAAAGGGGCGCTCTTTCGCCCAGGGCACATGAAAACCTGCAGCCAGCCCTCCCCCCCCCCCACAACTTTAGCCAAATAACCCCCATTTTTCAGTGCGTAACTTGTATTATGAAGTTAATTAAGGTTGACAAGCTTAAGTAAGAAGAATTGATGCTTTTGGCATTCAAATGGGCACTGTAGGTGTGTTTCCTGTCCTCCTCTCACTGCCGACTTTTATTCCCCATTGACTTACATTGGGTTTCGTGTTTCGGGACGACCCCGACTTTTCCCTATAATCGGACGATCTTGCTCGACTCGACTTTTGGAAAAGTCGGGTTTCACGAAACGAAACGCGACCCTAAAAAACCAAAAGTCGCTCAACTCTACTAATAACTATATGAGATTGCCCTCCGATCCTACGGAAATTTTCAATCTAAAATTGGACCGTTAACTGATGACACCCTTATCTAGTATGGCATAAAGTAAACAGGAAAAGGATTATATTTTCGTTAAAAAAACGGTGTTACCAACTTTTTATTTAACACCTAAAGTTCATAAAGTTATGAAATGCCCACCGGGCAGATCCATTGTTGCAGGGATTGGGAGCCTTTGGAGAGAAAGCCTACGTGTACCTTGATTTTTTTCTACAGCCCATTGTGCTTGCGCTACCTTCTTACTTGAGAGACTTTGGATTTAATCCATAAATTAAGGGCTAGATGTATAGATGTTGAATCTCTATTCACTAATATAGCGCATGCACAGGGACTTCAAGCCGTCAAATATTTTTTAGAGCGCCAGGAAAATTGTGATCATTGACATAATTTGTTTCTTCTTGGTTTACTAAATTTCATTTTAACTCATAATTATTTCATTTTTGATTTTACTTTTTTCAACAAATTTCTGGCACGGCGATGGGGGCACATTGTGCCCTGTCCTTTGCCAACCTTTTTTTTGGGTTGGTGGGAGGCGGAGCATGTGTACCCATCGCTGGCATTCCAGACTAAGGTTTTTGCTTGGTTTCGTTTTATAGACAACGTTTTTTTTCATTTGGATGGGCACACAGACGAAGGGTGAGGAATTTATTTCATCACTCAATGAGAATAGCTTTAACCCCTTCCCGACCTTTGACGCCACGTAGGCGTCATGAAAAGTTGTGCCAATACGACCCATAACGCCTATGTGGCGTCATGAATTGATTGCCCCCCCCTGCGGGTCGGGTGACCGGGGTCACTGAAAGTCACCCGACCCGCACACAGAGGTCGGGGGGCCAGGGGGCGTGGCTTAGCCCCCACGTGCCTACGATCGCTCTGATTGACTGTTTCATTTTTTACAGCCAATCAGAGCGATTTGTAATATTTCACCAATGAAATTTGGTGAAATATTACAATCCAACCATGGCAGATGCTGCATTAGCAGCGGACATGGCTGGACACCGAGACCCAACCCCCCCAACACTGACTGGCAGGGGCGATCGGCCCCCGCCACCGACAGATGGCGGCGATCGGTCACTGCCATCATCGTCTGCTCCCCCACCTTCTGATCCCCCCTCACCCCCCTGTACCTCCGATGTCCTGCTGTGGCTCCCGGGGTCCCACCATCCCGGATCATGCATGCCGCCATCTTGGAAAATGGCGGGCGCATGCGCAGTGCACCTGCCATTTTCCAAGATGGCGGCGCCCATGAATTTGCCAGCTGCCCATTCATTTTTCATTTTGATCACTGTGATAAACTCTCACAGTGATCAAAATGAAAAAAAAGTAAATACACCCCCCCGTTTATCACCCCCATAGGTAGGCACAAATAATAAAATTTAAAAAAAAAATTATTTTTCCATTAGGGTTAGAATTAGGGTTAGGGTTGGAATTAGGGTTAGGGTTAGAATTAGGGTTAGGGTTAGAAATAGGGTTAGGGTTGGAATTAGGGTTGGAATTAGGGTTAGAATTAGGGTTGGAAATAGGGTTAGGGGTGGAATTAGGGTTAGGGTTGGAATTAGGGTTAAGATTAGGTTTAGGGGTGGGTTGTGGTTGGGATTAGGGTTGGGCTTGTGGTTGGGGTTAGAGTTGGGATTAGGGTTAGGAGTAGAGATGAGCGACTTTGCCTTTTTCTGGTCGAGTCGGGTTTCATGAAACTCGACTTTCGCAAAAGTCAGGTCGAACGAAATCGGCCGATTATCGTGAAAAGTCGAAGGCCGACTGAAACACGAAACCCAATGAAAGTCAATGGGGAAGCAAAGTCGGCAGGGAGTGGAGGACAGGAAACACACCTACAGTGCCCTTTTGAATGCCAAAAACATCAATTCTGATTACTGAAGCTTTTCAACCTTAATTTACTTCATAATACTAGTTGCGCACTGAAAAATGGGGTTATTTGGCTAAATTTGTGGGGGGTAGGGCTGACTCCAGGTTTTCATGTGCCCTGGGCCAAAGAGCAACCCTTTAACACATACCACAACTCATGATGCTCTGATACCGCAGAGAAATAGCGGCATAGTACAATGAAAAATACTTCACTTTTTACATCTCTTGACTGATATCCATTTTTGCTCTAGTGTATAATGTGCCCTGTAAATGCTGTTCCAGTGTCTGATGTCCACCTTTGGAATGCTCCAGTGTATGGTGGGCCCCATATATCATTCTCCAGAGTATAGTGCTCCCCAAAAATTGCTGTCCCAACATTGAAAACAATTAAATAAGTCTCCTCGCTATGGAATCCCTGTACTAGTCTGGACTCCTCATCCAAGTGCACTTGTGGTGTCCCCAGGAGTACGGTCGCCACAGTGGCATTACCTTCCTCCTAGGGAGTGTGATGTCATGCTTGGGAGCAACGAAGGATCTCTCTAGCAGTTAAACCAAAACACAACACATTTCCACGCCAGCAGGGAGACTTCTGAACATGACTGCTGAGGAGCTGCTCTCTGTGGTCGGGAGGAGGTAAGTTAGGCCATTCTGTGCAGGGAAGGGGAAGTGTGTGGACGTGAGTAGGGGAGCTGGAAGATGAGCAGAGTTAAGGCTCACTTCTAGCTGGAGCGCATGGTCCGGATTCCGGTCTCCGAGTTTGTAGGGACACTGACATTCCTGCAGCAGAATCCGGAGGAAGTAGCAGCTGTAAATGCTCTGTACCCAACTGAGGCTCGGAGGCCCCAGCATCGACGTGTGTGAGCCAGAAGGAAAAGGCTACGGCTGCCAGCCATACGAGAAAGTTCTAAAAGAGAGTCAACAGGGGGAACTTCATTGAACTCAGCACTGCGAGTACCTCAGATAAGCGCTAGAATGAAGGCCACACTACCTATCTACAGAGAGATAAATCCAAATTGGCTTCCAGGCTGACCAACTCCTTCTCCATCTGTACTCTGGGTCCTGGACAACACCTACCAAGTACAGGTAAAGGAACTGCACGACTGTGTCTGTCATCTTTCTCCTGCGCCTGGGGCATGGCTCAGCTACATCCTGCACTGTACACCATCTCCCAACTCTTTCATCTGCCCTGCGACTACGGCCCTACCTGTGCAGGTCTTCTACATCTTAGCTGCACCACAACATCTGTCCCACAGAAGCGACACTGCAGCGCTGGTCAATCTAATCAGAAACCAGAGGTGGCGTCACGTATCATTCACCTATAAATGTAATTCACCCCTTTGCATGGACGCCCAGGGCCACGGAACGGGTCACCACCACCGTGACAGATCCCTGTGAGACACCGGCCTGGTACTGATTAACCCCACTGCCCTGGCTGGCCACCCACACTCCATGTCAGATTCATCTTGGACTGGGGAATTCACGATTTGACTTGATAACCCAGGCATGGTATGATGGAAAGAGCTACATGGACTAATGTGAAGTGTGGCCTGCTGCCTCATTCAGTTTGGGTGGGGGTGCAGGACACAAGGAAAGGGGTTCTTCCTGACCAGGAGCCAGCACTTGACCACTCAGTGCTTGCATTTTTTGAAACTTCAGAAGAGGCAGGCATATTTGATGGAGTCTGTTTCGGCAATGTAAGCCAAAACCAGTTCCTCATGCTCCGCCTTTAAAAGCGGTTAACCTACTCCCAGAAAAGGTATCATTCCAGGCGTTCCGGAACCAGACCATGACGCAGGCTCAACACCTCTTGCCTTAGCTGCTATTGTGCTTTTGCCACTACCAGCAGATGCACCACCACCATCATCACCAGCTGGCCCCCCGCGCCCACGTCCACGGCCTCTTCCACCAAACTTCAAAATTTTGCACAAAATAGACACAAAATAACATCAGATATATGGCACTGTATCAGAAATGTACAGCTCTATTCAGTCAAAGGATAATTGTCAATCTCCATATATATTCCATCAGTCACACAGAGACGCTCACAGGCTCAGTATGGATTAGACAAGCATATAAAAAGTAGACAAAGTGTACAGTATGATCAAATAGCAGGTATATATAGCATAGTTTAAACATTAACAATGTACGTCTATATATCAGGAGTAGTGTTGAGCCACCACGCTAGTGTTTTGGTTCGTCACACAGGAGGCAAGTTCGTCGAATGTTCGTCGAACCCCATTTTAAACAATGGCAGGCAAACAAAACACATACAACCACATAGAAAACAATTACAAAACACCTTAAAAGGTGTCCCAAAGCAGAGAAAATGCTCAGAAGACAAAAATTACATATGGAAAAGGGCAACTACATTTAGAAAAGAGGTGGAGGAGTAAAAGGAGGAGGTGGAGGAGACACAATTATAGGCTTGTCATTCCCTTATGAAGTCAAGAAAGGCTGGAATAAAAATGTAAAATACCAACCAAAAAAAAAAATTCTGAAATCAAACACAATCATATACCGTCGGACTTCCCACCAATAAATTATGCCAACTGGCGATCGGGCGGCATTATTCCCAGGAACCTCCAAACAGCGTCCATGAAGGCAAAGTGTTTGCTTTCCGGGGGCAGTATGATTGCAAAGCTGAACCTTAAAGGAATGCGTCACGCTTACTAGAGGGATACGCGAGGCTCTGGCACTATCATGGTCTATCATGGCGTTACATGTCCAGGGCTGCATGCGCGCTACACTGAAAGGACCAGCTTTTGTCGCTTACAGGTGCAGATAACCAGCAGAACACCGTTAGTGATGGGGATCTGTGATTCCAATTATTCCCCGCGAACGATGATTTCCCGGTAAGTGCAGGTCAACCGCAATCCCTGAATTGGGCCTAACCGGCATTCCTGAAAAAATGCAAAAAATTACGTGTCCAAACCACAGTTGCTGTAGCTTGCTTGACAGCTCGGCAGCCATTCTCAGGCCCAGTATGGATTCGACAAGATTCTAGAAAGTTGATAAAGGGTACAGTTTCACCGGGTAACACGTATATATGTAGCATAGTTTACACTTTAAAAACCTATGTCTATATATCTGGAGGCAGGCTCAGACGGTCTCAGGCCCAGTATGGATTAGACATGATCGGACAAAGGTGAGAAAGGGTACTGTATCACTGGATAACAGGCATGTATAGCATAGTTTACACATTAAAAACGTAGGTCTATATAACAGCAGGCAGGCTCAGACGGTCTCAGGCCCAGTATGGATTAGACGTGATTGGACAAAGGTGAGAAAGGGTACCGTATCACTGGATAACAGGTATGTATAGCATAGTTTACACATTAAAAACCTATGTCTATATAACATGAGGCATTCTCAGACGGTCTCAGACCCTCTATGGATTAGACGTGATTGGACAAAGGTGAGAAAGGGTACCGTATCACAGGATAACAGGTATGTATAGCATAGTTTACACATTAAAAACGTAGGTCTGTATATCAGGAGGCAGGCTCAGACGGTCTCAGGCCCAGTATGGATTAGACGTGATTGGACAAAGGTGAGAAAGGGTAACGTATCACCGGATTACAGGTATGTATAGCATAGTTTACACATTAAAAACCTATGTCTATAGATCAGGAGGCAGGCTCAGACGGTCTCAGGCCCAGTATGGATTTGACCAGCTTGTACAAAGTTGAGAAAGGGTACATTATCACTGGATAGCAGGTATATATAGCATAGTTTAAATATTTAAAATCTCCATGTTCTCAGTATGGATTAGACAACAATCTAAAAAGTAGAAAAAAGGAAATGTATTTGAAGCGTACACCAGTATACACTTTTGGTGGTATTTTTAAATCTTCATATATATTTCTGTCTCAGTAAGACAGTCCAGACTCTCCGCAATAGGAAATGAGATGCATACAATTACTGACATAAATTCTAGTGATTGCAGACATCTAGGAATTCCTATTCACGGGATAAACTTCCGTCACAATTCTCAGAGGCGATGCAGACCCTCAATTAATTAGTGTGTGGAGACAGCGAAAACCTTTCTTTGTGAAGAAAGTGTTGCTGTATCGCAGTACCGTTGATACCATCGCCATTACTCATATCCATATCATTTTGATCACAGGGAGAGATGTAAACAAGGTGCTCACTGCCTATCATGCTCTGTCACGTAACTTTGGAGTGCAAAAGATAGAAGCCACAGGCTGTAGGCGATTCATTTGGATTGGCATGAGAGGGCACATTTAAAAATGTGCGCTGGAACGTCACACGTCTGTGGGTAGGAAAACTGTGAAAGCTGATGAGAAACCACCACTGCATCTCATTGTGAGTCTACGTCCATAAGAAATGGAAGCCATTGATCATCTGAAGCTAGATCCCGGCCAGCGGGACAGGGCATAGCTACGTCTTAACCATCATCTTCTATCAGTTCACCAAATTTGTAGTGGCAGTCCCAGTGAAGGATTTGACAGCCCAGACTACACAGCGGAGGAGCAGGGAGAGATAAACATTGCAAATGCTGGGGCCCTGTCCAAGCAAGGGGGGCCCACTTGTGGGCGTCGGTACTGGCACTGGGCCCCTCATAGTATGGCGGTGTGTGTAATACTCAGGAGGTGTTCCAGCAACTTCGACCAAAGGATGGTTAAAATCAAACAGAATAGAAGCATAAAAACATGGTTCACCATTGTGACAGACGCTTACACGTTTTGGACTGGATTTTTAAGTTAAAAACACGATATCCTGCAGGCATGAATTTAAAATCTGATCTTTTATATATATATGATTAAGATGATGTGGTGATTTCCTCCATGTTCAGATTCAATGCTTTATGGTATGGTGGAGAAAATCCTCCCTTCCTGCTATTGTGGACCTCCGCCCATTTTTTTTTTCCCTCCCACTTTACTTCAGCCAGCAAGTGTATATAGGTATATGTTTATTTGTAAGATGTTAAGCTATGAGTAAGGACCCTCCAGTCCGAAACGCGTAAGCGTCTGTCACAATGGTGAACCATATGTTTTTTATGCTTCTATTCTGTTTTTAATCATTTTTTTGGAATAAAGTCTTTTGATTTTAACCATCCTTTGGTCGAAGTTGCTGGAACACCTCCTGAGTATTGTGCCTACAAGATTTTCCGGAATCCAAGTTCCCTGCACCGCCCAGGATTGATTGCATTCCTCCAGACTTCGCATTTGCTACGGTTTGGTGAGCTGACAAAATTTTTTCCTTATGGCGGTGTGTCTGACGGCGGGTGTGCACCCCCACCGTCAGAGACACTTGATTGCACTATGAGGGACCCTGTGCCAGTGCCCACGCCCAAGTCGGCCCACCCACCTGTCCAGGGCAACGGCACTCGCACGGTTGCGTGCGCTAGGTGGTGACCCCGCCCATGAGGGGGGGGCAGCCCAGTTAGGGAGGTTGACAAAATATCATATGTTGATGTGGGACATTCACCTGCTGCTAAAGGCGAAATTGGTCAAGTCCCTGGAAGAGGCAGACCAAAGAAACCCATTTTTCTGTCAACCTATGTGTCATCAGGGTAAGGTGTGACAAAATCCTTGGAAACCCATGCATGGTTCATTTTAATGAAGGTTAGATCATCCACATTTTGGGTCGACAGACGGGTCCTTTTTTCTGTCAGGATTGATCCAGCAGCACTGAAGACTCTTTCCGATAGCACACTTGCAGCTGGGCAAGCGAGCTACTGTAAGGCATATTGTGCCAATTCAGGCCAGATGTCCAGTTTAGCTGCCCAATAGTCAAATGGGAATGAACTGTGAGGGAGAACATCGATATGGGAGGAAAAGTAGTTTGTAACCATAGTTGACAAGTGCTGTCTCCTGTCACTTTCAATTGATGCAGTATTACCAGTCGTGTGAGCGGGACTTGAAAAATCAGTCCACAACATGGTCATGAAACCCCTGTCTCCAACGCCACTTCTGATGTGTGCACCACCAACACCTCTTCCAAGTTGCCCCCGGCCCCTACGGCTCGTGTGACAACCATCACCGCTGCTGTGTTCTGGGAATGCCTCAACCAACCGGTTTACCAGAGTTGCTTGTTTGTTAGCCAATATTAGGTCAAGGTTCTCCTGTGGCATGATGTTTTGGAATTTACCTTTATAGCGTGGATCCAGGATGCTGGCCAACCAGTAGTCATCATCGTTCATCATTTTGGCAATGTGGGGGTCCCTTTTTAGGATCTGCAAGGCATAATCTGACATGCGGGCCAATGTTCCCAGTGTCAATGATGCACTGCGAGTGCTGGGTGGAGGAGCACTTTCAGGCAAATCCACATCCCTCCAGTAACGCACAAACCCAGTACCAGACCTTGCCACGCCAACATTTTCTCAAGCCCCACGAGAAGCATCCTCCTCCCCTAAATAATCATCCCCATCATCCTCCTCCTCCTCTTCTTCCTCCACCTTGGCCACGACAGTCCCCAGAACAGACAATGGCTGACTGTCATCAAGGCTTCCCTCCTTTTCCTCATCATCCTCGGCTGCAGACACCTGCTCCTTGATGTGCGTCAAAGTTTGCATGAGCAGACGCATAAGTGGGATGCTCATGCTTATGATGACGTCGTCTGCGCTTACCAGTCGTGTGCATTCCTCAAAACATTGTGTGACATTCAGGAACTCACAATGTCTGAGAGTGGACCCCCTGGGTCGCAGATCTGGAGCCCCTGGGCCGAGCGCGCCAGGTGATGACCGACCCCTATACAGGGATCGTTAGGGGCAGGACCGCAGGGGTCAGAACCGCGAAAGCCGGTACCAAGAGAGACGGCACGAGGGACAAGTTAGGACAGAGAGAGGGAAGAGATACCGGACAGAGACCAGGGTACCGGAGTGAGGAAACCAGGCAGCAGTTACTTGTAAGGTAGCAAGACTACGCCACAGGAGGCGAAGGAGTACAGAGGAGGAAGCCACGGGAGGGAATATAGGAGTGGACGGGCAGAGGACAGGGAACCCAGGAGGGAAGGGAAGCCCAAGAAGAGAGGAGAGGGACCTGGAGGTACGTAAACCAGAAAATAGGCACGAGGAGCACTGGGAGAGAGGAACGGACAGGACGAGGCTTAGGCAGACAGAGGGGAACTGAACGAGACACAAGGCAGGTGTACTATAGAGGAACTATAGCGGCCAGAGAGTGCGAGGATGCCACACAATCATCAGGCGTCTTCCCCATAGGGAGGACGCCTGAAATACCTAATGGCCAGGAAGTGAGTAGCAAACCCCGCCTTCAGTGATGCCCACCGCTGGATGAAGAGAGCGGGCAGGCGCACGCCCGCGGCCTAAGGACAGAGCACGGGGATGCAGCAGAGCGGGAGGCCGGGTAACAGAGCGCGCTGACGGAGGAGCGTCGGTGGGGAGAGGCAGCGGCGGATGCCGCCGCTGATGAGGCATCGGCGGGCTTGGCCGCTGATGTCACAGTACCCCTCCTTACTTTCCCCCCTTCTGAGAGTGGCCAAAAACTTTTTCAGTATAAGAGGGGCATTACCATTCTCTCGAGGTTCCCAGGACCTCTCCTCGGGGCCAAAACCCTTCCACTCAATGAGAAAAAGAGTCTTCCCCTTAACTCTTTTCATAGCCAAAATGTCCTTTACTTCAAAGACGTCTTCAGACCCAATTGGTGAAGGAGGAGCAGTGGAGGCAGGTTGGAACCGATTCAGAACCACAGGTTTCAGGAGCGAGACATGAAAGGCGTTAGGGACTCGAAGTGAAGCCGGCAACCTCAGTTTATAAGCCACCTCATTGATGCGTCCAAGTACTTCGAAAGGCCCAATGTATCGGGGACTTAACTTGTAGGAAGGAACTTTTAGACGGATATGCTTGGTCGAAAGCCAAACTTTGTCGCCAGGATGATATGGAGGAAGGTTCCTTCTTCTTTTGTCCGCATGTTTCTTGATTCGGGTACTGGCCTTCACGAGGGCTTCTCTGGTCTCCTTCCAGATTTGCGAAAATTCCATGGCAAGAGTATCTGCTGCGGGAACTCCTAATGATGTGGAAAAGGGCAGCGGAACCCCCGGGTTCTGACCAGAGACTACAAAGAACGGCGACTTGGTGGTAGATTCGCTGGGATGATTATTATGGGCAAATTCTGCCTAAGGTAGGAGAGAGACCCAATAGTCTTGATGGGCGTTGGAAAAGTGGCGTAGTTAGTTTGTTAGAACCTGATTAATCCGTTCCACTTGCCCGTTGGTCTGTGGATGATAAGCGGAGGAGAAGTCGAGAGATGTGCCCATAAGCCGACAGAGAGCCCTCCAGAATCGAGAGGTAAATTGGACCCCACGGTCAGACACAATCCGTTGAGGAAGGCCATGTAGCCTGAAGATCTGATGGATGAAGATCTCGGCCAACCTTGGAGCTGAGGGCAGTCCGGGCAAAGGTATAAAATGGGCCATCTTGGAGAAGCGATCTGCTACGACTAAGATGGTAGTGCATCCAGCTGAGTGGGGCAAGTCCGTTACAAAATCCATTGCGATTTGCCACCATGGAGCCTCCGGAACCGGTAACGGGTGAAGAAGACCGGGTGGCAGGGTTCTCGGAACTTTGTTCTGAGCACAGGTTGTGCAAGAGGCTACGTAGTCCATCACGTCTTGGCGAAGGGAGGGCCACCAGTAGTAACGGGAGAGAAGCAGGAGGGTCTTCTTGGTCCCAACATGCCCGGCAACCTTGGAGGAGTGCCCCCAGCACAGCACCTCCGGGCGTTTATTCTGGGGAATGAAGGTTTTGCATGGTGGTGGGGTAGAGAAATTCACAGGAGCCACGGTGATAACTTTGGCAGGCTCGATAATATATGATGGACCCTCATCCCCTTCAGGTGACTGCAAGGACCTGGAGAGAGCATCCGCTTTGATGTTCTTATTGCCGGGACGGAAGTGAAGCTTGAAATCAAAACGAGAATAATACAGGGCCCATCTGGCTTGTCTGGAATTGAGTCTCTGAGCGGACTGCAGATAGGCCAAATTCTTGTGGTCCGTGAAGATAGTAAAGGGGTGGACTGCCCCTTCAAGCAAATACCGCCATTCCTCCAGAGCCATCTTAATGGCCAGCAATTCCCGGTCTCCAATGGAGTAATTGCACTCTGCAGGCGAAAAGGATTTAGAAAAGAACCCACAGGGAACCAGCAGCCCAGATGGAGCCTGCTGGGAAAGGACCGCACCGGCTCCGGGGGAGGAGACATCCACCTCTAGGACAAAAGGCCTACTGACCAGTAAGATCAGTGCTGATGCAAAAGAGCGTTTCAAGGCAAGGAAGGCGTCTTCAGCCTCAGGAGACCAGCTGTTTGACTTAGTTCCTTTATGGGTCAGAGCCGTAATGGGCTTGGTCACTGTGGAAAAATGAGGCACAAACTGTCAGTAATAATTAGCGAATCCGAGGAAATGCTGGATGGCTTTTATACCAACAGGACGGGGCCACTTGAGCCACGCTGAGAGTTTTTCTGGATCCATCTTCAGACCGGAATCTGTGATTATATAACCCAAGAAGGGTAACGAGGTTTGCTCAAAGAGGCACTTCTCAATCTTGGCGTAGAGATGATTATCCCGAAGATGATGCAGGACCATGCGAACGCTTCTCCGATGAGAGGATAGGTCGGGCGAAAAGATGAGAATATTATCTAAGTACACCACCACGCAGGAATTCAGTAGATCCCGAAACACCTCGTTAACGAATTCCTGAAACACGGCCGGAGCGTTGCAGAGACCAAACGGCATTACTAAATATTCATAATGACCATCACGGGTATTGAAGGCAGTCTTCCACTCGTCCCCTGCGCGGATCCGGATTAGATTATAAGCTCCCCGCAGATCCAACTTCGTGAAGACCGAGCCCCCCTCAGCCAGTCGAAGAGTTCAGGGAAGAGCGGAAGCGGGTATCGATTCTTAACGGTGATATTGTTCAGGCCCCGGTAGTCAATACATGGTCGGAGTGATCCGTCTTTCTTCCGAACAAAGAAAAAGCCTGCGCCTGCAGGGGACGTGGACTTCCGAATGAACTCCTTGGCCAGGTTTTCTTGAATGTATTCCGTCATAGCCGTGGTCTCTGCTGGGGATAGAGGATACGTTCTCCCTCTGGGAGGGGTGGCTCCGGGGATCAGGTCGATAGGGCAGTCATAGGCCCGATGTGGAGGCAGTGAATCCGCTTCTTTTTTGCTAAAAACATCGGCATACGCGTGGTACGGTGCGGGAAGGCCCGGGAGCTCGACTGGCTTAGGCAGCGAACGAGGAAGGACGATGGACCGCAGACATCGTTCATGGCAGGAGTGACCCCACCGCAGAATCTCCCCTGGGTGCCAGTCAACAACTGGCTCGTGCAGCCTGAGCCAGGGTAATCCAAGGAGAACAGCATGGGATAATTGCGGCAGGATGTAAAAGGCGATCCTCTCGAGATGAAGTGCTCCAATTTGCAGGTCTACTTCAGCAGTAACCATGGTGATGAGCTCGGGGAGAGGTTTGCCATCAACGGAGGCGATAGCGCACAGGTTTTTTAGGATGACCACCGGAATCTGGAGCTTATCAACCTCTTCTTGCCGAATGAAATTACCAGTCGCACCCGAGTCCACATACGCCTCCACAGATCTACACTCCCGACCTGCAATAATTAAAGCTGAAAGGGTAAGGGGCAGAGAGGAATTATGATCACCTAGAGAGACCTCTCCTACCTGACCTAGGTGGAGGCGTTTCCCAGTTTCTCAGGACAGGTGCGCACAAAGTGATTGGCTCCACCGCAATACAGACAGAGACCGTTCGTCATCCTCTCCCTGCGTCGCTGTTCGGACAGCCTGATACGATCTATCTGCATGAGCTCGAAAAGTTTGATTTTGGCGCGCACGGCGCACCGTCAAAAGTGCGCAGCGCAGGTCAAAGCGCAACTAGCGCACGGCCTGCGCACGATCTGCGCACCCTATGCTAAAGATAGGGTGCGCTGATCGCAGGCGCCGCTGTGCGCTAGGAGGCGGCGCTACAAGCAAGGGGCGGACACGCCGGGCAGAGAGCCAGCTCGGGGGCGGAGCTACCCCCGGCCGTGCGTGCGCTTAAAAAGCGCTAATGTGAAACCACCCTAAGAGAGCGCGCTGACGGAGGAGCGCCGGAGGGGAGAGGCAGCGGTGGATGCCGCCGCTGATGAGGCATCAGCGGGCTCGGCCGCCGATGTCACACATTGAAGGACTTTACAGAGGTCTTTCAGCTTCGACCACTGCACACTAGTCAACTCTATGTCTGCCCTCAAAGTGCCTGCCTGTGTATCCTCCCACAAATACTTTATGGCCTGCCTCTGTTCGCACAGCCGCTCAACCATGTGCAGGGTGGAGTTCCACCTTGGTGCAACGCCAATAATTAGGCGGTGCTTGGGAAGGTGGAGCAATCGCTGCAGCTTCTGTATACGACTGGAGTTTACCGGCGACCGGCGGATGTGCGAGCACAGTCTTCGAACCTTATGGAGCAGGCCTGTTAACTCCGGATAATTAGTGAGGAAGCACTGCACCACCAGGTTCAAGGTGTGAGCCAAACAAGGTATGTGTCTGAGTTTTGAAAGGGCTATGGCTGCCACAAAATTCCGGCCGTTATCACTAACTACCTTGCCTGCCTCAAGATGTAGACTGCCCAGCCATGACTCAGTTTGTCGCTGAAAGTAGTCGGCCAGTACCTCCGCCGTGTGTCTGTCGCCCAAACACATCATCTGCAACACAGCCTGCTGCTTTCCACTAGCTGATCGATAGTGGGACACATCGTGTCAGCTGCCGATGCAGTGCTCGTGCGACTGCGCTTTGTGGACGAGCTTTCGCTTCTGGAGGAGGAGGAGGGTCGAACGCCTACAGCCAACTGTTTCCTATACCGTGGGCTAGGCAGCACTGTACCATCACAGCTGTCCCCTGTGGACCCTGCATCCACCACATTAACCCAGTGCGCAGTGATGGACACGTAACGGCCCTGGACATGCCTACTGGACCATGCATCAGTTGTGAGGTGCACCTTTCCACTCACTGATTGCTTGAGTGCATGGACAATGCGGTCTTTCACATGAAGGTGTAGGGCTGGGATGGCTTTGCGAGAAAAAGAAGTGGCTACTGGGTAGGTCATAGCATGGTACTGCGTAGGCCATGAGTTCGTGGAAAGCTGCGCTTTCAACCAACCGATATGGCATCATCTCTAACAAGATTAGTTTGGCAATGTGGGCGTTCAAACCCAGTGTAGGCGGATGAGAGGATGAGTACTTTCTTATCCTACTCATAGTCTCTGGTAGGGTGATCTGGACTTGAGAGCTGCATATGGTGGAACTAGAGGTGGACATGGCGGACTGAGAGAGGGTCGATGATTGTGATGGAGTTGGTGTTCTTTCTGATGGCCTAGATTCAGTCTTTCGTTGCAATAACAGTTTGATTCCCTGACTGATTTGCCCTTGCGACGACAACTCAACATTTGCTACTGGTGGTCTGCTAACCGGTGGACTTACAGTGGGGGAAACAATGTAGCGTTGCTGACTACCTTCTTTGGGAGCAGTAGCACATGTGGTACGTGAGTTTTGGTAGTCCGTCCACGCTTGCAAGTGCATGGTGGTTAAATGTCTTAGCATGCAACTGGTATTCAAATTTCTCAGAATTTTCCCTCGGCTAAAGGTCTTTGCGCACTTCTTACCGATAACCTTTGCCTGATCATTAGGATTTTGTTCAAAAAAGTGCCACACTGCACTCTTCCTACTATGGAAGACATTTTGAGGCCTTGCACGCTGTGCTATTTTGACCGTCTGGCCAAGCTGTCCTGCAACTCTTTTGGTTTTTGTAACCCGTTTTTGGACTGCTCCGGACCTGCCAGATAACAGCTGTTGCGATGTCGATGCCCGCTGCGGATGCTCCTCCTCTTCTGAGCTATTGGCAGCGGCACCCTCTTCCCCCAATGGATGCCAATCTGGGTCAACAACTGGGTCATCCATCACCTCCTCTTCAATGTCATGTGCACCTTCCTCTGTGTCACCGTGTATGGTGGTATAGTATGCGGGAAGGGGCACCTGAGTTTCATCTGGGTCAGATTCTGGCTCAGTACACTGCGAGGACAATGTAGTGCTCTGAGTGAATGTACCAGCAGAATCATCTATCAGTGGCAGTGCATCAGTACACTCCATGTCAGATTCATCTTTGCCTGGGTAATTCACGATTTGACTTGATAACCCAGGCATGGTATATGAAAACAGCTCCATGGAGTAATCTGTAGTGTGGCCTGCTGCATCCTTCAATTTTGGTTGGGGTGAAGGACACAAGGAAAGGTGTGTTTCATGAACATGAGCCTCCAATGATGACTCAGTGCTTTTATTTTTTAAAACTTCAGAAGAGGAGGCGATAGAGCTGGAGGCTGAGTCAGCAATGTAAGCCAAAACTTGTTCTTGAAGCTCCGGCTTTAAAAGCGGTTTACCTACTCCCAGAAAAGGGAGCCTTCGAGGCCTTGTGGAGCCAGACGATGACGCAGGCTCAACACCTCCTGCATTAGGTGCTATTTTGCTTTTGCCACTACCAGCAGATCCACGACCAACACCAACACCATCATTACCAGCTGCCAACCTCCCGCCCACTTCCACGGACTCTTCCACCACACTTCCTCATTTTTGGGGAAAATGTACCCAAAAAACCACCAACTATATGGTACTGTAAAACAAGGTACAAGGTGTATATAATAGTGGGGAGAATTGGAATCTCTGTAGACTTCAGGACACAGTTGGATTCTGTCAGGCCCTGTTTATTTTACACCGCAATGTGACAGGCAGATTCTGGATGGTGTAATAAAGGTGGATAGAGGACTGTGGAGAATTGGAATCTCTGTAGACTTCAAGACACAGTTGGATTCTGTCAGGCCCTGTTTATTTTACACCGCAATGTGACAGGCAGATTCTGGATGTTGTAAGAAAGGTGGATAGAGGACTGTGGAGAATTGGAATCTCTCTACACTTCAGTACACAGTTAGATTCTGTCAGGCCCTGTGTCTATAACACCGCAATGTGACCGGCAGAAATTGCCTAGTGTATGACAAACTACAAGGTGTATATAGAATTGGGCAGAATTGGAATCTCCCTAGAGTGTAGGTCTGTAAGAATGGACAAACTCCTCGGCTTTTCCTTACAGAGTCACACACTTCAATTTGGCCATGATAACAGCCGTTACACGGTACTGAGAGGAGCGTGCACGTACACCGCTGTACGGTGTATTTAAAAGTGTCAAGCTCCGTGTTTTTGTATACGGACTGACACACGCTGTCTCTCTCTAGTTTTGAATGTAATCAAACAGCAAATATAATAAACTGTTTGAAAAATGGACAAAACTATAAGGTGTAGGTCTGTAAGAACGGACAAACTCCTCGGCTTTTCCTTACAGAGTCACACACTTAGATAGCTTCAATTTGGCTGTGATAACAGCCGTTACATGGTACTGTGTGAGAAGCGTACACCGCTGTACGGTGTGTGAAAAAATGAATGCTCACTGCCTCACCAGGACAAAACAATACAATTTGGATTGCTTTTAAAAAAGCAGTTTGAACACCAGTGTGCACACAGCAATGCAGCTAGCCTTAAAAGGTAGGCTAATCACCACCAGCGCTGCTGCACAAAAGCAAAAATCTTCACCTTTCACTGCACAGTAACTACAGTGAAAAGCGCTAGCAGCAGAAGCAGTTTTTTTTTCTTTTTGCCTTCCTAACGCTCTCCCTACAGAATCAGCAGCTGCAGCAGCTCTCCCTATTCTGAGATCAGCATGAGTAACATGGCGGTCGGCGTCCCCGCCCTTTTATACCCCCTGTGACGCCACACAAAGCAAGCCAATCACTTGCATGCCCTTCTCCAAGATGGTGGTGACCGTTGCCTATGTCATCACATTGCCCACAGTGTCCGTTCTTTGTGATTGGCTGAAAAAGGGCGCTACAGCATCTTTTGAAACGCGACTTTGGCGCTAAAGTTGCCGACCTCGTGGCCGACCTCACGCTAAGGTCGGGTTTCGTTTCATGAATTTTTTCGACCCATTTCGCTCAACTCTAGTTAGGTGTGTGTTGGGGTTAGGGTTGTGGTTAGGGTTGGGTTTGGGTTCGGGGTGTGTTGGGGTTAGAGTTGGAGTTAGAATTGAGGGGTTTCCACTGTTTAGGCACATCATGGGGTCTCCAAACGCGACATGGCGCCACAATTTATTTCAGCCAATTTTGCGTTCAAAAAGTCAAACAGCGCTCCCTCCATTCAGAGCCCCGACGTGTGCCCAAAAGTGGTTTACCCCCACATATGGGGCATCAGCGTACTCAGGAAAAATTGCACAACTTTTGGGGTCTAATTTTTCCTGTTACCCTTGGGAAAATAAAACATTTGGGGCTAAAAAATGATTTTTGTGGAAAAAAATGATTTTTTATTTTCACGACTGCGTTATAACCTTCTGTGAAGCACTTGGGGGTTTAAAGTGCTTCACAGTGCATAGAATTTTTGGATTTGAGGCTTTTCCTCGAAGGCGACCATCTCTGCATGGATCTGTTTCGCAAGAAGACGGCTACTAATGCACTTTTGGATTACCGGAGATTTCATCCTGAACATTTAAAACGAGGAATGGACAGTGCACGATTGCGTCGTAATTGTTCTAGATTACAGGATTTCAATAGCCAGTCCAGAGACTTTACGAAGCTAAACAATAGGGAATACCCTAGATCTGTAATTTCTCAAGCATATCGTAAATCGATGTCAAAAACCCGGGATGATTTGTTACAACCCAATCCACGCCTCCAGGAGGCTGGGATTCGGTATATTACCACATTCCACAATCAATGGGATGCGATGCAGGGCCTATTTTTGAAACACTGTCAGATACTCAAAACTGACACGAGAATCTCTGAATTACCTGAACGACCTATGCTTACAGCCAGAAGGGCACCGAACCTTGGTGACTCGGTAAATAGTCATTTTATTTGGCCAACAGTCAGAACTCATACTGGAGATCGACTACGGGGTTCTTATCCCTGTGGGGAGTGTAATATCTGTAATTTTATGAATCGAACAGACACATTTACTAATCCAGCTGATTCCCAGCAGTACAAGCTTAGGGATTACATCAACTGCAAAACGCAGAATGTTGTTTATGCATTGATCTGTCCTTGCTCCATGGTGTATGTTGGTCAGACATCACAGGAATTACAGAAACGTATACAACAACATACATCAAATATTAATCTGGCAAAAACAGATCTGGCCAAAGGCAAGACATTGTCTTCTGTGGCGACCTATTTTTTGGAGCATCACATTGGTAAGACCCATGGGCTTACGGTAGTGGGTCTCCAAAAGGTTAAAAGCAACATTCGGAGGAAGGATAGGCAAGGGGAACTATTGAGGCTAGAATCCAGATGGATCTATGACCTTAACTCAGTCAGACCTTTTGGTATGAATGAGGATCTCTGTTTTACTGGTTTCCTTATGGATTAAGAGCATAGTGGACTACTGTTGGTATTCCTAAGGGGGATTCTTATAGGCCTTTGGTGTATGTTGCTATTTTCTTCTTTTCCTATTTCCATGTCATCATTCATTTTTTTTCCCTCCCCCCTTCCCTTCCTTTCCTTGTCAATCATTTTTTATTTATTTATTTATTTAATTTTTTTATTCATGTGTGCACATTTTTCATTGTCATTCAACGTTTTTGTGCACAGATTAATAATTGTTTATATATTCTACTCAGTTTGTTGTGAATTTTCTTCCTCCTTGTTAGCTGAGGTGAGGATATTGGTTCTATAGTGATTTAGGGCAGGGTTCTCCAACTTCAGTCCTCAAGTTATAGCGATATTGCTAGCGATATCGCTTAGTGTGACAGGCCCTTAAGTGAAGAAGCATGGGCACAGTCAGACAGGTGCTGGATAAGACAAGAGCACCTGGGGACGTTACAGTTCACGTCAGCAGCAGGAACGGAGAAGGAAATGTGGTCCAAAACTCATGCAGGGCGTGGAACGTTCAAGATGTGGCAGATCCTCAATAGGGCTGAAGCTGGCAAGTCCGAGGGAAAACGGATGAGCGGGATCCCCTATGTACTGAGGTCCTACAGTAGTGAAGCTGCGGTACCGCTAGGGCACTATTTCCCCATAATGTATGTGACGTCAAAGAAAGTAAGAAAGGGAAAGAGCAGGAGGAATGCTGTGTGGACTGTGATGTAACTGATGTGTCCGGGACCGTTGAAGAAGAAAGCAAAAGCATTGATTTTGCATCAGAACCGGTATCTATGTCCGTTATTTCATCTTCATGCACTGGAATCAAGTGTGTGTCATGGTTAGGACATGGTTAATGTCCTGGTTTCTCAGGGTTAATTTTGCCAGTCTCTCTTTGGATCTGGGAGGGGTATTTATACTCACTCCAGACTAGGATTCCCTGTCAGCTATACTCTTATTCTGGCTGTGTGACTGACCCCCCTGGTGTGCTGGTAAACTGCATTGCTTGTTTGATTCCCGTGTATGACCCGGTCTGTCCCCTCACTCTGTTCTCTGTCTCACGTTTTGGTACTATTGTCTTCTCTGGTTCTGACCTCCTGGCTTGGCTATTGTTACTCCGTTACCGTTTGCCCCTTTTGTACCGTCTATTGCCCGTTCTGGTTTTCTGATCTATTACTACGTCCTGACTATCCGCTCTGGTTAACCCTTTGGTACTGTCCTGCTATCTCATGCTTTGACCCCGGCTTGATCTGGTTTCTGTCCCTGTCTATGCCCCTTGGTAACTTGTCCCGTAGTTACCTTTCTAGGAGTTTCCCTGCAGCTCCTAGCTCTGTGGAGCTTAGGTCACGCCCCCAGCAGTCACGGGCTTCATGTCCTGATAGTCTGAAGCACACATCGTCACCGCTGCTGCCCTGCTCCACAGGTATCTTTGAGCACTGTTTTTGTACTCAGGACACACGCACTGGCTCAGTGAGCAAGTGCAGTGCGGTGTTCCTGACATTATAGCTGACCATTTCAGTTTTTTTTTCCTCTGAAGGAAAAAGAAAAAAAAAAAAAAGGTGTGTTATCCTGATGGATCCCATACAAGCTTTGGCTGATCAGGTCAAGCACCTGACCCAAATGTTCCATAAAGTCAATGTGGAACAGCGCACGATGGCCCATACCCAGCATCAGTTGGTGGTTACTGTGCAGGGGGCTGTCGATGCAGGGGCTCCTAGTTCTGGGGGTAGAGATGTGTCATTAGCATCCCCCGAATCTCCGGTCAAATTGCCAGACCCTTTCTCAGGGGATAAAAAGGAGTTCAGGTCTTTCAGAGAAGGATGCAAGCTTTTTTTTTCTCTAAGGCCCCGCTCCTCCGGGGACTAGTTCCAGAGGGTGGGGGTCATTATTTCCCTACTTCGGGGGGCTCCGCAAGCATGGGCTTTCTCTCTCTCTTCCTCTGCTCCTGAACGTATGTCTGTGAACCTGTTCTTTGAGGCTCTGGGGCACATTTATGATGAGCCTGATAGACTGTCTGGCAGAGGATATGGTGATGAGTTTGACACAGGGGAGGCACTCTGCTGAATGGTTCTGCTCAGAGTTTAGACGTTGGACCGCTGAAGTATCCTGGAACGATGCCGCCCTGAGGGGGTTGTTCCGCAGGGGCCTGTCTGACCGTCTGCAGGATGCTCTGGCACTACATCCTCCTCCTGATACCCTGGAGGACGCCATGATGCAGGCGGTCCATATGGACCGGAGACTCCGTGCTAGAGGAATGATGCAACAAGAGTCTCCCTTGTACCCCAAATTGTATGACACTGCACCTGTATCTGAGCCCATGGAGGTTCGGTCGGTCTCGGTTAAGGAGAAAGAGAGAAGGCACCGTAGAGACAACCTACTATGCTTTTACTGTGGAGCCTCTGGACATTGGAAAAGGAACTGCCCCTCCTGCCCTTCTTCAGAGAAACCATCAGAGAAACAACTGAGTCTGGGCAACAATCGAGGAAGTTGTCCAGACTCCCAGGTACATTTTTTTCCCGTACAAATATGGTGCTCCAGGTTGAATTGGAACTTGCTGGCGGTCCTGTTATGACCACCACCTTTGTTGACTGTGGTTCCTCCATTAATCTGATTGATGCCCAAGTTGTGACTCTTAGTAAGATAGGGACAGTCAGGTTAAAAGACCCTGTTAAAATTGTGGCTGTGGATTCATCCCTTCTTACCCGGGATGGAATTTAATTTATGTCTGAAATTTTTTCTATGAAAGTGGGTTCCACTCATGTGGAAAAGTTAAGTTGTTTTATTATGAATAATCTGCCTGCAGGACTGGTATTGGGGATGCCCTGGCTGCAATGCCGCAATCCTCTCATTGATTGAGTGAAGGGGGAGATCATCCAATGAGAATGTAATGATAATGGTTTGTGTGGTGACCCGGTTCCTTTGGTCAATCCGATAAAATCTGTATCTGTGTCGTCTGTCAGTCTGGAGGGTATTCCGGAGTACCTGAGAGACTTTGAAGACGTATTTTCCGAAAGCAAGGCTGAGGCGCTCCCACCACATAGACCATATGATTGTGCTATTGATTTAATACCTGGAGCCAAATTACCCAAGGCTCGTTTGTTTAATTTGTCCGGGCCTGAGCCCCAAGCTATGAAAGAGTACATTAAAGAGAGCCTTCGCAAGGGGCATATTCAGCCCTCCGTCTCACCCATGGCAGCGAGGTTTTTCTTTGTAAAGAAAAAAGATGGTGGGTTGCGACCGTGCCTCGACTTTCGGGAACTGAACAAAATTACTGTTAAGTACACGTACCCTCTCCCGTTGATTCCTGATCTATGCAACCAACTCACAGGGGCCAAATGGTTTTCTAAGCTCGATCTACGAGGGGCTTATTACCTTATAAGGATCCAGGAGGGGGATGAATGGAAAACAGCGTTCCTGACAACTGAGGGGCTGTTTGAAAACCTGGTTATGCCCTTCGGTCTCACTAACGCTCCTGCTGTTTTTCAGAATTTCATTAATGTTGCTTTTTCTGACTTGATTGGGTGTTATGTAGTCATTTACCTGGATGACATCTTGATATAGTCTGAGGACAGTCAGTCACACTTACACCATTTACGTACGGTTCTTATGAGACTCAGGGAGAACCATTTGTATGCTAAGCTGGAGAAGTGCTCATTTTTTATGCAAGAACTATCTTTTCTGGGTGTAATTGTATCCGGGGAGGGATTCCGCATGGATCCAGGGAAGGTTGAGGCCATTACCAATTGGGTGCAGCCTCATGACCTGAAGGGGTTGCAGCGATTTCTGGGCTTCGCTAATTATTATAGGAAGTTCATTAAAGGGTTCCCGCAGGTGGTGAAACCCTTGACGGACCTCACTCTTAAAGGGGCAGATGTAAAAAATTGGTCCGTGACCGCAAAAGATTCCTTCCTTACATTAAAGAAGTGTTTTACCACCGCTCTTGTGTTGGTACAACCCGATTCGTCAAGACCTTTTATCGTCGAGGTCGATGCTTCGGAGGTGGGGGTGGGGGCAGTATTGTCACAGGGCCCCTCTACCCTAACTAACCTCAAACCCTGTGCCTTTTTCTCCAAGAAGTTCTCTTCAGCCGAGAGAAGCTATGATGTCGGTAACAGGGAATTGTTAGCGGTTAAATTGGCCTTTGAAGAATGGAGGTATTTTTTGGAGAGGGTCACTCATCCCATTACGGTCATCACTGATCATAAAAACCTGGCCTATATCGAGTCTGCTAAGAGACTGACCCTCAGACAGGCTCGGTGGGCACTTTTCTTTTCTCGATTTCATTTTACCATCACGTTCCAACAAGGGTCTAAAAATGTAAAGGCGGATGCCTTATCCCGAAGTTTTGATTCTGTGTCTCCTCCAGAACCTCCTTCCTCCATTCTTCAGCCAGGAGTGGTTGTAGCCGAAATCTCCTCTGAGTTACAGAGGGAGATCCTGGAAGCACAAGCTCAAGCTCCCAGGAATAAACCCTCAGGTAAATTGTTTGTACCCGAACAATTCCGTCTCACACTCCTTCAAGAATTTCATGATTCTGTGTTAAGTGCACACCCTGGTATTGCAGCTACCCGGGGGGCAGTAGCTAGGGGTTTTTGGTGGCCCTCTATTGGTACTGATAAAAAGGTTTGTAAATACTTGTGGGGTGTGCGCTCACTCTAAATGCTCTCAGGTCCGGCCGGCCGGGGAATTGGTGCCTTTGCCAATTCCGGATAAACCATGGACACACCTGTTCGTGGACTTTATCACTAATCTTCCATCTTCCAAGGGCAACTCAGTGGTATTGGTAGTGGTTGATAGATTTTCTAAGCAAGCCCACTTTGTGCCATTACCTGCATTACCATCTGCTGAAACCTTGGCCCGCTTGTTTATACAGCACATTGTTCTGTTGCATGGAGTGCCTGTGAATGTGGTGTCAGACAGGGGTGTGCAATTTGTGGCCAGGTTTTGGAGAGCATTTTGTATGAAGTTGGGGGTCACGTTGTCATTCTCCTCTGCCGGAATCCAATGGACAGACTGAACGCACCAACCAGTCGTAGGAGCAGATTCTGAGATGCCTGGCCTCCTCCAGACAGGAAGACTGGTGTGAGGTATTACCCATGGCAGAATTTGCATTTAACTGTTGTATTAATCAGTCTACCGGAAAGTCTCCCTTTCAGGTCAATTATGGGTTTGTTCTGCAGTTTGGGAAATTTTCCCGTATGGATTCGGATTGCCCTGGTGCCGAGGGGATGGTACAACAGTTAAAAACCCTCTGGAGGGAGGTGCAGGGGAACATCTCCAAAGCCCAGAAAAGGTACAAACATTTTGCAGACAGGAGGAGGGGGTTGGGTCCTGCGTTAACTGTGGGGGAAAAAGTCTGGTTGTCCACCCGTAACATCAAACTTAAGATACCCTCTATGAAGTTGGGCCCCAAATTTATTAGCCCATACAAGATTGTAGAGGTGATCAACCTGGTGGCATACAGATTACAGTTGGCCACCTCCATCAAAATATCTAACGTCTTCCACAGGTCCCTATGAAAGCCTGTGGGGACAGTTAGAGAAGATCCCTCATCCGTGGCTCCACCAGTATTGGTAGAGGGTCAACTGGAGTACGAGGTAGGGCGCATCATTTATTCACGGTGGGTGAGCAGGAGACTTCAGTACCTTATTCATTGGAAGGGATATTCCATTGAGGATCAGTCATGGGTTCCGGCCAGTTCGGTGCACGCTGATCGACTGGTGCGGGCTTTTCATGCCAGATACCCTGAGAAACCTGGGGGTCCAGTGGCCCCCCCCATTAAGAGGGGGGTACTGTCATGGTTAGGACATGGTTAATGTCCTGGTTTCTCAGGATTAATTTTGCCGGCCTCTCTTTGGATCTGGGAGGGGTATTTATACTCACTCCAGACTAGGATTCCCTGTCAGCTATACTGTTATTCTGGCTGTGTGACTGACCCCCTTGGTGTGCTGGTAAATTTCATTGCTTATTTGATTCCCGTGTATGACCCGGTCTGTCCCCTCACTCTATTCTCTGTCTCACATTTTGGTACTATTGTCTTCTCTGATTCTGACCTCCTGGCTTGGCTATTGTTACTCCGTTACCATTTGCCCTTTTGTACCGTCTATTGCCCGTTCTGGTTTTCTGATCTATTGCTACGTCCTGACTATCCGTTCTGGTTAACCCTTTAGTACTGTCCTGCTATCTCTTGCTTTGACCCCGGCTTGATCTGGTTTCTGTCCCTGTCTATGCCCCTTGGTAACTTGTCCCGTAGTTACCTTTCTAGGAGTTTCCCTGCAGCTCCTAGCTCTGTGGAGCTTAAGTCACGCCCCCAGCAATCACATGCTTCAGGTCCTGATAGTCTGAAGCACACATCATCACCGTTGCTGCCCTGCTTCACAGGTATCTTTGAGCGCTGTTTTTGTACTCCGGACACGCGCACTGCTCAGTGAGCAAGTGCAGTGTGGTGTTCCTGACAGTGTGCAGGAGCTGGGTCGCACTGCAGTGGAATCCCTGACCATGGACCAGCAACAAGAACAGGTACACTGGTAGATGCTGATGGTATTTCTGTGAGAGGAGGTTAGGACACCAAAGCCCTGGTGTACTCGGCTGCGACTACCGTCCTGGCCACCTCTTACAGCAGCCTCAAACCATTCCAGCAAAATCTCAACTCCAATATGACACCCCTTCCCTTCTGAGCTTTGCACTGTGCCTCAAAAGTAGTATTCTCCCACATATGGGGTATCAGCATACTCAGGAGAAATTGCACAACAAACTGTATGGTGCAATTTCTCCTTTTACCATTATGAAAATGAAAAATTTGGGACCAAAATAACATTTTTGTGAGGAAATTGTGATTGTATTATTTTCACTGCTCAACGTTATAAACTTCTATGAAGCACCTGGGTGTTCAAGGTGCTCACCACACACATAAGTACATTCCTTGGGGGGTCTAGTTTTCAAAATGGAGTCACCTGTGAGGGGTTTCCACTGTTTAGGCACATAAGGGGCTCTCCAAATGGGACAAGATGTCCGCTAATGATTCCAGGAAATTTTACATTCAAAAAGTCAAATGACGCTCCTTACATTCCGAGCCCTGCCGTGCATCCAAACAGTAGTTTTCTCCCTCATATGGGGTATCGGCATACTCAAAAGAAATTGCACTACAAATTATATGGTGCAATTTTACGGCTCAATGTTATAAACTTCTGTGAACCACCTGAGGATTCAATGTGTTCACACACATCTATATCAGTTCCCTTAGGGGTCTAATTTCCCAAATGGTGTCACTTGTGGGGGATTTTCATTGTTTAGGCACATCAGAGTCTCTCCAAACGCAACATGGCATCCGCCAATTGTTCCAGCAAATTTTGCATTCAAAAAGTCAAATTGCGCACCTTCCCTTCTGAGCTCTGCTGTACGCCAAAACATTGGTTTTCTCCCTCTTATGGGGTATCAGCATGCTCAAGAGAAATTATACAACACATTTTGGGGTCTTCTTTTCCTGTTACCCATGTCAAAATAAAACAAAAATGGATCTGAAGTCAATTTAAAAAAAAAAAAAAAATGTTAATTTTTAAAAAAAAAATTTCTTTGAAGCACCTAAAGGGTTAATAAACTTCTTGAATGTGGTTTTGAGGACATTAAGGGGTACAGTTTTTAGAATGGTGTCATTTTTGGGTATCTTCTATCATTTTGACCCAGCAAAGTAACTTCAAATGTGATGTTGTCCCTAAAAAAATAGTTTTGTAAATTTTGCTGGAAAAATGAAAAATCACTGGTCGACTTTTAACCCTTATAACTTTCTAACAAAAAAAATGTTTACTCCAAAATTGTGCTGATGTAAAGTAGACTTGTGAGAAATGTTATTTATTAACTATTTTGTGTGACATATTTCTGTGATTTAAGGACATGAAAATTCAAAGTTGGAAAATTGTGAAATTTTCCAAATTTTCACCACATTTCCATTATTTTTTTTACAAATAAACACAAGTTATACCGAAGAAATTTTACCACTATCATGAAGTATATGTCACGAAAAAACTTTCTCAGAATCACCGGGATCCGTTGAAACGTTCCAGAATGATTACCTCATAGAGTGACAGTGGTAAGAATTGTAAAAATTGGTCCAGTCATTAATGTGCAAACAATCATCTGGGGTAAAGGGGTTAATGTCAATAAGCAAGGATTGCCACCAAAAGTATCTATATATAGCTTTCTGGGTAGCAGTGACCCTGGGTTGACAACTCAAGATAAAGTCCTGAAACTTTTGCTACAGACGTAATCTTAGACACACAGGCACAAATAATTTAGATGCAGGAGTAGCTGAAGGAACCAGCTACTGGACTTCGTGAATCTCAGCCTCCGAGGACACCATAGCAATTACTAAACCCTAAGGAAGAATGGAGGAAGGATGTTCTGGAGGAGAAACTGAATCAAGGCTGCGTGACAAAGCGTCAGCTCTAACATTCTTCGACCTCGGCATGAATATGATGGAAAAATTGAATAAAAAAAAAATACCACCTGGCATGTCTCGGGGTTAAATGTTTAGCAGATTCAATATAAGCTAAATTTTTATGATTAATCACAACCGTGACCTGATGAGTAGCTTCCTCCAAAAAATGACTCCATTCTTCAAAAGCTAACTTGACAGCAAGCAGCATGCAATTTCCAATATCATAATTTCTCTCAGTAGATGAAAAGGTCACCGAGGAGCATAGCCGGGGAATAAGCTAGGCAACCAGAAAACCAGAAAGGTTGGTAACTTAGTCGATTACAGACCCCTAAACCTAACAACACAACTAGAATTAGCCGTGGGACGTACCTACGATGCCCTAGACGCCTCGGCTTAGCCAAAGAATTAACTAAGCCTAAAGCAAGAAAGGGGAAAGCTATACTGCCCGGAGTAGAACCCCAAATGAATAGATAGCCCCCAAACGTATATTGCCAGTGAGACAAGATGAGGCACAAACACAGGCAGAAAATAGAGTAAGCAAATGATGGGGCACAAACTGTCTAGATAGGACAGGACAGAAAAGATACTGTCTGCAATCACACAAAAACTCTACAAAATCCAAAACGTCTGATATGCAAAAATACTGAGGCCACACGACCTCTCCCCCACTAGAGTAGTATTCTGGTGTGAACTTGGAGCAAAGCAAAAGATACTGATATAACAGGGGATTAGCAATACTGAACAGTGTCACCTCACCACCACCCGCATCCCATTCGTCTCACCGGGCCACCGCTCCCCGGCGCGTTCCCGTCGGTGCCTCAGCTCCTCTGGCGCCGCTTGCGGCCTCCCGGGCGCGCGCTCCCCGTGGGTCCAGACGGGCGCGCACACTGCCTCTCTGAACCGCCGCCTCTCTTGCTGGTAGGAGGTCCCTGACCCGGAAGCCCTCCCCACTCTCCTTCATCAGGCCGTCGCTCCCTAGTGACGTTGCCTGATCGTCATTGGTACTACTCCCCGTGACTCTGGCCCCATGCTTGCTGGCGTCCTCTTCTGATTCCTTTGTGTGGCGCCTGCCTACCTTCTCCCGGCGCTGTTACCTTCTATCTCCTGTGTTTGCAGTGTTCCATCCTACCCTGGTCCAGTCTGCTGTGTTCCTGCCGTCCTACCTTGGTCCAGTCTGCTGTGTTCCTGCCGTCCTACCTTGGTCCAGTCTGCTGTGTTCCTGCCATCCTACCCTGGTCCAGTCTGCTGTGTTCCTGCCGTCCTACCCTGGTCCAGTCTGCTGTGTTCCTACCATCCTACCCTGGTCCAGTCTGCTGTGTTCCTACTGTCCTACCCTGGTCCAGTCTCCTGTGTTCCTGTCGTGCTACCCCGGTCCAGTATCCGGTCACCTGGCCGTTCTACCCTGTGTCTTCGGCTGTCCTGGTACCAGCTGCCGCGGTAATAGTCTTCCCTGGGCCTGTCCCTAACACTCCCTGTATAGGGGGTGGTCCACCTGGTCCACTCGCCCAGGGGAGGTTCGTTGCCGTGGTCCAGTGGGTTCACCCTCGGGCACCCTAACAGTACGATCAGGCCATGAATCCCGCTGGTACCTCAGCAACCACTCAGAAGGAGCTGGCGACCCTCCGAGACAATCAGGCCCGGATCATGACCTTCCTAAAATCCATGGAGTCCCGGTTATCAGCCCTACAGCCCTCGGATCCCGGAAGTGCGTCGCAGCTGGCCAGTCTCCAGCAGGAGCTCGCCCAGCAACGCGATACCCAGGGTCATATTCTAAACTATATGGCTTCGGTGGATAACCGACTCCTTGCGCTCCAGTCTGCTGCGGCTGTCCCTGCTCCGGCCCCGTCTCCACATCCAGCCCCCCGGTTAGCTAAGCCTCCGCGGTATGGCGGTGACCCCCGATTATGCAGGGGGTTCCTCAATCAGTGCCAATTGCACTTCGAATTGCTGCCTCACCAATATCCTATGGACCGTGCCAAGGTGGCCTTTCTCGTATCCCACTTAGAGGGTGAAGCATTTGCCTGGGTAAACCCTCTCTGGGAGCGGGATGACCCGGTGGTCTCCCAGCTCTCCACGTTCCTCGAGACCTTTCGCAAGGTCTTTGACGAACCTAGTCGCCTGGCCTCAACTACGGAGTCCCTTTTTAATCTTCGCCAGGGTACTCTTTCTCAATATGCTATCCAGTTTCGCACCTTGTCCTCGGAGCTCGGCTGGAACAATGAGGCGTTGGTGGGAGCATTCTGGTGCGGCCTATCCCCTCGCATTAAGGATGAGTTAGCGGGTCGCGACACTCCCACAACCCTGGAGGATCTCATTTCCTTGGCGACGCGCATTGACTTGCGCTTCCAGGAGCGCTCCCGCGAGTCCGCCAGGGAGAGAAGATTTCCCCGCTTTTCCCTAGCAACCCGCAGTCCTTCCGTTCCACGGTTTGCCTCTACCTCCACTGCCTTGGCTTCGGAACCCATGCAGGTAGATCGTCTCAAACCGGCAGAGCAAGGTCGCCAGGAGAGGTTCGACAAAGGTCTCTGTCTCTACTGCGGCAGCTCTTCTCATCTTCTGCGTTCATGTCCCGTGAGGCCGGGAAACGGCTCCGCCTAGGACAGGTAAGAGAGGCCCTCCTAGGTGTTAGAGATACCTCTCCACCCTTGACTCTATCTGTCCTACTCCATCTGGGCACCTCCCGCATGTCCGCTCTGGCTTACATTGATTCGGGAGCTGCCGGGAACTTCATCCAGCTCGAGGCTGTCAAAAAGTTGCGGATACCTGTCAGATCCTTGGCGTCTCCTCAGCAGTTAGCTTCTGTCGACGGTGCTCCCCTGCGGGAGGTCGTAACATTGGTCACCGAAGAAGTGGAGTTACAAGTCGGAGCTCTACATCGGGAGAAGATAACCTTCCTGGTATTGCCCTCGCTCTCTCACACGTTACTCTTAGGCCTCCCATGGTTAAGGACCCATGAACCCGTTCTTGATTGGCGATCCAGAGACATCCTTCGGTGGGGTCAGTCGTGCCACTCTTCGTGTCTTCTTCCAGTTCTGCCCATCAAGTCTCCTAGAACTCCAGTGGCGCCCGTGGGCTTGCCTTGTGCCTATTGGTCCTTCGCTGACGTTTTCAACAAGAAGGGTGCCGAATGCCTGCCACCCCATCGTCCCTATGACTGCTCCATCAACCTCATACCGGGCTCTTCTCCACCCCGGGGCCGAATTTATCCGTTGAATCCTCTGGAGACTCAAGCCATGTCCGAGTACATCCAGGAGGCCCTGGATAAAGGCTTTATTCGGAAGTCTACTTCACCCGCAGGTGCGGGCTTCTTTTTTGTGAAGAAGAAGGATGGGACTCTTCGCCCGTGCATCGACTACAGGGGCCTAAATGACATCACTATCAAGAACAAGTACTCGCTTCCTCTCATTCCTGAGCTGTTTGATCGGTTGCAGGGGGCACGAATCTTCACCAAACTAGACCTGCGTGGGGCCTACAATCTTATCCGCATTCGCCCTGGTGACGAATGGAAGACCGCGTTCAACACCAGGGACGGTCACTATGAATATTTGGTCATGCCCTTCAGCCTCTGCAATGCTCCCGCAGTGTTCCAAGAATTCGGGAATGACATTTTCTGAGACCTCCTTTACTCTTGTGTGGTGGTATATCTGGACGATATTCTTGTCTTTTCCACGGATCTGGCGGCCCATAGGAGGAGTGTTCGTCTGGTCCTCTCTCGCCTACGGGAGAATCACCTTTATGCAAAACTGGAGAAATGCTCCTTTGAGCAGACCTCTCTTCCGTTCCTGGGGTACATTGTTTCAGATTCCGGCCTGAGCATGGATCCACAGAAGGTGTCAGCCGTACTCAAATGGCCACAACCGCATGGAGTCAAGGCAATCCAACGATTCCTGGGTTTTGCCAACTACTACCGGCAATTCATCCCCCATTTTTCTTCCTTGACCGCTCCCATCACCTCTCTGATTCGTAAGGGGGCCAACCCGCACGTCTGGTCGGCCGAGGCCGAGGAGTCCTTCTTAGCCCTAAAGCGAGCCTTTGCTTCTGCTCCAGTCCTTCACCGCCCAAAGACTAACAAACCTTTCATTTTGGAGGTGGACGCCTCTGCCATCGGCGTCGGAGCCGTACTCTCTGAGATCTCCCTCCGGGCATCTAGTCACCTGTGGCTTCTTCTCGAAAACGTTTTCTGCTCCCGAACGGAACTACTCTATTGGTGACAGGGAGCTTCTGGCCATTAAGATGGCATTGCAGGAATGGCGATACCTTTTGGAGGGAGCAGTGCATCCTTTTAAAGTCTACACTGACCATAAAAATCTGGCTTACATCCGATCGGCACAGAGACTTAACCCACGACAGACAAGATGGTCCTTGTTTTTCGCCCGTTTCGATTTCGAACTGCACTTCTGCCCGGGTAGGAAGAACCTTAAGGCTGATGCATTGTCCAGATCCTTTCTTGCCATCGACACTGAGGAGGCCCCTGCGCACATCCTGGATCCCTCCAAGATCATCACGGTGGCTCCTCTCACTCTGTCTACCCTGCCACCGGGTAAGACCTTCATTCCGGTAACCAACAGGAGACGAGTCTTGCATTGGGGTCACTCTTCTAAGATTGCAGGCCATGTGGGGTTGAAAAAGACTCTTCTTCTGGTCTCACGCTACTATTGGTGGCCTACTCTTCTCCAGGATGTTCGTAATTTTTTAGCCTCGTGTCCATCCTGTGCCAAAAACAAGGTCCCCAGGCAATTACCTTCTGGTCTTCTGCACCCGCTACCAGTCCCTTCGGCTCCCTGGCAGCACATTGCCATGGATTTCGTCACTGACCTGCCTCGTTCCTCTGGATATACGGTCATCTTAGTCGTCGTGGACAGGTTCTCCAAGATGGCTCATTTCGTTCCTCTGTCTGGATTACCCTCGGCTCCCGAATTGGCGAAGATTTTTGTCCACCATATTTTTCGTCTCCACGGGCTTCCTCAACGTATTGTCTCTGATAGAGGAGTCCAGTTCACCTCCCGATTTTGGAGGGCGATCTGCAAGTTTATGGACGTCACACTGGATTTCTCCTCTGCATATCACCCTCAAACTAACGGTCAAGCAGAGCGTACCAACCAAATTTTGGTCAATTACCTCCGTCACTTTTCCAACGCTCACCAGAACGACTGGTCAGAATTGCTCCCTTGGGCCGAATTTGCATACAACAACCATGCTAACGAATCTTCAGCCAAATCTCCCTTCTTTATTGTCTATGGTCTACATCCAGGCGTACCGCTACCGGTTCCTCCTGTCTCGGGTGTGCCGGCCGCTGATCTTCTGTCTGGGGAGTTCTCGAGGATCTGGCAGGAGACCAAAACCGCCCTCGAACAAGCTCAGGTTAAGATGAAGAGACACGCAGACAAGAGGCGCTTGGACCCACCTCTCTACCATCCTGGCGATAGAGTGTGGTTATCCTCCAGGTTCATCCGCCTTAGGCTTCCTTCACACAAATTGTGTCCTCGGTTTATTGAACCCTTCGAGGTCCTGTCTCGCATCAACAATGTCTCTTACAAGTTAAAGCTCCCTGCCTCGCTTCGCATCCCCAATTCGTTTCATGTTTCTCTTCTGAAACCTGTGGTCCTCAACCAGTTCCATGCCTCTACCACCCGCACTCCACAGCCTGTTTCCGCTGATGATGTCTTTGAGGTTAAAGACATTCTCGCCATGAAGCGGCTTAGGGGAAAAACCGTTTTATTGGTCGATTGGAAGGGTTTCGGCCCTGAAGAGAGATCTTGGGAATCTCGGGAGAACATTCAGGCTCCCCGGATTTTGGCAAGATTTCTTTCCAACCTTGGGAGGGGGGCGCGTAAGGGGGGGGTACTGTCACCTCACCGCCGCCCGCGTCCCATTCGTCTCACCGGGCCACCGCTCCCCGGCGCGTTCCCATTGGTGCCTCTGCTCCTCTGGCGCCGCTTGCGGCCTCCCGGGCGCGCGCTCCCCGTGGGTCCAGACGGACGCGCACACTGCCTCTCTGAACCGCCGCCTCTCTTGCTGGTAGGAGGTCCCTGACCCGGAAGCCCTCCCCACTCTCCTTCATCAGGCCGTCGCTCCCTAGTGACGTTGCCTGATCGTCATTGGTACTACTCCCCGTGACTCTGGCCCCACGCTTGCTGGCGTCCTCTTCTGATTCCTTTGTGTGGCGCCTGCCTACCTTCTCCCGGCGCTGTTACCTTCTATCTCCTGTGTTTGCAGTGTTCCGTCCTACCCTCGTCCAATCTGCTGTGTTCCTGCCGTCCTACCTTGGTCCAGTCTGCTGTGTTCCTGCCTTCTTACCCTGGTCCAGTCTGCTGTGTTCCTGTCATCCTACCCTGGTCCAGTCTGCTGTGTTCCTGCCGTCCTACCTTGGTCCAGTCTCCTGTGTTCCTGCCGTCCTACCCTGGTCCAGTCTGCTGTGTTCCTGCTGTCCTACCTTGGTCCAGCCTGCAGTGTTCCTGCCGTCCTACCCTGGTCCAGTCTGCCTGGTTCCTGCCGTCCTACCCTGGTCCAGTCTGCTGTGTTCCTACCGTCCTACCCTGGTCCAGTCTCCTGTGTTCCTACCGTCCTACCCTGGTCCAGTCTCCTGTGTTCCTGTCGTGCTACCCCGGTCTAGTATCCGGTCACCTGGCTGTTCTACCCTGTGTCTTCGGCTGTCCGGGTACCAGCTGCCGCGGTAATAGTCTTCCCTGGGCCTGTCCCTAACACTCCCTGTATAGGGGGTGGTCCACCTGGTCCACTCGCCCAGGGGAGGTTCGTTGCCGTGGTCCAGTGGGTTCACCCTCGGGCACCCTAACAGTCAGACTGACAAAGCTGTGACATATGGAGCGGGGTCCAGCACCTGTCCCAGCAGGGAACAATGCTGAACCCACACAGCAAAGCAGAAAGCAGAGAAAGGCAAAACTGGATCAAATGCATAAAGATTCCAGCAAACAAATAACTTATCTGAACGATGCAGGACCAAGCAGGGGAATAGCAGACTTCAAAATGCACAGGAAGAAAACCAAATTACCAGCAACAACTGAAGGAAGCTTGCTCACTTAAATCCTTCCAGTCTGTAACACCTGACCTCCACTTATCCTCTTCAGGCGATTGACTTCTGTCAACCTGACCAGCTCCACTACCCGCAGCAACCACCAGAGGGAGCCCAAACTCAGAGGTCAGGTCAAAAGTGTTCACAACACGCATCTTTACCCCGGTCAGGCCTGCAGTGCGCACCATCTACAGTCAGTGGGACTGTATGGTACATCTAACCCAGTATCGGAGGAGAGCGGGACCACAGTCACTTGTTGCTCACAGTCTGTGAGGATAGTCGGCAATGCGGTCTGGTCTCTGGGCGTCACGCTGCGGAGAGTGAGTCAACTTTCTCCTACTGCCCACTCTGTCTTTTCGTCAAAAACCCCGGTTTTGCGCGCTCCATCCCTTTCATCTTTGACCCGCCCCCTGCAGTCAAATGCAAAGGTCTGTCCAGGTCAGAAAGTGCTCCCCCCAGCAACAATTGTGACAGCCCCAATAGTTCCGGCCCCGATACGAGAGAGGTACCACTATCCCAGTCCATCTCCCTACACACCATCCTCCTAAGAGCTTGGAATAGGTAATTTCTATAAAGTGATAAAAGATAATTTCTCAGCAACAACACATCTGATATGAGGCATACAGGTATCACTCTCCTCAGCAATCTATATCTTGTATGCCCAAATTAATAGCTTAAATAGGTCAAAGAGAGGTGACAGATTCCCTTTAAAATCCGACAACTTACATGTGCGATCGGTAAGAGGTTTAACCCCTTTACCACCGAGGGTGGTTTGCACGTTATTGACCGGGCCAATTTTTACAATTTTGACCACTGTCTCTTTATGAGGTAATAACTCTGGAATGCTTCCATGGATCCTGGTGATTCTGACATTGTTTTCTCATGACATATTGTACTTCATGATAATGGAAAAATTTCTTTGATATGACTTGCATTTATTTGTGAAAAAAACTTTAGCAATTTTCCAAATTTGAATTTTCATGCCCTTAAATCACAGAGATATGTCACACAAAATACTTAATAAGTAACATTTCCCACATGTCTACCTTACATCAGCACAATTTTGGAACCAAACTTTTTTTTGTTAGGAAGTTATAAAGGTTAAATGACAAACAGCGATTTATCTTTTTTACAACACCATTTTTTTAGGGACCACATCACATTTGAAGTCACTTTGAGGGCTCTATATGATTGTAAATACCTAAAAGTGACACCTTTCTAAAAACTGCACCCCTCAAGGTGCTCAAAATCACATTCAAGAAGTTTATTAACCCTTCTGGTGCTTCACAGGAATTTCTGGAATGTTTAAAAAAAAATGAACATTTAACATTTTTTCACAAAAAATTACTTCAGATCCAATTTTTTTATTTTTCCAAGGGTAAGAGGAGAAACGCATGATGCATTTTTTATGTGCGTTTGCGCTGGGCACGGTGCGCAGCGCAAAAAAACGTAAGTGTGAAAGTAGCCTAAAAGACTCTTTTTATTGCAAAAAATAGTTTTTGCATCACCATATTTTGAGAGCTAAAATTTTTCTATATTTTGGCCCACATTGTTATGTAAGGTCATGTTTTTTGCGGGATGAGTTGACATTTTTATTAGTACCATTTTCAGGCACATGACATTTTTTGATCGCTTTTTATTCAGATTTTAGTAACGGCAGAAAGACCAAAAACCAGCAATTCATGAATTTCTTTTGGAGGGAGGGCATTTGTACCGTTCCGCGTGTGTTAAAATTGATAAGGCAGTTTAACTCTTCGGGTCAGTATGATTACAGCAATACCTCATTTATAATTTTTTTATGTTTTGGTGCTTTAATACAATAAAAACTATTTTATATAAAAAATAATTATTGTGGCATCTCTTCATTCTGAGAGCTATAACTTTTTCATTTTTCCAGTGATGGAGCTGTATGGGGGCTTGTTTTTTGTGGGACAAGATGGCGTTTTCAGCGGTACCATGTTTATTTATATCCTTTTTTTGATCGCGTGTTATTCCACTTTTTGTATGGTGGTATGATGATAAAGCATTGTTTTTTGCCTTGGTTTTTTTGTGGTGTTCACTAAAGGGGTTAACTAGTGGGACAGTTTTATAGGTTGGGTCATTACAGACACGGAGATACCAAATATGTGTACCTTTATTGTTGAGATTTCTTTTCATTTAAATATTTATTTATTTATAGAATAAATATTGATTTTTAATTATGATTTTTTAAAATATTTTTACAATTATTTAAAAAAATTCTATGTTATAATAATTGTAATAAAGTCCTTCCTTTTGTGTATGTATATATATATAATTGCATATATGACATTTCTGCAACTAGACTTAGTGTCACGCTCGCGCCTAGGCTGATTGGCGCGAGCCGGGGGGTTGTGGCCCCACTGTGCCACAAACCAGACTACCCTGGAAGGGGCGTGACTACGGCAGCTACCTCGGTCTTCACTGGAGCCTCTGATGGTGAGGTCAGGCTTGTGCGGTAGGTAGCTACCGGGTGCCACTCCAGGGTGGTGTCTGGCTTTGTCTGCTGATCCCACTCGTGAACAGGACACCTGGACAGGTACGAGTGACAAGCAGGCTGAGACACAGGGCAAGCGGGCACAGCTTGAGACACAAGGCAGGTGGGCACGGCTTGAGACACAGGGCAGGTGGGCGCAGCTTGAGAAACAGGGCAGGCAGGCACGGCTTTAGACACAGGGCAGGCGGGCACGGCTTGAGACACAGGGCAGACAGACATGGCTTGAGACACAGGGCAGGCGGGCACGATATGAGACACAGGGCTGGCGGGCATGGCTTGAGACACATGGCAGGCGGGCATGGCTTGAGACACAGGGAAGGCAGGCATGGCTTGATACACAGTGCAAGCAGGCACAGCTTGAGACACAGGGCAGGTAGGTGTGGTGTGCGAAGGAACAGGTAGGGTCCTGTTCACACAGCAGGAGCGGATACTGTCTGGAAGGAATGGAATATGGAGGAACAAGTAGGGTCCTGTTCAAATAGGAGGTGCAGGTACTGGTACGGATAGGAGAGAGTGGAATATGACAAAAGCAGGAGTGCGTACTAGGCGGAGTCCCAGGAGTGCGGAGTGGGTGGAGCCGAAGGAGTGCAGAGTAGGCGGGGCCGCCGAAGTGCGGAGTAGGCGGAGCTTGCAAGGGTGCAAGGTAGGTGGAGCTTGCAAGAGTGCAAGGGACAGACAGGGAGGACACAAGGAAAGACACAGCAGGGAAAGGAACCACAGACAAGGAGACTGGCAGACAGACAGAGGAAGACAGCGTTCAGACAGAGACACAGTACACGACAAGGTACAGGGACCGAAGGATACAGGGACCAGTATATTCTGCCACCTGGAGGGCGAGCAAAGAAGTACCAGGGAAGTACTCAGACAAAGCTAAGACAAGACAGGGACCAGGATATAAGCCTCCTGGCGGGCACTCAGAATGTACTAGAAATGCTAGGAGTAAAGCCTCTCAAGGAAGGCAAGACAAAGGACAGGGCCTGGCTACCTCAGTAGCAAGGAGCTAACCCAGTATAGACATTGCACAGGCAAAGGTTATTGGGTGTGGCGACCCTATATAGTAAAGGGCTCCAGGTGATTGGTCGGGGACAGATTAGACCGCTGCACCCTGACTGCATAAGAAGCAGAGAGGTCAGGCACCACCCCCCTATACACACAGTCAGGAAACATGGAGAGCAAGCAGGAAAACAAGAGGCAAAGCGCATGGACCTGGCAGTAGACAGAAATCACCGCATGACCTGGAGCAGTGAGTAAGTTGGTGTGCGGGGATGGGAGGCCATGCAGTGATGCCAGCAGGGTTGTTACACTTAGAAACTCTTTTCAGCTGACGTATTGTGAAGACATGGGTTACATGGGTGTAATGCTTAGTTTGCTTTCCTTGTCTTACGTACAAAAAAAACTGTCATCCTTTTTACTTCTCTGGTAACGTAGATAAAGATTGCTGACATTTAAGCATATTCCAACATATGTACTATTTTGCAAACTTTGTATTTTGAACGCCCCACTGTTTTTCTACTTAAACTCAAAGAATCTGTATTGGGTCAGACAGGTGACTGCTCACATCTGGTGCAGCCGTCATTCTCTCTCCATGCCGGCATGATCAATAAAGCACAAATCATCTTTCTTATTCAGGTCTGGATGATTTCTAATTGGAAGACTAAAACTCCACTGACATTTGGTGCATTGGCCGGGAAATCCAACATCTTTCCCTCACCGGTGAGGACTGTAAACCATGCACAGGAGAGTCTGGAACTCCTTAAGAAGGTCCTCCATCTTAACATTTGGCATCAACAGAGGCATTATCAGTAATCCCGGACTGAGGGGAAGTGACAGATTTCGTATAGTCTAAGAATCTCTGGGAATCCTCTGTATCTGAATACAGGTAAGAACATTTAATAATTTTTATTATATTCGGTAACCTTGTTAATCCAGTATTAATGTTATTCTTGGAATTGAATGGGGACTGGCATTGTGGACAATTCCAGTTGGAGTTTGTAGGCTCCTGTAAGTTGGAAGTTGTTTACATGCAATTGGGGTTGTAAAACTCCTGTAAGTTGCGAAGCTCCATAGTGATTGGGGTTTGTTTGTTCTTGTAAGATATTCCGTAGAATGGGTACAAAGCCAGTGTGAGAAGGCTACTGTGGAATAAAGAACTCTGTGTGAACGTTAAATTGATCTAGATGGGATAATCAAGGGCGATTCTCGGGGATTGAGGATTCCGCTGGATTAACCTAAAATAGAACCCAGTATAAGATTAATTTTTGCCAGTATTCTGTTGAATGTTGTTTCCCATTAAATGTGCTGTTTTGCCTGTTTTTTAAAATTAAAAAACTAAAACGCCATAAGTATATGTTTTATGTTACATATGATACTCCTTGAATGATCTCTTGAGTGAATGTATAAGGATTGAAATCTAAAATCCTGAGTGTATAAGGGAGTCCAGTAGGTGTGGTTGGCAGTCATGTGTGGACTCGAGACAACTCATAGGTTATTATAGTGGTATAAAACACCTGATCCCCATATAGAGAATATTCTATGTTGTATTGTTATGTGTTTTTCTTTTAATAACACAGAGTGACTGAACCCTCCTCGTTTAAAAAGTGGACACAAAGTCAGATTTGTGGCGGTCAATTAAGATCTTATAATGATCACTGAGGAGAGTCTGCACCTGTGGTGCTCTGAATACCTGATTTTAAGAACGGGAACATCTCTGGATATAAAGAGGTGGTGTCATTGGACTTTATCTCAGCATTTCAGGTCTAGGAGTATGAGGGAACTTTAATCTCTTGTCTTATATGTTTTTCTTGTCTGACAATAGATGTCTCTGTGTACGTGTGTATGTCCAGTTCCCAACAAGTCTGACAAACACACATGGTTAATAACCATGTATGTGACTGGATTACTGCAGCCTATCATCAATTACAACATAGAACCATAGGAAAACGATGATCATAAGGCAATAATCTTTATAAAAATACAATTTTTATTAGGACAACATCATTAAAATCCTACTGCCAAATATTGAGAAAATAGGAAAGTGCAAAAAACTCATCACTCATAAAACTCATGTGACACGCCAGATCCAGGAAGGACAGCTAACACAATGATAATTAGACAGGGGAAGTGCCACCGACCCCAATAAATCAATATTTTAATCACCCTCACATTACACAAATTAAAGTACCATTACCTAATAGGTGTCAGTAATACAAAATGGGCAAATTCCTAACATGTTTGTCTGAATATAGTAATACTGCACAGCGGCTACCAATACCAGTATATACCAAAATTAATGCCGCCTGTATAACACAGGTAACATAGACCCAATCTATTAATCAAACTAACTTTGCACAGAATGGTAAAATTACCTACTGGATGATAAAGATGTGAGGTGCTGTAGCCTCCTGGACCAGTGCATCCACCCCGACGCGCGTTTCGGACTCCTTTCTCAACGGGCTTACTATTCATGCAATGTCTCCATGCTTAGATACCCCCGGCTGCAGTGTACATTACCGCGTGACGGGAAGTGACGCTCCCCGCCCGGAAGTGCCGCGCGATGTTGTCCGGACAACGGGAATTGATAGGGAAATTTAGAAAAATGGGGCATAGATAATGTTTTCATTGAGTCCAGATGGATGCACTGTGCCAAGGGTCCAAATCCATCTGGACTCTAGCTGGGCCATTCTCCTGGAAACACAACCCCCACATATGCCCACATCTAGCATATCAATGCCCCTTACCCTAAGGAGTCTACCATCACAGTTATGATACCTCCTGAAGTGGCGGGGAATAGTCTTTAAAGATGATGCATCCTTGGTGGCCACTGCTGCCTAAATACCGAGCACGTGTTCTCTGACACATATCTTTAGTTGCCTAGTGGTCATTCCAACGTAAATCTTACGACATGGGCATACCGCATAATAGATAACATTTTTACTGACACATGTAATACGTTTTCTAATTTTGAATTTGCAGGAGCCATCCTGATTAAGAAAAGAATCAGCACGATCAATATTGGTGCAGGCAACACAGCAGCCACACGAGGAGCATCAGATTCGCACTACCCCTGTGTAGTGACTATGCACCAGCCAGTCCCTTAAGTTTCTAGATCTCCTAGCTGCGATTGCAGCTCTCTCTGGGATAAGTTTAGAGATCACTGGGTCCGCCCTCAAAATATGCCATGATTTATTCATGATCTTCTTCATTTGGGCGAATTGTGAGTGAAAATCCGTCACAAACCTCACTATGTTTTGCTCCCCTTTTTGCTTAGTATCATAAAGTAGATTATTCCTAGACGAATATTTAGCCCTATTGAAGGCTTTCTTGATCATGCGGTTACTAAAACCATGTTCTGTCAGTCTATCTTTCAGGTCTTCCGCTTGTTTGAAAAACTCCTCCTCTGTAGAGCATAACCTACGTAGTCATAGAAACTGCCCAGTTGGGATGATCGGATCATAGGGCCAGGATGGGATGAGGTGGCATGCAACAACATATTGGTTGATGTCGGTTTTCTGAAAATGCTTGTCTGCACTTCACCTGTCATCTTTACAGAGCAAGACATCCAAAAATTCAATAGTCTGTGGATGGTATTTATAAGTAATAAAGATGTTTAACTCATTTTCATTGAGAGATAACATAAACCTTTCAAGTCCATCCAACGAGCCTGCCAGATCAGTAAAATGTCGTTGATGCACCGCATCCAGGAAAGGACACGGCACATCGGCGACGACTGATCTGACAGGGAGAGGTCTCTCTCCCACAGCCCCAGGAACAGGTTAGCATAAGCAGGGGCAAAGGAAGCCCCCATAGCTGTTCCCTGGAGCTGCAGGAAGAAAGACCCCTTAAAGACAAAAAAATATGGAATAATGTGAACCTAAGAAGTTCAATAATTAATTCTCTTATATCCAGAGGCAAGTTTGACATGCTCAGAAAAAATTTGGTTGCACGAATGCCATCCTCATGCCGGATGCTGGTGTATAGGGACTCAACGTCTCCTATCACCAGCATCATATCATCCTCTAATTGTAGGCAATCTACCCACTTCAGCAACTCTCCAGTGTCTTTCAAAAATGATGGCAATCCCTCTACTAATGGCTGTAGCTTAGAATCTATCCACCGATTCACGTGCTCAAGGTAATTCCCCCTTCCAGAGATAATCGGGTGGCCAGGGGGAGTCTGCGCGTCCTTATGAATTTTAGGCAATAAATAAAAGGTCGGGATGGTTGATTCGGGTACAATTAATGCCGTTGCCAACTCTTTAGATATCACACCCGCCTCTTTAGCCCGATTATTGATGTTACATAATTTCATGGATAATGCAGACAAGGGGTTAAATGTTAATTTCTTATAACAGATACTGTAGTTGAGGTGGCGGAAGGCCTCCTTTTCATAGAGTGTCTTGGGCCACACTACCACATTACCCCCCTTGTCTGCCGGTTTGTAAACAATGTCCGTTAAATTCTGTAGGACGCACAGACGCTCCTGCTAGGATGCACAGACGCCCCTGCTCCTCCCCTGTTAAATGATATCTATAGATGTGCCACGGGATCTCCATGAACTCCTTAGCAACAATTTGCACAAAGAGATCCATATTCGGACATGATGATAGTGGGGGGAAATTTTTAGATCGAGGGCCTCTCGTGTCAGGTACTTTACCTCCCTCTGGAGCACTGTGTTCGGCGGACAGATCCTCCAATATCCGTAGCGCTACTTGTTCTTCTTCTGTTGGAAAGAGTTCAGAGAGATTGCCATAAAAAAAATGCTTTTTAAAAATTAATGATCGAGCAAGCAAATGGAGATCTTTAACCGCTAAAAATGCATCAAATGGTGCTGCGAGCGAGAAGGACAACCCCTTCTCTAATATTGCCAGATCAACATTTGTAAACTCATGTTTACTCAAATTGATTACCTTATTTTTATAGTGGGTAGACACTGGAGAGTAGTTTTGGAGCCTATACGGATGGAACGAATGATCCCTCTGATTCCGTCTAGTTAGTCCAGATCTAGTGGCCATTGACTCATTGATGATATGGATGTCTGGGAAGGGGTACGCCCCATGGGATGGTTCGGTCGATGGGGTTTATACCATAAGTAAACCATCTGATTTTCATAGTCACGTCGATCACAATTAAGTTTAGTAATCTGAGTAGACTGGATTTTTTTAACCACTGTTTCCATTGTTTTATCCAACTGACTATGAAACATATTTAATTTCTCAACTGTCCCAATAGCTTTTAACTCCTCCTCCAATCATTTGATCTTTCCATCCAACTGTGTCATAGAGGTGTTATTATTCTCACATAGTAGTTGCATAAATATTTGTGAGCAGTTGTTGCTAGCCTCCTCCCACTTAGATACAAAAGCGCTGTCCTCAATTGGGAATGTAGGAATAACCTGGACCCTTAGGCCACGCGGGATATTCTTTTTGGTCAAATATTTTTCACAGAATGTGCAGTTCCACCACAATTTCGCTCTCTTGATCACCATTTGTTGAAGTGAAGTGGTGCATTCATCCCATTTCCCATCGTTAGTCAGGTGACGCTAATTGTTATATATTGCGGCTGGTAGCTGCTTTACATCATCATATAAAAACATGCTAGTAACCTGCCCATAGGAGATATATATAGGCTACTGTTGATTGTGGCCCTTGAGCTACCATTTGTGGCAGTATATTCCACTGGCACTTCCCCTGTCTAATTATCATTGTGTTAGCTGTCCTTCCTGGATCTGGCGTGTCACATGAGTTTTATGAGTGATGAGTTTCTTGCACTTTCCTATTTTCTCAATATTTGGCAGTAGGATTTTAATGACGGTGTCCTAATAAAACTTGTATTTTTTTAAAAATTATTGCCTTATGATCATCGTTTTTCTATGGTTCTCAGTTCCTAACTGTGAAGATTGTTGTACGTTGTGTGTTTGTACTGTTAGACTAGTCAGAAGTCCTTGTGAGCATATGTATCTTTGTCATATCAGTAACCATAGTCCTTGGGGACCTTCCTTGTTTGTAAAGGCCCCGTCACGCATAGCAATCTCGATAGCGAGATCGCTGCTGAGTCACAACTTTTGTGACACAACAGCGATCTCACCAGCGAGATCGCTGTGTGTGACAGCGATCAGCGACCAGCCCCCCTGCTGGTATCACTGATTGCTGCAAGAAACCTCTGGACATTTTTTTTTCGTCGCTGATCTCCCGCTGGCCAGCACACATAGCTGCGTGTGACAGGCGGGAGACCAGGGATCAGCTGTAAAATAATAAAAAAAATTGTTATTCTCACCTTTTGGTGTCCTGCGCAATCTTCCCGCTCTCTCCACGCTCCCGGTCCCAGTAATCCTTTGCAAGAATGACCGTGAGACTTCATGATCCCGCGAGAACGGACGTCATCCCGGTCATTCTCGCAAAGGATTACTGGGACCGGAGCGTGGAGAGAGGCGGGAATGCTGCGCGGGACGTCGGAAGGTGAGAATAGCAACATTTTTTATTTTAATTCTATTTTTTACATGGATCCATGGCATCAGCGCTAACGAACACAGCGATGCCGCGCGCTCGGCATCGCTGTGCTAATCGCTGGTGAAGCTGTCTGTTTGACAGCTCACCAGCGATCACATAAGCGACTTACCAGCGATCCTGACACGTTGATATCGTTGTCGGGATCACTGGTAAGTTGCTATGTGTGACTCCAGCTTTACACTGTGTTGTCACACTGGTCCCTTATAGGCCTTCATTGGATGGAGGTGGCATGATATAGAGATATAAGCTGGTAAATACTGTGACGGGGTATACGACAGAGCAAAAAGGGACAACAGGCCGAGGGACGATCCAACGAGATTTATTAAGGCAGGGAGCATACAACATCAAATATCCATAATGCCCTTGGAGTCCATGAGAAGTCCACAATAAGTCCACACAATGGAAACAAATCCGGGCACCTCACGATAGTCCTTGTGCCAGATGCGATAACAATAATCCTTGCAATAGTCCACAGGATTCCACACAATCCCACGGACGTCACGAGCTGGCCTCAACTCAGTTCGTGACTCCTTCCACCTCCGCACTCAAATCACAACTGATCTTAAAACAAGAATGTATTGTCAGGGCTCCTGGGATCAGCCCATCTGAAGTGGGGTAGGGGTCACACCTACTATTCAATGGTTTGGTCCATCAGAAGATTCTAGAAATGTAAGGGCTCCACTGAGTCTACAGGATGTGTATTGTAGGTTATCTTCTGCTTAGGAAAACAATAACCACAGTTCCACTAGCTGTTGACACAAGCCTAAATTAGATTATGGTCCAGGTACATCACAAGACATTGCAAAGTATTGGGGGAAGGAGACATGGTTAATTTACAGCAAATACAACCAGAGAAAAGTTAAATGACATATTATACAAAATACAGGACAGGGCAAAACTACAAATCATGACAATCCCTTCCCCTCCCAATTTGTGTACGTACTAGGGACCTCTACAGGTCGCTTGTTAAGTACACACAGGCATGGCTGACCAGACTCAGGGCTCCTCCTGCCTGGACAGTTCATCTGCATTTTGGTGTTGGCTGCCTCTACTATACTGTATGGTAAAGTTATAGGGCTGCAGAGCCAGGCTCCATCGTAGTAAGCGTCCATTGTCCCCAGAGACTCGGTTCAGCCAGGTGAGGGGATTGTGATCAGTAATGACAGTGAATTCTCGTCCATACAGATACGGCCTTAGTTTCCTAAGGGCCCACACTACAGCCAGACATTCTTTTTCAACAGTTGCATAGGCCACTTCTCGGTCCAGTAGTTTCCTGCTAAGCTAGGCGATGGGGTGTTCGTCCCCAGCTGCATTCACCTGGCTGAGGACAGCTCCCAGTCCATAAGCAGAGGCGTCCGTCTGCACAATGAATCTCCTCTTGTAATCTGGAGCAGCCAGAACAGGGTAGCAGACCAGGGCGTCCTTCAGCCGGTTAAAAGCCTCATCACAGGCTGGAGTCCAGATCACCAGACGGGGCATCGTTTTCTTGGTCAGGTCAGTAAGAGGCTTGGCCACAGTGCTGAAATGCAAAACAAATTTTCGGTAATAACTGGCAGTGCCCAAAAAAGCCATAACTTGTTTCTTAGTTTGGGGTACAGGCCAGTCTCTAATAGCCTGGATTTTGGCAGGTTCAGGACGGAGCTTCCCTCCTCCTACTCTATGCCCTAGGCATCCCATCCCCAATTGGCATTTATCGGGTCGAATGGTTAGGCCGGCTGCAAGAATCAGGTCAAGAATAATGGCTACTTGATTCAGATGTTCCTCCCACGTCTGGCTGAAGATGGCGATATCATCCAAGTAGGCACAAGCAAAGTCACCACATCCCCGGAGGATCTGGTCCACCATTCTCTGGAAGGTTGCCGGGGCATTCTTCATTCCAAAAGGCATGCCTAGAAATTCATACAGACCAAAGGGGGTTATAAAAGCGGACCGTTCTCTCCCTTCCTCCGTGAGTTGGATTTGCCAGTATCCCTTACTGAGATCCAAGGTAGTGTGGGGAATAGATAGCTCAGCTGGGGATCTTTGCTTTGGCACAAGCGTGTGGCTATGAAGTCACTTCAGCAGACTAGCAATATGGACACGGCATCTTTATTGTGCACACTTGTTATCCAATGTTACACATGCCAAACATGAAATAAAACGTCTAAGGCCGTCTGGCCACTAACTAACAATAGCAGGCTAACTACAAAATAAACCTATATAACAGCAAACAAGTCCATGTTATCTTACTGTGTCAGCTCCCAGCTCAGCAGATGATAGACTGAGAGATCCCAGCTCCTCCTGATTATATCAGCTGGACCAGTCAGGAAACCAAAACCTGTATTGAATTAGTGGAGGGGGAACTACCAGTCCTTTCCATGCTGATCACTAAGGAAACCAGGACTGGATTACAGTGAAATAAACTGGCTTCATCATCAGTACAGGGAGACATATGAAATGAAACGGGGAGAAACATACCTGTTTTCTAGTACCTCTCCCCTTGGCACCTCACAGTAGTGACATATCGGGACCCAGCCAGTCGGTCTAGAAGTTCGTCAATACGGGGCATTGGGTAAGGATCGCTGATGGTATGGTCGTTTAGTCATCGATAGTCCACACAAAATCGAGTACTCCCATCCTTCTTGGGTACTAACACCACAGGAGAGGCCCAAGGGCTATGGGAAGACTGGATTACCCCAAACTGTAACATCTCCTCCAGTTCGTGCTGCATGGTGTTTCGAACAGATTCAGGTACCCGGTAAGGAGCCTGTTGTATTGGACGGATACCCTGAGTGTCCACATGATGATGGGTGATGGTGGTTCGACCTGGTTGGGATGAGAAAACAGCCCGTCTCTGTTGAAGCACTCCCAGCATCTGTTTTTCCTGCAAGGAATCCAGGTGATCTCCCAGAGGAACCTGTTCCACAGTGGATGAGGCTCTCGCTGCTTCCACGAGATCAGGTAGGGAGTCCTCATCCTCTTGACCGTCTTCTGAAGCTAGCCGACAGCTTGCTATCATTGGAAGGTTACGGTCATGGTACTCCTTAATCATATTCACATGGACAGTCTTTTGTCTTAGCCCCTGATCTTCTAAAGCAAGAAGATAATTGGTATCATTTAGTTTTCTGAGAACCCGGAAGGGACCCTCCCATGTTGTCTGCAGCTTATTCTGCCGATGGGGAACAATCATTAAGACCTGTTGTCCATCTACAAACTCCCGATAGCGTGCTTTATGGTCATACCATGTCTTCAGTCTGGTTTGAGCCATACGCACATGACTCTGGGCTAAACTAGCGAGTTGAGCCAGGGTTTCTCGCAGCTTTAGGACATAAGGGACAACAGGGGCTCCTGTATCTTCAACTTGTCCCTCCCAATATTCTTTTAGCAGGGTTAAGGGTCCTCGGACCTTTCTTCCATAGAGTAGTTCAAAGGGGGAAAACCCGGTGGACTCCTGGGGAACTTCCCGATAGGCAAACAAGAGGTGGGGTAGGTACTTCTCCCAGTTTGAATCTCTGTCAGTGAAGGCCCTCGGCATATTCTTCAGAGTGCCATTGAATCGTTCACAAAGTCCATTTGTTTGGGGATGATACGGGGTCGTTCAGATCGCTCGTACTCCACAGGTGCGCCACAGACACTGGATCAGCTCTGACATGAACTGGGAGCCTTGGTCTGACAAGATCTCACTGGGGAATCCTACTCTGGTGAAAATGGTAACCAGGGCCTCGGCCACCTTGGCTGCAGAAATACTTGACAAGGCCACAGCTTCTGGATATCGGGTGGCATAGTCCACAACAGTGAAGATGTACTGCTTTCCTGATTTACTTGGTTTAGCCAGAGGTCCAATAATATCGACAGCTACTCTTTGAAAGGGTTCTTCTATTATGGGGAGCGGTTGCAGGGGTGCCTTTGGGTGATCTCCGGGTCGCCCTCTACGCTGACATATGTCGCAAGTTTGGCAGAAATGCGCTACGGCTTGGGAAATCCCAGGCCAATAGAAAGATTGAGTCAATCGTCTCTCAGTGCGGGTTTTGCCTTGATGGCCAGCAGTAGGAATGTCATGAGCAAGGTGTAATAGGGGAATTCTGTATTTCTGAGGAACAATCAGCTGTTTGCTAAAAGTCCAGGGCTTATCTAGGGAGTCAGCATTGGTAACCCAATACAGAAGTCCATTTTCTCTGATAATTTTTTCCCCGTTCTCCCCCAACTGCCCTATCTCAGCTCGAGCTCTAAAACTAGCTAGGGTGGGGTCAGTATCTACCTCTTGTCTAAACTGAACTTTATCCCAAGTAACACTCACATTGTCCCCACAAGAAGGACCACTCACCGTGGCCTCATTTCCATGGATGGGTTGTACACGTCCACATTAGCTGCTCTCTTGGCTTGACTTCTGGTTACCGCACCGACAAAGTGGCAATGAAGATTTCCCACATCATTTCCTAGAAGAACGTCTGCAGGGTCTGAATCCAGCTCTTCTCCTGGCGAGGGTGTCTGTAGATAATGAACAGGCAAAGGCGGTCTGTAGCTGTCCTGCCTCCGAACACCTGTACATTGGAATTGCAGATGCCCAGGCTGCCCACATCTATAACATCTGCGCTCTGGGATTCTTCCTCCATGTCGTAGTCCCGAAGGTGGAGCAGGAGAAATGCGAGGCACAGTCACATGAAGGTCACCATGAGTTGATGGTTTAGTGGGATGGTGAATATTGGAGGCCGAAGGACCAGGGGCCGCCAGCGTTGAGGGGCTGGTAGTTTTTTTCTCACTGAGTCTTAGTTTTTTCCACTGAGGCTTGATGGTGAGAGCCTCATCAGCTAGAGCTGCAGCATCCTCCACAGTGGCTGGTCTCCTTTCACGCACCCATTCCCGGATCTCAGCGGGGCACTTGAAGTAAAACTACTCTTTTAGGATGACTTGGAGGAAGGTCTCCCAAGTTAAGGCCTCCTCTCCCTCCAGCCAGCGATGACATATTTGTTTGAGTCTGTGGGCATACATCTTGAAAGACACTTCCTCATCACAGGCTAAAGTACGGAACTGGGTCCTGTAAGTGTCTGGGGTCACAACATATGTTCTAGAATAGTCTGTTTAATCTCCGCATACTCACAGTTCCACCAAGAGTCCATAGCTCTATAGGCTGCGGCAGCTCCACCCTCTAAGAGCCCCACCAGATGTCGGACTCGCTCCCTTTCCGGGACTTCCATTAATCGACACTTATGCTCAAAGTCCTGGAAGAAGCCCTCAATGTCACCTAAAGCCTCATTAAACGGCTTGAAGTCTTTGCGGGACACTCTGGGGAGTTCCCTCATGGTGGATGCTGGGGTTACAGTCTGTTTGGAGCTTCTAGCTGCTTCCACAGCGAGCTGCCTCTCCAGCAATGCCCTCTCTTGAGCTCTATGAATGGCCTCCCTCTTATCTTCTATGGTAGCATCTTCTCCCAGCAATGCCATCTGCCTCTCCAGCAATTCCCTCTCCTTAGCTCCGCGCATAACCTCCCTCTTATCTTCTATGGTAGCCTCTTCACCCAGCAATGCCAACTCCTCCTCGTACCACACAACCCACTGACTTTTTTGGGTATTTACCTCCGGCTGCAGTCTTTCCTCCGTTTGCTGTGGGGATCCTTCCTCAGCGTCATCTTGCAGGCGAACTCCTTCCAAAGCCTCAATCAGCTGCTCCTTGGAGAGTCCCTTGTAGCTGACTCCCAGTTCACGGGCCTTTGTTTGTAGGTTCACCGCAGTCCAGTTCTTGTACTCTGCGGTGCTGGTTCCAGATGTTGATGGGCCGTTGATGGGCCGTTGTCCTCCATTCCTTCTGCTCTGGACCCACCGCTGCCACCAGTTTGTGACGGGATATACGACAAAGCAAGAAGGGACAACAGGCCGAGGGACGATCCAACGAGATTTATTAAGGCAGGGAGCATACAACATCAAATATCCATATTGTCCTTGGAGTCCATGAGAAGTCCACAATAAGTCCACACAATGGAAACAAATCCGGGCACCTCACGATAGTCCTTGTGCCAGATGCAATAACAATAATCCTTGCAATAGTCCACAGGATTCCACACAATCCCACGGCCTGGCCGGCCGGCTGGCCTCAACTCATTTCGTGACTCCTTCCACCTCCGCACTCAAATCACAACTGATCTTAAAACAAGAATGTATTGTCAGGGCTCCTGGGATCAGCCCATCTGAAGGGGGGCAGGGGTCACATCTACTATTCAATGGTTTGGTCCATCAGAAGATTCTAGAAATGTAAGGGCTCCACTGAGTCTACAGGATGTGTATTGTAGATTATCTTCTGCTTAAGAAAACAATAGCCACAGTTCCACTAGCTGTTGACACAAGCCTAAATTAGATTATGGTCCAGGTACATCACAAGACTTTGCAAAGTATTGGGGGAAGGAGACATGGTTAATTTACAGCAAATACAACCAGAGAAAAGATAAATGTAGAGTTGAGCGACTTTTGGTTTTTTAGGGTCGAGTTTCGTTTCGTGAAACCCGACTTTTCCAAAAGTCGGGTCGAGCAAGATCGGCCGATTATAGGGAAAAGTCGGGGTCGTCCCGAAACACGAAACCCAATGTAAGTCAATGGGGAATAAAAGTCGGCAGTGAGAGGAGGACAGGAAACACACCTACAGTGCCCATTTGAATGCCAAAAGCATCAATTCTTATTACTTAAGCTTGTCAACCTTAATTTACTTCATAATACTAGTTACGCATTGAAAAATGGGGGTTATTTGGCTAAAGTTGTGGGGGGGTAGGGCTGGCTCCAGATTTTCATGTGCCCTGGGCGAAAGAGCGCCCCTTTAACACATACCACAACTCATGATGCTCCGATACGGCAGAGAAATAGCGGTATAGTACAATGAAAAATACTTCACTTTTTACATCTCATGACGAGGCCCATCTATTTCTCCATACAGAATCATTGGTCCCATATAATGTTTGAAACAGTATATGATGAGCTCCACATAATGCTACAGTATATGTTGGTCCCCATGGATAAAGCTCCACTGTCTTATGGGCCCAAATAATGCTCCAAACATAATTGGCCCCATTTCTAATGCTCTAGTGTATAATGGGCCCTGTAAATGCTGCTCCAGTGTCTGATGTCCACCTTTGGAATGTTCCAGTGTATGGTGGGCCCCATCTATCATTCTCCAGAGTATAGTGCTCCCCAAAAATTGCTGTCCCAACATTGAAAACAATCAAATAAGTCTCCTCGCTAGGGAATCCCTGTACTAGTCTGGACTCCTCGTCGTCCCCATCTTCCATCTCACTGCACAGTATTTCAACCTTGCAAGTGCTGTGATCCTGAGCAAGCAGGGGGGGCCCACTCGTTGGCGATGGCACTGGCACAGGGCCCCTGATAGTACGGTGGTGTGTCTGATGGCGGGTGGGCCGAACCTGCACTTTCATCTGCAGCTTCCTCTTTGTCACCGTGTAAGATGGAACTGTATATGGGAAGGGTAACCTGAGTTTCATCAGGGTCAGATTCAGGCCGGGTAGCGTGCGAGGGGAATGCAGTGGTCTGGGTCAATGTACCAGCAGATTCATCGAGCAGTGGCTGGGCATCAGTGCACTTGTGTTGCCCCCAGGAGTACAGTCGCCACAGTGGCATTACCTTCCTCCTAGGGAGTGTGATGTCATGCTTGGGAGCAACGAAGGATCTCTCTAGCAGGTTAACTTATTGGGCGGCGTTATTCCCACGAGTCATGACCCTCCAAACAGCGTTCATGAAGGCAAAGTGTTTGTTTTACGTGGGCAGTATGGTTGCAAAGCTAAACCTTAAAGGAATGTCCAGAAGGGCACCACCAGGAGTGGAGCCTACGGTTAAATTCGACTCCACCTGGGAAACCTCAACCATGCCAGCTACAGAAAAGATGCACACATTGCAAGCTTAATTCCGTTAACGAACGAGACTCTGTCATGCCCCGCGGTCCGAGTCCGGCTTACTAGAGGGACACGTGAGGCTCTGGCACATGAGATTGGCCAATAACTGGTGTGTCATGCCCTTACATGTCCATGGCTGCATGTGCGCTACACTGAAAAGGCCAGCGTTTGTCGCTTACAGGTGCAGATAACCCGCTGAACAACGTTAGTGATGGGGATCTGTGATTACAATTATTACCCGCGAACGATGATTTCCCAGTAAGTGCAGGTCAACCGCAGTTCCGGAATTAGGCCTAACCGTCATTCCTGAAAAAATGAAAAACTTACGTGTGCAAACCACAGGTGCTGTAGCTTGCTTAACAGCTCGCCAGCCGTTCTCACGCCCAGTATGGATTACACGTGATTGCACAAAGGTGAGAAAGGGTACCGTATCCCCGGATAACATGTATGGATAGCGTACACATTCAAAATATATGTCAATACATCAGGAGGCAGGCTCAGACGGTGTTAGGCATAGTATGGATTGCACGTGATTGCACAAAGGTTAGAAAGGGTACCGTATCCCCGGATAACATGTATGGATAGCGTACACATTCAAAATATATGTCTATACATCAGGAGGCAGGCTCAGACGGTGTTAGGCCCAGTATGGATTGCACGTGATTGCACAAAGGTTAGAAAGGGTACCGTATCCCCGGATAACATGTATGGATAGCATACACATTCAAAATATATGTCTATACATCAGGAGGCAGGCTCAGACGGTGTTAGGCATAGTATGGATTGCACGTGATTGCACAAAGGTTAGAAAGGGTACCGTATCCCCAGATAACATGTATGGATAGCGTACACATTCAAAATATATGTCTATACATCAGGAGGCAGGCTCAGACGGTGTCAGGCACAGTATGGATTTGACGGCCCAGACTGCACAGCGGAGGAGCAGGGAGAGGTAAAGATTGCAAATGCTGGGGCCCTGCCCAAGCAAGGGGGGCCCACTCGTGGGTGTCGGTACTGGCACTGGGCCCCTCATAGTATGGCGGTGTGTCTGACGGCGGGTGTGCACCACCACCGTCAGAGACACTTGATTGCACTATGAGGGACCCTGTGACAGTGCCCGCGCCCAAGAGTCGGCCTACCCACCTGTCCAGGGCAACGGCACTCGCACGGTGTCGTGCGCTAGGTGGTGACCCCGGCCATGGGGGGGGAGGTAGCACAGTTAGGGAGTTTTAGAAAGTGGCATATGTTGATGTTTGACATTCAGCTGATGCAAAAGGTGAAATAGGTCAAGTCCCAGGAAGAGGTGGACCAAAGCAAGCCATTTTTCTGTCACCCTATGTGTCATCAGGGGAAGGTGGGACAAAATCCTTGGAAACCCATGCGTGGTTCATTTTAATGAAGGTTAGATCATCCACATTTTGGGTTGACAGACGGGTCCTTTTTTCTGTCAGGATTGATCCAGCTGCACTGAAGACTCTTTCCGATAGCACACTTGCAGCTGGGCAAGCGAGCTCCTGTAAGGCATATTGTGCCAATTCAGGCCAGGTGTCCAGTTTAGCAGCCCAATAGTCAAAGGGGAATGACCTGTGTGGTAGAACATCGATATGGGAGGAAAAGTAGTTTGTAACCATAGTTGACAACTGCTGTCTCCTGTCACTTTCCATCGATGCAGTATTACCAGTTGTGTGAGCGGTACTTGAAAAATCAGTCCACAACATTGTCATGAAACCCCTGTCTCCAACGCCACTTCTGCTGTGTGCACCATGAACACCTCTGCCAAGCTGCCCCTGGCCCGTACGGCTCGTGTGAGAACCATCACCGCTGCTGTGTGCTGGGAATGCCTCAAGCAACCGATTTACCAGAGTTGCTTGTTTATTAGCCAATATTAGGTCAAGGTTGTCCTGTGGCATGATGTTTTGCAATTTGCCTTTATAGCGTGGATCCAGGATGCTGGCCAACCAGTAGTCGTCATCGTTCATCATTTTGGCAATGCGGGGGTCCCTTTTTAGGATCTGCAAGGCATAATCTGACATGTGGGCCAATGTTCCCGGTGTCAATGATGCACTGCGAGTGCTGGGTGGAGGAGCACTTTCTGGAAAATCCACATCCCTCCAGTCACGCACAAACCCTGTACCAGACCTTGGCACGCCAACATTTTCACTTGCCCCACGAGATGCATCCTCCTCCCCTAAGTAATCATCCCCATCATCCTCCTCCTCCTCCTCTTCTTCCTCCACCTCGTCCAGGAGAGGTCCCTGAGCAGACAATGGCTGAATGTCATCAAGGATTCCCTCCTCCTCTTCCTCCTCATCAACATTGGCTGCAGAAGCCTGCTCCTTAAGGTGCGTCAAAGTTTGCATGAGCAGACGCATAAGTGGGATGCTCATGCTTAGGATGGCGTCGTCTGCGCTTACCAGCCGTGTGCATTCCTCAAAACACTGAAGGACTTTACAGAGGTCTTTCAGCTTCGACCACTGCACACCTGTCAACTCCATGTCTGCTCTCAAAGTGCCTGGCCGTGTATCCTCCCACAAATGCATTATGGCCTGCCTCTGCTCGCACAGCCGCTCCACCATGTGCAGGGTGGAGTTCCACCTTGTTGCAATGTCGATAATGAGGCGGTGGTTGGGAAGGTGGAGCAATCGCTGCAGCTTCTGCATACGAACGGAGTGTACAGGCGACCGGCGGATGTGCGCGCACAGTCTTTGCACTTTCTGGAGCAGGGCTGTTAACTCCGGATAATTTTTGAGGAAGCACTGTACCACCAGGTTCAAGGTGTGAGCCAAGCAAGGTATGTGGCTGAGTTTTGAAAGGGCTATGGCTGCCACAAAATTACGGCCGTTATCACTAACTACTTTGCCTGCCTCAAGATGTACACTGCCCAGCCATGACTCAGTTTGTCGCTTCAAGTACTCGGCCAGCACCTCGGCGGTGTGTCTGTCGCCCAAACACATCATCTGCAACACAGCCTGCTGACGCTTTCCACTAGCTGCTCGATAGGGGGACACCTCGTGTGCAACAGTGGCAGCTGCAGATGGAGTGCTCGTACAACTGCGCTCTGTGGACGAGTTTTCGCTTCTGGAGGAGGAGGAGGAGGAGGGTCGAACGCCTACAGCCAACTGTTTCCTATACCGTGGGCTAGGCAGCACTGTCCCACCACCGCTGTCCCCTGTGGACCCTGCATCCACCACATTAACCCAGTGCGCAGTGATGGACACGTAACGGCCCTGGCCATGCCGACTGGACCATGCATCAGTTGTGAGGTGCACCTTTCCGCTCACTGACTGCTTGAGTGCATGGACAATGCGGTCTTTCACATGATGGTGGAGGGCTGGGATGGCTTTGCGAGAGAAGAAGTGGCAACTGGGTAGGTCATAGCGTGGTACTGCATAGGCCATGAGTTCGCGGAAAGCTGCGCTTTCCACCAACTGAAAGGGCATCATCTCAAACGAGATTAGTTTGGCAATGTGGGCGTTCAAACCCAGTGTACGCGGATGAGAGACTGAGTACTTTCTTGACCTACTCATAGTGTCTGGGAGGGTGAGCTGGACTTGAGAGCTGCATATGGTGGAAGTAGCGGTGGACAGGGCGGACTGAGAGAGGGTTGATGATGGTGATGGAGTTGGTGTTCTTTCTGATGGCCTAGATTCAGTCTTTCGTTGATATAACAGTGGGATTCCCTGACTGCTGTGGCCTTGCAACGACACCTCAACATTTGCTGCTGTGCTAACCGGTGGGCTTACAGTGGGGGAAACAATGTAGCGTTGCTGACTACCTTCGTTGTGATCAGTTGCACTTGAGGTTTGGTGTTGTGTCCACGCTTGCAAGTGCATGGTGGTTAAAGGTCTAAGCATGCAACTGGTATTCAAATTTTTCAGATTTTTCCCTCGGCTAAAGGTCTTTGCACACTTCTTACAGATAACCTTGGCCTGATCATGAGGATTTTGTTCAAAAAAGTGCCACACTGCACTCTTCCTACTTTGGCAGACATTTTGCGGCCTAGCACGCTGTGATGTTTTGACCCTCTGGACAAGCTGTCCAGCAACTCTTTTGATTTTTGGAACCTGTCTTTGGAGTGCTCCAGGCCTGCCAGATAACAGCTGTTGCGATGTCGATGTTTGCTGTGGATGCCCGTCATCTTAGCTATTGTAAGCAGCACCCTCTTCCCCCAATGGATGCCAATCTGGGTCAACAACTGGGTCATCCATCACCTCCTCTTCAATGTCATGTGCACCTTCCTCTGTGTCACCGTGTATGGTGGTATAGTGTGCGGGAAGGGGCACCTGAGTCTCATCAGGGTCAGAATCTGGCTCTGTACACTGCGAGGACAATGTAGTGCTCTGAGTGAATGTACCAGCAGAATCATCCATCAGCGGCTGTGCATCAGTGCACTCCATGTCAGATTCATCTTGGCCTGGGTAATTCACCATTTCACTTGATAATCCAGGCATGGTATGTGAAAACAGCTCCATGGAGTAATCAGTAGTATGGCCTGCGTCATCCTTCAATCTTGGTTGGGGTGAAGGACACAAGGAAAGGTGTGGTTCATGAACATGAGCCTCCAATGACGACTCAGTGCTTTTACTTTTTACAACTGAAGAAGAGGAGGCGATAGAGCTGGAGGCTGAGTCAGCAATGTAAGACAAAACTTTTTCCTGATGCTCTGGCTTTAAAAGCGGTTTGCCAACTCCTAGAAAACTAAGCCTTCGAAGCCTTATGGAGCCAGACGATGACGCAGGCTCAACACCTCCTGCATTCGGTCCTATTTTGCTCTTGCCACTACCATCAGATCCACCACCAACACCATCATTACCAGCTGCCAACCCCCGCCCAATTCCACGGCCTCTTCCACCAGACTTCCTCATTTTTTGTAGAAATGTAGACAAAATCCAACAAACTATATAGTAATGTAAAACAAGGTACAAGGTGTCTATAGGACAGGGGAGATTTTGAATTTCTGCACACACTAGTGGACACTGGACACTTTTGGATTGTGTGAGGCCCACTGAATATCTGAGCGCTATGTCACAGGCTCGTTGGCACAGCTGTGACAAAAGTGACTAGAGGATAAGTGAGATTTTGAATTTCTGCACACACTAGTGGACACTGGACACTTTTGGATTGTGAGGCCCACTGAATATCTGAGCGCTATGTCACAGGCTCGATGGCACAGCTGTGACAAAAGTGACTAGAGGATAAGTGAGATTTTGAATTTCTGCACACACTAGTGGACACTGGACACTTTTGGATTGTGAGGCCCACTGAATATCTGAGCGCTATGTCACAGGCTCGATGGCACAGCTGTGACAAAAGTGACGAGAGGATAAGGGAGATTTTGAATTTCTGCAGACACTTGTGGACACTGGACACTTTTGGATTGTGTGAGGCCCACTGATATCTGAGCGCTATGTCACAGGCTCGATGGCACAGCTGTGACAAAAGTGACGAGAGGATAAGGGAGATTTTGAATTTCTGCAGACACTTGTGGACACTTTTGGATTGTGTGAGGCCCACTGATATCTGAGCGCTATGTCACAGGCTCGATGGCACAGCTGTGACAAAAGTGACGAGAGGATAAGGGAGATTTTGAATTTCTGCAGACACTTGTGGACACTGGACACTTTTGGATTGTGTGAGGCCCACTGATATCTGAGCGCTATGTCACAGGCTCGATGGCACAGCTGTGACAAAAGTGACGAGAGGATAAGGGAGATTTTGAATTTCTGCAGACACTTGTGGACACTGGACACTTTTGGATTGTGTGAGGCCCACTGATATCTGAGCGCTGTCACAGGCTCGATGGCACAGCTGTGACAAAAGTGACTAGAGGATAAGGGAGATTGGATTGCTTTTAAAAAAGCAGTTTGCAGAGCAGTGGGTAAACAGCAATGCAGCGGTCAGGAAGCCTTAGAAGGCAGCCCAACAACCAACACCACTAATACACCACAATATAGCCTCCCCTTGCACTGCACACACAGTGACTGGTGTGTTGTACAGGCAAAATCGCGAGCAGCAGAAGCAGGTTTTTTTCTTCTTCCCTGCCTAACGCTCTCCCTACAGAATCAGCAGCAACCTCTCCATATGCTAAGATCGGCAGAAGTAAGATGGCTGTCGGCGTGCACGCCCTTTTATACCCCTTTTGACGCCCACCAAAGCAAGCCAATCACTTGCATGCCCTTCTGAAAGATGGTGGTGACCCGTGCCTATGTCATCACGTTGCCCACAGTGTCCGTGGATCCTGATTGGCTGAAAAAGAGCGCAAAACAAACTTTTGAAACGCGACTTTGGCGCGTAAGTCGCCGACCTCGTGGCCGACCTCATCCTAGGGTCGGGTTTCGTATCATGAAACCCGACTTTGCCAAAAGTCGGCGACTTTTGAAATTTTTCGACCCGTTTCGCTCAACTCTAGTTAAATGACATATTATAAAAAAATACAGGACAGGGCAAAACTTCAAATCATGACAAATACCTAGGACATAGTGTAATTAGTGAGGATTATTTAGATCCTGGATATTAGAAACAGTAATTGAATTATTGCTAATGGTTTCTTATCTTCTTTTTGACATATGAATTTCACTGATATTTGTTAGACTTCTCACAAGTGGGTAGAAATCCATTGTGTTCAAGGATTTATATTGTGTCTAGTCCTTATCATGTTTGTCTTTTCGTATTTAAGAATTTAATGTAACATCCTTATGGGACCTTATCCCAGGATTGTTATTTGTCCATTTAATGTGATGGCTGGAAAGTTATTAAGATTGTACCAAGAGGGTATCCCTTGAATGAAACTGGATATGGTCCTTTTTCATCAGGTACCCAGAGATAACAGTCTTCAGATCAAATGTGCAATGTGTCCTTACTGGTTAGAAACCTATAGGCCTAACTCAACCCAAATAGAGAGTAAAAATTGTGGTTTTAGGAAGTTTCGCCCCCAGCAGTTCACCCCCAGCAGTTCGCCCCCAGGTACATTTCGCCCCCGCACATTTCGCCCCTATTATTTCGCCCCCGCACATTTCACCCCCAGCATTTCGGCCCCAGCAGTTCGCCCCCGGATGTTTTGCCCCCAGCAGTTCGCCCCCAGATGTTTTGCCCCCAGCAGTTCGCCCCCGCCAGTTCGCCCCCAGATTTTTCGCCCCCAGCAGTTCGCCCCTGGATGTTTCGCCTCCAGCAGTTCGCCCCCGGATGTTTCGCCCCCAGCAGTTCGCCCCTGGATGTTTCGCCCTCGGATTTTTCGCCCCCAGCAGTTCGCCCCCGGATGTTTCGCCCCCAGCAGTTCGCCCCCGCCAGTTCGACCACCGGATTTTTCGCCCTTTTGTGACATTTTAAATCAACTGTTTCCATCTGTAAACCTCACAACTGATTGCATTATAGTGTCAGAGCATTTTGCCGCAATTTTAACAAGACATTTTCCAAAACGTTTTTGGAAACGTTTTTGTGTTACATAAACATAACATGAAAAAAATAAACGGATTCAAAAAATGTAGTGTGAATAAGGCCTTATTTAGGTGGGGAATGTAAACCACTCTAAAATCAAAACATATTGTGAACTTTTACCTGACCCAGCACTGAGCTGCTTTTTTGCAAGTTTTGTTGCAGATGTAACAATTTTCATGTCAGGTGTCCTGCAAGTTACATTAGACTAGCTTTTATTCCATCTTTCCATCAGAATATAGCAGTATCTAAAATCTCTACAAAGAGAGAGGTGTACTAGCACAAAACATCAGTCAGCTTCCACAGCAATTCACTTTCTACAAGTATGAATTCAGTTCTATCCAAACGTGGGAAGAAGTTGGTCTACGAGAATCACATTTACGTATTTTCCAAACGGACGGCTGACGATGTCCATTCCATCTGGGTCCGTGAAAAACGGTTGACTTGCATGTAACCAATCCCCCAACCACGCAGCACAAGCAGCAAGACCTGAAGCAATCCGACTTGTCAATGAGGCGCTCTCCAGGGCAAGGACAGCACAGGAGACACCACCACAGATTCTCACAGAAGTCATTTCAGGAGCCCATTCTAATGTTGTAGTACTTCTCCCAAAGAAAGCAGCACTGAAGAGAACAATATGATTATCAAGGCAATATTCCAAGGTTGCCCCAAACCCTTGATCAACTTGATATTCCCCAGGAGTTCCAGGGGATCAATATTGTTGGTATCCAGCAGCAGTTCCTTCTGCATGACTCTGGTGAGCATTTAACATTTCCATTATATAGAATTATTGCAAAGTTTATGTTGCACAAATGTGAAAAATTATCTATTACAAAGTGCTGATATAGAATACTATGTGATTATTTTACCTTAAAGGGAACCTTTGAGGATAGTGTAATGCAGGGTGAGGCCTACTGATTCCAACTATGCCTCACTTTTTTAGTTGCAGTCTGATTCTCTGCTCCGCTTCAAAGTAGAAGTCCTGCCTTTGAGATACAGTGGTCTGCCATGTTCATAAGCAGAGTGGTAACCTTGTCCACCAACCATGATTTGCAGGTATCCAGCCATTTATCAATCACAGCCAGAGGACAAGGTTGTTGCATCAAACCCGCATCACTAGATGTCAATTTTAGTGTAGAATTTTCTGCTATAAATTAGCTGCAGATTGTCTGCTGCAACTCCTTAGTGCATGTGAATGGACCTTAAGGATTCATTGACATGTCTCCTAACCTCTGCCCTGCCAACAGCCTGAAATGAAGTTCCAATGCTGAATTAGTGCTGGGAAGAGGGTACACCATGCCCCGGTAGGTGCCGGTCACTTACCGGAACATGGCAGGTTAATTAATATTCACCACCTGCTGCCACATGCTGGTTTGATACAGGACCTGGAATAATGTATGCAATCATGTGATCGCTCACGTCTCAGGATCTGTATCGAAGCAGAGTGAGGAAAGCAGCGCAGCAGCAGGTGGTATTAGTTTCTCCTTGCCATGCTCCTGGAGGAGACAGGCACATACCAGAGCATGATAGATCCAGGGGGCCCGCTGTTCATGGGCGCATTACACCCTTTGGCGGCAGGCCCCTGACGGCCCGAGGGCAGTGGCGTCCCCTGCCTACATGGTAGGTATGCCACTGCTGCACTGCATGTCATTTTTTTTAACTGTGCATTTTTTCATGAGAATGTGGATGGGATTTAGACATTTACGCTGCATATGACCCCGACCTAATGAACCGTTGAGTTAGTATGCTTTTTTCACAAATACTTCTTACATGTTTGCTTGTTTTTCCTGATGTAAACCTTTTATTAACATGGAATTCTGCATTTTGCTAGTTTCTGCCGCCGATATTCCTTTCACGACTTTGAAAATGTGACATTTTTGAATCTTGGAGGAATTTTAAACAGGAATATATCATTTTCCACTGGGACAATACATGTCGTAGAAAAAACTTGTTTAGCTCCTTCACACCAGATTTTGCTTCAATTTAATGTTTTTGTTATAAAATCAGAAAATCTGAAACTAAATGTGAGTTTTTAATGTGAGATATGAACAACGGATGCTTCTGATTAGGAAAATTTATTGTGAATTCATCCCAAAATTCTCTGACGTGCATCTGCCCATTTTGCGCTGCACCGAGTGCACAAAAATGCAACACAGTGTGTTTGGCGCACGTGGGCGCAGCGCAAAAAGGGCAGATGCACGTGCAAAAGTGTACCAGCACAAGACCAGCGTACCCAACGCTAAGTATAGGGTATGCTGATCGCATGCAGCTGACAGGAGGGGGCGTGGCCAGGGGCAGAGCTTAGCAGCGTCCCTGCGCTGCACCCAGTAACGCTAGTGTGAAACTAGCCTAAGTGTCCAAGAAAAAATATGCAACTCCAGGTAGAGAAAAGTTATTCCATGTGGCAGAAATGACCAGAGTACATATTAGAGATTTGAAAGCTAAGGTATAAGGAAGATATATAAAAGAAAAAGTGTTGCTACATTACCTTAAGTAGTGGCGGTACCCCATCGCGCGTTTCGCATTTGCTTTTTCAAGGGGAGTGTGTTTTTTAATATAATCAGGTAAAATTACCTTTGGGTATCTCTTATGCAGGGTGCCACTACCTCCTGGACTAGCGCGTCCGCCCCAACGCGCGTTTCAGCTCCTTTCTCAAGGGGCCTGCTACCAACCATGTGTCTCCATTATTTATATCTCCCAGCCACAGCATGGTATACCACGCGACCGGAAGTGACACTCACCACCCAGATGTGACGTGTCACATCTGGGTGGTAATCGTTACTTCCAGTCGCGTGGACCAGAAGTGACCACGGTTATCTGATTATATTTGCAGAGTATTATTGTAATTATGGGTATGAGGGTTATTGCCAAGCAAGCGGCATTGTTTTATGGTGGACATCTAGATCATAATCTGTGATGTGGCCTATACACCTTGCGATATAATTATGGCTATATTAATATTTGTAGTAGTTTATTATTAGGGCTTTTTCAGTTCTGCCCCTTGTAGCTGCAATATATTGCTGGCAGTCCCTGTGTCTATCTGTTTTCGTGGTAGCTGTCTCTTCCTGGATTTGCACGTTAATTATGAATTAATTAATGAGTGACTGTGAGCAATGAGTGTATCTGTAGTCTCCTACTTCCCCAGTTTTGGCAGTATGGTTTTAATGAATTTGTTTCAATAAAAACTATATTTTTATACACACAAATAATTGCCTTGTGATCATCCTTTTTCCTATGGTTCTATGAGGTACCGACAGATGCGGAGGGTCCTCTTCAGTCCTCTTCCATGCACTTCCACATTGTGTGAATATGTCATCGTTCCCGAGGGAATCCCTTTCATTATTCCTAGCTAGGGATTCCCTTGATCAAGAAGACTCTCCACACAGGTAGGGACCTTGGCAAAGGGGAGAGAAGCGATTTTTCTTTTTTGATGAGCAAACTCTAAACATTACCTGTTTTGGGTCGGTGTGGTTGAACCCGAGCAGGCAATGTTCGATACGAAACCTGAACTTTCCAGATCGGGTTTGCTCATCACTAGATATAGTATGATATGTAATGGATGACAAAAAGAAGCCATTAAGTGTAACACCACTAGTATATGACAGTAAAATGATGGTCACTTGTCTTAGATCAGGGGTGTCAAACTCATATTCACCAAGGGCCACACCAATTTAATGGTTGTCCCCAAAGGGCCATTTGTTACTGAAAGATCAGATGCACACAATCGAGTCCCGTCCAGAACATGCATTTCTCTGCACAGAGCAGTGCATGCCCCTGTATAAGGCATGTCACGGTGGATCAGCTCTATACCAAGCGCTGTCACATCTTCCCTGGATCTCACTCAAATCATGGAGTGCTATGGCTGCAGCTTCCAGTCACTTGTCCTTGTCGTTGGTGCTGAAAGCTGCTGATAAACAGCTGGTTCAATGCAGAATACAACTGGACCCTATTCTTGGCCTAATCTGAGGAATGGACATCAATAGAAAAAGGGATCCTGAAGTGAGAATACCACTTTTATCTGCTGCTCCATTCTTTGGTATACTGGCAGAGTGTTCTGTGAGGGCTAATCCCAAAATCCCCCTTCTGAAGACCTGATAAAGAGGTTCTGTAGAAGCTGGTTAACCACCACTTTAGTTCAGCAAAGCCAATATCTCAGTTCTTCAGAGATGGTTGGTGGGATTAACCCTGTAGTCAGTCAACAGTCCCGCTGCTTCCATACATAACCTGCATTAAGGGGGTATTCTCATGCCGAACAGCAAAATAAGGCAGCATGCTCTCAGCAATCATGTTGTGGTAAGCATGCTGCCGATCTTCCCTTCCTGGTACTTACCTAGAGGTCTTCTGCTCATCTTTTTCTGATCTTCTCCTGGCTGTGTGGGCTGGCGATCACCATGCTGGATCCAGAGGCCACCACGAGTCCTCTCCTTCTTCCCAGCGTCCTCTTCTTCTGCCTGATCTCATTGCGGCATTGCGCATGTGCAGCAGTGTTTTGGTGACAGGAGAGGCATCCTGCCCCCTGGATTGACTGATGAATGGGGCAGGAGTGACGTCATGTCAGTGAGCAGCCAGGAGATATTCGGCCTCACTGCCGCGGCATTCTTCATGCTTCATGGATCAGTGATCCAGGCAAGATGAAAAGACAGCAAGAAGCAGGAGAAGACGTCACGGGGAACCGCTAGACTGCACTCCAGGGCCCAAGGAGCTGCAGCTGCTACAGGTAAGTATCAGTTTTTTTGTGTTCTAGGGTGATAATACTCCTTTAAGGCCAGCCAATAGAGCTGCTGAAAAGGCAGACACAAGAATCCCCAGCAATTGGGGTCCTGTATATTTTACCCCCAGGTATGTTCAGCCCTAGATGTTTTGTTCCCTGCATGTTGACCCCAAAAGCTGAGGGTGAAACATCTGGGTTCAAAATGCTAGGGGCAAAACATCAGCTGGTGACCCATCCAGGGACAAAATGCTGTAGGTGAAACATCCAGGGGCAAACTGCTGGGGGCAAAAAATCCAGGCGTGAAACATCTGGGGGTGAAACATCGGGGGGCAAACTGCTGGGGGCGAAACATCCAGGGGCAAACTGCTGGGGGCGAAACATCCGGGGGCAAACTGCTGGGGGCGAAACATCCGGGGTCGAACCGCTGGGGCGAAACATCCGGGGGGCGAAACATCCGGGGGCGAACTGCTGGGGGCGAAACATCTGGGGGCGAACTGCTGGGGGCGAAACATCCGGGGGCGAACTGCTGGGGGCGAAACATCCGGGGGTGAACTGCTGGGGGCGAAACATCCGGGGGCGAACTGCTGGGGGCGAAACATCCGGGGGCGAACTGCTGGGGGCGAAACATCCAGGGGCGAACTGCTGGGGGCGAAACATCCAGGGGCGAACTGCTGGGGGCGAAACATCCGAGGGCGAACTGCTGGGGGCGAAACATCTGGGGGCGAACTGCTGGGGACTGCTGGGGGTGAAATGTGCGGGGGTGAAATGTGCGGGGGCGAAACCTCCTGGGGGCCAAATGCTCTGGACGAAATGTGCGGGGGCGAAATGTACCCGGGGGCAAACTGCTGGGGGCGAAACATCCAAATCCCAAAAATTGTACATCCCTGAAAATCTGATAGGCCATTCAAGTGTCTTTTTTATCTTGAAAAGCTAGGAGAAGGTACCACCCAGAGCAAACAGTCTTGAGGTGGTGAGATAAGCTGTGAGCATGAGAAATATTTTGGAATGTGGTTGTCTGTGGTGTTAAGATAAGAAGGGACCACTAGAAGACCCTGAAGTCCATTGACAGATCCCATGGGTTGTGTCTGATGGTAAACTTACTTTGATAAAATGTGAAAATATGGTACAATAAATGGAAAAGTGTAATTAGAGGAAAAATGTAATTTGGCTAAAGTAGAAATACATTTACAAAACACTGTATTTCTAGAAGTAACCCTCCTTGTGGGAAGCCATGAGGTCATTTTTCTTGTTGATTCAGGAGCCACTAGAACCTTTGTACATCCAGAAGAGATACCTATTATTGGACTGTCTGCTGCCTGCATAGTGGTAAAAGGAGCGCATGGTAAGGCGCACAGAGAACCATTGTCTACGCTTGTGGAGATATGGGACTCCGCCACAGGTAAAAGTGCAATTACACAAATTATATTATTAACTGTGTGGGAGGGATATGATGCAAGCCCTGAGCCTGGGAACAATTCCTACTGCTGCAGGACTATAGGTAAAATCCATGGCCGAAACAATAGTGCTCCAAGGGTATGGGGAATCCAGATATTATTATAGTCTAGATCTATACAGAACCAGAAAAAGAATAATCCCTAAAAATTAACTTTTAACCCCTTCACTACCAAGGGTGGTTTGCACGTTAACTCCCGGGCCAATTTTTACAATTCTGACCACTGTCCCTTTATGAGGTCATAACTCTGAAACGCTTCCATGGATCCTGGTGATTCTGACAATGTTTTCTCGTGACATATTGTACTTCATGTTAGTGGTAAAATTTCATTCAAATAACTTGCGTTTCTTTGTGAAAAAAACAGAAATTTGGCGAAAATTTTGAAAATTTCGCAATTTTCCAACTTTGAATTTTTATGCCCTTAAATCACAGCGATACGGCACACAAAAAACGTAATAAATAACATTTCCCACATGTTTACTTTACATCAGTACAATTTTGGAACCAAAAATTTTTTTTTGTTAGGAAGTTATAAGGGTTAAAAATTAACCAGTGATTTCTCATTTTTGCAACACCATTTTATTTTTAGGGACCACATCACATTTGAAGCCACTTTGAGGGGTCTATATGATAGAAAATACCCAAAAGAGACATGATTCTAAAAACTGCACCCCTTAAGGTGCTTAAAACCACATTCAAGAAGTTTATTAACCCTTTAGATGCGTCACAGGAATTTTTTGAATATTTAAAAAAAAAATGAACATTTAACTTTTTTTCACAAAAAAAATACTTCAGGTTCAATTTTCTTTATTTTACCAAGGGTAACAGGAGAAATTGGACTGCAAAAGTTATTGTGCAATTTGACCTGAGTACGCTGATACCTGATATGTGGGGGGGAACCACTGTTTCGGCGCATGGCAGCCCTCAGTAGGGAAGGAGCATCGTTTGACTTTTACAATGCAAAATTGGCTGGAATTCAGATCGGACGCCATGTCGCGTTTGGAGAGCCCCTGATGTACCTAAACAGTGGAAACCCCCCAAGTGACCCCATTTTCGAAACTAGACCCCCCAAGGAACTTATCTAGATATGTGGTGAGAACTTTGAACCCACAAGGGCTTCACAGAAGTTTATAACGTACAGCGGTACAATTAAAAAATCATATTTTTTCCACAAAAATGATCTTTTCACCCCCAATTTTTATTTTTCCAAGGGTAACAGGACCCTAAAAGTTATTGTGCAATTTGTCCTGAGTACGCTGATACCCCATATGTGGGTGTAAATTACTATTTGGGCGCATAGCAGAGCTCGGAAGGGAAGCAGCGCCATTTGACGTTTTTGGCTAGAATTGAGATCGGACACCATGTCGCGATTGGAAAACCCCTGATGTACCAAAACAGTGGAAACCCCCCACAAATGACACCATTTTGGAATCTAGACCCCCCAAGGAACTTATCTAGATGTGTGGTGAGCACTTTGAACCCCCCAGTGCTTCACAGAAGTTTATAACGCCCGGGCGTGAAAATAAAAAAATTGTATTTTTTCCACAAACATCATCTTTTAGTCCCCATTTTTTTATTTTCCCAAGGGTAACAGGAGAAATTGGACCCCAAAAGTTGTTGTCCAATTTGTCCTGAGTACGCTGACACCCCATATGTGGGAGAAAACTACTGTATGGGGACACGGCGGGGCTCGGAAGGGAAGTAGTGACGCTTTGGAATGCAGACTTTGATGGATTGGTCTGCAGGTGTCATGTGCATTTGGAGAGCCCCTGATGTACCTAAACTATTGAAACTCCCCACAAGTGACCCCATTTTTGAAACTAGACCCCCCACGGAACTTATCTAGATGTGTGGTGAGCACTTTGAACCCCCAAGTGCTTCACAGAAGTTTATAACGCCTGGGCATGAAAATAAAAAAATTATTTTTTTCCGCAAAAATGGTATTTTTGCCCCCAATTTTTTATTTTCCTAAGGGTAACAGGAGAAATTGGACCCCAAAAGTTGTTTTGTAATTTGTCCTGAGTAGGCTGATACCCCATATGTGGGGGTAAAACACTGTTTGGGCGCATGGCAGAGCTTGGAAGGGAAGGAGCACCATTTGACTTTTTCAACGCAGAATTGGCTGGAATTGAGATCAGACGCCATGTTGCCTTTGGAGAGCACCTGATGTGCCCAAACAGTGGAAACCCCCCAATTATAACTCCAACCCTAACCCCAACACACCCCTAACCCTAATCTGAGCCCTAACCCTAGCCCTAGCCCTAACCCTAGCCCTAACCCTAGTCCTAACCCTAGCCCTAACCCTAACCTTAACCCTAACCCTAACCCTAGCCCTAGCCCTAACCCTAACCCTAATGGGAAAATGGAAATAAATACATTTTCTTTTAGTTTTATTATTTTTCCCTAACTAAGGGGGTGATAACGGGGGGTTTGATTTACTATTTATGGCGTTTTTTATGTTTGGCGGCTGTCAGACGCTAAAAGACGCTTTTTATTGTAAAAATAGTTTTTGCATCACCACATATTGTGAGCTATAATTTTTCCGTATTTTGACCCACCGAGTCATGTGAGGTCTTATTTTTTGCGGGACAAGTTGACGTTTTCATTGGTACCATTTTCAGGCACGTGACATTTTTTGATCGCTTTTTATTCCGATTTTTGGGACGCAGAATGAACAAAAACCAGCGTTTCATGAATTTCTTTTGGTGGGTGCGTTTACACCATTCCGCGTGCGGTAAAATTGATAAAACGTTTTTATTCTTCGGGTCAGTACGGTTACAGCAATACCTCATTTAGGTCGTTTTTTTAGGTTTTGTCGGTTTTTTGCAATGAAAACCATTTTATATAAAAAATAATTATTTTTGTATCGCTTTATTCTGCGAGCTATAACTTTTTTATTTTTTTGCGGATGATGCTGTATGGCAGCTCGTTTTTTGCGGTACAAGAAGATGTTTTCAGCGGTACCATGGATATTTATATGCGTCTTTTTGATCGCGCATTATTGCACTTTTTGTTCGGTGGTATGATAATAAATCATTATTTTTTGCTTCGTTTTTTATTTTTATTTTTTAAGGGGTTCGCTAAAGGGGTTAACTAATGGGACAGTTTTATAGGGCGGGTCGCTACGGACGCGGCGATACCAAATATGTGTACTTTTATTGTTTTTTTTTTATTTTGAAAAAATGGATTTATTGGGGATTTTTTTTTTTTTACTTTATTACCTTGTCCCAGGTGGGACATCACTGTCCTGTGACAGATCGCTGATCTGTCACATCACAGATCACTGTGACAGATCAGCAATCTGTCACAGGCAGTTCTGCAGACTTCCTCATGCCTGCGCTTTGCAGGCAGTGAGGAAGTCAGCTCCCTACAGGCCCCCGAAGGCCCCCATCGCCATCTTGGATCCGGGGGCCTGTAGGGAAAGAGACCCCCGCAGCAGCGCTGCACATTGCGCTGCCGTGGGGGGCTCAGGGAAGCAAGGAGGGAGCCCCCTCCCTGCCGATGCTTCCCTTTAGCCCCCGGTGTACAAGGGGTTAACGTGTCGGGGGCGGTCCGTGACCGCCCCTGACACATTGTGCCGGGTGTCAGCTGTGATCAGCTGACACCTGGCCGCGATTAGCGGCTCTCACCACGTGGGCGCCGCTGATCGCTGGGACGTAATATTCCGTCCATGGTAATTAGGTCCAGGGTCACATGGACGGAATATTACGTCCATTGTAGGTAAGGGGTTAATTCAATCACTGGTTCTGGTTCTGTATAGAGTATATAATCCTGTATATTTAGTTTTTTGGAGATCGTTTTATAGTCTAGATCTAATAACTGCAGGACCATCCTCAATTACGGAGTCCTTAATAATCAAGGAAGCAAGAGATAAAGGTACATAAATGTAGATTTTCACACACCATAAGAACTACACTGCACCATGTACTACATGTATTTTAGGGGTCCTGATGTAAAATATGAGAATATTCATTCTCTAGATTGTTCTTGGACACCCTATACTGGGATCAGAAAGGGAACTGTGTTGTCAGTTGTAAACTGTCAGAACAAAATAATTGTTGTTTTTTGCTTTTTAGAGGTACCGTGCCACATGTTTCCCTCTCCAGATGTAAAGATAGATCATGGAACTTCCTTGGAGATTTTGTTAAAGAGTGTAAGGAAAGTAACAATGGGAGGATTTGGGTGATAGCTCATTTTACAATGCCAGACTGCAGGCATATTCACAAGTACTAAAGTGGAACACCATTTTTAAACCCAGCGTCCGCCTGCAGTGAAGCAGCGGATGGAGTGGAGAAATGTTGATCCTTTCCCAGAATTAGAGGAAGAATTAACCACATACCCAGAATCTTTGTGGTCCACATGACCTGCAGATGTGGGATTGATTAAAGGGGTGATTATGCTCGGTCCAGCTCACCTTGTAACACAACCTTGTTACTAGTCGGGAAGGCGCCCCCATCTGTTGGATGGTGCAGTGATTCCAAGAGCCCCCACAGTGCCAGACCCCCATACTCTGATAAATGACTGGAGGGCGGAAAATAAGGTCTTTACAGTGATAGATATCAGTAATATCTTCTTCAGCATCCTGGTACATCCAGAAAGCCATCTTTGGTTTGTATTCACATATAAGGGTAAAAGGTATACATTCACCAGAATCCCACAAGGGTACTGTGAATTACCTACTATTTTTTCCCAGGTAATGTCGGCTAACCTAGCTCAATGTGAGTCACAGGAATGTAGCCAGATATTCTTATATGTGGATGACATGCTATTGGCATTAAAAGTTAAAAAAAGAAAAAATAAAGAAAAAATAAATCGATAATAAAAGGGGTTATCTTTAAAGATGCCCTATATGTATAAACTGCCCATTAACCGCCTAAGATATGCCACAGTATTGAGCCATTGTATAAGCTATATCTCAACAGGAGGGATGGTAGAGATCATATTTTAGGTCCGCGGTGGGGAATCTTTTTTCTGCCAAGGGCCATTTGGATATTTATACCATCCTTCGGGGGCCGTACAATCTCCGCCCACAAAGTACATCCTCACTCTGGCACTGGTTTCATGACTTAATCTTTCATTGCATGCCCTTCAATGCTCAGTAGTGAACACTGCGTGTGTGTGCTAACAGAGCAAGAAGAAATTAATGAAATTGTGACAATCAAAATAGAGCTCCCTGCCCAATCATGCGGTCCCTGAGAATCTGCTCGGGGGCCTGATAAAAGGTCATCGAGGGCCGTAAATGGCCCTGGGGCCTGAGGTTCCCCACCCCTGTCTTAGGTATTTAGGACGTATGGCTTTACTAACTATTAAGATTTTTTGTATAATCTACATTACTTGTTCAAAAAATAATTCCTAAGGAAATCTGAGACCAAAAGAGAGGACAAATTCCCTCACCCTGAATACTTATTCCAACACATTTGTATGGATTTTAGTGAACTGAACAAGTGTGAGGGAAAAAGTACTGCCTTGCTATTATAGATGCTTTCAGAAGGTGGATTGAAGTTTTTCCAGCTGTCCACCCTGATGCATTCATGGTAGCGAAGGCCCTTCTAAAAGAAATCATACCCAGATTTGAGGTTCCAGAAAATATATAGTAAACTAAATAGAAATATCATTATTAACTAAAACATTGTCAATTGAGTTAAAAACCACTGTGCCTATCATCCTCAGTCCGCCGGACTGGTTGAGAGACACAATGAAATCTTGAAAAATAAGTTGAGAAAAAACATGCAGGAAATAGGGAAAAATTGGTTGTACTGTCTCCTATTGGTTGTACTAAACATGCATCTCACACTAACATCTGTAGGACTGACAGCCTTTGAAATCATATACGAGAGATCTTTCTGTTACCTCAGCTAAAACCCTTTAGAAGGATAGATGAGGACGTTGATTGTACATTAGCAGAATATATGGCTAAGATATTAACTCACAAAGAAGTTTCTACTAGTAGTTTTGTTCCAGGAAAACCCACTAACAAAATCTGAGATTGTGAAACCTGCAGACTGGGTCCTTGTGAAGGTGATAAAGAAGAGACACCAACACCATCCTAAGTGGGAAGGTCCTTACCAAGTCCTGTTGACTTCTCCTACTGCAGTCAAGATTCCTGGATCCATCTCTCACACTGTAAACTTGTCAGACAGGTAGTGACAGAGTAGTATGTGACTTGATTGTCAAAGTCCAGCTACAAAGGGAGGTTTTCCACAAGGGAGAGTTTGTCTCAAACTGATGAAGAATCCCATTCATCCCCCTAACCGGGCAGGATGGTCAGATCTAGGATGTGTAAATCAGGGTTAGTCACATGTATGGTCTTCATAACTATGGTGATGGGAGAGTGGAGGGTAATAGACCCAGCAGGAGAGGAAAAGTCCAGGGTGGTACAAAGGTTTCAGATTTAAGACCTTAAATCTTACTTTTGAAATTGGGCAGGCGGCTGCCATGTTAGTGGATTTCTGTCTGTTATATGAAGGATGCAGAGATAGGGAACAAGTTATCAAACTAGCAGAGTCTGATGAGTATGTTTGTGTTATGAGCTCTAATAGCAGGGGGGACCGAATGTGTGTTGACTGGAGTAAAGCAGAATGGACAACTGTGGCTGAGACTATAGGTATAAGCCTTATGGTACACAGATTTAAAAGCCAGACTCTGTTGTGAACACATTTGACCTGGCTTCTGAGTTTGGGCTCCATCTGGTGGTTGCTGCTGGTAATGGAGCTGGTCTGGTTGACAGAAGTCAGTCACCTGAGGATGATGACTGGAGGTCAGGTGTTACAGACTGGAGAGATTTATGTGAGCAACCTTCCCTCAGTGGTTGCCAGTGATTAGGTTTTCTTCCTGAGCATTTTGGAAGTCTGCTTGCCTCCTGCTTCGTCCTGCACCTTTCAGATCAGTTATTTGTCTTTTGAATCTTTTGCATTTTGATCCATTTTTTATTTTTTCTTATTGTTGCCTTGCTGGTGTGTGTTCAGCCTGGTGCCCTGCTGGGACCTGTGCTGGACACTGTTCCTTATGCCACAGCTTATGTCAGTCTTTTCAGTATCTCTAATCCCCTGCTATATCAGTATCTTTGTTTGGCGTCCAGTTTACTCCAGAGTTCTGATTTAGTGGGGGAGAAGTCGTGTGGCCTCAGTATTTTTGCATATCAGACGTGTTGGATTTTTCTGAGGGTTTTGTGCATGATTGCAGACAGTATCCTTTCTTCTCCTGTTCTATCTAGACAGTTTGGGCCCCATCATTTGCTTACTCTATTTTCTGCCTGTGTTTTGTGCCTCATCTTGTCTCACCGGCAATATATGTTCGGGGGCTATCTATTCCTTTGAGGTTCTACTCCGGGGCAGTTTAGCTTTCCCATTTCTCTCTTCAGGCTTAGTTAATTCTGTGGCTGTGCCAAGGTGTCTAGGGCATCATAGGTATGTCCCACAGCTAATTCTAGTTGTGTCGTCAGTTTAGGGGTCTGCAATCCGCTAAGCTACCAACCTCTCTGGGTATCTGGTTGCCTAGCCTGTTTCCCTGTTATCCTCCTCGGTTACCTAATCATACCAAGACTCTCCATTAGGAAAAAGTAGACCTCCCCTTACACAAATAAGAATAATTGTAATCAGCTACTGATAACTGTAAAAAAAAGCCCTAAGATGAGGAATCAAAGGAGCTGATATTTCAGGAACAAGACCCAATAGGACATTTCTACATAGATGTTCAGAATAATACCAAACATAGACCCAAGGAAAGTATGCCAGAAAGAACCATAACAGAGTCAATAGGGCTCATAGTTAGATTGTCTAACCTAACTTATGAAGATAAACCTAGCTCTAGAGAGAGGCTGTGAGAAGAATTGATGGTTAGAATGGCTTAAATATACTGCAAAAAGCTTTAAAAAAATTAAGTTATATAGTAAAACTTATGTCTCCTCAGAAAGGGAAGGAAAATGTAAAACATTATCACTTTTATTATCCCCACTTGAGAAACCGGATATCCCACCACAGGTGATTGCTAATCCTGGTAACTATACTTGGTTTAGTCTTCGAGGGCATGGGCACGACTTTGGAGAGCTCCAAGGCGACTCTTGTAGAGAATAGATCACTGTCTCCCACAGGGCCAAGTACTCAGCCATATGGTCAAACAATGGAAAGTAAAAAGGCGTATTCTGAACATACCATAAAAACTTTTTTATTCACATAAATAGAAGCATTAAATTACAGAAGTCAAAAAAGTACTAATAGTGCATGAAAATGAGCCCAAAGGACCAAAAAAATCACATAAGCGGCACTAACAAGGAGCAGGTAGAAATTCATATATTCAAAAACCTCAATGTTTATACAAATGATGTAACCATAAATAGTACTCAGAAAAATAATTAACACAATGGTTACATCACAAAATAGCAGCAGACTTAATTATACTTCATTCCTATGTATAGGAGTTATTTGAAAAGTGAGCCACCAAACTAGAAACCACATGAATCATACAGTTGTGGTCAAAAGTATTGACACCCCTGCAATTCTGTCAGATAATACTCAGTTTCTTCCTGAAAATGATTGCAAACACAAATTCTTTGGTATTATTATCTTCATTTAATTTGTCTTAAATGAAAAAACGCAAAAGAGAATGAAGCAAAAAGCAAAACATTGATCATTTCACACAAAGCTCCAAAAATGGGCCAGGCAAAACTATTGGCACCCTCAACCTAATACTTGGTTGCACAACCTTTAGCCAAAATAACTGCGACCAAACACTTCCGGTAATCATCAATGAGTTTCTTACAATGCTCTGCTGGAATTTTAGACCATTCTTCTTTGGCAAACTGCTCTAGGTCCCTGATATTTGAAGGGTGCCTTCTCCAAACTGCCATTTTTAGATCTCTTCACAGGTGTTCTATGGGATTCAGGTCTGGACTCATTGCTGGTCACCTTAGAAGTCTCCAGTGCTTTTTCTCAAACCATTTTCTAGTGCTTTTTGAAGTGTGTTTTGGGTCATTGTCCTGCTGGAAGACCCATGACCTCTGAGGGACACCCAGCTTTCTCACACTGGGCCCTATATTATGCTGCAAAATTTGTTGGTAGTCTTCAGACTTCATAATGCCATGCACACGGTCACGCAGTCCAGTGCCAGAGGCAGCAAAGCAACCCAAAAACATCAGGGAACCTCTGCCATGTTTGACTGTAGGGACCGTGTTCTTTTCTTTGAATGCCTCTTTTTTTCTCCTGTAAACTCTATGTTGATGCCTTTGCCCAAAAAGCTCTACTTTTGTCTCATCTGACCAGAGAACATTCTTCCAAAACGTTTTAGGATTTTTCACGTAAGTTTTAGCAAACTCCAGCCTGGCTTTTTTATGTCTCGGGGTAAGAAGTGGGGTCTTCCTGGGTCTCCTACCATACAGTCCCTTTTCATTCAGACGCCGACGGATAGAACAGGTTGACACTGTTGTACCCTCGGACTGCAGGGCAGCTTGAACTTGTTTGGATGTTAGTCGAGGTTCTTTATCCAGCATCCGCACAATCTTGCGTTGAAATCTCTTCTCAATTTTTCTTTTCATTCCACATCTAGGGAGGTTAGCCACAGTGCCATGGGCTTTAAACTTCTTGATGACACTGTGCACGGTAGATACAGGAACATTCAGGTCTTTGGAGATGGACTTGTAGCCTTGAGATTGCTCATGCTTCCTCACAATTTGGTTTCTCAAGTCCTCAGACAGTTCTTTGGTCTTCTTTCTTTTCTCCATGCTCAATGTGGTACACACAAGGACACAGGACAGAGGTTGAGTCAACTTTAATCCATGTCAACTGGCTGCAAGTGTGATTTAGTTATTGCCAACACCTATTAGGTGCCACAGGTAAGTTACAGGTGCTGTTAATTACACAAATTAGAGAAGCATCACATGATTTTTCGAACAGTGCCAATACTTTGGTCCACCCTCTTTTTTATGTTTGGTGTGGAATTATATCCAATTTGGCTTTAGGACAATTCTTTTTGTGTTTTTTTCATTTAAGGCAAATTAAATGAAGATAATAATACCAAAGAATTTTTGTTTGCAATCATTTTCAGGAAGAAACTGAGTATTATCTGACAGAATTGCAGGGATGTCAATTCTTTTGGCCACAACTGTAGTTGTTACATACCAGAGCTCCAGTGATGGTGCAGCTTCCCCAATGCGCGTTTTGGCAGCGTGCCTTCCCCCTGATACAGATGACATTGGAATTCCCAGGGGAGTACCCAACGAGTACAAGGCTAGGAACCAGGGTGCAGCCGGGTGGGAATCCATAATTTGATGGGTGATTATAAAAGGAATGTAGATTGGATAAACTACTTATACTACAACTAAGAGAGATTTGCTAATTATACCTGAGATGCAGTTAAAGGGATAGTTGAGTAATTAAGACCAACTTCTGTCATGGATTGGCAGAATAGAATGGCATTAGACAAGTTCTTAGTAAAAAAGGAGGTGTATATAAAATGTTTGGAGGATTTTGATGCATGTTTATCCCTAATACAGATCCTGATTGAAGTATCTCCAAAGCTCTTGATGGACTGACTGCCCTGTCTAATGAATTAGCTGAGAACTCTGGATATGATGACATATTTACTTCTTGGACTGAAGAATGGTTTGGGAAATGGGCCGTATTATTCACTTCTGCTTTGATATCTCTTACCATCATGGCCAGTGTGCTGATTGTTTGTGGATGCTGTGCTATTCTATGCATTAGAGGACTTGTTCAAAGATTGATTGACTCTGACATAACAAAAACTGTGTATCAAGGAATGGAGACTTTGAAACCCAAGAAGGAATGGAAATTTTGGAACTCTATGATGAAGATTCCGAATAATACTTTTCCCCAAGATTATCAATAGTCTCTTATATGAAAGTTTCTGTGAAATCCATCGAAAGAAAACTAAAGCTCCAATGTTTACAGATAAATGATTTTATTACAAGATGAGGGAATGCTATTATAACTGTAATAAAGTCCTTTCTTTTGTGTATATATATGTTTATATAGTAGTGCGGTAACCTCTGTTAAAGCTAGGGGGCGATGTAGATACTACTCAGAATATGCATGTGGGCGTGTGTCTGAACGCCCAAGATAAAGCCTGTATGTGTGTGGCTGTAGGAAATAGGACCTGTAGTGAGGTCATAACCATGTGATCCATACCCAGGGGCTGTCTGGCAAATTTTAGCCTGGGGGCAAACACAAAGCACTGGCCCAGGAGTGGTGGCCCATCTTTGTGCTATAGCGTCTGAGGTCTCACATACCATTTAGCGTGAGTAGTGCGCATCCGAAGTGCAACTGATAAGAAACCATTTCATACATACTAAACTTAAATGGTCTTAGTAGAGTTGAGCGAATTTTTCAAAATTCAGTTCCGATTATGATCAGCGGCGAATATTGTAATTGCAATATTCGCTGAACACATAGCTGAACGTCATTGGAGTCAATGGGAGTAGAAATGACGAAATATGTTGGTACTATTATGGCATGAATGTGGCAAACTCAGATTCGGTGATCGATTCCGAACATATTTGCTCAACTCCACTACTTAGCAGCCATACCGTAAAGTGTTACACACATCAAATGCTACCTGAGATGCCAGCCTTAATCTGTCTATACTCACAAGCCTTCTTGCAGTAACACCCCAGTGTACACAGTCACACGTAATGTAAGATTGATATACAGACATGACAAATGCCTACCAAACTTTAGTTTTACTCGTGTACTGAATCCAGTAATACACTTAGGCAACAATTCATCAAAGTATTTTTGCTAGAATTCTGATATAATACACTTTGAAAAATCAGAAAATTTGTTCACATCTCAAAGTTGTTAATAAATTGTTGTGGCTTTTTCCATTTTTACCCAGTCTTAGACACACCAAAGTAGGAAGAACATGGGCGGCAAGTGGTATGGCGAAGCCCGTCAACCAAAGTCTTCAAAAGTGACAACACTTTAGTGGCCTAACATTTAGCCAGAAATGTCAACTTTTGGCACAGCACACACCAGTGATAAGATGTGCCTAATTCATTAGGTGCTAAGGTCCCCGTCACACATAGCGACTCACCAGCGATCCAGACAACGATATCAACTTGTCAGGATCGCTGGTATGTCACTACATGATCGCTGCAGAGCTGCCAAACAGGCATCTTCACCAGCGATCAGGACCAGTAACGCCAAGCGCGCGGCGTCGCTGTGTACGTTAGTTACCAGCGCGCTGATGCAGGAAGCTGGTAACTAAGGTACACATCGGTTTCTAAGCACCGCCCGGTGCTTAGAAACCCTGCGTTTACCTTAGTTACCAGCGCGCTTATCGCTGGTCTCCCACCTGTCACATGCAGCGATGCGTGCTGGCCAGCGGGAGACCAGCAATCAAAAAAATGTCCTTGCTATTCCAGGACGATCAGCGATAACCGGCAGGAGAGGAGGGCCGGTTGCTGGCCAGTGTCACACACAGCGATCTCGCTGGTTAGATCGCTGTTGCGTCACAAAACTTGTGACTCAGCAGCCATCTTGTTAGCGAGATCGCTGTGTGTGACGGGGGCTTAAGAGCGCCTCTTAATGAATCTTACACCTGCACTGCCAACATTAGAGGGATGGTCCGGTACCTAGAATGTCCTTTGTAAATTTCTATCCTTACACCCTAACCGCTTTGTAATGAGCACACAACACCCTACACTTCTCCTCACCTATCTAATCTCTAAAAGTATTTTTTAGTCCATTTCCGGTGGCGTTTTGTTTAAAGGGAACCTGACTGCAGAAATACGCTAATAACCTGCAGGTACGGGAATAATCTGCAGATTAATAGTGTTGCTAACCTGCCCAGTGCCCTCACTTACTTGAACGCTTTCAGTCACAGGGGTAGCGCCAGCGCGGGTTCAGTCACCGCTCTGAGTATACAGAGTGATGGCTGTTACTGCGCCCCTGGCCCTGACTGACAGCCCTCCCCAATGCAGGGCGCGATTGCAGCCGCCGCTCTGTAGACTCAGAGCGATGACTGAACCTGTGTCGGCACCGTCTCCGTGACTAAAACATGAATGCTACATGGAGAATAAAGTCAATTTTCTCCCTGCAGCGTTCGGGTAAGTGCAGGCGCCTGGCAGGTTAGGAACGCTCGCTATTAACCTGTAAATTAACCCCATATCTGCAAGTTGATAGAATTTTTTCTGTTGACAGGTCCCCTTTAAGAGGAGCCTCTTAAATGTCTTGTAACCATGGTGACAGTCTGTGGGAGATGTGCTTCTAACTGTGAAACAAGATGTCGTAAGGGGGTGGAGATACTAGTAGTGACTGACCCCAGTGACACCCCCCACAGCTTCTAGCACCACCCTTCAAATACACAGTGAGGCTGTATGCATGCACCCCGGCTTCATTGTCACCCTGCGCATGCCCAGGGAGGCAGCAGGTTTGTAGGACACTGACAAATGCCAGATTTTCAAAGTTGGCGCTAATGGCTGACGGAGTGTCACCGCTGAGTCACTGTGAACACAAAGTGCGTTCATAAATCTGGGGTGCATACACCCAGCTTACTGTGCATTAACAGGGGTACAGAGATCTGCAACTACACACCCCACGTACAAAGACACACGGATGCAAACATACACAGGTCACCACAGAGGAACAATCACCACCATATACACAGACACCCGCACGTTACCATATACATGGATCAACACATACACAGGTCACCACAAACTCACACACATACACATGTCACTATGCACACATACAAATGCATTCATATGCACATCACCATTTAAATGGACGCACGAATACATACATCACCATGTACACATCACCACATACACACACAGGTCACCACGTGCACACACTTGCTGCATTTTTTCGCTGCGAAAACACGGCAAAAACGCTTAGGCTATGTGCACACGCTGCGGTTTTTGCTGCGGTTCCGCTGCAGTTTTGGCCGCTGCAGAACTGCAGCAGTTCTGCAGACAGTGTACAGTAGCATGTAAATCTATGTGATTTACATTCTGCTGTGCACATGTTGCAGATTTTTAACTGCGGAAAAGCTGCGGTTTTGAATCCTCAGAAAGAATTGACATGTCAATTTTTTCTGCGGATTCTGCTGCGGTTTGCCACCTATTCCATTGTCCAGGTGTCAAACCACAAGGGAAAACCGCAGGCCAATCCGCAGGGAAAACCGCAGGTCATTTTACCTGCGGTTCCGCAGATACAAATCCGCAGACCAATCCGCAGCGTGTGCACATAGCCTTACAGAATGCAACCCACTGAATTCAATGGCATTCCACAATGCTGTCCTAATGCTGCGATTTTTCCGTACCGGAATCGCATAGCTGAAAAAAAAACGCAACATGCTCATTATGTGTGTGGAATTGCCGCGATTCCGCACACATAGGATTGCATGAGATCCGCTTACTTTCCGCATGTGGCTATGTCCACCATGCCCAAAGTGAGTGGATCACATGCGGATGGTACCCAGGGTCTGGAGGAGAGGAGACTGTCCTCCAGGCCCTGGGTACCATAATCCTGTAAAAAATAGAATAAAAATAAAAAATCATGATATTCTCAACTTCTGGCATCCCGCGCAGCCTTACCGACGCTCTCGGCAGCTCCCGTTCCCAGCGATGCCTTGCAGCAATGACCCCAGATGACGTAGCATCACTGGGAACAGGAGCTGCCGGGAGCGTCGGTAAGGCCAGGGAAGGCTGCGTGGGACGCCGGAAGGTGAGAATATCATGATTTTTTTTATTATTATTTTTAACATTATATCTGTTTACTATTGATGCCGCATAGGCCGTCTCAATAGTAAAACGTTTGTCACACTTGTAAAACACTATGCTGGACAAGTGTGACCAACCTGTCAATCACATCTCCAGCGATGCTACAAATCGCTTGGAATGCACTTGAATTCCGAAAGCGCAAAACGCTTGAAAAACTATTGTTTTTCGCAGGAAAAACGCATGTGAATTCGCATGCGTTATAGCCGCGGCGGGAGTTGCGGAAATGCTGTGGAAATTTCTGCAGCATTTCTGCACGTGTGCACTTAGCCTAACACACGTCACCACGTACACAGTCATGTCACTATGTACACACTCATACACACACAAGTCACCACGTGCACACTCATCCACGCAGGTCACCATGTACATGGTTGTGCATATACACAGTTCACATACACAGACGCACATATACACATATCACCACATATACTCACACATTTCACCACATAAGCTGGTTTTACAGTAGTGTTTTTTAGCGCTGCGTGCATGCGCCCCTCTGTTTAACATGGGTGCGTATGGTCTAGCGTTTGCACGCGTTTGTATGCGTTTTTGTGCGCATGCGTTTTTTTGTAGTGTGCGCCCAGGTGCGCCGGACGCACCCTGTTGCATTTTTTGTGCGTCCAACCTGTGTCAAAAAAACGCATGCGCACAAATGCGCACAAAAAAAAATCACATTACAGTCTATGGGAATGCAGGCGTGCGCATATACATGTGCACGCCAGCGTTTAAAATAGCATGCGTTTTAAGAGTAACATGGCTTAAAACGCATGTGCCTAAAACAACAAACGCATGATGCGTTTCTATTGCGCACTAAGCGCAGAGCAAAAAAAACGCTAATGTGAAAGTAGCCATAGACACATGCACACATACACACTTCACCAAGAACATGCATGTACACATACACATGTCATCACGCACACATACACAGGGATACACTGAATTGAGGACTTGAAACTGCATTTAATCACACAGAATGAGACATACAGAAAATTCCCCTCCTATTTCTGCCTGCCTGACAGATATATTCCCTAACTGCTTCCCTCCAGCTGAGTTTCCACCATGCATCCCCCCAAACAAGAGGCAAAGAGAAACCTTATCAAAAGCCCCCTTGAATGCCTGCAGCTACTCACACTTTCACGTGGGGCAGCCTGCAGCCTCCTCAGCGGTGCAGCACTGTCAGCTTCCTGCTCTCCAATTGGTAAGAGAGTACAGTGAGCAGGAAGAATACAGTACAGCCCCTAGGGACGGCTTCTCCACCAATCAGAGAGCGGGAAGGACACTGCAGCCTTGAGTGACCTCTGCTCCACCAATCAGGATGCTGCTTGTTGAGAAGAGCAGATAAAGGTACAGTGCCGCGTCTAAAGTAATGTGTGGCTGAGCAGCCCAAAGCTGCTGCTAGGAGACCAGCCCAGGGGGCAATTGCCTCTCTGCCCACCGGCCCAGCCCGCCCCTGTCCATACCTCACTTGTCGGTGTGGTCACGTACCATATAGTGTGTCTGAGGTCTGGTCACATGGGTTGTGTGTTTTGATCCTGATTGGTCAGAGTGCAAGGTCCCGCAAGGCCTGTGTGTGTTGCAAGTGTCTGGGACTGAACTTCCTGGGAAGCACATGGAAAGGCTCGGACCTGGTAGAGCCTGTGATGGCTCTACGTAGGGAAGCTACTGCCTGGCTGTGGCTCTGGTACTGTTGACGGCCTAGTGAGCAAGGCACTGTCTGGAACATTGAACCCAGTGTGGCTGCTTCCCTCATAACCCGTGAGGGATAAACTGTGAGTAGCACTGACCGGGGTCAGTAAGAGACTTTGTATGCTTTACATGGTAACGCTGCATGCGTGCTGGACATGGCACAGCCTGTGTGCCCACAGGCCTGAGAGAGCGAAGCTCTACTATGGGCATTAAGAATTCATCTGTCTGTTCTAAGACTGTTTGCCTTGTGTTCCTGTGACATTGGTTTATGAAGGAAATAAACCACACAGACTGTTACTTTAAGCAAAAGTGTTCCTGTGTGCCTCAATATTGCAGCCAAGCGAGTTAATCCCCGTCCACTCAAAGGGTGGATCTCTACAATTGGTGGAGAATGCTAAGGGCACTCTGGTAGCCTTGTTGCTAGGGGCAACGGACGAGGTCTACAAACTTGGTTGCTACGGGCAACGGTCCAGGAGCCACGTGTGAGGTGTTTTGCTGTGACTCAGCGGGGTCACAAAGTTTTTCTCAAGTGAGCGTGCTGTGGCTCGGTGGGGCCACGAAGGTGACAAGCGCCTGGCTGTAACTTGGCGAGGTTATGAAGCTTGCTGTGGATTGGCGGGTCCACAAAGACGGTGCAGCGGAAGCGTGCAGAGACTTGTGGTAACAGGAGCTGCAGTTACAGCCGCAGCAAGAGGTTCTGCAGCAGAAAGGGGGTGGAGATCCAAAGGGGCGGTATCCCGAAAGGGTGTAGTTGCCCAAAAAAGGGGTGGAGTCCCAAAAGGGGGCAGTATCCCAAAATGGAGTGGTAACCCAAAAGGGACGGAGCTTCCCAAAGTTAAAAGGGTGGCACAGGCAGACTGCTGCCAGGGGCAAGTGGGCTATGTGTGTCCAGTCTGCTATATGAATTACCCACCCTGTGAGAAGCTTCGGGGATGTGCCTTGCTAATGAATGGGGAGGATGTGTTTGGAATGGTTGACTCTGGGGACTCAGTGACCCTAGTGAGGACTGTGCCCGATAAATTTATAATATCTGAAAGGAAGATCGCGGTAACCTGCATCTATCTGTGCACTAAGGACTATTCAGTAGCCGGGTGATACTCGAGACAGACAGGGACATTAAACCCCATGATGTTGCTATAGTCCCGAACTTAACCTGTCCAGTTATAATAGGCCGGGACTCTAGGCTGTTTTCAGACTGCTAGGAGAGGGGAGCTCCTCTACAGCAGGAGGATGGAGGCCTCGCTGCTGATGGGGTGGCGTACAGTAAAGCGGTAATACCTCCCAAAATGGACGGGTCAGACGTAGGGATGTGTCGGCCCAACTTACTGACCTGAGGTCCCCTGAAGTATACGACAGTGGAGCTGACACCCAAATAGAGAGCATCTTGGGGGTTCACCGTACTGTGTGGTGTGACTGTGATGTGTTAGTGCCAGTAGCAACCACTAGGACTGAGAATAATGTTGTGCAGACAGAATCTATGGCACATGGGAATGACCGTGCTTTACAAGGTGAAGAGGGGCAAGCTCCAGGAGTGGAGTCTGACACAGTTAGAAATGGGGACCGCTGCTTACCAGATGACCAATCTGGTGGTGGTGACTCCCATTCAGACGGTAACGACAGTGGAGAAGAGTGCTGTAAGACTGACTCAAGACTGACTCAAGTCTAAATGGCAAGTCTTCCTCCCGTTGCCAGAGGCGTAAGGGCCGAAAAAGGGCTGAACAAACTGCACCCTCAGACAAAATAGAAGAACTGCCAGAGAAGCTGGCCAATTTGACCGATGTCACACGACAACTAAAGAAACAAATCGACATGCTGACAAAGGAAATGTGCACCTGGAAAGAGCGAGCTGCCAGTTTCCACCAGATAGAAGCATGGGTCCAAAGCTTGGAGAAAGAGCGTGAAGAGGTCTGTCAACAGCTGGCAAAGGAGAGTTTGAAGGTGGCGAGTATGGAAGTTCCCAACTCCGCGTAGTTGGAGCGGGTGCGCCACCTGGAGTCCGAGCTTTCGGCAATCAAGGCACGGTCTGGAGAGAAGGAAGCACAGGAGGTCCAGGAGCTCATTAAAAAGTGCTCTAGTGAGAAGGAAAAGGTGGCAGATTTACTGGCCGAACTAAAGGCAATTAAGGAGCATAATGTACAAGAAAATGCCCTGAGACAAATGGCTGAGCACAGAGTGGATGAGCTGGAGAAAGAAGTCTCTGAGCTCAGAGGTCACCTGTCAACATGGCAAAGTGTGAATCAGGCTTTAAAAGAAGTGGAAGTGCTCAGAGAAGCAGTAAGAGGTCTTCCACAAGAGGAGGCATTGGTGGCTGAAGAGTGTAAAACTGGGGAAGACTGTGTGCTGAGAACAGAACGAGACAATCACCCAGTTGTAGTATAGGTCTTGATGGAAAATTCCGTGGCCAAGGAATAGCCTTCCGTCCATGAAGAGAGTGAACCCTCGATCTTCAAGTGTGTGATAGAGGTACCCGAAGACATGCAAGAAGCCTGTACCAGTGAGGGTGTGCATGAGGCTTTTTAAAAGCTGAGACTCAGCAGTTGGTCGTACTGTCAACCAGGGAAGACACAGAGAAGCAGGTGGCTGAGAAGCCAGAGCAGTGGCGGAGAGGTAAGTATTGTGTGTGGGTGTGTGTGTGTATGCATCATAGTGTGTGTGTTTCAGCACTGCACTATACTGTGTGTGGGGGCTGCACTATACTGTATATGTGGGTGGAATGCACTATACTATTTTTGTGGGGGGCTGCACTATACTGTGTATGTGGGGGGCTGCATTATACGGTGTGTGGAAAGACTGCATTATACTGTGGGTGGGGGGCTGCAGCTGCACTATACTGTGTATGGGGGCTGCACTATACTAGAACAGCACATCCAAGCTAGTGTGAAGAGGTGCCAACCAAAAAAAGCTCTACCGTATATACTCGTGTATAAGCCGACCAAAGTATAAGCCGACCCCCCCTAATTTCGCCACAAAAAACTGGGAAAACTTATTGACTTGCGTATAAGCCTAGGGTGGAAAATGCAGCAGCTACTGGTAGATTTCAAAAATAAAAATAGATACCAATAAAAGTAAAATTAATTGAGACATCAGTAGGTTAAATGTTTTTGAATATCTATATTGAATCAGGAGCCCCATATAATGCTTCATACAGTTCATGATGGCCCCATAAGATAATCCATTTAAAATACACCCCATATAATGCTGCACAAAGGTTAATAATGGCCCCATAAGATGCTCCGTAGAATAATATGCCCCATATGCTGCTCCATAAAGGTTATGGCCCCATAAGATGCTTCATAGATTATGCCCCACATGCTGCTCCATAAAGGTTATGGCCCCATAAGATGCTCCATAGATTATGCCCCCATATGCTGCCCCATAAGATGCTCCATAGATTATGCCCCCATATGCTGCCCCCTTAAGATGCTCCATAGATTATGCCCCTATATGCTGTCCTATAAGATGCTCCATAGAATATGCCCCATATGCTGCTCCATAGATTATGCCCCCATAAGATGCTTCATATATTATTCCCCCATATGCTGCCCCCATAAGATGCTTCATATATTATGCCCCCATATGCTGCCCCCATAAGATGCTCCATAAATTATGCCCCCATATGCTGCCCCATAAGATGCTCCATATATTATGCCCCCATTGGCTGCCCCCATAAAATGCTCCATATATTATGCCCCTATATGTTGTCCCCATAAGATGCTCCATATATTATGCCCCCATATGCTGCCCCCATAAGATGCTTCATATATTATGCCCCCATATGCTGCCCCCATAAGATGCTCCATATATTATGCCCCCATATGCTGCCCCCATAAAATGCTCCATATATTATGCCCCCATATGCTGCCCCCATAAGATGCTCCATATATTATGCCCCCATATGCTGCTGCTGCTGCAAATAAAAAAAGACATACTCACCTCTCCAGCGCTGGGGAACAGGTGCTGGTGTCACCACTGGTACAGGACCCAGCACATGAGATATTCACCTGTCCCTGGTCCGACGCTGCTCGCTGCTGTTTGCTGCATCCTCTATCAGTGACGTTCAGGCAGCAGATGGCGTGGTGATGTGGTTAGTGCTCACCGCACCCTCTGCTGCCTGAATGTCACTGACAGAGGATGCATCAGACAGCGGCGAGCAGCATTGGACCGGGGACAGGTGAATATAGCTATACTTACCCCCTCCTGGCACGGTCTCTGCAGCCCCGCTTCTCCCACGGTCTCCCTTCCTTCCTTCAGCGGTCACATGGTACCGCTCATTAACGTCATGAATATGCGCATATTCATGTCTTTAATGAGTGGTACTATGTGACCGCTGAAGGAAGGAGCCTGAGACCATGGGACAAGCAGGGGGGCTGCAGAGATGTACCAAGGGGGTAAGTATGATCTGACACCCCTTCTCCTCTCCCCCCTGGCGTATATGACTCACGTATAAACCGAGAGGACTTTCAGCCCCCCAAAAATGGGCTGAATATCTTGGCTTATAAGCGAGTATACGTATATGGTAAGTTGAAAAACAATAAAAGCTTCCCCTTTTCCCATTTTCTATGGTAGTAATGCAGTTTCAATGTTCTAGAATCTAAAGTAATCATTCTTGGTAAATCATGGTGCAACCTTTATTGTTTTTCAACTTATATGCTTTTTTTGATTGGTACCTATTCACACTAGCTTGGATGTGGTCGTCTGTTTCTCTATTTGTATCAAAGCCTTTTTGGACATGTGCACTCCCACTTCCAATAGCCACAAGTGATTTTAAGTAGTTAACTGGTCCATTCCTGCCCCATAAATTGTAGGCTTTTTTTGCCCAGGAGAGGTGACATATAGAGTTGAGCGAAACGGGTCAGTCAAATTCAAAAATAGCCGACTTTAGCTAAAGTCGGGTTTCGCCGATCAAAACCCGACTATAGCGTGAGGTTGGCCATGAGGTCGCCAATCAGAGCGCCAAAGTCACGTTTCAAATAATGCTTCCAGCGCCTTTTCTCAGCCAATGATGGAGGACACACACTGTGGGCAACGCAATGACATGGGCAGCGGCCACCACCATCTTAGAGAAGGGCATTAAAGTGATTGGCTGACTTTGTGTGGCGTCACAGTGGGTATAAAAGGCTGTGACCGCCGAACGCCATCTTACTTCTGCCAATCTTACAATAGGGAGAGGTGCTGCTGCTGATTCTGAATAGGGAGAGCGTTAGGCAGGGAAGAAGAAAAAAAAACTGCTTCTGCTGATAGTGTTTTTCACTGTACAGTTAGTGTGCAGTGAAAGGGGAGGATTTTTGTTGTGTGCAGCAGCGCTGGCGGTGATTAGGCTGCCTTTTATGGCTACCTGCTAGCTGCATTGCTGTGTGCACACTGCTGTTCAAACTGCTTTTTTCAAAGCACTCCAACTTTTTTTATTTTGTCCTGGTGAGTTACTGAGCGTTCATTTTTTAACACACCGTATAGCGGTGTACGCTCCTCACACACTACCGTGTACCGGCTGGTATCACGGACAAATAGAAGCTATCTGGGTGTGACTCTGGAAGAACAAGCCGAGGAGTTTTTCCATTTTTCCAGACCTACACCTTAGAGAGCTGTCCGTTTTTCAAACAGTTTCGTATATCTGCTGTTTGAGTACAGTCAAAACTAGACAGAGACAGCGTGTGTCAGTCCCTATACAAATAGACGGAGATTGACAATTTTCCATAAAGACACCGCATAGCGGTGTACGCTCCTCACACACTACCGTGTACCGCCTTGTATCACGGGCAAATAGAAGCTATCTGTGTGTGACTCTGGAAAAAAAAGCCGAGGAGTTTTTCCATTTTTCCAGACCTACACCTTAGAGTGCTGTCCGCTTTTCAAACAGTTTCGTATATCTACTGTTTGATTACGGTCAAAACTAGACAGAGACAGCGTGTGTCAGTCCCTATACAAATAGACGGAGATTGACAATTTTCAGACACCCAGACACTGTATAGTGGTGTACGCTCCTCACACACTACCGTGTACCGCCTTGTATCATGGACAAATAGAAGCTATCTGTGTGTGAGACTCTGGAAAAAAAACTGAGGAGTTTTTCCAGACCTACACCTTAGAGTGCTGTCGGCTTTTCAAACAGTATCGTATATCTGCTTTTTGATTACAGTCAAAACTAGACAGAGACAGCATGTGTCAGTCCCTATACAAATAGACGGAGATTTACAATTTTCCATACACACACCATATAACATAGTAACATAGTAACATAGTAACATAGTAATTAAGGTTGAAGGGAGACTTTAAGTCCATCTAGTTCAACCCATATCCTATCCTAACTTGCCCTAACATGTTGATCCAGAGGAAGGCCAAAAAAACCCATGTGGCAAACAGTAGGCTTCACATTTGGGAAAAAAATTCCTTCCCGACTCCACATACGGCAATCAGACTAGCTCCCTGGATCAACACAACACTAAGGAAACTAGTGTATATACCCTGTAATATACTTTTCAAGAAAGGCATCCAGTCCCTTCTTAAATTTTAGTAGGGAATCACTCATTACAACATCATATGGCAGAGAGTTCCATAGTCTCACTGCTCTTACAGTAAAGAATCCGCGTCTGTTAGTATGCTTAAACCTTATTTCCTCCAGATGTAGAGGATGTCCCCTTGTCCCCGTCACAGGTCTAAGAGTAAAAAGATCATTAGATAGGTCTTGGTATTGTCCCCGCATATATTTATACATTGTAATAAGATCACCCCTAAGCCTTCGATTCTCCAAACTAAATAACCCCAAGTGTAATAACCTGTCTTGGTATTGCAGACCCCCCAGTTCCCTAATAACCTTGGTCGCTCTTCTTTGCACCCGCTCCAGTTCAGCTATAGAGTTCAGATATAGAGCTGTCCGATTCTCAAACAGTATTGTATATCTGCAGTTCGCATTTCAGTCACATCTATACAGAATCAGCGTGTGTCACTCCGTAAATACATATACGGAGATTGTTAGATACACAAAAAACATATACAGCTGTACACTTCTGATACAGTTCTGTAGATCTGCTTGTTGGATTACGGTCCAATACATACTGTGAGAGCGTCTGTGACTAGCAAAATATATACGTAGATTGAATTTTTTTAATACACCTTACACAGCTGGACGCACCTCATACAGTACCATCTCTCTGCTGGTATTTTTGTTACATTTTCCCAAACATGAGGAAGTATGGTGGAAGAGCCCGCGGACGTGGGCAGGGGGTGCAGCTGGTACTGATGGTGTGGTGCATCGACTGGTTCTGGCAAAAGCACAATAGCAGCTAAGAAAGGAGGTGTTAAGCCTGCGTCATCGTCTGGCCCTAGAAGGCCTGTAAGGTTGCCTTTTCTTGGAGTAGGAAAAGCGCTTTTAAGGCCAGAGCACCAGGAGCAGGTTTTGGCGTATATTGCCGAAACAGCCACCAGCACTATTGCCTCCTCTTCTGATCGTTCGAAACCTACAAGCACAGAGTCGTCAGTGCAGGGTTCTGGTCAGGAAAAACACCTTTCCTTGTGTCCTTCACCCCCACCAAAAGTTAAGGATGCGGCAGCCCACACTTCAGATTACTCTATGGAGCTCTTTCCACATACCATGCCAGGGTTATCCAGTCAAATCCAGAATTCCCCAGTCCAAGATGAATCTGACATGGAGTGCACTGATGCACAGGCACTGCTAGATGATTCTGCTGGTACATCGACCCAGAGCACTACATTGCCCTCTCAGTCTATTGAGCCAGAATCTGACCCTGAAGAAACTCAGGTGCCCCTTCCCGCATACTATACCACCTTCCATGGTGCCATAGAGGAAGGTAAAGAGGAAGGTGCAGATGACTTTGAAGAGGAGGTGATGGATGACCCAGTTCTTGACCTGGATTGGCATCCATTGGGGGGAGGAGGGTGGCGCTGGCAATAGTTCAGATAAGGAGAAGGATCCACAGCAGGCATTGACATCGCAGCAGCAGTTATCTGCCAGGCCCGTAGCTGTCCAAAAACGTGGAACAAAAACTAAAAGAGTTGTAGGACAGCTTGGCCAGACGATCAACTTAGCACAGTGTGCAAGGCCAGAAAATGTATACCATAGTAGGAAGAATGCAGTGTGGCACTTCTTTGTCCAATATCCTACTGACGAGGCAAAGGTTACCTGTTATGAATGAGTCACCGTAGGAGGCAAAAACAGAAATACTAGCTAAGTCCAGAAAACCAGAGAAGTTGGCAGCTATCGGATTGCAGACCCCTGAACCTATCAACAACAACTAGCAGTAGCCGTGGGGGGTTCCTACGGTGCCCTAGACCCCTCGATCACAGCCGGAGAACTACATAGCCTAAAGACAGAAAGGGAAATCTAAACTGCCCCAGAGCAGGCCCCAAAGCAATAGGCAGCCCCCAACATATAATGACGGTGAAGCAAGATGAAAAAACACTAACACAGATAGAAAGATAGGCTGAGCAAATGATGGGGCCCAAGCTAACTAAATAGGACAGGATAGAAAAGCTGCTGTCTGCAATCCGCAAAAACCCTATCAAAACAAGAGCCAATAGACTGATCGGGAAAAAAGCCCTGAAGAAGCTAGGCTTCAAAAAGACTAAATCAGTACTCAGGTATTTTCTGAAGACAGAGCAAAATGGAATTCAGCTCACCCCAGCAGGGAATGGCAGAAATCCAGAAAAACAAGGCAAAACAAAACCAAAACACAAATGCAAAAAGCAGAGCAGAAAACTTAGCTTTTGAAGAGAAGGAATCAGACTGGTCTCCTAGAATCACTCAGAGAAGATCACCAGCAAGGCAGAAGGGCGTCGACTGCCTTATATCCAGTCAGTAATTCCAGTCACCCAGTCATCATCATCCTGCTCAGGTGCTTGGTAATCAGCCTCACTACCTTCCTTCACCAGAAGAGGGAGTTCATCAGACCTCAATGGTGAAGGGGAAAATGAACTCACAACAGTTACCTGTAAGAAGTGCAGAAGGACCTTTAGCTGAGGTAAATAACTCAGAAATTTGAATACCAGTTGCATGCTTAGACATTTAATCAACATGCACTTGCAAGCGTGGACGGACTACAAAACCTCAGGTAGCACATGTGCACCTGCTACTGAAGGTAGCCAGCAATGCTCCATCGCTTCCCCCACTGTAAGACCACCGCCACCGTTAAGCACACCACCAGCACTAAATGTGGAGGTGTTGTCGCAAGGCCAAAGCACTCAGGGAATCACAATGGTTTTGCAGCACAACACTGAATCTAGGCCATCACCACCAATGCCTTCACCAACCCCCTCTCACTCCCTCCGGTCCACCGCTACTTCCCCCATATGCAGCTCTCCAGTCCAGCTTACCCTAGCAGACACTCTGAGTAGGACAAGAAAGTACTCATCCTCTCATCCGCGTACACTTTGTTTGAACACCTACATTGCCAAACTAATCTCATTAGAGATGATGCCCTACCGTTTGGTTGAAAGCGAAGCTTTCCGCGACCTCATGGTCTACGCTGTCCCATGCTATGACCTACCCAGTCGGCACTTCTTTTCTCGAAAAGCTATCCCTGCCCTCCTCCGGCAGTGAGTGGAAAGGTTCACCTCACAGCAGATGCATGGACCAGTAGGCATGGCCAGGGCCATTACGTGTCCATCACTGCGCACTGGGTTAATGTGGTGGATACAGGCTCCACTGGCGACAGCGGCGGTGGAACAGTGCTGCCTAGCCCACGGTATAGGAAACAGTTGGCTGGAGGCTTTCGATCCTCCTCCTCTATCAGCGAAAGCTCGTCCACAGAGCACAGTCACACGAGCACTCCATCCACAGCTGGCAGTGTTGCACACGAGGTGTCCCACTATCGAACAGCTAGTGGTAAGCGTCAGCAGGCTGTGTTAAAGATGATGTCTTTGGGCGACAACAGACACACCGCGAAGGTACTGGCCGACTACTTGCAGCGACAAACTGAGTCATAGCTGGGCAGTCTACATCTTGAGGCAGGCAAGGAAGTCAGTGATAACGGCCGTAATTTTGTGGCAGCCATAGCCCATGCAAAACTCACACACATACCTTGCCTGGCTCACACATTGAACCTGTTGGTGCAGTGCTTCCTTAATAATTATCCGGAGTTAACATCACTGCTACACAAGGTGCGAAGACTGTGCTCGCACATCCGTCACTCAAACGTCCACTTCACTCGTATGCAGAAGCTGCAGCGATTGCTCCACCTCCCCTAATCATAGACGATACAGCAAGGTGGAACTCCACCCTGCACATGGTTGAGAGGTTGTGCGAGCAGAGGCAGGCTGTAATGCATTTGTGGGAGGATACACGGGCAGGCAGTTTGAGGGAAGACATGGAATTGTCTGGTGTGCAATGGTCAAAGCTGAAAGACCTCTGTAAAGTCCTTCAGTGTTTTGAGGAATGCACACGGCTGGTAAGCGGCGCAGACAATGCCATCAAAAGCATGAGCATCCCACTTATGCGTCTGCACATGCAAAGTTTAACGCACATTAAGGATCAGGCGTCTGCAGCAGAGGAGGAGGGAAGCCTTGATGACAGTCAGCCATTGTCTGGTCAGGGAACTGTCCTGGACGAGGTGGAGGAAGAAGAGTAAGAGGAGGAGGATGAGGGGGATGATTATTTTGGGCAGGAGGATGCTTCTCAGGGGGCAAGAGAAAATGTTGGCATTCCAAGGTCAGGTATAGTGTTTGTGCGAAACTGTATGGATGTGGATTTGCCAGAAAGTGCTCCTCTGCCCACCACTGGCAGTGCATCATTGACACCTGAAACATTGGCCCACATGAGCGATTATGCCTTGCGGATCCTAAAAAGGGACCCCCGCATTGCCAAAATGATGAGGGATGACGACTGCTGGCTGAAGTGGCGTTGGAGACAGGGGTTTAATGACCATGTTGTGGAATGATTTCTCAAGTACCACTCACACGACTGCTAATACTGCATTGATTAAAAGTGACAGGAGACAGCAGTTGTCAACTACGGTTACAAACTACTCCTCCCATATCGATGTTCTCCCTCACAGGTCTTTCCCCTTTGACTATTGGGCCTCTAAACTCGACGCCTGGCCTGAATTGGCACAATATGCCTTACAGGAGCTCGCTTGCCCTGCTGCTAGTGTGTTATCTGAAAGAGTCTTCAGTGCTGCTGGATCAATCCTGACAGAAAAAAGGACCTGTCTGTCAACCCAAAATGTTGATGATCTAACCTTCATTAAAATGAACCATGCATGGGTTTCAAAAGATTTTGTCCCACCTTCCCCTGATGACACATAGGTTGCCAGAAAACTGCCTTGCTTTTGTCCTCCTCTTCCTCGGACTTGCCCAATTCCGCCCTTTGCAGCAGCTGAATGTCCAGCCAACACATCAACATATGCCATTTTTTATACCTCCCTAAGTGGGCTCCCCACCCCCCCAATGGCTGGGGTCAACACCTGGCTCACCTGGGCAAGTGCTGTTGCTCTGAACAGGTGGATGGGCCCATAGATGGCTGACGGCACTGGCACAGGTCCCCCTCATAGTAAAATACTCGCCGTCAGACACACCAGCGTACTAAGAGGGTCCCTGTGCCAGTACCGTCGACCACGAGTGTGCCCCCCCAGCTTGGTCATGGCCACAGCACTTGCAATTTGCAACACTTACCTCTCCCTGCTCTACCGCTATGTAGTCTGGGCAGTTAAGTCCTTCACAGGGACGGCCACTAGAAATTTGGTGTATTGATCGATGATGGTTAAGATGTAGCTATGTCCTGTCCTGCTGGCCTGTACTTTCAGATGATCAATGGCTACCATTTGTAATGGACATCAACTTACAAGCGGATGCAGTGGTGCTTTATGATCACCTTTCACAGTTGTGATAGTCACAGACGTGTGACATTCCTGCCACCATTTTTCAATGTCTCCTCTCATGCCAATCCAATAGAATCGCCTACGGTCTGTGGCTTCTGTCTTTTGCACTCCAAAATGACCAGACACATCATGATAGGCAGTGAGGACCATGTCTACATCTCTCCCTGTGAATTTGATGGAGACGAGTAGCGGTGATGTGATCCACGCTACTGCGATAAAGCAATCCTTTCTTCACAAAGAACCGTTTTCACTGTCTCCACAGACACAGTAATTGAGGGTCTGCATCGCCTCTGCAACATTTATAGGGAGGTTTTCCCGTGATGAGTAATTCCCAAATTTCTGCTAACAATCGACTTTCCGTCTGTACTTGTATCCATTTAGTTTCCAGTAGCGGAGAGTCTGGGCTGGCTTACTGAGATTGAAATATATACGAAGATTTAAAAGTACCACAACACTGTATACTGTTGTACGCTTTGACTACCTTTCCCTTTTTCTACTTGTTAAATTCTGGTGTAATACATACTGAGCCTGTGATTGTCTGTGTCTGACTCCGTAAGTATAGACGAAAATTTACACTTACCCCTAGACTGGATACACCTGGTATGTGCTGATACAGTACCTTTGTTCTAAATTTTGTATTACGGTATCATCCACAGTGAGTGAGCGTGTGTGGTTTACGCCTTCTACATATACGGTGAATCGGAGATACCAATTTTTACCCTATAATCGATACAGCTTGTATCTTGTTATACAGTACCTTTGTTCGTCATTTAGTATTACGGTCAAATCCATACTGAGTAATCGTCTGAGACTGACTACGGGACTATGTATACGAAGATTTCAATTGTACCCTATGATATATATATACTTGCTATCTTGTTATCCAGTACCTTTTTTACAACATTTTTTATTATGGTCAAACCCAGACTAAGTGAGTGTCTGAGGGTGACTCCGGAAATATATACCGAGATTTCAAATTTGGCCAACACTGTATACTGCTGTATGCTTGTGTTACATTACCCATTTACGGCTTTTCATATTCTTGTGTAATCCATACTGGGCCCGAGAGGGTTTTTGTCTGCCTCCTGAAATGAATACGGAGATTCAGAATGTTTACACTATACTATATGTACCTTGCATCTGGTGATACTGTACCCTTTTTCACCTTTTTATTTCATTGGGTAATCCATACTGAGCCTGTGAGCGTCTGTGTACGACTCATGAAATATATACGGAGATTTACTGTTATCCCTAGACTGTAGAGAGCTGTACGCTTCAGATACAGTACCATATATCTGCTGGTATTTTGGGTAAATTTTCTAAAACATGAGGAAGTATGGTGGAAGAGGACGCGGACGTGGGCATGGGGGGCCACCTGGTACTGATGGTGGTGGTGGTACATCTGCTGCTAGTGCCAAAAACACAATAGCAGCTAAGGCAGGAGGTGTTGAGCCTGCGTCATGGTGTAGCTCTGGAAGGCCTGTAAGGCTCAGTTTTCTGGGAGTAGGTAGACTGCTTTTAAAGCCGGAGCATCAGGAACTGTTTTTGGCTTACATTGCTGAAACAGCCTCCAGCTCTATCGCCTCCTCTTCTGAAGTTTAAAAAAATGCAAGCACTGAGTCGTAAGTGCAGGCTTCTGGTCAGGAGCAACCACTTTCCTTGTGTCCTTCACCCACACCAAAAGTGAAGGATGCGGCAGCACACACTTCAGATTACTCCATGGAGCTCTTTTCACATACCATGCCTGGGTTAATTAAAAATGGGGCCCATCATATACTGGAGCATTCAAAATGGGGGACATCATACACTGGAGCATCATCCATGAGGCCCATCATATACTGGAGCAATGGGATGAAACTGAATGGGAGGAGACACAGATTAGATATTAGAAAAAACTTTTTGACAGTTAGAGTGATCAATGAGTGGAACAAGCTGCCACGAGAAGTGGTGAGTTCTCCTTCAATGGAAGTCTTCAAACAGAGGCTGGACAGACATCTGACTGGGATGATTTAGCGAATCCTGCTTTGAGCAGGGGGTTGGACAAGATGGCCCAGGAGGTCCCTTCCAACTCTACGATTCTATGATTCTATGATGCATTCTAAATGGGGCACATGAGACACTGGAGCAGCATCTATGGGGCACATGATACACTGGAGCATTAGAAATGGGGCCCATTATATATGGAGCATTAATAGAGCCCATAAGACACTGAAGCATCATCCATGAGGCCCATCATACACTGGAGCATCATCCATGAGGCCCATCATATACTGGAGCATTCCAAATGGGGCAGATCAGACACTGGAGCAGCATCTATGGGGCACATGATACACTGGAGCATTAGAAATGGGGCCCATTACATATGGAGCATTATTAGGGCCCATGAGACACTGGAGCATCATCCATGAGGCCCATCATATACTGGAGCATTCCAAATGGGGAACATCAGACACTGGAGCAGCATTTACGGGGGCCCATTAGACACTGGAGCATTAGAAATGGAGACCATTATATATGGAGCATTATTAGGGCCCATCATACACTGGAGCATCATCCATGAGACCCATTATATACTGGAGCATTCCACATGGGGGACATCAGACACTGGAGCAGCATTTACGGGGCCCATTATACACTGGAGAATTAGAAATGGAGCCCATTATATGTGGAGCATTATTTTGGCCCATAACACACTGGAGATTCGTCCATGGGGACCATCATATACTGTAGCATTATGTGGAGCTCATCATATACTGTGTGAAACCTTACATGTGGCCAATTATTCTGTATGGAGAAATATATGGGGCTCATTATTCTGTATGGTGCACAATGTGGTGGCCATAATACTGTATGGAGTAATATACTATCCTTTTTTTGAGCTATTGTACAATTTAAAATAGATCAGTCATGTCATGTAAGCAGTTAACTATTTGTCATTGTACTATACCGCTATTTCTGTGCCGTATCAGAGCATCATGAGTTGTGGTATGTGTTAAAGGTGCGCACTGACCCTCTTTGGCCCAGGGCACACGAAAACCTGGGGCCAGCCCTACCCTCCCCCACAACTTTAGCCAAATAAACCCTGTTTTCAATGCGTAACTATTATTATGAAGTAAATTAAGGTTGACAATAGAGTTGAGCGACTTTTGGTTTTTTAGGGTCGCGTTTCGTTTCGTGAAACCCGACTTTTCCAAAAGTCGGGTCGAGCAAGATCGTCCGATTATAGGGAAAAGTCGGGGTCGTCCCGAAACACGAAACCCAATGTAAGTCAATGGGGAATAAGAGTCGGCAGTGAGAGGAGGACAGGAAACACACCAACAGTGCCCATTTGAATGCCAAAAGCATCAATTCTTCTTACTTAAGCTTGTCAACCTTAATTAACTTCATAATACAAGTTACGCACTGAAAAATGGGGGTTATTTGGCTAAAGTTGTGGGGGGGGAGGGCTGGCTCCAGGTTTTCATGTGCCCTGGGCGAAAGAGCGCCCCTTTAACACATACCACAACTCATCATGCTCTGATAAGGCAGAGAAATAGCGGTATAGTACAATGAAAAATACTTCACTTTTTACATCTCATGACAAGGCCCATCTATTTCTCCATACAGAATCATTGGTCCCATATAATGTTTGAAACAGTATATGATGAGCTCCACATAATGCTACAGTATATGTTGGTCCCCATGGATGAAGCTCCACTGTCTTATGGGCCCAAATAATGCTCCAAACATAATGGGCCCCATTTCTAATGCTCTAGTGTATAATGGGCCCTGTAAATGCTGCTCCAGTGTCTGATGTCCACCTTTGGAATGTTCCACTGTATGGTGGGCCCCATCTATCATTCTCCAGAGTATAGTGCTCCCCAAAAATTGCTGTCCCAACATTGAAAACAATCAAATAAGTCTCCTCGCTAGGGAATCCCTGTACTAGTCTGGACTCCTCGTCGTTCCCATCTTACATCTCACTGCACAGTATTTCAACCTTGCAAGTGCTGTGATCCTGAGCAAGCAGGGGGGGCCCACTCGTTGGCAACAGCACTGGCACAGGGCCCCTGATAGTACGGTGGTGTGTCTGATGGCGGGTGGGCCGAACCTGCACTTTCATCTGCAGCTTCCTCTTTGTCACCGTGTAAGATGGAACTGTATATGGGAAGGTAACCTGAGTTTCATCAGGGTCAGATTCAAGCCATGTAGCGTGCGAGGAGAATGTAGTGGTCTGGGTCAATGTACCAGCAGATTCATCGAGCAGTGGCTGGGCATCAGTGCACTTGTGTCGCCCCCAGGAGTACGGTCGCCACAGTGGCATTACCTTCCTCCTAGGGAGTGTGATGTCATGCTTGGGAGCAACAAAGGATCTCTCTAGCAGGTTAACTGATTGGGCGGCGTTATTCCCATGAGTCATGACCCTCTAAACAGCGTTCATGAAGGCAAAGTGTTTGTTTTACGTGGGCAGTATGGTTGCAAAGCTGAACCTTAAAGGAATGTCCAGAAGGGCACCACCAGGAGTGGAGCCTACGGTTTAATTCGACTCCACCTGGGAAACCTCAACCATGCAAGCTACAGAACAGATGCACACATTGCAAGCTTAATTCCGTTAACGAACGAGACTCCGTCATGCCCCGCGGTCCGAGTCTGGCTTACTAGAGGGACACGTGAGGCTCTGGCACATGAGATTGGCCAATAACTGGTGTGTCATGCCTTTACATGTCCGTGGCTGCATGTGCGCTACACTGAAAAGGCCAGCGTTTGTCGCTTACAGGTGCAGATAACCCGCTGAACAACGTTAGTGATGGGGATCTGTGATTACAATTATTACCCGCGAACGATGATTTCCCAGTAAGTGCAGGTCAACCGCAGTTCCGGAATTAGGCCTAACCGTCATTCCTGAAAAAATGAAAAACTTACGTGTGCAAACCACAGGTGCTGTAGCTTGCTTAACAGCTCGCCATCTGTTGTCAGGCCCAGTATGGATTACACGTGATTGCACAAAGGTGAGAAAGGGTACCGTATCCCCGGATAACATGTATGGATAGCATAGTGTACACATTCAAAATATATGTCTATACATCAGGAGGCAGGCTCAGACGGTGTCAGGCCCAGTATGGATTGCACGTGATTGCACAAAGGTGAGAAAGGGTTCCGTATCCCCAGATAACATGTATGGATAGCGTACACATTCAAAATATATGTCTATACATCAGGAGGCAGGCTCAGACGGTGTCAGGCCCAGTATGGATTGCACGTGATTGCACAAAGGTGAGAAAGGGTTCCGTATCCCCAGATAACATGTATGGATAGCGTACACATTCAAAATATATGTCTGTACATCAGGAGGCAGGCTCAGACGGTGTCAGGCCCAGTATGGATTGCACGTGATTGCACAAAGGTGAGAAAGGGTTCCGTATCCCCAGATAACATGTATGGATAGCGTTCACATTCAAAATATATGTCTATACATCAGGAGGCAGGCTCAGACGGTGTCAGGCCCAGTATGGATTGCACGTGATTGCACAAAGGTGAGAAAGGGTTCCGTATCCCCAGATAACATGTATGGATAGCGTACACATTCAAAATATATGTCTATACATCAGGAGGCAGGCTCAGACGGTGTTAGGCCCAGTATGGATTGCACGTGATTGCACAAAGGTGAGAAAGGGTTCCGTATCCCCAGATAACATGTATGGATAGCGTACACATTCAAAATATATGTCTATACATCAGGAGGCAGGCTCAAACGGTGTCAGGCCCAGTATGGATTTGACGGCCCAGACTACACAGCGGAGGAGCAGGGAGAGGTAAAGATTGCAAATGCTGGGGCCCTGCCCAAGCAAGGGGGGCCCACTCGTGGGCGTCGGTACTGGCACTGGGCCCCTCATAGTACGGCGGTGTGTCTGACGGCGGGTGTGCACCACCACCGTCAGAGACACTTGATTGCACTATGAGGGACCCTGTGCCAGTGCCCGCGCCCAAGAGTCGGCCTACCCACCTGTCCAGGGCAACGGCACTCGCACGGTGTCGTGCGCTAGGTGGTGACCCCGGCCATGGGGGGGAGGCAGCACAGTTAGGGAGTTTTAGAAAGTGGCATATGTTGATGTTGGACATTCAGCTGATGCAAAAGGTGAAATAGGTCAAGTCCCAGGAAGAGGTGGACCAAAGCAAGCCATTTTTCTGTCACCCTATGTGTCATCAGGGGAAGGTGGGACAAAATCCTTGGAAACCCATGCGTGGTTCATTTTAATGAAGGTTAGATCATCCACATTTTGGGTTGACAGACGGGTCCTTTTTTCTGTCAGGATTGATCCAGCTGCACTGAAGACTCTTTCCGATAGCACACTTGCAGCTGGGCAAGCGAGCTCCTGTAAGGCATATTGTGCCAATTCAGGCCAGGTGTCCAGTTTAGCGGCCCAATAGTCAAAGGGGAATGACCTGTGTGGGAGAACATCGATATGGGAGGAAAAGTAGTTTGTAACCATAGTTGACAACTGCTGTCTCCTGTCACTTTCCATCGATGCAGTATTACCAGTTGTGTGAGCGGTACTTGAAAAATCAGTCCACAACATTGTCATGAAACCCCTGTCTCCAACGCCACTTCTGCTGTGTGCACCACGAACACCTCTGCCAAGCTGACCCCGGCCCGTACGACTCGTGTGAGAACCATCACCGCTGCTGTGTGCTGGGAATGCCTCAAGCAACCGATTTACCAGAGTTGCTTGTTTATTAGCCAATATTAGGTCAAGGTTCTCCAGTGGCATGATGTTTTGTAATTTGCCTTTATAGCGTGGATCCAGGAAGCTGGCCAACCAGTAGTCGTCATCGTTCATCATTTTTGCAATGCGGGGGTCCCTTTTTAGGATCTGCAAGGCATAATCTGACATGTGGGCCAATGTTCCCGGTGTCAATGATGCACTGCGAGTTCTGGTTGGAGGAGCACTTTCTGGCAAATCCACATCCCTCCAGTCACGCACAAACCCTGTACCAGACCTTGCCACGCCAACATTTTCACTTGCCCCACGAGATGCATCCTCCTCCCCTAAGTAATCATCCCCATCATCCTCCTCCTCCTCCTCCTCTTCTTCCTCCACCTCGTCCAGGAGAGGTCCCTGAGCAGACAATGGCTGAATGTCATCAAGGATTCCCTCCTCCTCTTCCTCCTCATCAACATTGGCTGCAGAATCCTGCTCCTTAAGGTGCGTCAAAGTTTGCATGAGCAGACGCATAAGTGGGATGCTCATGCTTAGGATGGCGTCGTCTGCACTTACCAGCCGTGTGCATTCCTCAAAACACTGAAGGACTTTACAGAGGTCTTTCAGCTTTGACCACTGCACACCGGTCAACTCCATGTCTGCTCTCAAAGTGCCTGGCCGTGTATCCTCCCACAAATGCATTATGGCCTGCCTCTGCTCGCACAGCCGCTCCACCATGTGCAGGGTGGAGTTCCACCTTGTTGCAATGTCGATAATGAGGCGGTGGTTGGGAAGGTGGAGCAATCGCTGCAGCTTCTGCATACGAACGGAGTGTACAGGCGACCGGCGGATGTGCGCGCACAGTCTTCGCACCTTCTGGAGCAGGGCTGTAAACTCCGGATAATTTTTGAGGAAGCACTGCACCACCAGGTTCAAGGTGTGAGCCAAGCAAGTTATGTGTCTGAGTTTTGAAAGGGCTATGGCTGGCACAAAATTACGGCCGTTATCACTAACTACCTTGCCTGCCTCAAGATGTACACTGCCCAGCCATGACTCAGTTTGTCGCTGAAAGTACTCGGCCAGCACCTCGGCGGTGTGTCTGTCGCCCAAACACATCATCTGCAACACAGCCTGCTGACGCTTTCCACTAGCTGCTCGATAGGGGGACACCTCGTGTGCAACAGTGGCAGCTGCAGATGGAGTACTCGTACGACTGCGCTCTGTGGACGAGCTTTCGCTTCTGGAGGAGGAGGAGGAGGAGGAGGAGGGTCGAACGCCTACAGCCAACTGTTTACTATACCGTGGGCTAGGCAGCACTGTCCCACCACCGCTGTCCCCTGTGGACCCTGCATCCACCACATTAACCCAGTGCGCAGTGATGGACATGTAACGGCCCTGGCCATGCCGACTGTACCATGCATCAGTTGTGAGGTGCACCTTTCCGCTCACTGACTGCTTGAGTGCATGAACAATGCGGTCTTTCACATGATGGTGGAGGGCTGGGATGGCTTTGCGAGAGAAGAAGTGGCGACTGGGTAGGTCATAGCGTGGTACTGCATAGGCCATGAGTTCGCGGAAAGCTGCGCTTTCCACCAACCGAAAGGGCATCATCTCAAACGAGATTAGTTTGGCAATGTGGGCGTTCAAACCCAGTGTACGCGGATGAGAGACTGAGTACTTTCTTGACCTACTCATAGTGTCTGGGAGGGTGAGCTGGACTTGAGAGCTGCATATGGTGGAAGTAGCGGTGGACAGGGCGGACTGAGAGAGGGTTGATGATGGTGATGGAGTTGGTGTTCTTTCTGATGGTCTAGAATCAGTCTTTCGTTGATATAAGAGTGGGATTCCCTGACTGCTGTGGCCTTGCAACGACACCTCAACATTTGCTGCTGTGCTAACCGGTGGGCTTACAGTGGGGGAAACAATGTAGCGTTGCTGACTACCTTCGTTGTGATCAGTTGCACATGTGGCACTTGAGGTTTGGTGTTGTGTCCACGCTTGCAAGTGCATGCTGGTTAAATGTCTAAGCATGCAACTGGTATTCAAATTTTTCAGATTTTTCCCTCGGCTAAAGGTCTTTGCGCACTTCTTACAGATAACCTTAGCCTGATCATGAGGATTTTGTTCAAAAAAGTGCCACACTGCACTCTTCCTACTTTGGCAGACATTTTGCGGCCTAGCACGCTGTGATGTTTTGACCCTCTGGACAAGCTGTCCAGCAACTCTTTTGATTTTTGGAACCTGTCTTTGGAGTGCTCCGGGCCTGCCGGATAACAGCTGTTGCGATGTCGATGTCTGCTGTGGATGCTCCTCATCTGAGCTATTGGAAGCAGCACCCTCTTCCCCCAATGGATGCCAATCTGGGTCAACAACTGGGTCATCCATCACCTCCTCTTCAATGTCATGTGCACCTTCCTCTGTGTCACCGTGTATGGTGATATAGTGTGCGGGAAGGGGCACCTGAGTCTCATCATGGTCAGAATCTGGCTCTGTACACTGCGAGGACAATGTAGTGCTCTGAGTGAATGTACCAGCAGAATCATCCATCAGCGGCTGTGCATCAGTGCACTCCATGTCAGATTCATCTTGGCCTGGGTAATTCACCATTTCACTTGATAATCCAGGCATAGTATGTGAAAACAGCTCCATGGAGTAATCAGTAGTATGGCCCGCGTCATCCTTCAATCTTGGTTAGGGTGAAGGACACAAGGAAAGGTGTGGTTCATGAACATGAGCCTCCAATGACGACTCAGTGCTTTTACTTTTTACAACTGAAGAAGAGGAGGCGATAGAGCTGGAGGCTGAGTCAGCAATGTAAGACAAAACTTTTTCCTGATGCTCTGGCTTTCAAAGCGGTTTGCCAACTTCTAGAAAACTAAGCCTTCGAAGCTTTATGGAGCCAGACGATGACGCAGGCTCAACACCTCCTGCATTCGGTCCTATTTTGCTCTTGCCACTACCATCAGATCCACCACCAACACCATCATTACCAGCTGGCAACCCCCACCCAATTCCACGGCCTCTTCCACCAGCCTTCCTCATTTTTGGTAAAAATGTAGACAAAATCCAACAAACTATATAGTAATGTAAAACAAGGTACAAGCTGTCTATAGGACAGGGGAGATTTTAAATTTCTTCTCACACTAGTGGACACTGGACACTTTTGGATTGTGTGAGGCCCAATGAATATCTGAGCGCTATATGACAGGCTCGATGGCACTGCTGTGACCAAAGTGACTAGAGGATAAGTGAGATTTTGAATTTCTTCTCACACTAGTGGACACTGGACACTTTTGGATTGTGTGAGGCCCAATGAATATCTGAGCGCTATGTGACAGGCTCGATGGCACTGCTGTGAGCAAAGTGACTAGAGGATAAGTGAGATTTTGAATTTCTTCTCACACTAGTGGACACTGGACACTTTTGGATTGTGTGAGGCCCAATGAATATCTGAGCGCTATGTGACAGGCTCGATGGCACTGCTGTGAGCAAAGTGACTAGAGGATAAGTGAGATTTTGAATTTCTTCTCACACTAGTGGACACTGGACACTTTTGGATTGTGTGAGGCCCAATGAATATCTGATCGCTATGTGACAGGCTCGATGGCACAGCTGTGACCAAAGTGACTAGAGGATAAGTGAGATTTTGAATTTCAGCAGACACTTGTGGACACTGGACACTTTTGGATTGTGTGAGGCCCAATGAATATCTGAGTGCTATGTGACAGGCTCGATGGCACTGCTGTGACCAAAGTGACTAGAGGATAAGTGAGATTTTGAATTTCTTCTCACACTAGTGGACACTGGACACTTTTGGATTGTGTGAGGCCCAATGAATATCTGAGCGCTATGTGACAGGCTCGATGGCACTGCTGTGAGCAAAGTGACTAGAGGATAAGTGAGATTTTGAATTTCTTCTCACACTAGTGGACACTGGACACTTTTGGATTGTGTGAGGCCCGATGAATATCTGAGCGCTATGTGACAGGCTCGATGGCAATGCTGTGACTAGTGTTGAGCATTCCGATACCGCAAGTATCGGGTATCGGCCGATACTTGCTGTATCGGAATTCCGATACCGACTTCCGATATTTTTTCAATATCGGAATTCGGCATCGGAATCGGAAGTTCAGTTGATTGACGGCCTGACGTCATCATGATGCGCGGTGTGTGCGCATCATGATGCGCCGTCATTTCGGGCCTTCCGGGGGTCTCTGCCGGCCTGCCGGGGGGCTGTGCCGGCCTGCCGGGGGGCTGTGTGGACTGCCCGGGGTCTGTACCGGCCTGCCGGGGGGCTGTGCCGGCCTGCCGGTGGTCTGTGCACCCTGTGGGGGTCTGTACCGGCCTGCCGGGGGGCTGTGCCGGCCTGCCGGGGGGCTGTGCTGATGTCCGGGGGTCTGTGCAAGCATCGTCCGATGGGACTACAAGTCCCATCGGGCGATGCCTGCTACCATGACAGTGATTGACACATTAGCCAATGATGGGACAGTAGTAGTCCCATCATCCGGCTAATGTGTTAAATGTTAAAAAAAAAAAAAAAAAAAATACTACATACATACTACATGCTACATACATACTACATATATACTACATACATACTACATACATGCTACATACATACTACATGCATGCTACATACATACTACATGCTACATACATACTACATGCATGCTACATACATACTACATATATACTACATACATGCTACATACATACTGCATGCTACATACATACTACATACATACTACATACATACTACATGCATGCTACATACATACTACATATATACTACATGCATGCTACATACATACTACATGCTACATACATACTACATATATACTACATACATACTACATACATGCTACATACATACTGCATGCTACATACATACTACATACATACTACATACTTACTACATGCATGCTACATACATACTACATGCATGCTACATACATACTACATGCATGCTACATACATACTACATGCTACATACATACCACATACATACTACATACTACATATATACTACATGCATGCTACATACATACTACATGCTACATACATACCACATACATACTACATACATACTACATACATACTACATGCTACATACATACTACATATATACTACATGCATGCTACATACATACTACATGCTACATACATACCACATACATACTACATACATACTACATGCTACATACATACTACATATATACTACATACATGCTACATACATACTACATGCTACATACATACCACATACATACTACATACATGCTACATATATACTACATGCATGCTACATACATACTACATATATACTACATGCATGCTACATACATACTACATGCTACATGCATGCTACATACATACTACATACATACTACATGCTACATACATACCACATATATACTACATACATACAGTACATTCATACAATACATACATAGACATACAGTACATATAACATAGAGTAACATACTTACCAATACTTGTCACATTGTTCCCCGAAGCCATTGTCTTTTCCGGAATAAATATTAACATAACAAACCACAAAAATACTCACCCACGATCCGAAGCAGTCCACGAGTGTGTCCCACGACGATCTTGGGTAGAGAACTGCAGCATCAGATGATGCTGCCGTTCTCTACGGGCTGCAGGAATCCAATGACGGAAGGTAGGTATCCTTCCGCACTGTATTCCTCCGCCACTTAAAAAAAAAAAAGTCCCTAGTCTCACTTTATGCCATTGCTGCGTGGGAATTTCCCACACAGCAATGGCATAAAGTGAGACTAGGGACTTTTTTTTTTTTTAAGTGGCGGAGGAATACAGTGCGGAAGGATACCTACCTTCCGTCATTGGATTCCTGCAGCCCGTAGAGAACGGCAGCAACAGCTGATGCTGCAGTTCTCTACCCAAGATCGTCGTGGGACACACTCGTGGACTGCTTCGGATCGTGGGTGAGTATTTTTGTGGTTTGTTATGTTAATATTTATTCCGGAAAAGACAATGGCTTCGGGGAACAATGTGACAAGTATTGGTAAGTATGTTACTCTATGTTATATGTACTGTATGTCTATGTATGTATTGTATGAATGTATTGTATGTATGTAGTATATATGTGGTATGTATGTAGCATGTAGTATGTATGTAGTATGTATGTAGCATGCATGTAGCATGTAGTATGTATGTAGCATGCATGTAGTATATATGTAGTATGTATGTAGCATGCATGTAGTATATATGTAGCATGTATGTAGTATGTATGTGGTATGTATGTAGCATGTAGTATGTATGTAGCATGTATGTAGTATATATGTAGTATGTATGTAGCATGTAGTATGTATGTAGTATGTATGTAGTATGTATGTGGTATGTATGTAGCATGTAGTATGTATGTAGCATGCATGTAGTATATATGTAGCATGTAGTATGTATGTAGTATGTATGTAGTATGTATGTGGTATGTATGTAGCATGTAGTATGTATGTAGCATGCATGTAGTATATATGTAGTATGTATGTGGTATGTATGTAGCATGTAGTATGTATGTAGCATGCATGTAGTATGTATGTAGCATGCATGTAGTATGTATGTAGCATGCATGTAGTATGTATGTAGTATGTATGTAGTATGTATGTAGCATGCAGTATGTATGTAGCATGTATGTAGTATGTATGTAGTATATATGTAGTATGTATGTAGCATGTAGTATGTATGTAGCATGCATGTAGTATATATGTAGTATGTATGTAGCATGCATGTAGTATGTATGTAGTATGTATGTAGTATGTATGTAGCATGCAGTATGTATGTAGCATGTATGTAGTATATATGTAGTATGTATGTAGCATGTAGTATGTATGTAGCATGTAGTATGTATGTAGCATGCATGTAGTATGTATGTAGTATTTTTTTTTTTTTTTTTTTAACATTTAACACATTAGCCGGATGATGGGACTACTACTGTCCCATCATTGGCTAATGTGTCAATCACTGTCATGGTAGCAGGCATCGCCCGATGGGACTTGTAGTCCCATCGGACGATGCCTGCACAGACCCCCGGAGCCTGCACAGCCCCCCGGCAGGCCGGCACAGCCCCCCGGCAGGCCGGCACAGCCCCCCGGAGCCTGCACAGCCCCCCGGCAGGCCGGCACAGCCCCCCGGCAGGCCGGCACAGCCCCCCGGAGCCTGCACAGACCACCGGCAGGCCGGCACAGACCACCGGAGCCTGCACAGACCCCCTGGCAGGCCGGCACAGCCCCCCGAAAGGCCCGTACAGACCCCAGAGAGGCTGTACAAGGGCAGGAAAGGGTTTTTCTTATTCCGATACCGGAAGTCCCATAGACTTGAATGGGACTTCCGGTATCGGAATCGGCGATACCGATACTTTTTTTAAAGATCGGCCGATACCATCCGATACGATACTTTGAAGTATCGGACGGTATCGCTCAACTCTAGCTGTGACCAAAGTGACTAGAGGATAAGTGAGATTTTGAATTTCTTCTAATACTAGTGGACACTGGACACTTTTGGATTGTGTGAGGCCCAATGAATATCTGAGCGCTATATGACAGGCTCGATGGCACTGCTGTGACCAAAGTGACTAGAGGATAAGTGAGATTTTGAATTTCTTCTCACACTAGTGGACACTGGACACTTTTGGATTGTGTGAGGCCCAATGAATATCTGAGCGCTATGTGACAGGCTCGATGGCACTGCTGTGAGCAAAGTGACTAGAGGATAAGTGAGATTTTGAATTTCTTCTCACACTAGTGGACACTGGACACTTTTGGATTGTGTGAGGCCCAATGAATATCTGAGCGCTATGTGACAGGCTCGATGGCACTGCTGTGAGCAAAGTCACTAGAGGATAAGTGAGATTTTGAATTTCTTCTCACACTAGTGGACACTGGACACTTTTGGATTGTGTGAGGCCCAATGAATATCTGATCGCTATGTGACAGGCTCGATGGCACAGCTGTGACCAAAGTGACTAGAGGATAAGTGAGATTTTGAATTTCAGCAGACACTTGTGGACACTGGACACTTTTGGATTGTGTGAGGCCCAATGAATATCTGAGTGCTATGTGACAGGCTCGATGGCACTGCTGTGACCAAAGTGACTAGAGGATAAGTGAGATTTTGAATTTCTTCTCACACTAGTGGACACTGGACACTTTTGGATTGTGTGAGGCCCAATGAATATCTGAGCGCTATGTGACAGGCTCGATGGCACTGCTGTGAGCAAAGTGACTAGAGGATAAGTGAGATTTTGAATTTCTTCTCACACTAGTGGACACTGGACACTTTTGGATTGTGTGAGGCTCAATGAATATCTGAGCGCTATGTGACAGGCTCGATGGCAATGCTGTGACCAAAGTGACTAGAGGATAAGTGAGATTTTGAATTTCTTCTCATACTAGTGGACACTGGACACTTTTGGATTGTGTGAGGCCCAATGAATATCTGAGCGCTATGTGACAGGCTCGATGGCACAGCTGTGACCAAAGTGACTAGAGGATAAGTGAGATTTTGAATTTCAGCAGACACTTGTGTACACTGGACACTTTTGGATTGTGTGAGGCCCAATGAATATCTGAGTGCTATGTGACAGGCTCGATGGCACTGCTGTGACCAAAGTGACTAGAGGATAAGTGAGATTTTGAATTTCTTCTCACACTTGTGGACACTGGACACTTTTGGATTGTGTGAGGCCCAATGAATATCTGAGCGCTATGTGACAGGCTCGATGGCACTGCTGTAAGCAAAGTGACTAGAGGATAAGTGAGATTTTGAATTTCTTCTCACACTAGTGGACACTGGACACTTTTGGATTGTGTGAGGCCCAATGAATATCTGAGCGCTATGTGACAGGCTCGATGGCACTGCTGTGAGCAAAGTGACTAGAGGATAAGTGAGATTTTGAATTTCTTCTCACACTTGTGGACACTGGACACTTTTGGATTGTGTGAGGCCCAATGAATATCTGAGCGCTATGTGACAGGCTAGATGGCACTGCTGTGAGCAAAGGTGACTAGAGGATAAGTGAGATTTTGAATTTCTTCTCACACTAGTGGACACTGGACACTTTTGGATTGTGTGAGGCCCAATGAATATCTGAGCGCTATGTGACAGGCTCGATGGCACAGCTGTGACCAAAGTGACTAGAGGATAAGTGAGATTTTGAATTTCAGCAGACACTTGTGGACACTGGACACTTTTGGATTGTGTGATGCCCAATGAATATCTGAGTGCTATGTGACAGGCTCGATGGCACTGCTGTGACCAAAGTGACTAGAGGATAAGTGAGATTTTGAATTTCTTCTCACACTAGTGGACACTGGACACTTTTGGATTGTGTGAGGCCCAATGAATATCTGAGCACTATGTGACAGGCTCGATGGCACTGCTGTGACCAAAGTGACTAGAGGATAAGTGAGATTTTGAATTTCTTCTCACACTAGTGGACACTGGACACTTTTGGATTGTGTGAGGCCCAATGAATATCTGAGCGCTATGTGACAGGCTCGATGGCACTGCTGTGAGCAAAGTGACTAGAGGATAAGTGAGATTTTGAATTTCTTCTCACACTAGTGGACACTGGACACTTTTGGATTGTGTGAGGCCCAATGAATATCTGAGCGCTATGTGACAGGCTAGATGGCACTGCTGTGAGCAAAGTGACTAGAGGATAAGTGAGATTTTGAATTTCTTCTCACACTAGTGGACACTGGACACTTTTGGATTGTGTGAGGCCCAATGAATATCTGAGCGCTATGTGACAGGCTCGATGGCACAGCTGTGACCAAAGTGACTAGAGGATAAGTGAGATTTTGAATTTCAGCAGACACTTGTGGACACTGGACACTTTTGGATTGTGTGAGGCCCAATGAATATCTGAGCGCTATGTGACAGGCTCGATGACACTGCTGTGAGCAAAGTGACTAGAGGATAAGTGAGATTTTGAATTTCTTCTCACACTAGTGGACACTGGACACTTTTGGATTGTGTGAGGCCCAATGAATATCTGAGCGCTATGTGACAGGCTCGATGGCACAGCTGTGACCAAAGTGACTAGAGGATAAGTGAGATTTTGAATTTCAGCAGACACTTGTGGACACTGGACACTTTTGGATTGTGTGAGACCCAATGAATATCTGAGCGCTATGTGACAGGCTCGATGGCACTGCTGTGAGCAAAGTGACTAGAGGATAAGTGAGATTTTGAATTTCTTCTCACACTAGTGGACACTGGACACTTTTGGATTGTGTGAGGCCCAATGAATATCTGAGCGCTATGTGACAGGCTCGATGGCACTGCTGTGACCAAAGTGACTAGAGGATAAGTGAGATTTTGAATTTCTTCTCAAACTAGTGGACACTGGACACTTTTGGATTGTGTGAGGCCCAATGAATATCTGAGCGCTATGTGACAGGCTCGATGGCACTGCTGTGAGCAAAGTGACTAGAGGATAAGTGAGATTTTGAATTTCTTCTCACACTAGTGGACACTGGACACTTTTGGATTGTGTGAGGCCCAATGAATATCTGAGCGCTATGTGACAGGCTCGATGGCACTGCTGTGAGCAAAGTGACTAGAGGATAAGTGAGATTTTGAATTTCTTCTCACACTAGTGGACATTGGACACTTTTGGATTGTGTGAGGCCCAATGAATATCTGAGCGCTATGTGACAGGCTCGATGGCACAGCTGTGAGCAAAGTGACTAGAGGATAAGTGAGATTTTGAATTATTTCTCACAGTAGTGGACACTGGACACTTTTGGATTGTATGAGGCCCAATGAATATCTGAGTGCTATGTGACAGGCTCGATGGCACTGCTGTGAGCAAAGTGACTAGAGGATAAGTGAGATTTTGAATTTCTTTTCACACTAGTGGACACTGGACACTTTTGGATTGTGTGAGGCCCAATGAATATCTGAGCGCTATGTGACAGGCTCGATGGCACTGCTGTGAGCAAAGTGACTAGAGGATAAGTGAGATTTTGAATTTCTTCTCACACTAGTGGACACTGGACACTTTTGGATTGTGTGAGGCCCAATGAATATCTGAGCGCTATGTGACAGGCTCGATGGCACAGCTGTGACCAAAGTGACTAGAGGATAAGTGAGATTTTGAATTTCAGCAGACACTTGTGAACACTGGACACTTTTGGATTGTGTGAGACCCAATGAATATCTGAGCGCTATGTGACAGGCTCGATGGCACTGCTGTGAGCACAGTGACTAGAGGATAAGTGAGATTTTGAATTTCTTCTCACTTTAGTGGACACTGGACACTTTTGGATTGTGTGAGGCCCAATGAATATCTGAACGCTATGTGACAGGCTCGATGGCACTGCTGTGAGCAAAGTGACTAGAGGATAAGTGAGATTTTGAATTTCTTCTCACACTAGTGGACACTGGACACTTTTGGATTGTGTGAGGCCCAATGAATATCTGAGTGCTATGTGACAGGCTCGATGGCACTGCTGTGACCAAAGTGACTAGAGGATAAGTGAGATTTTGAATTTCTTCTCACACTTGTGGACACTGGACACTTTTGGATTGTGTGAGGCCCAATGAATATCTGAGCGCTATGTGACAGGCTCGATGGCACTGCTGTGACCAAAGTGACTAGAGGATAAGTGAGATTTTGAATTTCTTCTCACACTAGTGGACACTGGACACTTTTGGATTGTGTGAGGCCCAATGAATATCTGAGCGCTATGTGACAGGCTCGATGGCACTGCTGTGAGCAAAGTGACTAGAGGATAAGTGAGATTTTGAATTTCTTCTCACACTTGTGGACACTGGACACTTTTGGATTGTGTGAGGCCCAATGAATATCTGAGCGCTATGTGACAGGCTAGATGGCACTGCTGTGAGCAAAGTGACTAGAGGATAAGTGAGATTTTGAATTTCTTCTCACACTAGTGGACACTGGACACTTTTGGATTGTGTGAGGCCCAATGAATATCTGAGCGCTATGTGACAGGCTCGATGGCACAGCTGTGACCAAAGTGACTAGAGGATAAGTGAGATTTTGAATTTCAGCAGACACTTGTGGACACTGGACACTTTTGGATTGTGTGATGCCCAATGAATATCTGAGTGCTATGTGACAGGCTCGATGGCACTGCTGTGACCAAAGTGACTAGAGGATAAGTGAGATTTTGAATTTCTTCTCACACTAGTGGACACTGGACACTTTTGGATTGTGTGAGGCCCAATGAATATCTGAGCGCTATGTGACAGGCTCGATGGCACTGCTGTGAGCAAAGTGACTAGAGGATAAGTGAGATTTTGAATTTCTTCTCACACTAGTGGACACTGGACACTTTTGGATTGTGTGAGGCCCAATGAATATCTGAGCGCTATGTGACAGGCTCGATGGCACTGCTGTGACCAAAGTGACTAGAGGATAAGTGAGATTTTGAATTTCTTCTCACACTAGTGGACACTGGACACTTTTGGATTGTGTGAGGCCCAATGAATATCTGAGCGCTATGTGACAGGCTCGATGGCACAGCTGTGACCAAAGTGACTAGAGGATAAGTGAGATTTTGAATTTCAGCAGACACTTGTGGACACTGGACACTTTTGGATTGTGTGAGGCCCAATGAATATCTGAGTGCTATGTGACAGGCTCGATGGCACTGCTGTGACCAAAGTGACTAGAGGATAAGTGAGATTTTGAATTTCTTCTCACACTTGTGGACACTGGACACTTTTGGATTGTGTGAGGCCCAATGAATATCTGAGCGCTATGTGACAGGCTCGATGGCACTGCTGTGACCAAAGTGACTAGAGGATAAGTGAGATTTTGAATTTCTTCTCACACTAGTGGACACTGGACACTTTTGGATTGTGTGAGGCCCAATGAATATCTGAGCGCTATGTGACAGGCTCGATGGCACTGCTGTGAGCAAAGTGACTAGAGGATAAGTGAGATTTTGAATTTATTCTCACACTAGTGGACACTGGACACTTTTGGATTGTGTGAGGCCCAATGAATATCTGAGCGCTATGTGACAGGCTAGATGGCACTGCTGTGAGCAAAGTGACTAGAGGATAAGTGAGATTTTTAATTTCTTCTCACACTAGTGGACACTGGACACTTTTGGATTGTGTGAGGCCCAATGAATATCTGAGCGCTATGTGACAGGCTCGATGGCACAGCTGTGAGCAAAGTGACTAGAGGATAAGTGAGATTTTGAATTTCAGCATACACTTGTGGACACTGGACACTTTTGGATTGTGTGAGGCCCAATGAATATCTGAGCGCTATGTGACAGGCTCGATGACACTGCTGTGAGCAAAGTGACTAGAGGATAAGTGAGATTTTGAATTTCTTCTCACACTAGTGGACACTGGACACTTTTGGATTGTGTGAGGCCCAATGAATATCTGAGCGCTATGTGACAGGCTCGATGGCACAGCTGTGACCAAAGTGACTAGAGGATAAGTGAGATTTTGAATTTCAGCAGACACTTGTGGACACTGGACACTTTTGGATTGTGTGAGACCCAATGAATATCTGAGCGCTATGTGACAGGCTCGATGGCACTGCTGTGAGCAAAGTGACTAGAGGATAAGTGAGATTTTGAATTTCTTCTCACACTAGTGGACACTGGACACTTTTGGATTGTGTGAGGCCCAATGAATATCTGAGCGCTATGTGACAGGCTCGATGGCACTGCTGTGACCAAAGTGACTAGAGGATAAGTGAGATTTTGAATTTCTTCTCACACTAGTGGACACTGGACACTTTTGGATTTTGTGAGGCCCAATGAATATCTGAGCGCTATGTGACAGGCTCGATGGCACTGCTGTGAGCAAAGTGACTAGAGGATAAGTGAGATTTTGAATTTCTTCTCACACTAGTGGACACTGGACACTTTTGGATTGTGTGAGGCCCAATGAATATCTGAGCGCTATGTGACAGGCTCGATGGCACTGCTGTGAGCAAAGTGACTAGAGGATAAGTGAGATTTTGAATTTCTTCTCACACTAGTGGACACTGGACACTTTTGGATTGTGTGAGGCCCAATGAATATCTGAGCGCTATGTGACAGGCTCGATGGCACAGCTGTGAGCAAAGTGACTAGAGGATAAGTGAGATTTTGAATTTCTTCTCACAGTAGTGGACACTGGACACTTTTGGATTGTGTGAGGCCCAATGAATATCTGAGTGCTATGTGACAGGCTCGATGGCACTGCTGTGAGCAAAGTGACTAGAGGATAAGTGAGATTTTGAATTTCTTTTCACACTAGTGGACACTGGACACTTTTGGATTGTGTGAGGCCCAATGAATATCTGAGCGCTATGTGACAGGCTCGATGGCACTGCTGTGAGCAAAGTGACTAGAGGATAAGTGAGATTTTGAATTTCTTCTCACACTAGTGGACACTGGACACTTTTGGATTGTGTGAGGCCCAATGAATATCTGAGCGCTATGTGACAGGCTCGATGGCACTGCTGTGAGCAAAGTGACTAGAGGATAAGTGAGATTTTGAATTTCTTCTCACACTAGTGGACACTGGACACTTTTGGATTGTGTGAGGCCCAATGAATATCTGAGTGCTATGTGACAGGCTCGATGGCACTGCTGTGACCAAAGTGACTAGAGGATAAGTGAGATTTTGAATTTCTTCTCACACTTGTGGACACTGGACACTTTTGGATTGTGTGAGGCCCAATGAATATCTGAGCGCTATGTGACAGGCTCGATGGCACTGCTGTGACCAAAGTGACTAGAGGATAAGTGAGATTTTGAATTTCTTCTCACACTAGTGGACACTGGACACTTTTGGATTGTGTGAGGCCCAATGAATATCTGAGCGCTATGTGACAGGCTCGATGGCACTGCTGTGAGCAAAGTGACTAGAGGATAAGTGAGATTTTGAATTTCTTCTCACACTAGTGGACACTGGACACTTTTGGATTGTGTGAGGCCCAATGAATATCTGAGCGTTATGTGACAGGCTCGATGGCACTGCTGTGAGCAAAGTGACTAGAGGATAAGTGAGATTTTGAATTTCTTCTCACACTAGTGGACACTGGACACTTTTGGATTGTGTGAGGCCCAATGAATATCTGAGCGCTATGTGACAGGCTCGATGGCACAGCTGTGACCAAAGTGACTAGAGGATAAGTGAGATTTTGAATTTCAGCAGACACTTGTGGACACTGGACACTTTTGGATTGTGTGAGGCCCAATGAATATCTGAGCGCTATGTGACAGACTCGATGGCACTGCTGTGAGCAAAGTGACTAGAGGATAAGTGAGATTTTGAATTTCTTCTCACACTAGTGGACACTGGACACTTTTGGATTGTGTGAGGCCCAATGAATATCTGAGCGCTATGTGACAGGCTTGATGGCACTGCTGTGAGCAAAGTGACTAGAGGATAAGTGAGATTTTGAATTTCTTCTCACACTAGTGGACACTGGACACTTTTGGATTGTGTGAGGCCCAATGAATATCTGAGCGCTATGTGACAGGCTCGATGGCACAGCTGTGACCAAAGTGACTAGAGGATAAGGGAGATTTTGAATTTCTGCAGACACTTGTGGACACTGGACACTTTTGGATTGTGTGAGGCCCACTGATATCTGAGCGCTATGTCACAGGCTTGATGGCACAGCTGTGACAAAAGTGACTAGAGGATAAGGGAGATTGGATTGCTTTTAAAAAAGCAGCTTGCAGAGCAGTGGGTAAACAGCAATGCCAGCCTGTCAGGAAGCCTTAAAAGGCAGCCCAACAACCAACACCACTGATACACCACAATATAGCCTCCCCTTGCACTGCACACACAGTGACTGGTGTGTTGTGCAGGCCAAATCGCTAGCAGCAGAAGCAGTTTTTTTTGTCTTCTTCCCTGCCTAACGCTCTCCCTACAGAATCAGCAGCAACCTCTCCCTATACTGAGATCGGCAGAAGTAAGATGGCGGTCGGCGTGCATGCCCTTTTATACCCCCTGTGACGCCCCCCAAAGCAAGCCAATCACTTGCATGCCCTTCTAAAAGATGGTGGTGACCCGTGCCTATGTCATCACGTTGCCCACAGTGTCCGTGGATCCTGATTGGCTGAAAAAGAGCGCAAAACAAACTTTTGAAACGCGACTTTGGCGCGTAAGGCGCCAACCTCGTGGCCGACCTGATCCTAGGGTCGGGTTTCGTTTCATGAAACCCGACTTTGCAAAAAGTCGGCGACTTTTGAAATTTTTCGACCCGTTTCGCTCAACTCTAGTTGACAAGCTTCAGTAATAAGAATTGACGTTTTTGGTATTGAAATGGGCACGGTAAGTGTGTTTACTGTCCTCCACTCCCTGCCAACTTTGCTTCTCCATTGACTTGCATTGGGTTTCGTGTTTCAGTCGGCCTCCGACTTTTCCCGATAGTCGGCCGATTTCGTTCGACCCGACTTTTGAGAAAGTCGGGTTTCATGAAACCCGACTCGACCCTAAAAAAGGAAAAGTCGCTCATCTCTAGTGACATATCAGGATAGGGACCCAATTTTCGAAGGACGCATTGATGTGGCAATTGAGCTCTCATATATTGGCCAATCTATGCAATAAGGACTTTCTTTTTTCTTTATTTACCATAGCATTCATATATACATTATATAGAGCTTTTTTTTCCATTTTTCCCATTTTCTTGGTAAATCATGGTGCAACCCTTAGGCCGGGGTCACACTGGCGAGGAATACGGCCGAGTGAGAGGCGCTAAAAGCACGCATTAGACACGGACCAATGATTCTCTATGGGGTCCCTCGCACCAGCCGTATATTTCTCATCCGTATTCTACGGTCCGTGCCAATCGCAGCATGCTGCGATTGTCAGCGTACTACGGCCGTAGTACGCCAATGCAAGTCTATGGGTGCGCAAAAAATACGGATTACACACGGAGCACACATGTGACTTGCGAGAAATACGCACCAGGTGTCTTTTAGCAAAGCCGGCAATTCAGTGCGCTATACAGTAAACTCACACTGACAGTTTTAATAAAGAAATGAAAGAATAGATATAGACACATAGAATACATATATATATATATATATATATTATTATCTTTATTTTTTATTTAGCGCTAACATATTCCGCAGCGCTTTACAGTTTTTGCATACATTTTCATCACTGTCCCCGATGGGGCTCACAATCTAAATTCCCTATCAGTATGTCTTTGGAGTGTTTGAGGAAACCGGAGTACCCGGAGGAAACCCACGCAAACACGGGGAGAACATAAAAACTCCTTGCAGATGTTGTCCTTGGTGGGATTCGAACCACTGAGCCACCGTGCTGCCCAAATATGTACAGTCATATGTAAAAGTTTGGGCACCCCTATTAATGTTAACCTTTTTTCTTTATAACAATTTTGGTTTTTGCAACAGCTATTTCAGTTTCATATATCTAATAACTGATGGACTCAGTTATATTTCTGGATTCAAATGAGGTTTATTGTACTAACAGAAAATGTGCAATCTGCATTTAAACAAAATTTGACCGGTGCAAAAGTATGTGCATCCTTATCATTTTCTTGATTTGAACACTCCTAACTACTTTTTACTGACTTCCTGAAGCACTAAATTGGTTTTGTAACCTCATTGAGCTTTGAACTTCATAGCCAGGTGTATCAAATCATGAGAAAAGGTATTTAAAGTGGCCACTTGCAAGTAGTTCTCCTATTTGATTCTCCTATGAAGAGTGGCATCATGGGCTCCTCAAAACAACTCTCAAATGATCTGAAAACAAAGATTATTCAACATAGCTTTTCAGGGGAAGGATACAAAAAGTTGTCTCAGAGATTTAACCTGTCAGTTTCCACTGTGAGGAACATAGTAAGGAAATGGAAGAACACAGGTACAGTTCTTGTTAAGCCCAGAAGTGGCAGGCCAAGAATAATATCAGAAAGGCAAAGAAGAAGAATTGTGAGAACAGTCAAGGACAATCCACAGACCACCTCCAAAGACCTGCAGCATCATCTTGCTGCAGATGGTGTCACTGTGCATCGGTCAACAATACAGCGCACTTTGCACAAGGAGAAGCTGTATGGGAGAGTGATGCGAAAGAAGCCGTTTGTGCAAGCACGCCACAAACAGAGTCGCCTGAGGTATGCAAAAGCACATTTGGACAAGCCAGTTACATTTTGGAAGAAGGTCCTGTGAACTGATGAAACAAAGATTGAGTTGTTTGGTCATACAAAAAGGCGTTATGCATGCGCTGTATTGTTGACCGATGCACAGTGACACCATCTGCAGCAAGATGATGCTGCAGGTCTTTGGAGGTGGTCTGTGGATTGTCCTTGACTGTTCTCACCATTCTTCTTCTCTGCCTTTCTGATATTTTTCTTGGCCTGCCACTTCTGGGCTTAACAAGAACTGTACCTGTGTTCTTCCATTTCCTTACTATGTTCCTCACAGTGGAAACTGACTGGTTAAATCTCTGAGACAACTTTTTGTATCCTTCCCCTGAAAAGCTATGTTGAATAATCTTTGTTTTCAGATCATTTGAGAGTTGTTTTGAGGAGCCCATGATGCCACTCTTCATAGGAGAATCAAATAGGAGAACTACTTGCAAGTGGCCACTTTAAATACCTTTTCTCATGATTTGATACACCTGGCTATGAAGTTCAAAGCTCAATGAGGTTACAAAACCAATTTAGTGCTTCAGGAAGTCAGTAAAAAGTAGTTAGGAGTGTTCAAATCAAGAAAATGATAAGGGTGCCCATACTTTTGCACCGGTCAAATTTTGTTTAAATGCAGATTGCACATTTTCTGTTAGTACAATAAACCTCATTTGAATCCAGAAATATAACTGAGCCCATCAGTTATTAGATATATGAAACTGAAATAGCTGTTGCAAAAACCAAAATTGTTATAAAGAAAAAAGGTTAACATTAATAGGGGTGCCCAAACTTTTACATATGACTGTATATATTTATGCATTCTATGTGTCTATATCTATTCTTTGGCTTCTGTTAGAAACCCTGTCATAGGGCTCCATTATATGTCCATTTTGCAAGCCTGCGAGAAAATCTCGCCATACGGATGCCATACGGATTACATACGGATGCTTACATGCGCAAAATACGCGACCACCCCTTGATTACGGATGACATACGGAGCACTGTTTAGGAGCCATTCATCCATATTAGGCTGGTTTCACATTTGCGTTTTTTTAGCGCTGGAAAAAAACGCATATGTGCGCATGCGTTTTTTCCCCTATATTTAACATGGGTGCGCATACCTGCGCTCTTGTAAGCGCATGTATGTGATTTTCATGCGCTGCGTTTTTTTGGGGTGTGCGTTTGTATTTTCCAGACGCAGCATGTTGCATTTTTTGGCCCTGCAAAAAAGCGCATGCGCACATATGCGCACGTTTTGCGCTAAAAATGGCCATTATAGCCTATGGATGCGCATATGTGCGCACTGGCATGCTCATGTATGCGTTTTTTTGCACATGCGTTTTTTTTGTTAACCATGGAATTTAGGGGTTTGGGTTAGAGTTAGGGTTAGTTAAGGGGGTTTAGGGTCAGGGTTGGGGTTTGGGTCAGGGTTAGGGTTAAGTATGGTTTGGTTAAGGGTTAGGGTTAGGGTTAGGGTTAGGGTCAGGGTTAGGGTTAAGTATGGTTTTGTTAAGGGTTAGGGTCAGGGTTAGGGTTAAGTATGGTTTGGTTAAGGGTTATGGTCAGGGTTAGGGTCAGGGTTAGGGTTAAGTATGGTTTGGTTAAGGGTTAGGGTCAGGGTTAGGGTTAGGGTTAGGGTCAGGGTTAGGGTTAGGGTTAGGGTCAGGGTTAGGGTTAAGTATGGTTTGGTTAAGGGTTAGGGTCAGGGTTAGGGTTAGGGTTAGGGTTAGGGTCAGGATTAGGGTTAGGGTCAGGGTTAGGGTTAGGGTTAGGGTCAGGGTTAGGGTTAGGGTTAGTTAGGGTTTAGGGTTTGGGTTAGGGTTAAGTATGATTTGGTTAAGGGTTAGGGTCAGGGTTAGGGTTAGGGTTAGGGTTAGGGTCAGGGTTAGGGTTAGTAAAGTCATGGTTTGGGTTAGTGTGAGGGGCCACCTAATGTTGGAAAAAAACGCAAACGCGGTAAAAACGCACTAAAAACGCATACAAACGCATAAAAACGCTGCGTTTTTTTCATGCATGCTCATAAAAATGCTTGAAAAAAACGCAGCAGTTGTATGCTTTTGTATGCGTTTTTTCAATGCGTTTTTTTGCGGGAAAAACGCGCTGCAAAAAAAAGCAAGTGTGAAACTAGCCTAACGCATGTAAAATACTGACCGTATTTTGCGTCGGTTAGTGTGACCCCGGCCTAATTGTTTTTCAATGTATATGCTTTTTTGGTTGGCACCTATTCACACTAGCTTGCATGTGGTGGTCTTTTTCTCAGGAGATAACAGGAGATGGACTCAGGGTGAGTGTTCCCACTCTACTATGGGTACTATGGCCGTAGTACGCCAATGCAAGTCTATGGGTGCGCAAAAAATACGGATTACACACGGACCACACGTGTGACCTGCGAGCAATACGCAGGTCTTTTGGCTGGTGACAGGAAATGGGCCAATCCACCATCAGGAAGCCTAGACATGCAAATGAGCTCAAAAAGCGCTCCAGATATCCAGGAAGTACGCCTCCACGGAGTACAGCAGCATCATGGCGTCCACTTACATTAATGTGGAAATGTTAATAGTCCTGGTGCAGGAGCATCCCGAACTCTGGGACCAACGTGATGCCCATTATTCCAACCGGGCAAGAAAGGAGGCATCATGGAGGCGCATCTGTCGCCAGATGTACCATGACTTTGGTGATCGGCCACGTGAGGAGCAGCATAAAATTCGTAAGTACAAGCCAAAACATGAGTAACCTTAGCGCACAACAAAAAAGGAATATAGAATCATCACCCCCCTTCCTGTGCTTGTACTTTTTTCCTCATGAGGCCGTTAGATTTGGATGTGACACGTGGATTCACACAGCCATAATTTGGGTTTAGGCCAGAAGCTCCTCATCCTCCTAGACAAACCAATTATTAAGTGTAGCTATTTGTTACATCAACTAAAGAGACCCTGTGTATCTGCCCAATTAGATATGCCACCATGGGTATAAAGCACACCCCAGAAGGCCCCATGCCTAGACTACTGGTAGCAAATGTGACCTATCAAATATGTTATTTTGACAATATTTCCTGTCACATTGCAGTGGAAGATGAGACCCTGGCGAAGCATCCGGGACCAATACCGCCGGGAACGCCAGCAGCGGTCCAGGAGTGGGAATGCTGGCTACGTTAAAAGAAAATATATATTACGACCTCCTCTCCTTCCTCGCCCCAATTCTGCATCTGAGACCGTAAATAGATACCTCACACCACATTACACAGATACTTTATAGGGCCAAAAATAGGTATTTATTTTTGGCTCTGTTCTATTTCTTCACAGAACTCAGTCCAACCTTACGGACAGAGGCACTGGCTCGGCTACAGAGCCCATCATTGTTCCTGGGTCTGCAGGGGAAGAGGTGGCTGGCCCATCTTCTCCCCCTACTAGGAGCAGGGGTGAAGACTCAAGTCAGGATGTGCCATTGCCTGCGCCCCAAAGCCCACCACCAGGACCATCTGGTGCTGCTGCATCAGCACCAGCAGAGGATCAGGGCAATATCAGCAGCAGCCCAACTGGCCACATCCGGGGCTCCCCTCAGCCTGGTGCCACATCCCGGTGAGGAAGAAGCTGAAGACGGCAAATACCTGCCCCTGATACCCGCACTAATGTGGACACTGGGGTCCTCAATTATTTAGCCAGAGTCAACACTGATGATGGGGAAGAGGCATACTCTCGCAGCCTGGCCAATTATCTCCGTGCCCTTTCCCGTGAGGTCAGGCTCCGTATTAGAGGATGCTTTCAGATCCTTCTTGATGCCTGCACATACCCCAATACGCCCTATGAACTATTTGAATACATTGAGAGGTGGCAGCTTTCACCACGAAATCTCATGCGCCTTAGGCACCCCCCACAAATGCAAGCTCAAGCAGGATCTGAGGATCCTCAAATACGTGGGCCTACACCTCACCCCCTTCCTCCCACTACCCAACCTTCTATTCAGCAGCCACAAATGTCAGCCTCTAGCTAACTCCACCAATATTGCCACTTGTACCCACCCAGTGTTGGAGGCTGGTCCCAACCTGGTTGGGGACGATATGGCTATCTTGGTGGGTATGAGCCACATGCCAACCACAGCCAACAAGATGCCCCTCCCCATCATTACTCTGGCCAGTACCTCCAACATTCCCAGGAGGCAGGACAATTCCCACATTATGGGCAACAGTATGGCCCCACACAGGGCGATGTTGGCCACAGTGTCCAGCAGCACCCACAGGCTGCTCTTCCACGTTCCCCTTCCCCAACCTATGAGGATTTATAAGTCTGATGGCCGTAGATGTCCAGTGCGATTTCACTGGTGCTCCAAATGCAAAGGAAAAAACAGGTCGTCTCCATCACCAAACTTTGTTAAAAAATTTAACATTCAAATTTTTTAACAATGTTTTCCAATCATATTAAGAATCCATCATGACAGGCAAGGCTACCTCACGCCTTTCAGACAGATATTACATGTCTGTACAAAAGAGAATATTTAAACGCGCTATACTGTAAAGTCAAAGGATGAAAATACACTACTCACTTGCTAATGCCTAGGAAAGGCGTGCTGGCCTTAGAGAAGTAGTCACCTTTTTTGCTAGCAATCTATAGTAACAAATCAAGGCGACCAGCCTTCAGAATATCACGCTCTCTCTATGTCTTAACAAGTGAGTTTTGTTTTTTCATCCTTTCCAGTATAGCATGGTTAAATATTCTCTGTTCTACAGACAGGTAATATCTGTCTGAAAGCCGTGAGGTAGCCTTGCCTGTCATGGTGGAATATTTCTATGATTGGAAAACATTCTGAAGAAATGTGAGTGTTAGCATTAATTTTGTTTATGGAGATCACCTATTTTTTTCCTTTGTATTTAAATATTCTCATGCAGCAATGTTGTTATTGCCTAATGTTTTTTTGGGTTATGTTATATAATGTTACTTTTCAAAAAAGTTTAATAATGCAAAAAAGGCAATTTTGCCCATTGCCAAAATTTTCATATGGCAATATTATGTTTGCCTTTAAGATAAAAAAAAGCAAAAAGGCAAAACTAAAAATTTATCTACTACAGTTAACGTCTCTGTGTGATTTCTCAAAAACCCTGACAATATACTAACATACACTAACTAATGCAATGAAACAGTCATAGAATCATAAGGGGTTGAGTAATATATATTTAGACACACTTAAAGAAACAAATTATAACATAGATACAGCATGCTCTTGCCAAGAAGTTGCCCCCTCAGGTGAGATAAAGTAATTAGTGAAAATATCACGCACTTTAAAGGCCCTTTTACATTTAGCGATGCACCAGCGATCCAACCAGCTATCCGACCCGGTCAGGATCGCTGGTGCATCGCTAAATGATCGCTAGTGAGCTGTCACACAGGCAGATCTCACAGCGATGCAGCAGCGACGCAGCGCACGATACTTACCATTCACACACAGTGATCCTGCGTCCTCCCGCCCGCCTCCACGCGTCGCTGGACGTCACAGCAGGAAGCCCCAGCAGGAAGCGCCCGACGAGAAATGGAGCCGGACATTCTCGCGCGATCAGCGATGGACAGCGGGGGAGCCGGTCGCTGGTAAGTATCACACATAGCGATATCGCTAGCGATATCACTATAACGTCACAAAACCAGTGACGTTTTAGCGATATTGCTAGCGATATCGCTTAGTGTAAAACCCCCTTAAGGCCAGAGAGCGGTCTACGTTGAGGGTTCATAGGTGGTCTCACCCTGCGCACATTGTCTGGCCTACGCACAACACCAGCAGAGGAGGAACAATCATGTATCCTGGTGAAGTTATGAAGAACCACACAGGCTTTCACAACTTCATTAACACTCTGTTCACTCAACTGAATGGCAGACTGGAGTACCCACCATTTGGCACAAAGAATGCCAAAGGAACACTCCACCAGTCGCCTAGCACGTGATAGGCGCAAGTTAAAAATTCTGCCCCTGTGGTCAAGGTTGCGCCGGGGATATGGCCTCATGACATTGTGCGATATCTGAAACTCCTCATCTGCCACAAGGACATAAGGGACTGATTCTTCAGTGGAGCCTGGTAGCTGGCGTGGTGGTGGTAAATCCAATTGGTTCATGCGTAGCCGGCGAGCCATTATGGAAGTTTTGAAGACTCTAGAGTCTCCCGTCCTTCCATAGGCCCCAATGTCAACAATTATAAACTTGTATTGAGGGTATACCAGAGCCAACAATAAAACAGAAAAGTATTGTTTATAATTGAAGAATTGGGAGCCAGAGTTTGGCGGCTTACGCACCCGGATATGTTTGCCATCCAGGGCCCCAATACAATTAGGAAACTAGCAGTCCTCCTCAAAGTCCCTTGATATCCTCAACCAGTCTTCCATCTTGGGCTCGGGCATGACCACTTGATGGAGTCTTGTCCTGATTTATGTACATGTAGACCTCACTATGCCTGAATTGGTTGATCTTCCAATGAGAAACTCATGGTGGAGGGCGGCATAAGACAGGCCAGTGGACAGGAAGCTGTAGAACAACAGAAATTGATAATTTTAGAATGCATAAAGTCCAAAAACATCAGTTACATGCCGACCAAACTTGGTAGGAATTGAGATAGAATAACACACACATATTTGGTTGCACAATGACTAAGTGATATGCAGTACATGTTAGAGCTGTTGTGTAAGTTGAACCATATTTTGAGTAAGATGAGGGCATTAAACTTAGTCCAAGAAGGCAAAAAAACATACTTTAGCCCACAAATTATGAACATAGAGAATGTGGTTGTGTAGTACATACCGTATTGTGAGTAGAAGTCGCTCCTCTGCAGATATAGCTTTGCGCATCCTTGTGTCCTGAAAGGTTATCCCAGGGCACACTGTCTCCAAGAGTCGATCAAATGTGGAAATGCTCATGCGACAGTATTGGTAAAATTTCAGTGGATGCTCCCGCAGAGAAGAATAGAGACGGTGAAAATGACCTCTTGTGAGTCGTTGCCTCAAAAGTGGATGTACCCACATGCGTCTCCTCCTCCGCGGATCCACTATCACTGGGTATGGTTGCCCAAAGCGCCGTGACAAAAGCCAGTTGAAGAGAACCTGCTCAGTTGTATTGAAACTCAGACCCTCTGCCATGTTGCACATACAACACCAACACACCTAGTGAAGGCAAGGTCACAAATGGACAGAATGGAGGCAGCCACCTGTTCCTGAGCCAATAAAAAGGGTGGAGGCTAATGATTTAAATTGTTAGCAGGCCTCAAAACCGTTAAATGTCCATTTTGCAAGGCTGCAAGAAAATCTCGCCATACGGATTGCATACGGATGCCATACGGATTACATACGGATGCTCACATGCGCAAAATACGCGACCACACCTTGCTTACGGATGACCTACGGACCACTATTTAGAGGTCATTCATCCGTATTACGCCTGTAAACTACGGACCGTATTTTGCGCAGGTTAGTGTGACCCCAGCCTTAGAGTGAATTCCACCTTTACCAACTGGGCCAAGTTCTGGAGTAATAGTGTTTTGTCAATAGTGACAATCTGAATAGGTCTTTCTAATCTAACTGTCCCTAATCCTAATTTAAGAACCAGTCCAGAATCAATAAAGTTCACAGCAGACCCACAGTCAATGAAAGCAAAAGCAGATAACCACAGGTTCTGAAAAAATAGTTCCACATTCAACTATACTTTATCTGAGGACTAAAAAGGTACTTGGAAGCATGGGTGACCTCCTCAAATATCACCCAGACTTAGGGGTCTTTCAGATGTCAGTGTGTCCGGTATGTGTGGTGACAGTTTACACACATACCAGAGACTCTTACATGCATAGACCCATTCAAGTAAATGGCAAAATACTTTGAAATGTCCATTTTTTAACAGCAGCACAAGCCTCAAAACGTCCCGCACACAGATGGCACATGGATGGTACCCGTACCAGCACATGGGAAGCAGCAGTACAGTTAGCTCTCTTCCCCAGCACTGGGTGCTGAAGATGGCTCTCATCATTCTCCCCTGCTCTGCCGGCGATCAGCGAGAGCAGGGGAGAATTTTGAGCGTTATATTCAACTGACAACAACGAGAGCAGGCAACGGCTGATGGGACTACTGCTCCAATCACTCTACATCTGCTGCCGCTAATAGCAGTGAGCGCAGGTAGCATCTGATGGGAGTAGTCATTAGAGATGAGCGAATATTTCATTGTTGGGCTGAATTTGCAATATTCGATGATTTATTTGTCGAATATTCATTGAACATAGCTGCACGCAATTGAAGTCAATGGGAGGCAAAAACAAACACATACACAACATCTTCAAACAGGCCCAAAAGCTGACAAAACACATCAAATTAGGGGCAAACACCAGGAAAGTGGGCTCAATTCACCCGCAGTCCAAATTTTAGAATGGCACAGCAGCAATCAGCCATACATGAGGTTTCATGGTCTGGGTCAGCATTTACAGCTTTGAATTGAACTTCAATTTAAGATGAGGTGGGTGATGCATCGGTGTAGATCTGCTGTGCTGGGAGCCCTGATAGCACATGCAACAGCTCAAACTGCTTTTATGCTCAGTCACACTCAGGTGGCACAAATATCAGTGTTCTGTCTCTGACATAATTAATAACTCTTGAACTGCCTATTTTGATATCATACAATGATTGCTTTATGTACAGAATGTTCAGCTTTCCAAAGTTTAAGGTTTAGTGTTTTTGGCTCCATCTAGTGGCCAAAGTCATAACTACATGTTATTATATATTGTACTTCCTGTTTAATTCCCTCCAATCCACAGGTTATCCTGGATAAGTTTGCAAAGTACCATGGTCTATTCCACCCCCCTTTTCCCTTCAGTCGGCCATTTCAATCAAGTCTGCATACTGGAAGCACCTCATCGCTCTACTCGCCCTGTGTTAGCATCGCCGGCACGTGACCTGTTCCCTCTATACATCCCTATTTCCTACATTAGTCAGCTTAGTTAGTTCCCCCGTTCAGCTAGTAGTGCAGATTGTGTATGCCTATGTATATTGTGTATTCCTATGAACACAGCACTGATTCTATGTATACTGTTTTGTATTGTAGTTTCACCATCTATATACCTACATTTAATAAACCACAGATTCAACTACAGTCTCCCTTATTGGACCCTGGTATAGTGGTTTAGCTGCTTGTTAAGCTATATGAATCTCGTTCATTTAGCTGAAGATGTGACAGTGAAACGGCGGCTCTCCAGCTAGTGGGAATATAGAGAGAAGAGCTTTCCATTTTGCAGGACCGCAGTGAACAGCGGCTCTCCAGGTAGTGGAACTCAGAGATAGAAGAGTCTTCCATCCTGCAGAGGCCAGTCACACAGTGTCATCCAGCTAGTGCAATTCAGGGAAAAGACAGCCCTTCTTCCAGCTTGCAGGAACTAGTAAACTGCAGAAATCCATCTAGTGAGATTCAAGTCACCGGCTACACAGAGAATAACACAGCTACAGCAATCTCTGCACAGCCCAGCATCCCTCTAAGATACCATGTCCCACAAATCACACAGGACAAAATCTGCTACGTCTGCATCTATCCGCAGCGCGGTCGCCATTGCCCGCGCAAATGCTGACACTGCCAAAATGCGAGCAAGCTTTGCTGTAGAAGAGGTGAAACTTAAATTAGAGAAAGCACTCCTACAATATCAAGAGCGAAGGTTACGCATAGAGAAAGAGAAGTCACGCATAGAGATAGAGAAGTCATGCTTAGAAAGAGATGAACAAGAGAGACAGATGCAGTTAGAGAAGGCGCGTGTGGATGCTGCCTTAGAGAGCCTAGCGGTAAAACGAGAGGCTGCTGCAGCACTAGTTGAGGCATAATCACTAGAAGCCGCACACAACCCTGAGCTGCATAGCCGTAGCAGTGTGTCGAGTCTGAAGTTGCCGCTGCAAGATTCACCACAACGCACATCTCAGTATGTTAATGAACTTCCTGATCCAAACTATAACCAAGATCACGACACATCCAGTGAAGCGAATGAGAGTCATCATGAGGCTCAGCTCCAGGAAAACGTGGAGCAAAGCAACTCTGCTAATGTCTACCTTGCCCCTCACCAGGTAACCAACGTGAATCACCTTGCTGACACACCGCACGTCAGACTGAAGCAATATGACACCAGCTGGCACCACCATGAGGATACAAACAGGTAAGAACGCACCTCACATCACTACCAGGGTGACCCATCACCAGTATACTCTTCTGACAACTGGTTCACATCAGAGCTTGCTAGGATCTTCACACAACGTGATCTGATTACTAAGGGACTCATGAAATTCACTGACCACGCTGAAGGTTACAGAGCTTGGAAAGCTTCCTTCCAAAATGTCACTAGAGACTTCGGGCTGCAACACAGGGAAGAGATAGACCTCTTAGTCAAATACCTAGGAGAAGAGTCAGTCAAACACGCAGTAAGCATCAGAGACATTAACATAAATCAGTGACAGGGTTCAATGCAGGATGCATGCTAGGAGACACGCCAGGGTCCAAGGCATGGTTTTTTTTTGTTGTTGTTTTTTTAACACTCCTCTTTAACCATGCTCACATTTGCCATCAACGTTTTTGCTCCACTAATCTTCACTCTCCTTCGCTATCCTCAAACCCCTGCACCCTCGAACCAAATAACTATCTCCCTCTATCTCTTACCCCCACCTCGCTTTTTCTGCAAACATACTCCTTAACCTCAGACCTCTCCTACTAACATACAATACAAGACGATCACTTTTCTTCACCCACCTGCTTTCCCTTTCTCTTCTTCTTCTCACTGCTGGTGACATATCCCCCAATCCTGGCCCCCCCTACCCCATACATCCCACTAATCCTCACCCCTATCTTTATCACACTAAGTGAAACTACCGCAATCCCTCCCTCTTAAAACCTGTGCCACTGACCCCTCCCTCCCGCACCCTCTTTCTGGAGCACTTTGGAATGCTCGTTCCATCTGCAACAAGCTCCACGTGATCCACAACCTCTTTACCTCCCGCAACCTTTCCTTCCTGGCCCTCACTGAGACCTGGCTGACACCCCCTAACACGGCCTCCCCAGCCGCACTGAGTTATGGCGGCCTCCACTTTACCCACACTCCTCGCCCTCCTCCTCAACAGACATGGTGGAGGAGTGTGTTTCCTCCTTTCTAAAAACTGCTCCTTCAACCCTATCCAACCCCCACCCTCGCTTATCCTCCCTTCTTTCGAGGTTCACTCTGTCCGTATCTACTCTCCCTCTAATCTCCAAATGGCTGTCATATACCGACCACCGGGCTCAGCCACTACCTTCATCGAGCAATTTTCTACTTGGCTCCTCCACTTTCTCTCTGCTGACATCCCCACCATCATCATGGGGGACTTCAACATCCCCATTCAAAACACAAGCCGCGGAGACACCATCACATGTTTCTCAATGCAAGCAATGACTAGCCAGGTCTTTCCCCAGGAAGGAACAACCACGGGAAGGACAGTCTCCAATGAAGGATACCACCTATGCCAAAACATGGTATCCATCCACAGACAGCTGTTTCGGGGTATTGCCCCTCATCAGTGTGGAGTAGGAAACTGGCCAGTAGGAGCAATAGGGGGGATGTGGTAACCACACAAATACGACATACAGATCCAAAATAATGGTAGAAAAATCCCTTTATTGGAAAACATGGACAGAACAGGAGGGTGGGGGAACAAGTGCGGGGAAATAAAGTGTAACAGTGCTGAAAAGGATGCACCTGACCCAGCGACTCTGACATAAACCAATGCCAATAATAGCAATAAATATACAATGGTTGTAAAATTACATATTAAGTGCCACATTAGAATGATTTATCATCCTCTCCACATTTACATATTGATTAACATGATGAAGTCACAATGTAGGCTCTAAAAAATCAAGTCCGGCTGCCTCGGGTATAACCAAATAAGATCCTTTCTGTGTGCCTATTGAAATCAAATAACACCTCAAATTGAGGTGACAAGGTGTTTATTTTACTTAGTACAAGGTTAAACTGGCCTCCCAGGTTATAGCATATAATAAGCCCATACTGTGTTCATAATATAATTCAATAATACCTCATATTAGTTTAAATATAAATTGCACACAGGGTTAAAGCTGGCTAGCCATTGTACCATTAAGTAGCCATGAGCAGGAATATGCAATCATATGTAACGATAAGCAGACACCCCACGCAGGCGAGAGTACAGTGAGCTCTCACAGCAAATACCAAGTGAGGGGGAGAGGAACAAGGAGGAAAATCCTCACAATTACCTTAACGGGCACGGGTGAGTAGAGTGAGCTGGCAGCGCGTCTCATGAACTCATGGAGATCAACATCCAACACTGCGGAGACACCATCACATGTTTTGGCATAGGTGGTTTCCTTCATTGGAGACTGCCCTTCCCGTGGTTGTTCCTTCCCGGGGAAAGACCTGGCTAGTCATTGCTTGCATTGAGAAACGTGTGATGGTGTCTCCGCGGCTAGTGTTTTGCATGTTTTTACATATTTCACATAAGGGATGGGGGCATTGCTCTAGAAACACTGCGTTGAGAAACATGTGATGGTGTCTCTGCAGGGTTGAATGTTGATCTCCATGAGTTCATTCATCCTCATTTTTCACAGTCTTCTACTAGACATTGCTCCTACTGTCCAGTTTCCTACTCCACACTGATGAGGGGCAATACCCCGAAACAGCTGTCTGTGGATGGATACCATGTTTTGGCATAGATGGTTTCCTTCATTGGAGACTGCCCTTCCTGTGGTTGTTCCTTCCCGGGAAAAAACCTGGCTAGTCATTGCTTGTGTTGAGAAACATGTGATGGTTTCTCCGCGGCTTGTGTTTTGCATGTTTTACATATTTCCCATAAGGGATGGGGGCATTGCTCTAGAAACACTGTGTTGAGAAACATGTGATGGTGTCTCCGCAGTGTTGGATGTTCAACATCCCCATTGACAACCCCCAGCCAGCAGCCTCCAAACTCCTGTCACTTACCTCATCCCTTGGACTTACTCAGTGGTCCTCCACAGCCACCCACACAGATGGACATACATTAGACCTCATCTTCACCCGCCTCTGTTCCCTATCTAATCTCACAACCTCTCCCTTCCCCCTATCTGACCACCATCAACTCACCTTCTCATCCTTGTCCTTCTCACCTGCCCCCCATGTCCAGCCACTAGCACATCCTCGCAGAAACCTCACACACCTAGACATTCACAGACTCTCAGACTCTCTTCTACCTCTGTCCTCCATATCTTCACTCCACAACACGGACAGTGCCACCGCTTTCTACAACGCCACCCTCACATCAGCCATAGGCTCAGACGCCCCTCACATGCATGGCAAAGTGCGACACTCCAATAGGCAACCCTGTCACAACAACCTCACCAAAAAACTTCGACAAGCATCCAGGGTCACGGAGCGGCGTTGGAAGAACACACGCCAGCCAGACGACTTCACTGGTTTCAAACAAGCTACACTTGCCTTTAAATCAGCCCTCACCTCTGCTAAACAGACCTATTTCACAAACCTTGTATCTTCACTATCCCACAACCCAAAACAACTGTTCAACACATTCAACTCTCTCCTCCGCCCACCACTGCCACCTCCAACTCCCCTCATCTCTGCTGAGGACTTTGCCATCTACTTCAAAAACAAGATTGACCAAACAAGGCAAACTTTTACAGCTCCACCACCCCAACCGCTCCACATACCAGACCTCTGCCCTTCCCTAATAACCTCCCTCTCCAACATCACTGAAGGAGAGCTTACTCATCTCCTTTCCAAATCACGCCTCACCACCTGTGCACTTGACCCCATCCCTTCCCACCTGCTTCCCAACCTCACTAACATGATCACTCCAGCCCTAACCCATCTCTTCAACCTATCCCTAACTTCTGGTACCTTCCCCTCTGCCTTAAAACATGCCACCATAACACCCATCCTCAAAAAATCAAACCTTGACCCAACTGCTCTGCCCAGCTATCGCCCCATATCACTGCTCCCGTTTGCTTCCAAACTCCTTGAACAGCATGTCCATGCTCAACTTTCCTCCCACCTCTCATCTAACTCCCTCCTTGACATCCTGCAATCTGGCTTCCGCCCCCACCACTCCACTGAAACTGCCCTGACCAAAATTACTAATGACTTACAGCCAAAGCTAACAGACAGTTCTCCATCCTCCTCCTTCTTGACCTATCCTCTGCCTTTGACACAGTTGACCACTGCCTACTGCTACAGATTCTTTCTTCCCTTGGCATAAAAGACCTCGCCCTGTCCTGGATTTCCTCATACCTTTCTGACCACACATTCAGCGTTTCCCACTCCCACACTACCTCCTCATCCCGCCCCCTCTCTGTTGGAGTCCCCCAAGGCTCTGTCCTGGGGCCCCTACTTTTTTCCATCTATACTCTTGGCCTAGGACAACTTATAAAGTCCCCTGGCTTCCAGTACCACCTGTATGCAGATGACACTCAGATCTACCTCTCTGGCCCAGATGTCACCTCTCTGCTGTCCAGAATCCCAGAGTGTCTATCAGCCATATCCTCCTTTTTCACCTCTCGCTTCCTAAAACTCAATGTAGACAAAACTGAACTCATTATCTTTCCTCCATCTCACGTATCTTCCCTATCTGATCTATCTATTATGGTAAATGGCATCATGCTCTCTCCCGCACCTGAAATCCGCTGCCTTGGAGTAACTCTCGACTCTGCCCTGTCCTTCAAACCGCATGTCCAATCTCTTGCCACCTCCTGTCACCTCCAACTCAAAAATATTTCCAGAATCCGTCCCTTCCTCAGTCCTCAATCTACTAAAACTCTTGTACATGCCCTCATCATCTCCCGCCTTGACTACTGCAACACTCTCCTCTGTGGCCTCCCTGCTAACTCTCTTGCACCACTCCAGTCTGTCCTCAATTCTGCTGCCCGACTAATCCACCTCTCTCATCACTACTCCCCTGCCTCTCCCCTCTGCAAATTCCTCCATTGGCTCCCAATTCCCCAATGAATCCATTTCAAACTACTAACACTGACCTTCAAAGTCATCCACAACCTTTCCCCTCCCTATATCTCTGAACTAATCTCCCAATATCTTCCCTCACATACTCTTCGATCCTCCCAAGACCTCCTACTCTTCTCCACACTTATTCGTTCCTCGTGTGAGGATCAAATACAGGTGCTGCTTGGGTTAGGTGCATAGCGTAAGTACTCCATAAAAATGAATAGCCCCAAAACTGCAAAGATGCCCATGAGGAAGCTTACCAGGGCGGGGAGGAGAAGGAGAGTCCTGCAGTGAAGCCGCCGATGCGCGTTTCGCGACGTCCCCCGCCGCTTTATCAAGGAGGAGATAGCTGTGGGTATCCAAGTAGGGGCTTAAAATAGACCTTGAACCCGGTCATGTAACCGGTATCCACCAATGGTGTTGGCGCCTGCGGCGCATGCGCCATGGCGTCTGAAGGTCCTTCACTGCAGCCCGGCATCATACACAATGCGCATGCGCCGGGAATACCCGGGGCACAGCACACCATGCATATAGATGCCGGTCGCAGCTCGGAGCCACAGACAGCATGGCGATGCGCACGGCCATGGGAAAGAAGTGGATCATCAGAACAACTACATCTGGCCCGGGATCAGAGATCTATAAAGGGCCAGGACAGCAAATAAAATAACCCTGTGTCCGCACGCTAAGCTGTGCACAGGCATAGGGATAAGCAGCCTAAATAAGCATATGATAAAACAATAGATATACACTAAGGCAATACATTCATCGAATAAACAAATAATCATTTCCATAAGACATCTTGTTAGAAGTACGCCTCTAAGGCCATGTGCACACAATGCAAATTTCCAGCGGATCCACAGCGGATTTTACAGCGCAGAAACGCTGCATATCCACATTGTGATGTACAGTAGCATGTTAAATAATGGAAAAAAAAAAGGTCTTGTTCAAAAATATGCCTTGTCAGAGTGTACCCAAAGGGCCATAGAGACAAAGCTGTGAGACTGTATGCTATCTTGCATGATCAAAGTAATCAATCCCTGGCTAGATCAACATTCTTTGACCTACTCAACATCAAGGGACCACTCAAGTGGTGTGTGAGTGGGAGACACTGAATGTCCTTTCTGTTAGGTATGAGAAGATCCAACAAAGGGCCAAGTCGGTAATGGCAATACATCCGAAGTCATATTGTAAGCGGTCAAAGTGGAGAGGACAGTTCAAAATGGACGTGTTCTGGTAGTTTGGAGGCATAGGGAAGAAGTGACATGGGGCGATAGTTAGACACAGAGGATGGGTCAAGGGAGGCCTTTTGAGGATGGGTGTGATCGAGGTATGTTTGAATCATGAGGGGAAGACACCAGTTGTTAGTGACAAGTTGAATAGGTGGGTAGGCTTGGGCTGTGGTAAGTTTTAGAATGAGGTGAGAAGTTATTGGGTGAAGAGGCAACTAATCCCTTAACTAAAGACCTAAAAATTAACTTTTAAGTTATTACAGCCTCAAAGACCTAAAAATTAACTTTTAAGACATTACAGCCTTAATACCCTGTTGACGCCAGTGATACTGGTGAAACATGTTGTGGAGGCTTATGGCAGTTTTTAATAGCACATGTCAGTGAACTTGTATTGGGGCAAAAGATTTGGTATATACGTAGCGGTCGCACTTTGATCCATATGCCTGAATGAAATTAAAAATATTTTGGTAGGACAATCTAGGCAGCACCAGTCACAGACAGAAGTTCAACCGTGACTGGCGCCTGAGTGAAAAGTTATATTTTATTGCATTGTCGGCTTTACTTGTCCCTGTTCCTTAAATTATCCCCATTAGCCTTTTGCTGTATTAGGGAATATTATCCCTCCATTTTCTCCCTGCGTGAAGTTTCTACTGTATAATAAACCCATTTCACCATTGGTCTGTGTACGGTCCATTACTGCAGTCTCTTCACATAAGAAAGACATAGCTGAACTAGAGCGGGTGCAGAGAAGAGCGACCAAGGTTATTAGAGCTCTGGGAGGTCTGCAATACCAAGACAGGTTATTTAGTTTGGAAACACAAAGGCATAGGGGTGACCTTATTATAATGTATAAATATATGAGGGAACAGTGGGGCACCCGGCCAAGGCAGTGGAGTACTCGGTAACGGGCTGCTTCTTAAAGGGGCAGTGTAACAGCGGCGGTGACCCGCACCGTGGCCCTGGGAGTCTAATAAAAGGTATATAATTACAGGGGATGAAAATAGAGCTTTTGTGGTAAGAGTTTGTGACGCCACCCGTGGTATCTGATAGTGACCAGCGCTGCAGTGTAGATCTGCTGGGACTGATGGTGATACAGCAGAGTTGGTAGAGCTCCCCACAGGTAGAGCTATGTCCCAGGGCAGGTGAAAGATGTTGAGGAATAGATGGTGATGTAGTGTAGAGCAAGGGATATAGCCGTGCTGAGAAGGTGACGCAGGAAGAATTCAAAGGACACAACAGAGTGCAGTTTCCTTTACCTTTTATGGTTGTGGCGTCCCCAGGAGTATGGCCACCACAGTGGCCTTGTCTTCCTCCAGGGGAGGGTAATGCCAGGCTTGGGGGCAATGATGGGTCTCTCTCGCAGTCAATCTATGCATGCAACACAGTTCCACTCCAGGCCAGCAGGGGGAACTCTGAACCAGGATTAAGGGGAGGAGTGCTCTCTGAGGGCCAAGAGGAAGGAGTAGTCAGTTAGTCTGCGGAGGGTGAAGTGTGCAGACGTGTAGAGAGAAGCTAGAGGTTGAGCTGGAGAGTTCCCTCACAGTGAGCGCATGAACTGGAGCCTGGTCTCAACGGTTGTACGGATACTAACGGTCCTGCAACAGACACCAGAGGAGTAGGAGGCTGTAAATGCCCTACTCCCATCTAAGACTTGAGGGCACAACAGCAGCTTGGATAGAGAGACAGGACTCAGGAGAAAGGAGCCCCCGAGATAGGCTACAGCTGTCTGCCGTGCAAGTTAGGTTCTTGAGAACATCTGACAGGAGGAACTTCAGTGTAACTCAGTACTAGGAGTACTTCATTCAAACAAGCGCTAGGAAAGAGACTGCACAGCCCGTCTGCTGAGAGAGAATCCCTGAGTTCCTTCCAGGCTAGCCTGCTCCGTTACCATCTGTAATTAAGACCCTGGACTGCAGTTATCAAGTAAAGGTACAGAAATTGCACCCCGCTGTGTCTTGTCTGCTTCCTACCCTTACGGCACTGCTACATCCCCATGCCAACCACCTCTACACTGCCCTGGGACTATAGCTTCACCTGTGGGGAGCTTTTACACCCTTGCTGCACCCTACCATCAGTCCCAGCGGATCTGCATGCAGCGTCGGCTTAACACCTCCCTTGCCGAGCACCAGAGGTGGCGTCACAAACTATTCCATTCCATTAGCTACATTCCACCATTACTTGGACGCCCAGGACCACGGACCGGGTCATCGCTGCTGTGACACATTCCCCTGACACCGGCCCGGTACCGAGTACCCCACAGCCCTGGGAGGGCGTCCCAACTTGGCGTCGCGAACAGGATTACGGAGCCCAGTACCCCCGGGTCCTGTGTGCCATAGACTGTGTGTGAAAATTGGCGCCTATTGCCGCCATTGCCATGCTGCTTGGCGTGCGCCGGAAGAAGGGGCAGGCCTTCGTGGGCGGAGCCTGCCACAGAGCGCGAAGAAGTGAAGTGCCGCGCGGAAAGAGAGGACAGCGCGTGAGAGGAGGAGGAGCTGAGGCCTACAGCCCGGAGCGTCGGGCCTGTGAAGTGGCTGCCGGTGAGCTCACATAACCCCCGGCTCTGGCAAACGTTAACTGGGGGGGAAGAGGATGTCCGTGCCAGACGGCAATGCAGCGGCAGGCGCCGTTGCCAACCATGCAGCAATGCAAGGCGGTCTCCATAATGCTGCTGTCCATGCCCTACATACCGGGAGCGGCCTGGCTACCGCAGTACTCCGGTGAGTCGCATACCCTGAGTGAATTTAAAGAGAGACTGTGCAGTTTGTTTAAAGTATACCCTCCGTCTGAAAGCCAGAAAGTGAATATCCTGATTGGACAGCTAACGGGGGCAGCGCAGAGAGAAGTGAAGGCAGGATACTGATAAAGAGACTGTTGCCAAGATCCTGGCCAAGCTGAGAAGCACCTTTGACACCCGTACTGCTGCTGAAATCAAGATGAGGTTCTTTGGCTGTAAACAGAAGGTGCAGGACAGTATCAGGGACTATGCTCTCAACCTGCAGGAGGCGCTGCGAGCAGTTAAGCAAGTTGATCCTGACAGTGTGAAGGAGGAAGATAAACTGTTAAAGGAGCAGTTCATTGATGGACTCCTATCCAGTACCCACAGAGGACAGTTGCGTATCATAACCCTGCAAAACCCTGATCTGGACTTTGCTGATTTTAAGGACAGGGCTATTCGGGTACTGCAGGAATCCACTGACAGCCGTCCAGCGCCCCCTGGGCACCCAGCGATCACCTACCATCAGGAAGCAACATCTTTTCCTTCCATCCCTGTGGAGGCTGATGCACAGACTCTGGATAAAGATCCAACTGAGGAGCTGCGTCTTCAGGTCCAAGAGTTGACCAAAGGTATGGCTGCACTTACGAAAACCATGCATTCCCTGCAAGTGTCCTCCAAAGAAAAGATCCAGCTTGCTTCCAGTCCAGAGGATGTCCCGTGACTCCAGAGGAGGAGAACCCCGCCACTTCGAGGAAGGAGCAACGATCGCTATGACCAGGACGGACGTCCCATCTGTCGTCGCTGCTACAAGACAGGTCATCTTACAAGATTTTGTCCTTTAAACAAGCAATCCCTGGGGCAGAGGGCCAACCCCCAGGAGTGGGATCCCCAGGCCCCAGGAACTGGCGAGCCAAGTATGTGGGAGGGAGACCGATACTTCCTGTGGTGATTGATGGCATCCCCATGAACGCTTTGCTGGACACTGGCTTCCAGGTGACCACTATGCCGTACATACTTTACAAGAGGAATTGGGCTGATTCAGAACTTACCCGTGGCCCAACTGATGAACTGACAGTAGTTGCCAGTAATGGTCAGTCTTTGACGCAGATAGAATGTAAAGAGATTACTGTTAAAGTGGGTCGGGTAGAGCTAAAATCTCAAGGTCTGATAGTTGTTGATATTGATCGACGTGAATGTAATCCCATGATGACTCTTGGTACAAATGTAATTGAAAACTGTCTGTCCGAGGTTATTGTCTTGTTGCAACAGGTGGCTGAGACTGCTGGTTCCAGTGAACAACGAGTCCTGCAGAAGGAGATCAGAGCCCTGATGCAAAGACAACAGGTAGAACTCTCTGGCGGAGAAATTGGCAGAGTCAGAGTTAGTGACCCCCTTCCCCATTGCAATACCCCCTAGATGTGAAATGTTGGTTTGGTGTCGGGCAGCTATAGGTCTTAGAGGGAGAGATTACCAGGCACTGGTAGAACCAGTATACTCCAATAGCAGGCCCACTGTCCTGACAGCCAGAGGGGTGGTTGATGTACGAAAGGGGAGAGTACCTGTACGCCTTTTGAATTGTGGGGAAGAGGAGGCCACAATACCTCGGTACGCCACAGTTGCAAAGCTGCTCACTGTCAATAACAACTCTTTGCAGGCAGCAGAGCTCTTGGTCTCATCCGATCAGGTGGAGGACAATGGCTCTGTGAAGCAGCCGGAGGAGTGGTGCCAGCAACTGCAGGTGGGGACTGACTCTACACTTTCATACCAGAAAAATGGGGTTTACAGAGTCACACAAGAATATGAGCGGGTATTCAGCAAACACCCACTAGATTTTGGGCAGGCAAAAGGGGTTCAGCATCATATCCCCACTGGAGACCATCCACCCATAAAGGAGAGGTACAGACCTATACCCGCAACACAATATCAATGCGCTAAGAGTATGTTGAGAGAGATGAAGGAAGCTGGGGTTATCAGAGACAGTTGTAGCCCATGGGCAGCTCCAATAGTTTTTGTAAAGAAAAAGGATGGTACCATGAGAATGTGTGTTGATTACAGGAAAATTAACAGCATTACACAAAAAGATGCCTACCCATTACCCAGAATTGAGGAATCATTAGCTGCACTTAAAACTGCTAATTACTTTTCCACCTTGGATCTCACCAGTGGGTATTGGCAGGTTCCCGTGGCAGAGGCAGACAAGGAGAAAACAGCATTTGCCACTCCAATGGGTCTCTGTGAGTTCAATTATATGCCATTTGGGCTCTGCACTGCTCCAGGAACATTTTGAACGGCTGATGGAGTGCTGCCTGTGACACATGAACTTTGAGACGGTCCTGTTGTATCTGGATGATGTCATTGTTTTCTCCAAAACCTATGAAGATCATCTGGGACACCTGGCTGATGTGTTTGAAGCTTTGTCCAATTTTGGCCTGAAGGTGAAACCCTCCAAGTGCCACCTCCTGAAGCCCAAGGTGCAGTACCTCGGTCATGTGGTCAGTGCAGAAGGTGTGGCACCAGATCCTGATAAGGTCACAGTCATCCGGGACTGGCCAAAGCCCAGCAACCTTCATGAAGTATGCCAATTTCTTGGACTGGTAGGCTATTACCGAAGATTCATCAAAAGCTTTACTGAAATAGCCACCCCTATGCAAAATCTTCTGGTGGGGCAGTCCAAGAAGACCAAACAGAAAAATTCCACCATTGAATGGACTGAAGAGTTGGAAAGGTCCTTCACCAGATTGAAGATGGCTCTCACAGGAGATGAAGTTCTGGCCTACCCAGATTATGACAAACCCTTTGTGCTGTACACTGATGCTAGCAACGTGGGACTAGGAGCAGTACTGTCGCAGGTACAGAATGGGAATGAAATAGTGATCTCCTATGCCAGCAGGAAGCTGCGCCCCACTGAAAGTAACCCTGACAACTACAGTTCTTTCAAGCTGGAGTTCCTTGCCATAGTCTGGGCTGTCACCAAAAGGTTCAAACATTACCTAGCCTCCGCCAAGTTCACCATCTTCACGGACAACAACCCGTTGACGCACTTGGACACTGCAAAACTAGGTGCACTGGAACAGCGATGGATGGCTCGGCTATCTAACTATGAGTTTACCATCAAGTACTGGGCAGGGCACAAGAATGCCAATGCTGATGCGCTGTCCAGAATGCTTAACCTACCCGATGCAGGAGAAGACCCTGAGGCTCTTGAAGAAATAGAGCTACCTCCCTTCCACCGGCCAATTGCGGCCCAGCGTGCTCAAGGAGTGAGAAACAGACGGTCTGGCTTGAAGGAGGTCACCCTGAATCCATTGCCCCATCATGACTGGGCAGAAACACAAGATAGTGACCCTGCAGTCCGTCTGGTGAAGGAGCTGCTGACACGAGCTGACTCGCGTCCAGAGTCGGATGCTCCTGAAGAAACTCAGCAGTTGTGGAAGGAGAGAGGCCGGCTGTTCATTTATGAAGGGAAGCTGTGTCGGAGGAGTATCAATGCCCGCACTCACGAGCTGGTTTGGCAGGTGATAGTCCCAAAGAGAGAGGCATCAATGGTCCTGGAAGCATACCACAATGGAGCTGGACACTTCAGATGGAAGAAGTTGGAAGCATTGCTCCGAGAGAGGTTCTACTGGGCTGGTATGAGGAAAGCCATTGAGAGGTGGTGCCGGGAGTGTGGACAATGTAATCTGCGCAGAAAGGATCGGGACAGCCAGAGAGCTCCTCTACAGCCAATCATCACCAAACAGCCCCTTGAGTTGGTAGCCCTGGACCATGTGAAGCTGGTTCGAAGCCGGTCAGGCTACATCTATGCTCTTACCATTGTGGACCCACTACTCAAGATTCCTGGTAGTTGTGCCTGTCAAAGATCAGACGGCCAGGACAGCAGCCCGAGCATTCCAACAGCACTTCTGTAGATCATATGGGTATCCTGAAAGAGTGCTTATGGATCAAGGTCCCGCTTTCGAGGCAGAAGTGTTCCAAGAATTCTGTAACTTGTATAGTTGTAAGAAGATCCGGACAACACCGTATCACCCACAGACCAATGGCATGTGTGAGAAGATGAACCAGGTAGTGACTAACCTCCTGAAGACTTTGCCCTTGGAGGAGAGGAATCTGTGGCCAGAGAAGTTGCCAGATCTGGTGAATCGCTACAACCATATCCCAGTGAACTCCACCAACTGTACCCCAGCCTACTTAATGAGAGCAAGACCTGGTAAACTGCCTATTGACTTAGACATGGGAGTCCTGACACCTGAAGTAGCATCACCAGATGCTGATTGGGACACGGAGAGGTAGCGACAGTACAGGAGAGTTCAAGAATGCGTGGAAAGGAGTCTGGCTCAGGCAAGACAAAAGCAGGAGAAGCTTTACAATCAAAATGCACCTGCCGTTCCTTTGTCGCCGGGAGAGCAAGTCTTGAAAAGGAAGAGAAGATTGCACAAATTGGATGATCAATGGGAAGCTGAACCTTATACCATTCTGCCCTCGAACTTTGATAATAATAAGGCATGCCTTGTTAGTAGAGTTGAGCGAAACGGGTCGAAAAAATTCAAAAGTCGACGACTTTCGCCAAAGTCGGGTTTCATGAAACGAAACCCAACCTTAGCGTGAGGTCGGCCACGAAGTCGGTGACCATCGCGCCAAAGTCGTGTTTCAAAAGATGCTTTTGCGCCCTTTTTCAGCCAATCAGGAAGAACCGACACTGTGGGCAACGTGATGACATAGGCAGCGGTTACCACTGTTATGGAAATATATATGTATTTCATATAGATCTCACTTGCCTGCTATAGGCTATATACTCATGTACTCTTATATAGGCTACATACTGCTATATACTCAGATATACTGCACACAGATACATATTCACAGTTTGAACCTTGTAACTAGTTGGTGGAAATGACCTACTGCCCCCCCATGAGAGAGTCTGGGGAGCAGATGGTATCTTATGATAGCATTGTCTTGTGATATTTGTCCCAGACATAGAAAGAGGAAGTTTAGGCCAGATGTGCCAGCCGATACCAGAACATGCTGACACTGTAGAAACAATAGGCTGTAAATTATATTGCTAGAATCAGCTTTTTGGTAAACTCTTCCATATATGTTCATGTATTCAAACTGACCAATTACACTAGAAGGTCAGCCTTTATGTTAATGAGTAACCACTCCTTTTCTGTACAACTGATAAAACCAAGTATATTCAATAAACTTCCAGAGTTTTGCTGGGAGGTATTGCTGCCAACCAAGTCTGGCGTCTTTCCTTTTTTGAGCGCTCAATAAGACTCTGTCTAATTTGGGCAGGCCACAGTACGCACAGGGGTAAATTTACCCAACTATAAATTTCCACAACAAGTGGCGCCCAACGAGGCCGTGGACGAAAACGCACGGGGATCCTGCTGACCGGAGAGGACAGAGGTGCCGGCCAAGGTCTTGGCTCATGGGAACGGAGATTTGCGCAACTCCATAAGTAAGGTAAGAAAATCTAGTTATCTTACCTGAATGTTCCCTGTGCCCAGTCCGGGTCAGCAACTCTAGCCGGTCAGTGTGGTCACCAAACCCAGGTAGTGTTAAAAAGTCCACGAGCAAATCCAAACCCTGGGATAAGCTAAGTGTCTACTGTGATCCTGTGTGTCTGAGATCCGGGTGAGAGAGTTGGTGGAGACTGTGACTTGATTTGTGGCTGCTGAGACACCGATAACAAGACTGAGTCTCTCTGACTAAGTCAGATCACGTCCCCGCACCATGCGGAGGTTTTGACTTAGACGGGATATCACAGGTGAATTCCTCTGAAAAAGCTGTCATGGTCCCCGCACACACATGGAGGTGTCAGCTTCAAGGAGGTATTACAGGTGAATCCCACGGCTGTCACGGTCCCTGCACGCAAACACGGAGGTGTCAGCTTAAGGGAGGTATCACAGGTGAATCTCTCGGCTGCCACAGTCCCCGCACACACGCGGATGCGGCAGACTGGGGGGATATCACAGACTGATCACTGGAGAGGTTATCACGGTTCTCGGGTGCACACGGAGGGGTAATAATCTAATGGGATATCACGGCTCCCATCTCCCAGCAGACGGAGGGTGATACATCCCGGTGCTAACCAAAGCGCCATGGGTGATTGGCAGTTACCGGTTGTCAGCAGCTGTTTGACGTGTCACAGAAGGGCTTTCGATCTCTCTCCCCGGACGTCTATATGTGAATTTATTGCAGGTTTCCGCAAAGATCTGAAGCAGAAAGAGTTTTGCCTTTTTTTTACTGTAAACTTCCTCTTTTGCCTGCAGGGTGTGCCCCTGATATATACATATTTTTCATATTGTTATATTTTGGACTCTGTTCTTCCCTATTTTATCTTTTATTTTGCATTTTTGGTAGAGGCTTTTGTTACTGCAGTATGAGAATTTTCGGGAAAGCTGGGTCATTTTGAGTCTGTTTTTTTTTGGTTTTCCATTGTTCTCAGATTTCACTGAGAGACACAGGCAGGGGAAAAAAAAAAATACTATACTTTATATACTATATACTTTTTGATTTTATCAATTTTTGGGGGGTTTCATCCTTTAAAAATCTTTTTAAGGAAAAAAAAAAAAAAGAAAGAAAAATTTTTCCTTTTTTCCTTTTTTATCTCTTTTAATTTTTCTTCCGAGTTTTTCTTCCACGTTTTTTGTGACATATTTTATCAGTTTTTAGGTTTAGTTTTCACTTCTTTCTTTCAGTTTTGTTATAAAGAGAATTTTTACCTGCGTTGGGTTATTCATTAAATATTCTTGTTTTCTTTTTCTTTCCCTATTAAGCAGGTTAAAAGGGGTTGCAAGGTGTTTAAAGGTCTAATCACTCACTTTTTTGAAGTTTTTGGAACGGACACAGTAGGTGTTATTCAGAAAGTTAAGCATGTCATTTTCTATGGGCAGCTCCATATGCTGCAGCATGGTATGATGTACTGAAAGGAAAAAGGGAAGTAGCTAGTTGAGCTCAATTGCAGTCTGCATTTCTTAAAGTGACAGAGCATTTAACGCCGCAGTAGGTGCTAGCAGATAGTGTGAACAAGACAGGATTGTTTTTTTTGTTTTACGTGTAGGAAAAAGTGTTTTCATACTAATCTGTGCCGTCTAAGAAGGACCACAGGTCTAAGAATGCCTTCCGTGATGGCGGGGGGGGAAGCAGTCCGCCCCCATCTCCTCTCTCCTCACCCTTCCCCCCTCCCATCTCCCTCCTCCCTCTATCTCAGCTATTCTCACAACCTCCTCCCCTCTCTCATCTATTTCTCCTCCTATACCTCGTCCTCCCTCACCATCTCGACCTCTCCCTCCTCTATCTTCTTCACCTCCGCCTATCTCTCCTCCTATCCCTCATCCCCCTCCTCCTTTTTCTCACCCATCTCTCAGTTCATCGTCACCTGCTGGCCTAGTGCCAGATCCAGACAATGAAGTGTCCCTAGTTCCACAGGGGACTCTCTCTAAAGAGACAGTTATGTCACCGGGAGAAGAAAGTGAATCACTCCCCACACATGACAACACAGGTGCCCTCCCGATACAACAGATAGCAAAAGGGAGGTATGGGCCATCAGACACTGCACCTGCTAACTCTGAGACTGAAGATCCTGTGTGCCAAACGGAGCTGCAGTCTCAGAAGGGGGGGAAGTACACACACACAGAAAGACAATCACACAGTGGCACAGTTCCTCCTCTGATGAACATGAAGAGGAGATTATGCTGCATAGTAGGCTGGGGCAGATAGAGCCAGAACTCTTACACTATGTGCCCTTCATCCCTAGTCAGGTGTTCAGTACTCTAAAATCATGAAGGAACACTTCAAGCTTCCATCAGAATTAGATGTGCATTCCTGGGAATCAGGATCAAAGCTAATTGAACAGCTTAGAGAGTGGGCCAACTCAGCCTGCATAACATGAGCCAAGTCGAGAAACAGTCTGTAGACGAGTTTCATGGCAGAGTGAGGCAAGTATTCCAAATTTTAGGCTTCACTATTCATGATCAGATACACGGACAGATGTTGGCACAGGCCTTTGTGCATGGACTAAGAGAACCAATCAAGAAACTGCTGATAGTGGCCAGGCCTGAGTACAGGACAATAGCAGTAGATGTCCTGCTTACAGTAGCCAGAAGAATTGAGTCCCTCCCAGGAGTATGGAGGACAGGCCCTCCCGTGATGGCCACTGACGTGGAGGAGCAACCACCCTGCAGAGACAGAAGACCTGTCAGGTGTTTCAACTGTGGCAACTTTGGCCATTTCCGGAACCAGTGCACAGCACCCCGGCAACCCAGGTCATCCCGCAGAGGAGTAGGCCAAGAAAGAAACACAGAAGACAATGAAGAACCCTGTCCATAGGACAGAGGCAAACCAGGTCCGCCAGACGTCACGCCCCTGACATGTGAAACCCCATCAGCGGACCCAATACCTCAAATCACTGGGGGGCTGTCATATCTTTCCTTGTGGACACTGGTGCAGTCAGAAGTGAAAATCCCCGACCCCACCAGTCTATCAGAACCCTCTGTGTCTTGTATGGGGATTTAAGGTCAAGACAGACGTTTCCCAGCTTGCAAGCCCCTGAGCATGTGGACACAGCCAGGACACTCCATCTTGTTCCAGTTTACGGTGGAGACCTGCCCACCCCACCTGATGAGCGCAGACCTACTGCAGGATCTGAAGGTGACCAAAGTGTCCCATGAAGATGTGACCTTGACCTCTTCCCCACCTCAGACCCAAGAAGAATCAATCATGCTGGTGGCCTTACAAGAGCCTCGCTCGAACAACCGGTGCAAGCCTACCCAAGGAGGTGCTGGACATAGCACCCAGAAGCCTATGGCCCAAGGGAAACTTCAAGTTGCGCCAGTGCAGGTGTCACTCAAGTCTACAACCCCGGACACTCCGAAGGCCCAGCATCCGCAGCTCATCACCCAGAGCTAAACTGCCTCTGACTGCCCTGGAGGTCTAAGTGGAACTGCTGTTCAAGAAACGGCCTAAGAACTTTGGCATGGGCCAGGAAAACTCTCAACCCAGAGGGACCACACCCGCTTCGTGAAATGGCTGCACTGCTTCCGGCTCCAGCGCCAGAGGATCATCTTGGACAAGATTCTGAAGGTGCTCCCTGAAGTTAATCCAGGTCCTGGACCAGAAGACAGCCACTCAGCTCCTCAAATTGGTTAACAAGATGCTGACCAGAAATCAAGCTGGGTGAAAGGAACTGCTGCTGGCTGGTAAAGAAGATGCCCCAGCAAAAAGACCCCCTGTGAGAGCAAGAAAGCTCAGCTGAACGTCACCTCTGACGAAAAATAAGGACCCCAGCAAACGGTTTGGTTTCCTGCCAGCCCTGTGCCAGAAGATGGGAGTCACTCATGGCACTGTGAAGAGCAAGGCCAGATTGAGCCGCCTCACCCACGGGAATCATCATGCGGTCCCAGCTTCTCTCGATCAAGAGGAAGACTGTGAAAGGAGAACCAGACCAGATTGAATGGTGCATAACCTGAGGACTGTGAGCGAAGCAACCGTGTTTGAAACCCCAGTTGTGCCAGATCTGCACACTCTGCTGACAAACGTACCAGCCACAGCAACGGTGCTCACGGCAATGGATCTGCCCAAAGCTTCCCTCAATGTTCCCCCTCACCTGGACGACCAGTTCCTGAAAACGCACAAGGGGGGTGCGGAACAAATGGACAGTGAGGCCCAAGAGGACCCGGAACAGCCTTTCACAGTTCACCAGAGCATTGTCCTCCATCCCCATCAACTGGATTGCGGAGCATGCAGAAGTCATCGACACCGCTACCTGCACAGCGTTTTCCATGTCTCCTCTACTCTACCTGACGGAGCAGCAATGTAAGTTCTGCAAAAACAGAGTCCAGTGGTATCAAAAGCAAGTTCCCGAAGACACCGTATCGCCCACTGAACGAAACACTTGACGGATGACTGGAGGGCCGCGGAGGAGAAGATGGCTCCCTCAACAACTTCGAAGATGCAGGCCTTCCTTAGTCTAGTCTCATACTGCAGAACTTGGATTCCTGGTGCTCCAGACTTAATGCAGCCTCTGTACAATTGCATCAATGCATTGCAACCTTCATCTCATACAGGAAACTGAAAGACTTCATAGTCTCTGCACCAACTCTAGGCCTCCCTGACTACGAGAAGCCATCCTGTCCTGACCAAAACGGAAAAAGAAGGACCAAGATGGAGAAGGTCATGCTACTGGCCAGGCTTAAATCAGACCCACGGAGGAAAACCAGAGGCCTCTAGACTACCTCTCAGCTGGCCTGGATCCAGTTGCCAGGCCCTCCTGCATGAGAACAATACCCGCAGCACATGCCCTCCTGACAAGGCTGCTCTCCACCACTCTTCAGTGCTCGCAGCCGTTACCCATCTCTACTCCCACTCCCAAGGGGGGATGCGGATACGGACCCTCAGATGAAAAATCTGCAAGATACCGTACATGGCTCCAGTCTTGCAAATGATGAAGGAAAGTTCCACACGGGATGTGCAGCGACCAGCAATCAAGACATTCTATGGTCCAGAAGGTTGTCAGCCCAAAAGCCCAAGGAGCGGAGCTGATAGAGCTGACGAAAGACCTGCCAGATTGCGAAGAACAAAAACTTCCAGGTACTCGCATGACATGGCACCTGACTTCAGACCCATCTGGGCTGCAAGAAACTTCACAGCAAGCGGATCGACCGTGAAGCACCATGGAGCCATCAGAGACCTGCTGGACGCTCTTCAACTACTAAAAGTGGTGGCAGTGTTGAAGGTCAAGGCACATGGAAAACTGAACACAGTAGAGACACGGGGCATCAACATGGCAGACGTGGCAGCCAAAAAAGCAGCCGGAGGAAGACAATAGGGAAAATGGGAGAGGTCGTAGAGCCGGACGGCTAATACATGACGACTGAAGACGAGAAAACCTGGCAAACAGAAGTCAATGGGAAAACCATTGAAGATGCCAACTCTGAATTGGACAGAAGTGCTGCCTCCTCCTCCACCAGCCAACAAGCTGAATCACTTCCAGGACGAAGACTCTGACGTGGATATGAATTCTGAGGCAGAAGAATGGTGCCTACCTTTCCAGAAAGGACGTATGGGATGGAGAACATTCCAGAAGATTGTCCTCCACCACCCTCTCGTGGGGAAGCTTCTTCTCCAGCACAGTCCTACGGTCAGCAGTCCACGGCAACACTTACCCTGTCCCCCCGAGACGAGCTGCATGAGTCCGAAGGCATCCCAAGGCTACAACAGTTTGACCTTCCCCCTCATCCCCGGAGAATACCGGCTGGACCTGTACCAATGCAAAGAGTCCCAAGTCCTCCTCTGACACAGTCTAACCCGAGTCTTCATACAGAGGGAGGCGCGGACATAGACGGAACCTCAGCTAAAATCCCACAATCAGCTCAGAGAATGTCAATTACCACAACATAGTCACTAAACCTGACAAAATGACTTCCTGAAACCTGTACAAGAAGTAACAGGATCAGACTCGGAAGGAGGAGAAGAAAGCTGGATGCTGAAGGCCAAAAGCACTGGGCTCCAAGAAACCGTCTACATCAAAACGTCTACCTCAAGACAGACCTAGTCTACCTCAAACTGTCTACCTCAAAACGTCTACCTCAAGACAGACCCAGTCTATCTCAAAGTATGTACCCTACGGTCGTTCAATGGGCACATGGCCCCCACACAGAATTGAAGACACAGATGAATGACCTGATTGGACTCAACTCACACCTAAACAGCGAAGATTCCCGGCAGCTGTTCGGCCACCGACAAATTTAACATCGGACAAGCGGGAAAAGTTCCCCCACATCGTCTGGCCTGAAGACTTCCCAGTAAGGAACCAGTTGGCGAAGACTACTGCAAAGAAGCTACTCTCAAAAAATAGTATGCAGATATGGGGTTTCCAGAAGCAATAGCAAGTGATCAGGGACCCGCATACACAGCAAACCTAACACAAGAGACCTGATCAGCAGTAGGGTCAGACTTAGGCCTACACACTACTCACCATCCCACACCATAGATTAGGTGGGACACTTAAGAGCAGCATGCTAAAAAATTTGCCCAAGAGACAGACAAACCCTGGCATTAGACACTCCCATAGGCTCAGAAAAAAAAAAAAAAGCTGTCACCAATATGAGACTTTATTTGTGTCCAAACCCATTTTAGGGGTATTCTTCGCTTAGCAGTTGACTATGCAATATGATACTTTGTCTGCATGTGTAATTGAATTTATCAAGAATTTTGCTAATGTCCATTCTCGAGTTTCTCTCCCTCATTGCCAGGTCCAGATTCGGTGCCTGGTATACACGTCCTGAAGTCAGGAGACTGAGTGTGGGTGGAGAAAGTCTGTAAAGAGAAGCACTCGATCCCAGATCCAATGGCCCTTCTCCAAGTGCTGACGCCACCGACCTGGAGGGAAAACCCCACCTGGATCCACGCATCGCATTGCAGGAAAAGGCCTTCATACCAGAAGATACACCTGAGCTGGAATAATGCTGTGGATGACCTCCCTGACTGAATAAATTACCTTCCTGACGGAGAATACACATGCACTGACTGCATAGACTGCTAACTAAGAGACTTTGATTACATTGCACCACACCCCCTTTAGGGACAGATCTCCTGACCGCCCATTTGCGAAAGTCTGTACAGAGGAGGATGTATGCACTAGGCATATGTCAGTCCATTGGCAGCATAAAAGAGTTGAAGCGCTTTGGGCCAGGAGCAGGATTTTAGGGCAAGTATTATCTAAGGGGGGATTGTTATGGAAATATATATGTATTTCATATAGATCTCACTTGCCTGCTATAGGCTATATAGTCTGACGTTTTTCCTTCTTTGAGCGCTCAATAAGACTCTGTCTAATTTGGGCAGGCCACAGTACGCACAGGGGTAAATTTACCCAACTATAAATTTCCACATCACCACCATGTTTGTGAAGGGCATGCAAGTGATTGGCTTGCTTTGTGTGGCGTCACAGGGGGTATAAAAGGGCGTGCACGCCGACTGCCATGTTACTTATGCTGATCTCAGAATAGGGAGAGCTGCTGATGATGATTCTGTAGGGAGAGCTGCCTTTTAAGGCTTCCTGATAGCTGCATTGCTGTTTTTACACTGCCGTGCAAACTGCTTTTTTCAAAGCAATCAAAATTTTATTGTTTTGTCCTGGTGAGTTACTGAGCGTTCATTTTTTCACACACCATACAGCGGTGTACGCTCCTCACACAGTACCGTGTACCGGCTGTTATCATAGCCAAATTGAAGCTATCTACGTGTGTGACTCTGTAAGGAAAAGTCGAGGAGTTTGTCCGTTCTTACAGACCTACACCTTATAGTTTTGTCCGTTTTTCAAACAGTTTAGTATATTTGCTGTTTGATTACATTCAAAACTAGAGAGAGACAGCGTGTGTCAGTCCGTATACAAAAACACGGAGCTTGACAATTTTACATACACCATAGAGCGGTGTACGTGCACGCTCCTCTCTCAGTACCATGTAACGGCTGTTATCACGGCCAAATTGAAGCTATCTACGTGTGTGACTCTGTAAGAAAAAGTTGAGGAGTTTGTCCATTCTTACAGACCTACACCTTATAGTTTTGTCCATTTTTCAAACAGTTTAGTATATTTGCTGTTTGCTTACATTCAAAACTAGAGAGAGACAGCGTGTGTCAGTCCATATACAAAAACACGAAGCTCGACAATTTTACATACACCGTACAGCGGTGTACGTGCACACTCCTCTCTCAATACCATGTAACGGCTGTTATCATGGCCAAATTGAAGATATCTATGTGTGTGACTCTGTAAGGAAAAGTCGAGGAGTTTGTCTGTTCTTACAGACCTACACTCTAGGGAGATTCCATTTCTGCCCAATTCTATATACACCTTGTAGTTATGCCGGTTTCACATTTGCGCTTTATAGCGCTGTGATGGCCTGCGCACGGCCGCCACTAAGCCCCACCCCCTGCCGGCTCCCTGCCCGCCCCATCCGGTCATCGCCGCCTAATAGCGCACATGGGCGCTTGCGATCTACGCACTCTATTCTTAGCATAGGGTGTGCAGATCGTGCGCTGGCCGTGCGCTAGCAGGATTTTGCCGTGCGCTGCGCACTTTTGAAGGTGCGCCCGTGTGCGCCGAACGCAGCATGTTGCATTTCGGCGCACACGGCGCACCTTCAAAAGTGCGCAGCGCACGGCAAAATCCTGCTAGCGCATGACCAGTGCACGATCTGCGCACCCTATGCTAAAGATAGGGTGCGCAGATCGCAAGCGCCCATGTGCGCTAGTAGGCGGCGATGACCTGATGGGGCGGGCAGGGAGCCGGCAGGGGGCGGGGCTTAGTGGCGGCCATGCGCAGGCTGTCGCAGCGCTACAAAGCGCAAATGTGAAACCAGCCTTAGTCATACACTAGGCAATTTCTGCCTGTCACATTGCGGTGTAATCTGTCCTGGGCCAGAGAAAATAGTTCAGCGTCCTCCAATCTACATTGAGATTCAAATTCTCACCAATACTCTATACAGCTTTTGCCTTCTCATACACGAGCCAATTTCTGCCTGTCACATTGCGGTGTAATCTATACTGGGCCTGAGACAATAGTTCAGCGTCCTCCAATCTACATTGAGATTCAAATTCTCACCAATACTCTATACAGCTTTTGTCTTTTCATACACCAGCCAATTTCTGCCTGTCACATTGCGGTGTAATCTATACTGGGCCTGAGACAATAGTTTGGCGTCCTCCAATCTACATTGAGATTCAAATTCTCACCAATACTCTATACAGCTTCTGCCTTCTCATACACCTGCCCATTTCTGCCTGTCACATTGCGGTGTAATCTATACTGGGCCTGAGACAATAGTTCAGCGTCCTCCAATCTACATTGAGATTCAAATTGTCACCAATACTCTATACAGCTTCTGCCTTCTCATACACCAGCCAATTTCTGCCTGTCACATAGCGGTGTAATCTATACTGGGCCTGAGACAATAGTTCAGCGTCCTCCAATCTACATTGAGATTCAAATTCTCACCAATACTCTATACAGCTTTTGCCTTCTCATACACCAGCCAATTTCTGCCTGTCACATAGCGGTGTAATCTATACTAGGCTTGAGACAATAGTTCAGCGTCCGCCAATCTACAGTGAGATTCAAATTCTCACCAATACTCTATAGACCCTTTACCTTGTTTTACAGTACCATATAGCTGTTGTTATTTTGGGTACCTTTTTCAAAAAAATGAAGAAGTATGGTGGAAGAGGACGTGGAAGTGGGCGGGGGTTGCCAGCTGGTCCTGATGGTGGTGTTGGTGATGGTGCTTCTGCTGGTTGTGGCAAAAGCACAATAGCACCTAAGGCAGGAGGTGGTGAGCCGGCGTCATTGTCTGGCTCCACAAGGCCTCGTAGGCTCCCTTTTCTGGGAGTACGTAAACCGCTTTTAAAGTCGGAGCTTCAGGAACAAGTTTTGGCTTACATTGCTGACACAGCCTCCAGCTCTATCGCCTCCTCTTCTGAAGTTTCAAAAAATAAAAGCACTGCGTCGTCAGTGGAGGCTCCTGGTCAAGAACAACACCTTTCCTTGTGTCCTTCACCCCTACCAAAAATGAAGGATGCGGCAGGCCACACTACAGATTACTCCATGGAGCTCTATTCTCATAACATGCCTGGGTTATCAAGTCAAATCGTGAATTCCCCAGTCCAAGATGAATCTGATATGGAGTGCACTGATGCACAGCCACTGCTAGATTTATCTGCTGGTACATTCACTCAGAGCACTACATTGTCCTCGCAGTGTACTGAGCCAGAATCTGACCCTGATGAAACTCAGGTGCCCCTTCCCGCATACTATACCACCATACACGGTGACACAGAGGAAGGTGCACATGACATTGAAGAGGAGGTGATGGATGACCCAGTTGTCGACCCAGATTGGCATCCATTGGGGAAGAGGGTGCCGCTGCCAATAGCTCAGAAGAGGAGGAGGAGCATCCACAGCAGGCATCGACATTGCAACAGCTGCTTTCTGACAGGCCCAGAGCAGTCCAAAAACGGGTTACAAAAAGCAAAACAGTTGCAGGACAGCTTGGCCAGACGGTCAAAATAGCACAACGAAGGCTTCAAAATGTCTTCCATAGTAGGAAGAGTGCAGTGTGGCACTTTTTTGAACAAAATCCTAATGATCAGGCAAAGGTTATCTGTAAGAAGTGAGCAAAGACCTTTAGCCGAGGGAAAAATCTGAGAAATTTGAATACCAGTTGCATGCTTAGACATTTAACCAACATGCACTTGCAAGCGTGGATGGACTACCAAACCTCACGTACCACATGTGCAACTGCTCCCAAAGAAGGTAGTCAGCAACGCTACATTGTTTCCCCCACTGTAAGCCCACCGTTTAGCACACCACCAGCAGCAAATTTTGAGGTGTCGTCGCAAGGCCAAAGCAGTCAGGGAATCACAATGTTATATCAACGAAAGACTGAATCTAGGCCATCAGAAAGAACACCAACTCTATCACCATCATCAACCCTGTCAGTCCGCCATGTCCACCGCTAGTTCCACCATATGCAGCTCTCAAGTCCAGCTCACCTTACCAGAGACTATGAGTAGGACAAGAAAGTACTCATCCTCTCATCCGCGTACACTGGGTTTGAATGCCCACATTGCCAAATTAATCTCGTTAGAGATGATGCCCTACCGGTTGGTTGAAAGCGCAGCTTTCCGTGAATTCATGGCCTAAGCAGTACCACGCTATGACCTACCCAGTCGCCACTTCTTTTCTCGCAAAGCCATCCCAGCCCTCCACCTTCATGTGAAAGACCGCATTGTCCATGCACTCAAGCAATCAGTGAGTGGAAATGTGCACCTAACAACTGATGCATGGTCCAGTAGGCATGGCCAGGGCCGTTACGTGTCCATCACTGTGCACTGGGTTAATGTGGTGGATGCAGGGTCTACAGGGGACAGCGGTGGTGGGACAGTGCTGCCTAGCCCACGGTATAGGAAACAGTTGGCTGTAGGCTTTCGACCCTCCTCCTCCTCCAGAAGCGAAAGCTCATCCACAGAGCGCAGTCGCACGAGCACTCCATCCGCAGCTGCCAGTGTTGCACACGAGGTGTCCCCCTATCGATCAGCTAGTGGAAAGCGTCAGCAGGCTGTATTGCAGATGATGTGTTTGGGCGACAGACACATGGCGGACGTACTGGCCAACTACTTTCAGCAACAAACTGAGTCATGGCTGGGCAGTTTACATCTTGAGCCAGGCAAGGTAGTTAGTGATAACGGCCGGAATTTTGTGGCAGCCATAGCCCTTTCAAAACTCAGACACATACCTTGCTTGGCTCACACCTTGAACCTGGTGGTGCAGTGCTTCCTCAATAATTATCCGGAGTTAACAGGCCTGTTCCATAAGGTTCGAAGACTGTGCTCGCACATCCGCCGGTCGCCGGTACACTCCAGTCGTATGCAGAAGCTGCAGCGATTGCTCCACCTTCCCAAGCACCGTCTAATTATCGACCTTGCACCAAGGTGGAACTCCACCCTGCACATGGTTGAGTGACTGTGCGAACAGAGGCAGGCCGTAATGCATTTGTGGGAGGATACACGGGCAGGCACTTTGAGGGCAGACATGGAGTTGACAGGTGTGCAGTGGTCGAAGCTGAAAGACCTCTGTAAAGTCCTTCAGTGTTTTGAGGAATGCACACAGCTGGTAAGCGCAGACGATGCCATCATAAGCATGAGTATCCCACTTATGCATCTGCTCATGCAAACTTTGACGCACATTAAGGAGCAGGCATCTGCAGCAGAGGTAGATGAGGAGGAAGAGGAGGAAAGAAGCCTTGACAGCCAGCCATTGTCTGCTTCGGGACCTCTCCTGGATGAGGTAGAGGAAGAAGAGGAAGAGGAGGAGGATGATGATGGGGATGATTATTTAGAGGAGGAGGATGCTTCTCGTGGGGCAAGAGAAAATGTTGGCGTGGCAAGGTCTGGTACAGGGTTTGTGTGTGACTGGAGGGATGTGGATTTGCCAGAAAGTGCTCCTCCACCCAGCACTCGCAGTGCATTATTGACAGCGGGAACATTGGCCCACATGTCAGATTATGCCTTGCAGATCCTAAAAAGGGATCCCCGCATTGCCAAAATGATGAATGATGACGACTACTGGTTGGCCAGCATCCTGGATCCACGCTATAAAGGAAAATTCCAAAACATAATGCCACAGGAGAACCTTGACCTAATATTGGCTAACAAGCAAGCAACTCTGGTAAACCGGTTGGTTGAGGCGTTCCCAGCACACAGCAGCGGTGATGGTTCTCACACGAGCCGTAGGGGCCGGGGGCATCTTGGAAGAGGTGTTCGTGGTGCACACATCAGAAGTGGCGTTGGAGACAGGGGTTTCAATAAACAAAAGAAGAAGAAAGACTCTGCATATATGTGGGATCACCACGCATGAAACAATTATATGAAAATATAAATTTTTATTGATTGCACAAAAGCAGCAAAAAACACCACACATTAAAAACAATTAAAAACAGACTAATCAGCATGTACACCGCTGGCTGCAGAATATAATGGCACTAAATATGGATCAATCAAGCTATTAATGAAGCTCCATGTAATACAGACAATCCAATGGGAGTAATAGAAAGAAAAAATGACTGGACAAATTGTTATAACCCTATAGTAATATAATATGCTGAATGTATAACAAACAGCAAGGAAAACCAATCAATAATCCCTAATAAGAACCCAGCAGTGTTTGGTAAATGCCTGATGGAAAGAGGTACAGAAAAACCTGGGTAACAAATAGAGCTCCCCATGGAGTGAGATCATCTATTTAACAAAGCAACTAAAGCTCAAAAAATGGAAGAGCTCATAAAGTGCAATAGTTCCAGACCCCAAACTGGAGTGCAATACATCACCCAGGAGCAGAACAGTCAAGAGTCCAGTCAAAGTCGCCCCAATGTCTGTGTGAAAAGCCAGCAGCCACAGCGGGGTACAGTGGTCTGTACCCCGCTGTGGCTGCTGGCTTTTCACACAGACATTGGGGCGACTTTGACTAGACTCTTTGACTGTTCTGCTCCTGGGTGATGTATTGCACTCCAGTTTGGGGTCTGGAACTATTGCACTTTATGAGCTCTTCCATTTTTTGAGCTTTAGTTGCTTTGTTAAATAGGTGATCTCACTCCATGAGGAGCTCTATTTGTTACCCAGGTTTTTCTGTACCTCTTTCCATCAGGCATTTACCAAACACTGCTGGGTTCTTATTAAGGATTATTGATTGGTTTTCCTTGCTGTTTGTTATACATTCAGCATATTATATTACTATAGGGTTATAACAATTTGTCCAGTCATTTTTTCTTTCTATTACTCCCATTAGATTGTCTGTATTACATGGAGCTTCATTAATAGCTTGATTGATCCATATTTAGTGCCATTATATTTTGCAGCCAGCGGTGTACATGCTGATTAGTCTGTTTTTAATTGTTTTTAATGTGTGGTGTTTTTTGCTGCTTTTGTGCAATCAATAAAAATTTATATTTTCATATAATTGTTTCATGCGTGGTGATCCCACATATATGCAGAGTCTTTCTTCTTCTTTTGTTTATTGATCTAATTTACTTGCATGTGGTGATCCCTGCATTAGTTTACTGTTCAGGTATAGCTGGATGGTGCCCACTCATTTGTATGGAGACAGGGGTTTCATGACCATGTTGTGGACTGATTTTTCAAGTCCCGCTCACACGACTGGTAATACTGCATCGATTGAAAGTGACAGGAGACAGCAGTTGTCAACTATGGTTACAAACTACTTCTCGTCCCATATCGATGTTCTCCCGCACAGGTCATTCCCATTTGACTATTGGGCCGCTAAACTGGACACATGGCCTGAATTGGCACAATATGCCTTACAGGAGCTCGCTTGCCCAGCTGCAAGTGTGCTATCAGAAAGAGTCTTCGGTGCAGCTGGATCAATCCTGACAGAAAAAAGGACCCGTCTGTCGACCCAAAATGTGGATGATCTAACCTTCATTAAAATGAACCATGCATGGGTTTCCAAGGATTTTGTTCCACCTTCCCCTGATGACACCTAGGTTGCCAGGAAAATGACTTGCTTTGGTCCTCCTCTTCCTCGCACTTTCCCAATGTCGCCTTTTGCAGCAGCTGAATGTCCAGCATCAACATATGCCATTTTATAAACCTCCCTAACTGGGCTGCCTCCCCCCCATGGCCGGGGTCACCACCTAGCGCACTCAACCGTGCGAGTGCTATTGCCCTGGACAGGTGGGTGGGCCGACTCTTGGGCGCAGGCACTGGGTCCCTCATAGTGCACTCAAGTGTCTCTGACGGTGGGGGTGCACACCCGCCTTCAGACACACCGCCATACTATGAGGGGCCCAGTGCCAGTACCGACACCCACGAGTGTGCCCCCCTTGCTTGGGCAGGGCCACGGCATTTGCAATGTTTACCTCTCCCTGCTCCTCCGCTGTGTAGTCTGGGCTGTCAAATCCTTCACTGGGACTGCCACTACAAATTTGTTGAACTGATAGATGATGGTTAAGACGTAGCTATGCCCTGTCTCGCTGCCCGGCCTCTAGCTTCAGATGATCAATGGCTTCCATTTCTTATGGACCTCGACTCACAATGACATGCAGTGATGGTTTATCATCAGCTTTCACAGTTTTCCTACTCACAGACGCGTGACATTCCGGCGCACATTTTTAAATGTGCCCTCTCATGCCAATCCCATAGAATCGCCTACGGCCTGTGGCTTCTGTCTTTTGCACTCCAAAGTTATGTGACAGATCATGATAGGCAGTGAGCAACATGTTTACATCTCTCCCTGTGATTAAAATTTGATGGAGATGAGTAACGCTGATGGGATCAATGGTACTGCGATACAGCAACACTTTCTTCACAAAGTTATGTTTTCGTTGTCTCCACACACAAATTAATTGAGGGTCAGCATCGCCTCAGAGAATTGTGATGGCAGTTTTTCCCGTGATTGTTAATTCCTAGATTTCTGCAATCACTAGACTTTATGTCAGTAATTGTATGCATCTCATTTCTATGTCGGAAAGGCTGGACTGTCTTACTGAGACTGAAATATATCTGAAGATTGAAAAATACCACCAAAAGTGTATACTAGTGTACGCTTCAAAAACATTTCCTTTTTTCTACTTTTTATATTGTTGTCTAATCCATACTGAGAACACAGAGATTTTAAATGTTTAAACTATGCTACATATACCTGCTATCCAGTGATAATGTACCATTTCTCACCTTTGTCCAATCACGTCTAATTCATACTGGGCCTGAGGCCATCTGAGCCTGCCTCCTGATCTTTAGACATAGGTTTTTAATGTGTAAACTATGCTATACATACCTGTAATCCGGTGATAGGTTACCCTTTCTCACCTTTGTCCAATCACGTCTAATCAATACTGGGCCTGAGACTGTCTGAGCCTGCCTCCTGATCTATAGACATACTGTAGGTTTTTAATGTGTAAAATATGCTACATATATACGTGTTATCCGGTGAAACTGTACCCTTTCTCAACTTTCTACAATGTTGTCGAATCCATACTGGGCCTGAGAACGGCTGCCGAGCTGTTAAGCAAGCTACAGCACCTGTGGTTTGGACACGTAATTTTTTCATTTTGTCAGGAATGCCGGTTAGGACTAATTCCGTAATTGCGGTTGACCTGCACTTACTGGGAAATCATCGTTCACGGGGAATAATTGGAATCCCAGCTCCCCATCACTAACGGTGTTCAGCGGGTTATCAGCACCTGTAAGCGACAAAAGCTGGTCCTTTCCGTGTAGCGCGCATGCAGCCCTGGACATGTAAGGGCATGATAGACCTGTTATTGCTCGATCTCACGTGCCAGAGCCTCGCGTATCCCTCTAGTAAGCTTGACGCGTACCGCGGGGGCATGTCGGAGTCTCGGTCGTTAACGGAATAAAGCTGAGAAATCGCTAGCACAACTTCAAACGGACACACCACACCAAACACAGAAACGACAAAGCTTGCAATCTGTCCATCTTTTCTGTAGCTTGTATGGTTGTGGTTTCCCGGGTGGAGTCCAATTAAGCCACAGGCTCCACTCCTGGTGGTGCCCTTTTGGACATTCCTTTAAGGTTCAGCTTTGCAATCAGACAGCCCCCGGAAAACAAACACTTTGCCTTCATGGAGGCAGTTTGGAGGTTCGTGGGAATAACGCCGCCCCATCGGCAGTTGCCATAATTTATTGGTGGGCAGTCCGACGGTATATGATCGTGTTCGATTTCAGAATTTTTTTTTTTTTTTGGTTTGTATTTTACATTTTTATTCCAGGCTTTCTTGACTTCATAAGGGCATGACAAGCCTATATCTGTGTCTCCTCCACCTCCTCCTTTTACTCCTCCACCTCTTTTCTAAATGTAGTTGCCCTTTTCCATATGTTATTTTTGTGTTCTGAGCATTTTGTCTACTTTGGGACACCTTTAAAGGTGTTTTGTAATTGTTTTCTATGTGTTTGTATGTGTTTGTGCTTGCCTGCCATTGTTTTGAATGGGGTTCGACGGTGTTCTTCGAACGTTCGACGAACATTCGACGAACTTGCCTCCTGTGCGACGAACCAAAACACTAGCGGGGTGGCTCAACACTACTCCTGATATATCGAAGTACATTGTTAATGTTTAAACTATGCTATATTTACCTGGTATCTGGTGATACTGTACCCTTTCTACCAGTTGGGTGCGCTAGGTGGTGACCCCGGTCATGGGGGGGAGGCAGCCCAGTTAGGGAGGTTTATAAAATGGCATATGTTGATGTTGGACATTCAGCTGCTGCAAAAGGCGAAATTGGGCAAGTGCGAGGAAGAGGAGGACCAAAGCAAGTCATTTTTCTGGAAACCTAGGTGTCATCAGGGGAAGGTGGGACAAAATCCTTGGAAACCTATGCATGGTTCATTTTAATGAAGGTTAGATCATCCACATTTTGGGTCGACAGACGGGTGCTTTTTACTGTCAGGATTGATCCAGCTGCACTGAAGACTCTTTCTGATAGCACACTTGCAGCTGGGCAAGTGAGCTCCTGTAAGGCATATTGTGCCAATTCAGGCCAGGTGTCCAGTTTAGCTGCCCAATAGTCAAATGGGAATGAACTGTGAGGGAGAACATCGATATGGGAGGAAAAGTAGCTTGTAACCATAGTTGACAATTGCTGTCTCCTGTCACTTTCAATTGATGCAGTATTACCAGTCGTGTGAGCGGGACTTGAAAAATCAGTCCACAACATGGTCATGAAACCCCTGTCTCCAACGCCACTTCTGATGTGTGCACCACCAACACCTCTTCCAAGTTGCCCCCGGCCCCTACGGCTCGTGTGACAACCATCACCGCTGCTGTGTTCTGGGAATGCCTCAACCAACCGGTTTACCAGAGTTGCTTGTTTGTTAGCCAATATTAGGTCAAGGTTCTCCTGTGGCATGATGTTTTGGAATTTGCCTTTATAGCGTGGATCCAGGATGCTAGCCAACCAGTAGTCATCATCGTTCATCATTTTGGCAATGCGGGGGTCCCTTTTTAGGATCTGCAAGGCATAATCTGACATGTGGGCCAATGTTCCCGGTGTCAATGATGCACTGCGAGTGTTGGGTGGAGGAGCACTTTCTGGCAAATCCACATCCCTCCAATTATGCACAAAACCTGTACCAGACCTTGCCACGCCAACATTTTCTCTTGCCCCACGAGAAGCATCCTCCTCCCCTAAATAATCATCCCCATCATCATCCTCCTCTTCCTCCTCTTCCTCTTCTTCCTCCACCTCGTCCAGGAGAGGTCCCGGAGCAGACAATGGCTGACTGTCGTCAAGACTTCCCTCCTCCTCTTCCTCCTCATCTACCTCGGCTGCAGACGCCTGTTCCTTAATGTGCGTCATAGTTTGCATGAGCAGACGCATAAGTGGGGTGCTCATGCTTATGATGGCATTACCAGCCGTGTGCATTCCTCAAAACACTGAAGGACTTTACAGAGGTCTTTCAGCTTCGACCACTGCACACCTGTCAACTCCATGTCTGCCCTCAAAGTGCCTGCCCGTGTATCCTCCCACAAATGCATTACGGCCTGCCTCTGTTCGCACAGTCACTCAACCATGTGCAGGGTGGAGTTCCACCTTGATGCAACGTCGATAATTAGGTGGTGCTTGGGAAGGTGGAGCAATCGCTGCAGCTTCTGCATATGACTGGAGTGTACCGGCGACCGGTTGGATGTGCGAGCACAGTCTTCGAACCTTATGGAGCAGGCCTGTTAACTCCGGATAATTGTTGAGGAAGCACTGCACCACCAAGTTCAAGGTGTGAGCCAAGCAAGGTATGTGTCTGAGTTTTAAAAGGGCTATGGCTGCCACAAAATTCCGGCCGTTATCACTAACTACCTTGCCTGCCTCAAGATGTAGACTGCCCAGCCATGACTCAGTTTGTCGCTGAAAGTAGTCGGCCAGTACCTCCGCGGTGTGTCTGTCGCCCAAACACATCATCTGCAACACAGCCTGCTGACGCTTTCCACTAGCTGATCGATAGGGGGACACCTCGTGTGCAACACTGGCAGCTGCGGATGGAGTGCTCGTGCGACTGCGCTCTGTGGATGAGCTTTCGCTTCTGGAGGAGGAGGAGGAGGGTCGAACGCCTACAGCCAACTGTTTCCTATACCGTGGGCTAGGCAGCACTGTCCCACCACCGCTGTCCCCTGTGGACCCTGCATCCACCACATTAACCCAGTGCGCAGTGATGGACACGTAACGGCCCTGGCCATGCCTAATGGACCATGCATCAGTTGTGAGGTACACCTTTCCACTCACTGATTGCTTGAGTGCATGGACAATGTGGTCTTTCACATGAAGGTGGAGGGCTGGGATGGCTTTGTGAGAAAAGAAGTGGTGACTGGGTAGGTCATAGCGTGGTACTGCGTAGGCCGTGAGTTCGCGGAAAGCTGCGCTTTCAACGAACCGGTAGGGCATCATCTCTAACGAGATTAGTTTGGCAATGTGGGCATTCAAACCCAGTGTATGCGGATGAGAGGATGAGTACTTTCTTGTCCTACTCATAGTCTCTGGTAAGGTGAGCTGGATTGAGAGCTGCATATGGTGGAACTAGCGGTGGACTTGGCGGACTGAGAGAGGGTTGATGATGGTGATGGAGTTGGTGTTCTTTCTGATGGCCTAGATTCAGTCTTTCGTTGATATAACATTGTGATTCCCTGACTGCTTTGGCCTTGCGACGACTCCTCAACATTTGCTGCTGGTGGTGTACTAAACGGTGGGCTTACAGTGGGGTAGCAATGTAGCGTTGCTGACTACGTTCTTTGGGAGCAGTTGCACATGTGGTACGTGAGGTTTGGTAGTCCGTCCACGCTTGCAAGTGCATGTTGGTTAAATGTCTAAGCATGCAACTGGTATTCAAATTTCTCAGATTTTTCCCTCGGCTAAAGGTCTTTGCTCACTTCTTACAGATAACCTTTGCCTGATCATTAGGATTTTGTTCAAAAAAGTGCCACACTGCACTCTTCCTACTATGGAAGACATTTTGAGGCCTTGCACACTGTGCTATTTTGACCATCTGGCCAAGCTGTCCTGCAACTCTTTTGCCTTTTGTAACCCGTTTTTGGACTGCTCCGGGCCTGCCAGATAACAGCTGTTGCAATGTCGATGCCTGCTGCGGATGCTCCTCCTCCTCTTCTGAGCTATTGGCAGCGGCACCCTCTTCCCCCAATGGATGCCAATCTGGGTCAACAACTGGGTCATCCATCACCTCCTCTTCAATGTCATGCGCACCTTCCTCTGTGTCACCGTGTATGGTGGTATAGTATGCGGGAAGGGGCACCTGAGTTTCATCAGGGTCAGATTCTAGCTCAGTACACTGCGAGAACAATGTAGTGCTCTGAGTGAATGTACCAGCAGATAAATCTAGCAGTGGCTGTGCATCAGTGCACTCCATGTCAGATTCATCTTGGACTGGGGAATTCACGATTTGACTTGATAACCCAGGCATGGTATAAGAAAAGAGCTCCATGGAGTAATCTGTAGTGTGGCCTGCCGCATCCTTCACTTTTGGTAGGGGTGAAGGACACAAGGAAAGGTGTTGTTCCTGACCAGGAGCCTCCACTGACGACGCAGTGCTTTTATTTTTTGAAACTTCAGAAGAGGAGGCGATAGAGCTGGAGGCTGTGTCAGCAATGTAAGCCAAAACTTGTTCCTGAAGCTCCGGTTTTAAAAACGGTTTACCTACTCCCAGAAAAGGGAGCCTACGAGGCCTTGTGGAGCCAGACAATGACGCCGGCTCACCAACTCCAGCCTTAGGTGCTATTGTGCTTTTGCCACAACCAGCAGAAGCACTACCACCAACACCACCATCTGGACCAGCTGGCAACCCCCGCCCACTTCCACGGCCTCATCCCCCATACTTCTTCATTTTTTTGAAAAAGGTACCCAAAATAACAACAGCTATATGGTACTGTAAAACAAGGTAAAGGGTCTATAGAGTATTGGTGAGAATATGAATCACTGTAGATTGGAGGACGCTGAACTATTGTCTCAGGCTCAGTATAGATTACACCGCAATGTGACAGGCAGAAATTGGCTGGTGTATGAGAAGGCAGAAGCTGTATAGAGTATTGGTGAGAATTTGAATCTCAGTGTAGATTGGAGGACGCTGAACTATTGTCTCAGGCCCAGTATAGATTACACCGCAATGTGACAGGCAGAAATTGCCTGGTGTATGAGAAGGCAAAAGCTGTATAGAGTATTGGTGAGAATTTGAATCTCAATGTAGATTGGAGGACGCTGAACTATTATCTCAGGCCCAGTATAGATTACACCTCAATGTGACAGGCAGAAATTGGCTGGTGTATGAGAAGGCAAAAGCTGTATAGAGTATTGGTGAGAATTTGAATCTCAATGTAGATTGGAGGACGCTGAGCTATTGTCTCAGGCCCAGTATAGATTACACCACAATGTGACAGGCAGAAATTGGCTGGTGTGTGAGAAGGCAAAAGCTGTATAGAGTATTGGTGAGAATTTGAATCTCAGTGCAGATTGGAGGACGCTGAACTATTGTCTCTGGCCCAGGACAGATTACACCGCAATGTGACAGGCAGAAATTGCCTAGTGTATGACTAACTACAAGGTGTATATAGAATTGGGCATAATTGGAATCTCCCTAGAGTGTAGGTCTGTAAGAACGGACAAACTCCTCGACTTTTCCTTACAGAGTCACACATGTAGATAGCTTCAATTTGGCCGTGATAACAGCCGTTACACGGTACTGAGAGAGGAGCGTCCACGTACACCGCTGTACGTTGTATGTAAAATTGTCAAGCTCCGTGTTTTTGTATACGGACTGACACACGCTGTCTCTCTCTAGTTTTTAATGTAATCAAACAGCAAATATACTAAACTGCTTGAAAAACAGACAAAACTATAAGGTATAGGTCTGTAAGAACGGACAAACTCCTCGACTTTTCCTTACAGAGTCACACACGTAGATAGCTGCAATTTGGCCGTAATAACAGCCGGTACACGGTACTGAGAGTGGAGCGTGCACATACACCGTTGTACGGTGTATGTAACATTGTCAAGCTTCGTGTTTTTGTATACGGACTGACACACGCTGTCTCTCTCTAGTTTTGAATGTTATCAAACAGCAAATATACTAAACTGTTTGAAAAACGGACAAATCTATAAGGTGTAGCTCTGTAAGAACGGACAAACTCCTCGACTCTTCCTTACAGAGTCACACACGTAGATAGCTTCAATTTGGCCGTAGTAACAGCCGGTACATGGTACTGTGTGAGGAGCGTACACCGCTGTATGGTGTGTGAAAAAATGAACGCTAAGTAACTCACCAGGACAAAACAATAAAATTTTGATTGCTTTGAAAAAAGCAGTTTGCTCAGCAGTGTGAAAACAGCAATGCAGCTATCAGGGAGCCTTAAAAGGCAGCCTAATAACCAACAGAGCTGATGCACCGAAATATAGCCTCCCCTTGCACTGCACAGTAACTGGTGTGTTGTACAGGCAAAATCGCTAGCAGCAGAATTAGTTTTTGGTATCTTCTTCCCTGCCTAACGCTCTCTCTACAGAATCAGCAGCAGCAGCTCTCCCTATTCTGAGATCAGCATAAGTAACATGGCGGTCGGCGTGCACGCCCTTTTATACCCCCTGTGACGTCACACAAAGCAAGCCAATCACTTGCATGCCCTTCACAAACATGGTGGTAACCGCTGCCTATGTCATCACGTTGCCTACAGTGTCCGTTCTTCCTGATTGGCTGAAAAAGGGCGCAAAAGCATCTTTTGAAATGTGACTTTGGCGCGATGGTTGCCGACCTCACGCTAAGGTCGGGTTTCGTTTCATGAAACCCGACTTTGGCGAAAGTCGGCGACTTTTGAATTTTTTCGACCCGTTTCGCTCAACTCTACTCACCACACCAGTATTACGCAGGTCAACCCGCAGTACGCGAGGGATACCACCCATTAGATATCGTATATAGATGAATGTAAATGTTGAAATTGTATGTGTATATATGTAACTGTTTTTCAAGTTTTCTGCCTACAGGTAACCTGTAAGAGTTTCCTTTGAATTTGCCAGTTTTATTTTATGGACATTGTACCACAGGACTTGTGTGTGGTCAAAAACTTTCTTTGTAAATATTTCACCATTTGCCCAGGAATGGACCATGGACATTGATGCTTGGACTTATCATTAGAGTTGAGCGACTTTTGGTTTTTTAGGGTCGCGTTTTGTTTCGTGAAACCCGACTTTTCCAAAAGTCGGGTCGAGCAAGATCGTCCGATTATAGGGAAAAGTCGGGGTCGTCCCGAAACACGAAACCCAATGTAAGTCAATGGGGAATAAAAGTCGGCAGTGAGAGGAGGACAGGAAACACACCTACAGTGCCCATTTGAATGCCAAAAGCATCAATTCTTCTTACTTAAGCTTGTCAACCTTAATTAACTTCATAATACAAGTTACGCACTGAAAAATGGGGATTATTTGGCTAAAGTTATGGGGGGGTAGGGCTGGCTCCAGGTTTTCATGTGCCCTGGGCGAAAGAGCGCCCCTTTAACACATAATACCACAACTCATCATGCTCCGATACGGTAGAGAAATAGCGGTACAGTACAATGAAAAATACTTCACTTTTTACATCTCAAGACGAGGCCCATCTATTTCTCCATACAGAATCATTGGTCCCATATAATGTTTGAAACAGTATATGATGAGCTCCACATAATGCTACAGTATATGTTGGTCCCCATGGATGAAGCTCCACTGTCTTATGGGCCCAAATAATGCTCCAAACATAATGGGCCCCATTTCTAATGCTCTAGTGTATAATGGGCCCTGTAAATGCTGCTCCAGTGTCTGATGTCCACCTTTGGAATGTTCCAGTGTATGGTGGGCACCATCTATCATTCTCCAGAGTATAGTGCTCCCCAAAAATTGCTGTCCCAACATTGAAAACAATCAAATAAGTCTAATCGCTAGGGAATCCCTGTACTTGTCTGGACTCCTCGTCGTCCCCATCTTCCATCTCACTGCACAGTATTTCAACTTTGCAAGTGCTGTGATCCTGAGCAAGCAGGGGGGGGCCCACTCGTTGGCGACGGCACTGGCACAGGGCCCCTGATAGTACGGTGGTGTGTCTGATGGCGGGTGGGCCGAACCTGCACTTTCATCTGCAGCTTCCTCTTTGTCACTGTGTAAGATGGAACTGTATATGGGAAGGGTAACCTGAGTTTCATCAGGGTCAGATTCAGGCCGTGTAGCGTGCGAGGGGAATGTAGTGGTCTGGGTCAATGTACCAGCAGATTCATCGAGCAGTGGCTGGGCATCAGTGCACTTGTGTCGCCCCCAGGAGTACGGTCACCACAGTGGCATTACCTTCTTCCTAGGGAGTGTGATGTCATGCTTGGGAGCAACGAACGATCTCTCTAGCAGGTTAACTGATTGGGCGGCGTTATTCCAAGAGTCATGACCCTCCAAACAGCGTTCATGAAGGCAAAGTGTTTGTTTTACGTGGGCAGTATGGTTGCAAAGCTGAACCTTAAAGGAATGTCCAGAAGGGCACCACCAGGAGTGGAGCCTACGGTTAAATTCAACTCCACCTGGGAAACCTCAACCATGCCAGCTACAGAACAGATGCACACATTGCAAGCTTAATTCCGTTAACGAACGAGACTCCGTCATGCCCCGCGGTCCGAGTCCGGCTTACTAGAGGGACACGTGAGGCTCTGGCACATGAAATTGGCCAATAACTGGTGTGTCATGCCATTACATGTCCGTGGCTGCATGTGCGCTACACTGAAAAGGCCAGCGTTTGTCGCTTACAGGTGCAGATAACCCGCTAAACAACGTTAGTGATGGGGATCACTGATGACAATTATTACCCGCGAACAATGATTTCCCAGTAAGTGCAGGTCAACTGCAGTTCCGGAATTAGGCCTAACCGACATTCCTGAAAAAATGAAAAACTTACGTGTGCAAACCACAGGTGCTGTAGCTTGCTTAACAGCTCGCCAGCCGTTCTCACGCCCAGTATGGATTGCACGTGATTGCACAAAGGTTAGAAAGGGTACCGTATCCCCGGATAACATGTATGGATAGCGTACACATTCAAAATATATGTCTGTACATCAGGAGGCAGGCTCAGACGGTGTTAGGCCCAGTATGGATTGCACGTGATTGCCCAAAGGTTAGAAAGGGTACCGTATCCCCGGATAACATGTATGGATAGCGTACACATTCAAAATATATGTCTGTATATCAGGAGGCAGGCTCAGACGGTGTCAGGCACAGTATGGATTGCACGTGATTGCACAAAGGTTAGAAAGGGTACCGTATCCCCGGATAACATGTATGGATAGCGTACACATTCAAAATATATATCTATACATCAGGAGGCAGGCTCAGACGGTGTTAGGCCCAGTATGGATTGCACGTGATTGCACAAAGGTTAGAAAGGGTACCGTATCCCCGGATAACATGTATGGATAGCGTACACATTCAAAATATATGTCTGTATATCAGGAGGCAGGCTCAGACGGTGTCAGGCACAGTATGGATTGCACGTGATTGCACAAAGGTTAGAAAGGGTACCGTATCCCCGGATAACATGTATGGATAGCGTACACATTCAAAATATATGTCTGTACATCAGGAGGCAGGCTCAGACAGTGTCAGGCACAGTATGGATTTGACGGCCCAGATTACACAGCGGAGGAGCAGGGAGAGGTAAAGATTGCAAATGCTGGGGCCCTGCCCAAGCAAGGGGGGCCCACTCGTGGGCGTCGGTACTGGCACTGGGCCCCTCATAGTACGGCGGTGTGTCTGACGGCGGGTGTGCACCACCACCATCAGAGACACTTGATTGCACTATGAGGGACCCTGTGCCAGTGCCCGCACCCAAGATTCGGCCTACCCACCTGTCCAGGGCAACGGCACTCGCACGGTGTCGTGCGCTAGGTGGTGACCCCGGCCATGGGGGGGGGAGGCAGCACAGTTAGGGAGTTTTAGAAAGTGGCATATGTTCCAATGTGCCAATTCAGGCCAGGTGTCCAGTTTAGCGGCCCAATAGTCAAAGGGGAATGACCTGTGTGGGAGAACATCGATATGGGAGGAAAAGTAGTTTGTAACCATAGTTGACAACTGCTGTCTCCTGTCACTTTCCATCGATGCAGTATTACCAGTTGTGTGAGCGGTACTTGAAAAATCAGTCCACAACATTGTCATGAAACCCCTGTCTCCAACGCCACTTCTGCTGTGTGCACCACGAACACCTCTGCCAAGCTGCCCCCGGCCCGTACGGCTCGTGTGAGAACCATCACCGCTGCTGTGTGCTGGGAATGCCTCAAGCAACCGATTTACCAGAGTTGCTTGTTTATTAGCCAATATTAGGTCAAGGTTCTCCTGTGGCATGATGTTTTGTAATTTGCCTTTATAGCGTGGATCCAGGATGCTGGCCAACCAGTAGTCGTCATCGTTCATCATTTTGGCAATGCGGGGGTCCCTTTTTAGGATCTGCAAGGCATAATCTGACATGTGGGCCAATGTTCCCGGTGTCAATGATGCACTGCGAGTGCTGGTTGGAGGAGCACTTTCTGGCAAATCCACATCCCTCCAGTCACGCACAAACCCTGTACCAGACCTTGCCACGCCAACATTTTCACTTGCCCCACGAGATGCATCCTCCTCCCCTAAGTAATCATCCCCATCATCATCCTCCTCCTCCTCTTCTTCCTCCACCTTGTCCAGGAGAGGTCCCTGAGCAGACAATGGCTGAATGTCATCAAGGATTCCCTCCTCCTCTTCCTCCTCATCAACATTGGCTGCAGACGCCTGCTCCTTAAGGTGCGTCAAAGTTTGCATGAGCAGACGCATAAGTGGGATGCTCATGCTTAGGATGGCGTCGTCTGCACTTACCAGCCGTGTGCATTCCTCAAAACACTGAAGGACTTTACAGAGGTCTTTCAGCTTCGACCACTGCACACCGGTCAACTCCATGTCTGCTCTCAAAGTGCCTGGCCGTGTATCCTCCCACAAATGCATTATGGCCTGCCTCTGCTCGCACAGCCGCTCCACCATGTGCAGGGTGGAGTTCCACCTTGTTGCAATGTCGATAATGAGGCGGTGGTTGGGAAGGTGGAGCAATCGCTGCAGCTTCTGCATACGAACGGAGTGTACAGGCGACCGGCGGATGTGCGCGCACAGTCTTCGCACCTTCTGGAGCAGGGCTGTTAACTCCGGATAATTTTTGAGGAAGCACTGCACCACCAGGTTCAAGGTGTGAGCCAAGCAAGGTATGTGGCTGAGTTTTGAAAGGGCTATGGCTGCCACAAAATTACGGCCGTTATCACTAACTACCTTGCCTGCCTCAAGATGTACACTGCCCAGCCATGACTCAGTTTGTCGCTGAAAGTACTCGGCCAGCACCTCGGCGGTGTGTCTGTCGCCCAAACACATCATCTGCAACACAGCCTGCTGACGCTTTCCACTAGCTGCTCGATAGGGGGACACCTAGTGTGCAACATTGGCAGCTGCAGATGGAGTGCTCGTACGACTGCGCTCTGTGGACGAGCTTTCGCTTCTGGAGGAGGAGGAGGAGGGTCGAACGCCTACAGCCAACTGTTTCCTATACCGTGGGCTAGGCAGCACTGTCCCACCACCGCTGTCCCCTGTGGACCCTGCATCCACCACATTAACCCAGTGCGCAGTGATGGACACATAACGGCCCTGGCCATGGCGACTGGACCATGCATCAGTTGTGAGGTGCACCTTTCCGCTCACTGACTGCTTGAGTGCATGGACAATGCGGTCTTTCACATGATGGTGGAGGGCTGAGATGGCTTCGGGAGAGAAGATGTGGCGACTGGGTAGGTGATAGCGTGGTACTGCATAGGCCATGAGTTCGCGGAAAGCTGCGCTTTCCACCAACCGAAAGGGCATCATCTCAAACGAGATTAGTTTGGCAATGTGGGCGTTCAAACCCAGTGTACGCGGATGAGAGACTGAGTACTTTCTTGACCTACTCATAGTGTCTGGGAGGGTGAGCTGGACTTGAGAGCTGCATATGGTGGAAGTAGCGGTGGACAGGGTGGACTGAGAGAGGGTTGATGATGGTGATGGAGTTGGTGTTCTTTCTGATGGCCTAGAATCAGTCTTTCGTTGATATAACAGTGGGATTCCCTGACTGCTGTGGCCTTGCAATGACACCTCAACATTTGCTGCTGTGCTAACTGGTGGGCTTACAGTGGGGGAAACAATGTAGCGTTGCTGACTACCTTCGTTGTGATCAGTTGCACATGTGGCACTTGAGGTTTGGTGTTGTGTCCACGCTTGCAAGTGCACGCTGGTTAAATGTCTAAGCATGCAACTGGTATTCAAATTTTTCAGATTTTTCCCTCGGCTAAAGGTCTTTGCGCACTTCTTACAGATAACCTTAGCCTGATCATGAGGATTTTGTTCAAAAAAGTGCCACACTGCACTCTTCCTACTTTGGCAGACATTTTGCGGCCTAGCACGCTGTGATGTTTTGACCCTCTGGACAAGCTGTCCAGCAACTCTTTTGATTTTTGGAACCTGTCTTTGGAGTGCTCCGGGCCTGCCGGATAACAGCTGTTGCGATGTCGATGTCTGCTGTGGATGCTCCTCATCTGAGCTAATGGAAGCAGCACCCTCTTCCCCCAATGGATGCCAATCTGGGTCAACAACTGGGTCATCCATCACCTCCTCTTCAATGTCATGTGCACCTTCCTCTGTGTCACCGTGTATGGTGGTATAGTGTGCGGGAAGGGGCACCTGAGTCTCATCAGGGTCAGAATCTGGCTCTGTAAACTGCGAGGACAATGTACTGCTCTGAGTGAATGTACCAGCAGAATCATCCATCAGCGGCTGTGCATCAGTGCACTCCATGTCAGATTCATCTTGGCCTGGGTAATTCACCATTTCACTTGATAATCCAGGCATGGTATGTGAAAACAGCTCCATGGAGTAATCAGTAGTATGGCCTGCATCATCCTTCAATCTTGGTTGGGGTGAAGGACACAAGGAAAGGTGTGGTTCATGAACATGAGCCTCCAATGACGACTCAGTGCTTTTACTTTTTATAACTGAAGAAGAGGAGGCGATAGAGCTGGAGGCTGAGTCAGCAATGTAAGACAAAACTTTTTCCTGATGCTCTGGCTTTAAAAGCGGTTTGCCAACTCCTAGAAAACTAAGCCTTCGAAGCCTTATGGAGCCAGACGATGACGCAGGCTCAACACCTCCTGCATTCGGTCCTATTTTGCTCTTGCCACTACCATCAGATCCACCACCAACACCATCATTACCAGCTGGCAACCCCCGCCCAATTCCACGGCCTCTTCCACCAGCCTTCCTCATTTTTGGTAAAAATGTAGACAAAATCCAACAAATTATATAGTAATGTAAAACAAGGTACAAGCTGTCTATAGGACAGGGGAGATTTTGAATTTCTTCTCACACTAGTGGACACTGGACACTTTTGGATTGTGTGAGGCCCAATGAATATCTGAGCGCTATGTGACAGGCTCGATGGTACAGCTGTGACCAAAGTGACTAGAGGATAAGTGAGATTTTGAATTTCAGCAGACACTTGTGGACACTGGACACTTTTGGATTGTGTGAGGCCCAATGAATATCTGAGCGCTATGTGACAGGCTCGATGGCACTGCTGTGACCAACGTGACTAGAGGATAACTGAGATTTTGAATTTCTTCTCACACTTGTGGACACTGGACACTTTTGGATTGTGTGAGGCCCAATGAATATCTGAGCGCTATGTGACAGGCTCGATGGCACTGCTGTGACCAAAGTGACTAGAGGATAAGTGAGATTTTGAATTTCTTCTCACACTAGTGGACACTGGACACTTTTGGATTGTGTGAGGCCCAATGAATATCTGAGCGCTATGTGACAGGCTCGATGGCACTGCTGTGACCAAAGTGACTAGAGGATAAGTGAGATTTTGAATTTCTTCTCACACTTGTGGACACTGGACACTTTTGGATTGTGTGAGGCCCAATGAATATCTGAGCGCTATGTGACAGGCTCGATGGCACTGCTGTGACCAAAGTGACTAGAGGATAAGTGAGATTTTGAATTTCTTCTCACACTAGTGGACACTGGACACTTTTGGATTGTGTGAGGCCCAATGAATATCTGAGCGCTATGTGACAGGCTCGATGGCACTGCTGTGAGCAAAGTGACTAGAGGATAAGTGAGATTTTGAATTTCAGCAGACACTTGTGGACACTGGACACTTTTGGATTGTGTGAGGCCCAATGAATATCTGAGCGCTATGTGACAGGCTCGATGGCACTGCTGTGAGCAAAGTGACTAGAGGATAAGTGAGATTTTGAATTTCTTCTCACACTAGTGGACACTGGACACTTTTGGATTGTGTGAGGCCCAATGAATATCTGAGCGCTATGTGACAGGCTCGATGGCACAGCTGTGACCAAAGTGATTAGAGGATAAGGGAGATTTTGAATTTCTGCAGACACTTGTGGACACTGGACACTTTTAGATTGTGTGAGGCCCACTGATATCTGAGCGCTATGTCACAGGCTCGATGGCACAGCTGTGACAAAAGTGACTAGAGGATAAGGGAGATTGGATTGCTTTTAAAAAAGCAGTTTGCAGAGCAGTGGGTAAACAGCAATGCCAGCCTGTCAGGAAGCCTTAAAAGGCAGCCCAACAACCAACACCACTGATACAACACAATATAGCCTCCCCTTGCACTGCACACACAGTGACTGGTGTGTTGTGCAGGCCAAATCGCTAGCAGCAGAAGCAGTTTTTTTGTCTTCTTCCCTGCCTAACGCTCTCCCTACAGAATCAGCACCAACCTCTCCCTATACTGAGATCGGCAGAAGTAAGATGGCGGTCGGCGTGCACGCCCTTTTATACCCCCTGTGACGCCCACCAAAGCAAGCCAATCACTTGCATGCCCTTCTGAAAGATGGTGGTGACTCGTGCCTATGTCATCACGTTGCCCACAGTGTCCGTGGATCCTGATTGGCTGAAAAAGAGCGCAAAACAAACTTTTGAAACGCGACTTTGGCGCGTAAGTTGCTGACCTCGTGGCCGACCTCATCCTAGGGTCGGGTTTCGTTTCATGAAACCCCACTTTGCCAAAAGTCGGCGACTTTTGAAATTTTTCGACCCGTTTCGCTCAACTCTAATATTTATACATATAAGTCTATAACAATGAACTTTACAAATCAATATGTAGAACTAAGCCATGTTAGAGACAAGTAATGAAAACATAAGGCACATGAGTCACATCACCCTTCCTCTCCCCCACAGCCCCACCAACGTGCAGGCTCAAAAGAGTGACATTACCCTCTTCCCGACACAGCCACGAGGGAGCTACAAATGTGAAGAAAATGTGAAGGAAATCCAGCTTCTTGGAAATTGCAAAATGTATTGAAAAATAGATAAAAAATCAAAACATGCTAATTTGCAGAGACAGCATAGCAAGGTGTTTCAGATGCACAAGGCATCATGCACATTTGAAACGCGTTGTTATACTGTCTCTGCAATTTGGCATGTTTTGATTTATCTACTTTTCAATAAATGTTGCAATTTTCAAGCTGGATTTTCTTCACATTTGGTCCTAGGGATTCCGTGTTTCTGCGAGTCTTAAGATGTTTTGTTTTATTTTACCTACAAGGAAGTTACATCACCCCATTTCCCACACAGCCCCTACTCCTCATGACGCCCTTCCCCGCACAGCTCCACATCATCCCCCCTTCTTTGTACAGCCCTTCATCATCCCCCCATCATCTCCCCCTTCTCTGCATAGCCACTCATCATCATCCCCCTTCTATGCATAGCCCCTCATCATCATCCCCCTTTTCCCACAGCCTCTCATCATAATCTAATCTCCACACAGCCCCTCATTGTCATCCCCAATTCTCCACACAGCCCCTCATCGTCATCCCCCTACTCCACACAGCCTCTCATTATTCCACCTTCTCTACACAGTCCTGTTAAGCAAGTTTCTCTCTACTCGTTCAGCGGTTCTGCGTCATATTACTGTGGACGCCATGGATCTATCGCTTGGGACCCCCCTATTCCCATGCTCTCAGTCCATTTAGGTCCATTACCTTCAGCATTAGCGAGCTCTCAGGTTTCTCGTGGTTGGGCATCTTATCCGATAACCCCTTCTGGAAGGTTTCATCAGTAACTCTCTCTATTCATCGCTCCAGTTTTTTCTAGTTGTGGATAACCCCTAGGCAGCAATGCACAGTTGTCACTCTCCGAACTCTAGCCCGGAACCGGAAGCACAAGTCTATCCCTAAACCCTCCCCCTGTGGGCTGGTCGCAACACTTAACTTTGTTAATAGGAAAACCCTTTTAATTTCAATCAACATTTTAATTAATAGATGAAAAATGAATAACAATAAATTCCACAATTTGATGTTTTTGGTATTTTTTTTTTTTCTTAAAGTTTTCCTGTGCTAAGATAATCTTATAAATGTGCCCATGCTGTGTGCTGTGTAATGGCTGTGTCTGACAGTACAGGAACATGGTCTGAACATACCAAATCACTTGGGCAGGTGGGGACATAAAACAGTATACAGACATTGCAGCATGGTATATATATATATACTAGCTGAAGAGCCCGGCGTTGCCTGGGCATAGTAACCAACTGTGGTTAGTTATAACAAATTATAATGATTATATTGCACATAAAAACCGTGCATCTAATTCTATCCTGTGTGATACTGACTGCTGAGCTGTGTATCTAATCCTATTCTTTGTGATACTGTGTGCTGAGCTGCGTATCTATTCCTATCCTGTGTGATACTGACTGCTGAGCTGTGTATCTCATCCTATCCTGTGTGATACTGCCTGCTGAGCCATGTGTCTAATCGTCTCCTGTGTGATACTGACTGCTGAGCTTTGTATCTAAAGGTCCCTTTACATTTAGCGATGCACCAGCGATCCGACCAGCGATCCGACCCGGTCAGGATTGCTGGTGCATCGCTAAATGATCGCTAGTGAGCTGTCACACAGGCAGACCTCACAGCGATGCAGCAGCGACGCAGCGCACGATACTCACCTTTCACACACAGCGATCCTGACGTCCTCCCGCCCACCTCCACGCGTCGCTGGAGCCGGACATTCTCGCGCGATCAGCGATGGACAGCGGGGGAGCCGGTTGGAGGTAAGTATCACACATCGCTAGCGATATCGCTATAACGTCACAAAATCGGTGACGTTATAGCGATATCGCTATGTGTAAAACCCCCTTAATCCTATCCTGTGTGATACTGCCTGCTGAGCCATGTGTCTAATCCTAACCTGTGTGATACTGACTGCTGAGCTGTGTATCTAATCCTATCCTGTGTGATACTGAATACTGAGCCGTGTAGCTAATCCTATCCTGTGTGATACTGGGCTCCCCCTGCAGTCTGTGCTCAATTTGCCTCCAGCACTTTTCCTTTCACTTTTCCCCATTATGTGGATAGGGGAAAAATTGTTTGATGAATTGGTGAATTGGAACGCGCGGGGTTAAAATTTCACCTCACAACATAGCCTATGACGCTCTCAGGGTCCAGAAGTGTCACTGTGCCAAATTTTATGGCTGTAGCTGCGACGGTGCGGATTCCAATCCCGGACATACATACATACATACATACATACATACACACCCACATTGAGCTTTATATAATATTTTTTTTGGGAGGGGGAGAGTGGCGGTGGGGGTGGACATTGGTTAAAAAATAAAACAGTGACTGTTTTGCATCACAAAAAGAATCAGCTATGATCCCATGGTGTAATGTCTGCATGTTCGTTTGCTTCATCCTCTTGCACAGGAGCTGTATTATGATCTGACCATGTTCCACATAGTCATTGCACAGTACATAACAGTGGCACATTTATAAAGTTATCTCAGCATAGGAATATATATTTTTTTTAACACTTCTAATTGTAGAATTTATTATTCCAAGATCTAGTAAAATGTACTTTGTTCTTGATTAAACCCTTTTAAACTACTTCTAACTAGAGATTTATGAATCCCTGGATGTTCGGTTCCGACCCCATTCGCTTGAATGGGAGGCCCCAACTTCCACTATTTGCCACACCGTCATGTGCATGGGAGTATTCTAAATAGTTTTAAAAAATGGTGTGGGTTCCCCTGAATTTTTGATAACCAGCTAGGCAAAACTGACAGCTGCAAACAAAGAGACAGCAGCTGCAATAGCTAAGGCTGAGTGTTTGGAAGCTATGAAGAATCCTGATTCTGAGAGATGCAGCAGCATTCTCAGACCAGATCCAGAGCAGCAAGATCCAGCGCAGCGCGTCGCAGAGTACGTCCGTCAACATTCTGGCGTGGATGACAGCCTTGACGCATCATATTGATCAGCCCATGCCGATTACCAGTGATCCAACCCCGAGCTTTACTACCATAGGCAAGGAGACGTCCAGCGCAGAGATGTTGACCGCAGCTACTGTTCCACTGAGAAGAAGGTACAACTCCCATCCCGCCTTAAAGAGACACCTTCTTCACCAAGAAGGTACTGAACGGACTATCCGGAGTCAGAAGCGCCTTACAGGTATGGTGATACACCGCACACTAGACATGACTATAACACACCGGTTTGTACCAGCACTGACGGAGCCACCATGGACTTTGCAAAGTTCTTTGCCCGCCAAGAACTGGTTACAAAAGGACTTGTAAAGTTCTATTGGACAGTGAAGAAAAATGATTACATTTTTACTAAGGTCTAAGAGGTAACATTCCTCCTTGCGGAGAGTGACATACTGGCTCTGGCATGCCAAGGTAAAAGGAGGCTTATTTACCATGCAATGCTCCTCTGGGAAATTTAATATGCAAACTACCTCTTCAAAGAGGAAGAGGACTTAAACTCTAAAGCGGCACCTTTTGGAAGCAGCAATCATGCCTTGGAGAATTGCTACTTCCAACAGGTGGCGTAATAGAGTTCAAGTCGCCTTCCCCTCTGAAGGGGCAATTTGCATATACATTTTTTCTACAAATGCTGTTGTAGCCTTAGATTTTTCACACTGGGAAATGGGTAAAACTGGAAACAAAATTTGTCCCACATTTTCTGCTGAACGTATATATGTGGCTGTACAGTACTGCTTAGCCACACTTGTGAGGGAAGGAGCGCCAGTTGACACTTGGAAAACAAATGATTGTAGAATAGTTCGCAGACTAAACACACAGAGCCCCTAAGTGCTAAAAGAGCAGAATCCCCCCATTTTGGAAATTGCACCCCTCTGGCAATTTATCTGCAGGTGTAGTGCTGATTTTGACTCCATGGAAGTTTTCCAGAAACTAGCAACACTGGATGTTGTTGAATTAAATTGCAAATCTGCCACTGTAGTGCCCAGTACATTGTAGCACCCATACATTGTGTACCCAGCTTGTGCTTCTGGAGACATGCACCTGTAAATTAGGCGGGCTCTCGGCACTACAGCAATGCCAAATATGTGGATGCTAAATGTGGTTTAGGCACACTGGGGCTCAGAAGGGAGAGGGAGGCATTAGGATTGGAAGCGCAGAATTTGCTGGATATTTTTTGGGGAGCGAGGTGCCGTAGTGCTTTTCCAGAGCCTCTTTGCTATCAGTAATGTGGAAGCCCTCTACATTTACATTGACAAATGACTGACCTGAGTCACATAACATTTTGGATCATATTTATCCTGTGCTCTACATTGAGAACTTACATTGCAGTTTCCATCTAAATCTCTGAGTGACGTGATTCACATGAAACCCCAGAGGGATCCATGTGCCATAATGATGCATCAATTACTCTGGACTCCGTCGGCCTCGGTTTTAATGGTGTCCTCAGAGGTGTACAAAACTGTGTCTGACTGCGCTTTTATGCATGCTTAAAAAGATGGATGCTGGGGGCGTGGCCTAGGACCCTGGCTGTGTAGGCAGCAGGAGTCCAGAGCTCCCGGTCTGATATCTTAAAAGCGACACATAAAGCAAAGCGACTGGAGGTCCACTCAAAGTATTTTATTCAGTTCAGAAGAGATCCCTGACCACCCTGGACCACTTTGATTCTACTATCAAGCTCCTTTGTAAAGGGAAAAGTGAAGTTTCAATTTTCCAGAAGCAAATGGTGAGAGCAATGTGGAAGTGGCGGAAGGATACCACTCTGTGCCATGGACTTTCCTGAGTTGAAAATTTTACATGCAGAGATTATCTGACAAGAAGATAACTAAATTCATCATCCCTTGTTCTGTGGTACCTGTTTTTATTGTTAAAACAGAAGCACAACCACGTCATGGACTTTCAATCCCAGCGAGCCTGCAGTGTAACAGAGCGGGGCTGAGGGGTGGAGTGATACCGCTCTCCACTGTGAACTCCTTTGAAGAGAAGATCTGAAGCCAAGCGTGGGCTCCCCTCTCAGAGAAGACCACTCCCTAATCTTAAGGTACCCATTGCCACCTGTTATTCCGGGGCACACCCGGTTCCTGGTCCACTGGAGTCGGCATCCAGGCAGCAAGTCGGCCGGATCTTCTTCCGCGGCATGTGAAAATAGTTCCAACAGCTGTATAAGATTATACTGCAGCGAGAATAACCGGATCCGGTTTTTGTCAAAAGCGCCGGATCGTGCCTGACGGCGAAAACCTGAAGTGTAAAAGAGGCCTTAGACTTATTATGGAATCATAGAATCGTAGAGTTGGAAGGGACCTCCTGGGCCATCTGGTCCAACCCCCTGCTCAAAGCAGGATTTGCTAAATCATCCCAGAAAGATGTCTGTCCAGCCTCTGTTTGAAGACTTCCATTGAAGGAGAATTCACCACTTCTCGTGGCAGCCTGTTCCACTCATTGATCACTCTGTCAAAAAGTTTTTTCTAATATCTAATCTGTCTCCTCCCATTCAGTTTCATCCCATTGCTTCTAGTCTTTCCTTGTGCAAATGAGAATAAAGATGATCCTTCTACAATGTGACAGCCGTTGAGATATTTGCAGACAGCTATTAAGTCTCCTCTCAGTCTTCTCTTTTGCAAGGTAAACATTCCCAAATCATGCAACCTTTCCTCATAAGACAGGGTTTGCAGACCGGTCACCATTCTGGTCGCTCTTTTCTGAACTTGCTCCAGTTTGTTGATGTCTTTTTTAAAATGTGGTGCCCAAAACTGGACACAGTATTCCAGATGAGGTCTGACCAAAGAGGAGTAGAGGGCAATAATGACATCAGGTGATCTAGACTGTATGCTTCTGTTAATACATCCTAGAATTGCATTTGCCTTTTTTGCTGATGCATCACAATGTTGACTCATATTCAGTCTGTGATCTATTAGTATACCCAAGTCTTTTTCACATGTGCTGTTGCTTAGCCCTATTCTTCCCATTCTGTATATTTTTTTTTCATTTTTATTGCTCAGATGTAGTACTTTGCATTTTTCCCTGTTAAAAACCATTCTGTTAGTTGCTGCCCACTGCTCCAGTTTATTTATATCTTTTTGAATCCTCTCTCTCTTCTCTAGTATTAGCTATCCCTCCTAGCTTTATGTCATCAGCAAATTTAATCAGTTTACCCTCAATTCCTTCATCTAAATCATTGATAAAGATGTTGAATACAGGGCCCAGGGCAGAGCCCTGTGGTGCCCCACTTGAGACATTCTTCCAACTGGATGTGCAGCCTTTTACGACCACTCTTTGGGTCCAATCACTAAGCCAGTTATGAATCCACCTAACAGTTGCTGTCATGATCTGAAGTGATCTGACAGTTTTAAAAGCACTGTGTGAACTTTTTTTCCTTTTGGCAAGTTGCCAAGGTGACTTGACTGTCCCCGGTGGTGGTTAGTGGTATCGCACCTTAGGTTTCAGTTTAATGTGCACGTAATTAGGAATCAGGTGTGGGGCTCTATAAAGGAGTCTCAGGGTGTGCAATCACTGGCGTGATACTGATTCATTTATTCTGAGTTTGTGAGAGCCTGGTGGAAGGATGGAGCTGAGGAGGAGTCCTGCGCAGCTTAGCCAGGGGGGACGTGTGTCAGCTATGGTGTCTGGACGAAGGGCTGGCATGGCGTGGTGGGGTCGCAGTGATGGTGTCAGCAGGAAGTGTCTGCATGGACTGGTGGAGTGGCTACTATGGAGAGTGGCACTCACCATGTGGGACTTGGCTGCTGAGCTGGACTCAAGCATGCTTGACTTCGTGGCTGAAGCTGAACTCATCCTTGGGACTCTGTTACTAAGCAGCAGCAAATGGTGGTGGACTCTGCTCCTAGGCAGCACTATGGTGCAGGATCCTGTTATGGTGATGGATCCGGGTGGAGGAGAAGACGCACGCAGGTGGAGGGCTCTGTTGCAGGAGCATAAGCACAGACCATAAAGCTAAGTGGTGTCCCCCTGTATTGTCTCTTTCCCTCATGTGTGTTATTAGTGCAGTGGTGGGATTAGTTTCCGCACCGACCAATTCCCTAGTGAGGGTTTAGGGTCAGGGCGAGCTAGGGCGTTGAGGTACGCGTGAGGCCCCCGGTGCGGAACCGGCATAGGGAACGTTAGGAGTGCAGGGACACTGGCTCAGGGTAGCTCAGGAGGTCTCCAATTCCCTTTTCCCTATCGCAGGGCCCACCACTGTTAATGTTTCCCAGGTCCCCCTTATCATTTAAATTCGCCGTACTGGAGGCAGGGTTTCCAGAATGTTTATTAACGTGTAATACCTAAATTCGCCAGGTGGAGGCGGTGTATCCATCTGCACGTTTTATTATTTAAATTCGCCCCACTGGAGGCGCTGTATCCAGGGTCACGTGTGTTATGGGTTCGCCTTGCGGTAACACCTGCGCCCAGACACACAGTGACAGTGACATTATCACCAGCCCTACCTTTTTTCTGGTGAGCTTTTGGCCATGTGGAGACCTGTGAGCAATTGCTGCTGGGCTTCACTGAGGCGAGTGAGGAGCTGCATGGTGTTGAAGCAGCTGCGGCAGCAATTATCAGGGTCTGGGGCCTTTCCTTTGGCTCAACCAGAAAATCAAAATGGCGGCTGTGATCTGGCTAAAAGCCCCTAGAGTCGCTGCTGGGGAGCGGGACTTGCTCATGCACGCGGGCGTACCCAGGCAGGTGGGAGGATTGGTGCCCCACGGAGCTGCTTGGTATTCCCCGAGGTGAAGGGGTACGTTCCAGTGATGAGCAGACTGGTGCAGAGTCCGCGGGGCTCACGCCAAATCTTTAATGCCGTCCCCTCCTGGTCGTGTGGAGGCGACCAGCGAGTGTATATTCCCTCCATATCCCGGTCCCTTCACCTCCAGGTGTGAGCAGCGGGTGTGCTGCGGGGGAGTAGGGACAAATCTCAACCCTCGCCATTAACCAATCCTGGGAGGCGGAGACCTCATGGTGAAGAGGGTTGGAGGGTGGTGTCCCTTGGTGAATGGCGGGGGTGTGAGTGTGGTGACAGTGGGGGGACGCCTCTGTTGTCGAGTCCAGAATGAGTTCACCAAATTTATGACTAACGAATGTGTGCAATAAACGTTCAGGTCCGGACCTGTGTGTGAACGAGCGTGTATGGGTGCCACCAAAAAACATCTTGTGGAAGTGTGTTGTGGAGCCTGATCAGCTCATAACAAACAAACATACACATACATAAACTCGTTCCCCAGGTCGGCGCTGTGGAGATGAGTGGTGCCTCCAAAATGAACTTTATTGCCAATACCAGCGGTGTGTTGTCATAAACCTGAAGTGTCAGGTAGTGGTGAGTGAACTCAGGATCTGGGCGTCCCCGCTGTAGGTGTTTCCCTAATGAGGGGTGGTCTTGAGGGTCCAGAGGCCCCTCATTAAGGAGGGGGTACTGTCATGATCTGAAGTGATCTGACAGTTTTAAAAGCACTGTGTGAACTTTTTTTCCTTTTGGCAAGTTGCCAAGGTGACTTGACTGTCCCCGGTGGTGGTTAGTGGTATCGCACCTTAGGTTTCAGTTTAATGTGCACGTAATTAGGAATCAGGTGTGGGGCTCTATAAAGGAGTCTCAGGGTGTGCAATCACTGGCGGTGATACGGATTCATTTATTCTGAGTTTGTGAGAGCCTGGTGGAAGGATGGAGCTGAGGAGGAGTCCTGCGCAGCTTAGCCAGGGGGGACGTGTGTCAGCTATGGTGTCTGGACGAAGGGCTGGCATGGCGTGGTGGGGTCGCAGTGATGGTGTCAGCAGGAAGTGTCTGCATGGACTGGTGGAGTGGCTACTATGGAGAGTGGCACTCACCATGTGGGACTTGGCTGCTGAGCTGGACTCAAGCATGCTTGACTTCATGGCTGAAGCTGAACTCATCCTTGGGACTCTGTTACTAAGCAGCAGCAACTGGTGGTGGACTCTGCTCCTAGGCAGCACTATGGTGCAGGATCCTGTTATGGTGATGGATCCGGGTGGAGGAGAAGACGCACGCAGGTGGAGGGCTCTGTTGCAGGAGCATAAGCACAGAGCATAAAGCTAAGTGGTGTCCCCCTGTATTGTCTCTTTCCCTCATGTGTGTTATTAGTGCAGTGGTGGGATTAGTTTCCGCACCGACCAATTCCCTAGTGAGGGTTTAGGGTCAGGGCGAGCTAGGGCGTTGAGGTACGCGTGCGGCGCCCGGTGCGGAACCGGCATAGGGAACGTTAGGAGTGCAGGGACACTGGCTCAGGGTAGCTCAGGAGGTCTCCAATTCCCTTTTCCCTATCGCAGGGCCCACCACTGTTAATGTTTCCCAGGTCCCCCTTATCATTTAAATTCGCCGTACTGGAGGCGGGATTTCCAGAATGTTTATTAACGTGTAATACCTAAATTTGCCAGGTGGAGGCGGTGTATCCATCTGCACGTTTTATTATTTAAATTCGCCTCACTGGAGGCACTGTATCCAGGGTCACGTGTGTTATGGGTTCGCCTTGCGGTAAGTGAGATACTTTGTCAAATGCTTTGCTGAAGTCAAGATATACTATATCTACAGCATTTCCCTGATCCACCCAATCCGTTATGCCATCATAGAAGGAAATTAAGTTAGTCTGACATGACTTATTAGTTACAAACCCATGCTGACTCTGTTTAATCACTTCATTCTTATCCAGTTACTGACATACATGTTGTTTAATAATTTGTTCAAAGATCTTTCCTGGTATAGAAGTCAGACTCACCGGCCTATAGTTGCCTGGGTCCACCTTCTTCCCCTTTTTGAAGATAGGAACAACATTTGCTCTTCTCTAGTCTTCTGGGACTTCTCCTGTTCTCCAAGAATTTTCAAAGATTATGGAGAGGGGTTCAAAAATTTCTTCTATCTCCTTCAGTACTCTGGGGTGTAATTCATCTGGACCTGGAGACTTGAATTCATTTAGGTTAGCTAAGTGTTTCCTCACTATCTTTCTATTTATAGGTATCCTGGATACTTCTATTCCCTTAATAGGACTGTGAAGAACAGTTGATGTTACATTTCCTTTCTGAGAGAAAACAGATGCAAAATAGGAATTTAAAAGTTCGGCCTTCTCAACATTCTGTCTTACCATTTCATCCTGTAAAAATCCTATAGCATCTTTGACTTTTCTTTTACTTTTGACATATCCTCAAAATCCTTTATTATTGCTTTTGACGTCTCTTGCAAGCCTCAATTCATTGTCAGCTTTAGATAATCTGATTTGTGCCCTGCAGGTTCTGCAGACAGCATTATATTCTTCTTTAGATATGCCTCCCTCTTTCCATTTTATAAACATTTCTTTCTTCCTTTTTAGCATGTGCTTAAGTTCTGTGTTCATCCATCCTGGTTTCCTTAAATGCTTCCTATTCTGCCCTCGTTTTGGAATTGTTAACAATTGTGTTTTGAGAATTTCATTTTTCAAAGATTTCCCATCCTTCCTGGAGATTTTTGTCTTTAAGGATATCCAGCCATTGGATCCCTCCAATTCTCTTTTTGAATCCCTTAAAATCTGCTTTTCTGAAATCTAACCTTGACATCTGAGTCTTCACAGGTCTTCCTCCTCTAGTTATCCAAAATTCTAAATTAGCATGGTCGCTACCTCCTAGGGTCCCAGCCACTTTTACCTCCTCAACCATTTCCTCCCTGTTTAAAATGATTAGATCCAAGGTAGCTGATCCCCTTGTTTTCTCCCCTACCTTTTGGAAGATAAAGTTGTCAGCAAGAGAGGATAAGAATTTCCTTGACCTGTTAGTTTTGCCTGAGAGAGATTCCCAACAGATGTCTGGATAGTTGAAATCTCCCATGACAACTATGTCATATTTTTTTGAGAACTTGGCCATTTGATGCATAAAGAGTTCATCCATATCTTCAGCTTGTACAGGCGGCCTGTAGTAAATGCCTACAGTGGTGTCCTTTCCATTGTTCTGTCCTTGTATTCTTACCCAAACAGTTACCACAGAACTCCCAGTCTCTGAAGCTTCAATCTCTGTGCAGATATACGCGTTTCTAACATACAATGCGACACCTCCTCCTCGTTTATAAAGTCTGTTTCTTGCAAATAAGTTGTATCCTTCTAGCCTTGAATTCCAATCATGTGTATTGTCCCACCAAGTTTCAGTGATTCCAATGACATCATATTTCTTTTCCTGTTTTAGTAGTTCCAGTTCTCCTTGTTTGTTGCCCATACTTTGTGCATTAGTATAGAAACATTTTAGTTTGTGATTGGTTTCTCTTTCTCCAATATTTTTATTATTTAGATTCTTTTGTCTTTGTTCTTCCTTTCCACTTCTAATAGCAGAGTTCTCAATAGCATTTGTCAGGTGTATGGCTTTTTCAGGCCTTTTGCTTCCCTTCCCACATTGTTCTAGTTTAAAGCTCTCCTGATGAGTGTAGCAAGGCAACATCCAAATACATGTTTTCCAGTCTTTGTAAGGTGCATCCCATATCTAGCAAGTAGTCCATCGTATAGGTAATTCACTCCATGATCCAGAAATCCAAATCCTTGCTGGCGGCACCATCGATGTAGCCAGTTGTTCACCTGCAGAATCTTATTCCACCTACTTGCTCCATGGCCATCCACTGGGAGGATGGAAGAGAAGACCACCTGCGCTCCCAGTTCATTCACTTTCTTGCCTAAGTTTTCAAAGTCACTGCCCCCATATGTATTAACAGGAATGGGTAGTCATCTGTAGGTCTGAAGAGTCCTGATATCCTGTCAGACACATCTTTAATTTTTGCACCTGGAAGACAGCACATTTCTCTTGAAGTTATATCCGGTCTGCAGATAGCGGTCTCTGTTTCTCTCAACAGGGAATCCCCCATAACCATCACTCTCCGTTTCTTCTTCACAACATTTTTCTTTCTCCATCCAGGAGGATTCTGAAGGCGTACAAGGTTGCTGTTTGTGGGCAAAGTCTTATCCTGATGTATTTCTTCATCGTTCTCCTTGCGTGAGAGCCTGGTGCTGGATCCTGAGCAGTATGAGTGATGACTGCCTCCCTATCCTCCTGCTTCTCTGGGTCACATGCTTCCATTCCTCTGTTTCTTCAGGTGCACTTCGAATTTCTTCTCTTTCGGTAACATGAAGAGATAATTCTGCTTTGTCTAAGAACTCTTCCCCTTCCTTAATGATCTTCAACGTAGCTAACCTCTCCGAGATTTTGCAACTTTTCCTCCAACAGGGACACAAGCTTGCATTTGTGGCATGTGGTGCAGCGGTTCACATCGCAGGAGATGAACCTATCCCTATGCCCTAATCGGAGACATACCAATGGTCCTGCTGTTTGACCCCGGCGGGGGGACCTGCAGCGCGACGGAGTGGTGCTGAGTGGCTGAGTAACACCGCTCGCCATTAGTGCGCTCCCTCAGGCTAAAATTTTCAAACGGTGTGTGCGTTCCTCTCCCTGTGGAGACCGACTCTCCTGACCTCGGGGCACCCCTGGCTACCCGCTAAACTGAGGCACACCCGGTTTTCAACACCTTAGACCAGTGTGCAGGTGACGCGCCAATTAGATCTACATCCGCAGCACGTGAAAATAGTCCCTGCAGCGATACCAGGACAAGCAGCACGGGTCCTGCTCTGAAGTGGCTACGGCTCATGGTGCATTACTGCTACTCCTCTCTACCTTTTGGGAGTACCCTGTTGAATCCTATTACACCATGAGCCCATACAAGGAGGCGCCTGTCTGTATCCTGTCCATTTAAACACTGTTCACATGTTCAGGTTTTAAATACATTAGATAGGGACTGCTCCGTGAAGGGTTACAGTGACGAGGTGGAGCAGCTTGGCATACATTTTTTGCAAAAAACGTATCGACTAAATACCCTGTATTTGTTATCCAGCACTTGCTGATTATTGTCTTAATTTTTACTGCAGAGTATTTTTGCAAATTTGTCATTTTGTGTTTTCTTGTGTTTGAATCCTATTATATACTACACCGAGTTGGACTTCTTTATTGCAGATTGTTCCAGTGGTGCGCTTGTATCACCTGGAAACATTTCAAAGGTGGGAAAAACTCATCTCTCATAAACAGGCTTTGTTACTAAGTCACAGAGGATCCTGCACATTGCTCAGTTAAGGTCCCTTACATAAAGTCCTTCTTTCTATGCAGGAATAACTCTTCCTGACTCGCTCTTGTCATCTGCACCTCAAAAACATTTCTAGAATTCGACCTTTTCTTATTTTTGACTCTGCAAAAACTCTTACTGTTTCTCTTATTCATTCTCGTCTCGACTATTGTAACTCTCTTCTAATCGGTCTCCCTCTTACCAAACTCTCCCCTCTCCAATCTGTCTTGAATGCTGCAGCCAGGATCATATTCCTCACCAATCGTTACACCGATGCCTCTACCTTGTGCCACTCATTACACTGACTACCCATCCACTCCAGAATTCAGTATAAACTTATTACCCTCACCCACAAAGCCCTCCATGGCTCTGCACCACCCTACATCTCCCTTGTTTCAGTATACCACCCTACCCGAGCCCTCTGTTCTGCTGATGACCTGAGGTCAGCATCCTCAATAATCAGAACCTCCCACTCCCGTCTCCAAGACTTTACACGTGCTGTGCCAATTCTTTGGAATGCACTTCCCAGGTCAATACGATTAGTCCCCAATCCCCACAATTTTAAGCGTGCCCTGAAAACGCATTTATTCAGACTGGCCTATCGCCTCAACACATTAACCTAATCTACCCTGTGTGGCACAGCCAAAAGTTTTACCATAACCAGGTTCCCCGCATCATGTTCCCACATGTATTATGCATCCATTAGCCCTCTGTGTCTGTACTGTTACACACTTAACATTATGGCTGGTCCAAACAATCAGGGCAACTGTTACCACCCACTTTTCGTGTCTACCTATTTCCTCATAGACTGTAAGCTTGCGAGCAGGGCCCTCATTCCTCTTGGTATTTGTTATAATCTATGTGATTATTGTTATGCTGTAATGTCTATTGTCTGTACAAATCCCCTCTGAAATGTAAAGTGCTGCGGAATATGTCGGCACTATAAAAATAAAAATTTATTATTATTATTATTATTATTCCTGAGGATACCTTGTCGGTGCAATATCTGGCTTTTAAAGGGACATTCACCAGCTTCTTTCTCCCTAACTAACCTTGTAGCAGTTCCTATAAAAATGCAAGATCTGACTTGTTGGACTCTACAGTCATTTAAGTTACATGTATATTTGTATTATTTTGTAATACTATCTTGCTACAATATGCTTGTGGGGGATATTCTATGAATCTATTATTAGCAGACTTTAATATCTCGTTTTGTCAATTCAATACTTTTTTTTTTTTTTTTTTAAAGTCTCATACATACCTTATATAATTCTCGTATATTCCTGAAATTTAGTAATACTTACTTCACATCTCATTGAGCTTATTCCTAAAAATTGAATTCTAGTACTTCACTTAATTCTCGTATAAACCCTGCCATAGGGGCACTTGAACAAAATGGATGTTGCAACACTGAGAAACAAAACTAAGGCCTCTTTCACACTTCAGTTTTTTGCATCAGTTCAAATCCGCCAAAAAGTCAGACAAGCGGATCCGTTGTTAACTGATGTGAACGGATGTCACAGGATCCGTTTTCAGACGGATCCTGAAAGTTAGGAAATTTAAAAGGAAATGCTGGCCGGGAAGGGAAGGGAGGGGGGGGGAGAGAGAGAGCGAGAGAGAGAGCGAGAGCGAGAGAGAGAGCGAGAGAGAGAGAGAGACTTTTTTTTTGTCCGGCACCCAGACAGGATTTCGGGTTAAATGAGTGTCTGGAGGATCCGCCAGAGAAAAAAACGTTACAAGCTCCGTTTTGAAATCTTTGAGGATGGTGACAGACAGCAACTTTTGGCGGATCCTCAAAAAAAACGGATGCAACGGACGGCAATCTGTCACAATCCGCCATTAATGCAAGTCAATGGGGAAAAAAACGGATCCTCAAAAAAAATTGAGGATCCGTTTTTTTTCAAAACCTGGCGGATTGTGACTGATTGTAAAAAACTGAAGTGTGAAAGAGGCCTAAGGCTCAAAAAAATTCTATGTCACACATGGGGGCAATCTCAAAGTTATATGAAGACATTCCTAGCCTGAAGCCCAGGCAAGTCGAGATCCCCATTGAAGGGAGATGAGTGAAGGGCTTCCTTTCTAAAACAATTGCAGATCCCAACCTATAGTAAATCTACTAAGGGGGTAACGGCTCTGGTTTAAAAAATTCAGTGTCAAAATCTCAAACTAACATGCCCTCCTCTAAAGTTAACTCTAAAGGGGCAGCCAGCCCTCCAAACCTGATTAGTTATCCTTTAGAGGGGATGGACACCACTATTTAGGCTAAATGAAAACTTCAGAATGATCAAGAGAGCACACCACATTCTTGTGCTGCGGAATCTGAAAGTTTCTCGGATGATTATTCCCCTAACAATAGTCCGGAGAGACAGAGGGTTAAAAGAACACACGAAACTGTGACAACAATAATGGCAGTGGCACCCCCTTCACTTGATTTGGACCAATATCAGGGTTCTAGTAAACAAGTTACAGAAGGTTTTCTAGCAGGGGTTTTCAAATCCTTTAGTGATGCTATGAAAACAGGGTTTGAAACACAAACCAGGACCCTTCAGAACACATGTAACAGTTTTAACCAAAAACTTGAAAAACATGACAGAAGAAGTAGAGGAGGACATTAGATTCCTCTCCAAACAGAATTCGGTCCTTCAGGAAGAGGTCTTATTTCTTAAAAATAAACTAACCGATCTCGAGGATCGAAATAGAGGAAATAATTTTAAGTTAAGGGGTATTCCGGAATCCAATTCACCAGATAGTTTTTCAGGGTACACAAAACACCTATTCAAGAAATTGGTCCCCAACTTAACAGACCTTGAGTTAAATATTGACCGTATTCACCGTCTCGCTCGCCCACGGGAGATTTCTCAAGACAGGCCTAGGGACACCATTCTCAGAGTCCATTATTTTGGCACCAAGGAGAAAATACTGAGGGCTATTAGAGACAGGGGTTCCTTTCCAGACCCTTATGGAAATATAAAGGTTTTTGCTGACTTTTCTAAAACCACGATGGACGCTCGCAGGTCTTTTAAAGATACTACCACAAAACTCAGGGAACTCAAAGTCCCCTACAGGTGGGGCTTTCCCACTAAACTGATTATTTGGTATCACGATAAAAATCACATTATCAACACCCCTCAGGAGGGTCAGCGGTTCCTGGCATTTCTCCGGGAGGAACCAGCTTTCAGGGATAAAGATCAGGAATTGAAATGTTGTCTGTTGTTCTTTAATAACTATCTTTGGTCCTATATGCTTTTTTAGTTGGTACAATATACCTCTAAACACATGATGTCCTTCCGGGATCTCGGCCACATATTTCTAATTTTGCCCCCAAATTAAGGTGAGACTTCAGCTGTATTGAAGTCCACCAGGAGAACTCTTGCTACCTTATTTTTTTTTTTTTTTAGGATAGCTCTCCTTTTTCTCTTAGGTCTGGCTTTTTTTTTTTTTTTTTTAGTTGTTAACCTGCTGTTTCCTTTTTAGGAGTGTTATGCAGATTTTATCCTACAATGTCAGGGGTCTCAATAGCCCCCATAAGAGATTTGCAATATGGAAGGAGATCAATCACATTCACTCTGATACTGTTTGTTTACAGGAGGTTAAGATGGCAGTTGACCACCAACCATATTTCCAGCACAAAAATACCCTCATCAATTCAAATCCTTAGGTCCTTCTAAGGGTACCGTTACGCTTAGCGATGCACCAACGATCCCGACAATGATATGGATCGCTGGTGCATCGCTAAGTGGTCGCTAGTGAACTGCCACACAGGCAGCTCTCACCAGCGACATAGCAGGGGTCGGGGGTCGCTACTTACCTGTCAGACGCGGCGATCCTGACGTCCTCCCGCCCGCATCCACGCGTCGCACGTTGGCACCACAGGAAGCGCCCGACGAGAAATGGTCCCAGGACATTCTAGCGCGATCAGCGATAGCCAGCGGGGGAGCCGGTCGGAGGTAAGTATCACATGTAGTGATATCGCTAGCAATATCGTTGCTTCATCACAAAACCAGTGACGTTACAGCGATATTGCTAGCGATATCGCTATGTGTAACGGGCCCTTAAGAAAGCTGGAGTCATTAATTTGGTAAGTGGAGATGTTCCGTTCAATTTGCTCAATGAGGTTACTGATTCCTTGGGGAGAAATCACATCCTTGTTTGTCTCTTCAATAATAGGCTCTGCACTGTAGTGAACACCTATGTTCCCAATAAAAGACAAATTTCTTTCTTAAATTAACTCCAAAAGAAAATTAACAAAATGAAATCCGGGGACCTTGTCCTGGTTGGAGACTGTTATTTCAAGATTAACTCTCACAAGTCGAAATTCTTGACCCTCAACATGACAAACGGAAATCGAGGAGCTAAAGAGAAGTACTGAGTTTGCCTGGGAAGATAAAGGGTTAGTTTATCTTGGAATCACTTTAGCTAGTTCTATCCAAGCAACTGTCAAAGCAAATCTAAGTGGGATCCTTGCAACTGTCTCTCAGGATATTTCCTTTTTCAGGCAATTTGACTCTCTATGTTTGGTAGGGTGATGGTTGTGAAATCCATCATTCTGCCCAAAATACTCTATTTTTTCGGACGCTCCCGATCACTCTCCCATTTCAGTCCATACAAAATTTGCAAAACCTGCTAAAATCATTCGTGTGGAATGACAGGAGGCCTAGGGTGTCAGCAGAAATTCTATATAAACATAAGAGCAGAGGAGGTACGAGCATGCCTAACCTGCATGCATACTATATGGCCTTATTAATTAAGCAGAGATGGTATTGGCTCAACAATAAACATAAATTTCCAGCTTGGTTTTACCTGGAGAGAGACTTAAGTAAATTTGGCTCTCTAAAAGAGTTGCTTTTCTACTTCTTGTTTCTAGAGCCTCAAAAGGTATCTTCCCATCCTATTTTCTGTCCCATCATTTCTGCATGGAGATCACTGATCAAACCATATAAAAAATTTAACAAAGTTGAACAGGCCTTGAGGTTTCCGCTTTGTGTAGTGTCTTTAATATTTGACTTCCCTCTCTCAGAAATCTGGCGTAATTTAGGTATTAAAAAAATAAAAAACATACACAATGGGTCTAATTTTCTCACATTCAGCAAAATAAAAGCCAAATATAATGTCCCTTCCTTTGAATTTATCCCTTTCTTAATGCTGAAAGATAAGGTACAAAGAATCCTATTAGGCAAAGCATTTAATTATGAAATTGTGTCTTCACTGCTGTGCAGCCTAAATAATAAAAATACCTGGAGCTTAAGGAATATATACTCCTTTTGTAACAGAGAGGAACCCTCCTGCAAGAACATATATTTAAGGAGATGGGAGACCGACCTTGGGACTGTTGTTAAGATTGAGCAATGGGACATCACCATAAATACGTATAAATCTACCATATCAATGACTCTTCACGAGTAGTGTTGAGCATTCCGATACCGCAAGTATCGGGTATCGGCCGATATTAGCGGTATCGGAATTCCGATACTGACTTCCGATACTTTTGTCATATCGGATACCGGAATCGGAATCGGAAGTTCCCATCATGCTATGAGCCTGCTTGCTTTGATTAAGCCAATGGGAATCCTCCGAAGTGTGGGCACATCCTGTTAGGCATGTAGGCATGTTAACTATTGGCATGGCTGTGATTGGCTGCTGAAATGATGTCATGATGCACTATAAAAGCCACCGCAGCCGCCATTTCTGGTTCACTCTGCTGTGAATTCAGTTAGGGACAGGCTGCTGTAGAAGACTGTGAGGGACAGTTAGAAATAGCGATTCCACCAAACATCTAGTGCTTTACCCAGGCTACATAAACCACCACTGTAGCCTTCTTTGCCCTAGCAGCAGTGTTCACAGCTGTCTGCAAGGGCTGTGTGAGTGCAGCTCACGCTGTGGAGTGGGTCCTGCAGCCACGTCAGGTTGTAGGCTGCCCAGCGTGCCTCACTGCTGCCTCATACATCTTTTAATTTTTGAGCTGCATTTTTTACATAATTTCAATCTAGTGTGCTTCCATCCATATCCATATACGTTGGTTGCAAACACTAGTAGTAGACAGCGGAGCCTTTCTGCAGCCTTTCAGTGCTAGTGTCCACTTTGCTGCACTGTTCACGGCTGTCTGAGAGGTCTCTGACTGTGTGTGAGTGCAGCTCACGCTGAGTAGTGTGTCCTGCAGCTACGTCTGGTTGTAGGACGCTCAGCGTGTCACTGCCTCACACATTTTTCTTTTATTGCAGCTCATTTTTTCTTCTATTAGTGTGCATCCATCCGTCTCCATCTACGGTGGTTGCAAACACTATATAGGAGTACACAGCGGAGCCTTTCTGCAGCCTGTCAGTGCCAGTGCCCACTTAGCTGCACTGTTCACGGCTGTCTGAGAGGTCTCTGACTGTGTGTGAGTGCAGCTCACGCAGAGTAGAGTGTCCTGCAGCTACGTCTGGTTGTAGGACGCTCAACGTGCGTCACTGCCTCACACATATTTGTCTTTGAGTGCAGCTCATTTTTTCTTCTCCTATTAGTGTGCATCCATCCGTATCCATCAACATTGGTTGGTTGCAAACACTATATAGGAGTAGATAGAGGAGCCTTTTTTTCTGGCTTCTGCCCTGCCGGCGCAGCCAGATTAGTATTACCCAATTTTTTTGGAGCCTCATCTTTTGCATTGTAGGTTACCTGCCTGCATTGTAATAGCTCCAAAAAGTTGGTGATACTATCAGTTTCAATTCTTTGTTCACATACTTTGAGTTTGTTTCCAACAAAGAAACCACAAAAAAAGTTCACCAAACACTACATTTGGAACTTGTGTAGGCCACATCAGCTCCTATTAAAGTGTAGTCCACACACACACACTTCATAAAATTAGTGTTTCTTGTACCTGTAACCAGCTGTTCAGGAATAAGCACACTAAGGCCCCCTTTGTACTTTTCTGCCTATCTTAAGCAGTCTTGCAAGATGAAGAAGGCAGGGAGTAAGGCGCGTGGGCGTGGACTTTCAGCAGGGAGAGGACGTGGGGATTCTGCAGGGAGAGGACATGGGGATTCTGCAGGTAGAGGACGTGGGGATTCTGGGCCTGCTGCGGGCACCAGTGGATCAGCATCCCCCAGTTTTAGCAGGCAACAGTCCTTTATGCGCAGCTTTGTAGGACCTCAACGTACCCCACTGCTGCGGGAGGAACAAATTGAAGCCGTTGTCGGATGGATGGCAGCTAACGCATCGACTTCAATTACTTCCACAGCCTCTCAGGACCAGAGCACCGAAGAGCAACCATCTGTCTCTTCACCACCTGCCAAAGTGCCCAGGCAGTCAGAGAGACATGGACAGGAGCCATCACAGTCTCTACTTCTGTTCTCGGAATCTGTTGGCTTGGAAAGAGGGGGCCAGCCAAGCAGCATTCCTGAATGTGAAGAAGAGGGAGTATGCAGTGATGCGCAACTTCTTTGTCCCTCTGAATCTGAAGAGGTGAGTGGGCCAGTGCCTATGGTCAGCACACCTCAGTACGAATCAGATGATGATGAGACTCAGTTGCCACTTTCTGGTGCGTACGGTGCTGGCGAGACAACCCTGGAGAAGCAGCTGTTTGAAGAGGGGAGGGAAGATGATGAGGTCCTTGACCCATCATGGCGTGAGGAACAGGAAGGTGGTGGGAGCAGCTCGGAGGAAGAGATTCCCCTACCGGCCAAAACAGGAGGCAGAGGGAGGGGGAAGACTTGGTTGCCTGTACCCTCCACTTCGGCACCCTTTAGGAGCATTCCTCATTCCAAAGGCAAAACGGGCGCTCCCAAGACTTGCAGTGCGTGGTCCTTTTTTGACACAGTTGCAGATGACATTTGCTTTGTCAAATGCAAGCTGTGTCATCAGATAGTCAAAAGAGGGAGAAATGTCAGCAACCTCAATACCACAAATATGTGGAAACATGGAAACCAAGCACGAGTTGGAGTTGGAGAGACACCCTGAAGACGTAGGCCAACGTACAGCACCACCTACCACCTCTTCAGTTCGTGTTGGGGCCTCTTCCTCCAGCTCACACACTGCTGGTTCGGCTTCCTCACAGGATCGCCAAGGAAGAACCTCTGCCACTGTTGTCCGGAGACCCTGTCAGATTCCACCCATAGCAGCATATTCCCATCCATCACAGCCATCGGTAGCACAGGCATGGGATAAAAGGCGCCCTTACTCGGCAAACCATCCCCGAGCACAGTCTCTGAATGCTGGCATTGCCAAACTTCTGGCAGTTGAAATGCTGTCATTCAGGCTGGTGGACACTGACACCTTTCGGGACTTAATGGCATTGGCAGTCCCCCAATACAACGTGCCCAGCCGCTTTTATTTCAGCAGGCGAGCCGTCCCTGCCCTGCAGAAACATGTTGAGGGCAAAATAAAACATGCGCTACTAAACGCCGTTAGTAGCAAGGTCCACCTGACCACCGATGCGTGGACCAGTAACCATGGACAGGGACGATACCTTTCCCTCACTGCCCACTGGGTCAATGTTGTGGAGCCGGGTACAGATCTGGAGAGTGGCGCTGTACGTGTTCTTCCAATGCCACGGATTGCAGGACTCCAGTCTGTACACATAGACTCCTCCTCCTACTCAAGTTCCTCAGAAACAGCAGAGCAGGAGCCTGTTACGACCGATATGAGCACAGCCGTGGCCAAACGTCAACAGGCTGTGCTCAAATTAATTTCTTTGGGGAATCGAAGCCACACAGCGCAGGAGCTCTGGAATGCTATCAAGCAGGAGAGCGATGTGTGGTTTGGGCCAGCGAATCTCCAGCCGGGCTTGGTAGTGTGTGACAATGGCCGAAATCTGGTGGCAGCTCTTGGCCTAGGCAACCTCACACACATCCCATGTCTGGCACATGTGCTTAACTTGGTCGTGCAGAGCTTTCTGAGGGACTAACCGGATCTTGATGCACTGTTGCACAAGGTCCGCATAGAGTGCGCTCACTTGCGGCGTTCCAGCACGGCAAGATCGCGCCTCGCTGCTCTGCAGCGACGATTTGGCCTTCCGGAACATCGCATCATATGTGACCTACCCACCCGGTGGAATTCAACGTTACATATGTTGGAGCGGTTGTGTGAGCAGCAGGCAGCAGTCATGGAGTACCAGCTGCATCAGGCGCAAACAAGTCGCACTGTGCGCCGTTCACACTTCAGCACCATTGAGTGGGCCTCTATGAAGGACATCTGCCTCGTTTTGCGTGCCTTCAATGAATCCACGCGGATGGCGAGTGCAGATGATGCACTAGTCAGCATGACTGTCCCCCTTATCTGCCTGCTTCAACAAACACTGCAAGCACTAAGGGATGAGGTTTCGGAAGAGGTGGAGGATGAGGAGTCCCAAATGCCATCTGCTTCTGGACAGTCTGCGCTACGTGTTTCCTCACAAAGGCCTAGGCAGGGGACACTTTGTGAGGAGGATGAGGAGGAGTCGATGGAGGAGGAAGACATCTCTCCAGAGGAGGGAGGTACACAAACCTCTACTCAGTATGTACAGCGAGGATGGGGTGATGCAGAGCAGGCCGAGGTCACGCCTCAAACAGGGGACAGCGGTTCTTTGACAGTTGGGAGTCTGCAGCACATGGTTGATTTCATGCTGCAGTGCCTGAGAAACGACCGCTGCATCGCCCACATTCTCGTCTCGGCTGATTATTGGGTGTACACCCTCCTAGATCCTCGCTACCGGGACAGCGTACAAAGGCTCAAAGACCAACGTTGAACCGGGAGCTTAAACTGCGGGAGTACGAAGAGTCACTGGTGCAGTCCATAATGTTTTCCATTCCACCCGACAGCATTGTTGCTAGTGCTTTACAAAGCAGCTCTGTGCGTCGAGGCAGTGGAGGAAACTTTGCACAAAGAGGGAGCAGAGGCAGTGCCGCAGCACAAGGCAAGACCACTATGGCCCAAATGTGGCAAAGTTTTGTGTGTCCACCACAATTGTCTACACCATCAGCGACGCCTCGAGTCAGCAGGAGGCAACGCTTCCGTCAGATGGTGTCAGACTACATGTCTTGCCCTGTCACTGTACTCCCAGATGGCTCTTCCCCCTTCAAGTTTTGGGTCTCTAAGCTGGATACATAGCCAGAGCTTAGCCAGTATGCATTGGAGGTGCTGGCTTGCCCTGCTGCCAGTGTATTATTGGAACGTGTCTTTAGTGCCTCAGGTGGTGTACTAACAGACCGTCGCACGCGACTATCTTCCGATAATGTTGACCGGCTGACTTTTCTGAAAATGAACAAGGCCTGGATCTCCAAAGACTTTGCCATTCCTCTTACACACTAAATTAGTGGTTGGCAACTGTATCCAGGTCTGCTGGTGTGTTCATTTTTCTACCACCTGAACTATAATCCCTGTGCTTCAACACAGCCAGTTGTCGCTCAGATGTGTCGTCTGCACAGAGAAACACACTAGCTCCTGTGTTAGTGGGGTTCAGTAACGCCAGCTGATCCCCTGCTGTGTGGACGGCAAAGTCACCAGCTCCATCAACATTCAAACCACTACTGATTTTTAACCGTGCCCAACTTAGGTCTCTGGCTCCACTGTCTCTACTATTTCCCCTGACCACCAACCCCGCCGTCTACATCTCTGAAGTGGCGTCAGCACAATCTACACTTGTTCCTGTGTTCCTGTGGCTCAGTCCCATCAGTTTATCCCCTGATGTGTGTCCGGCAAGGTCTCCTGCTCTGTCCACATTCCACTACACCAGTAGTGGGAATGAGGACAGAGCTGGTGAACTTGCCGGACAAACATCAGGGGATCAACTGACGGGACTGAGCACCAGTAACACAGGAACAAGTGTAGATTGTGCTGACGCCACTTCAGAGATGTAGCTGGCGGGGTTGGAGGCCAGGGTAAATAGTAGAGACAGTGGAGCCAGAGGCCTAAGTGGAGCATGGTTAGAATCAGTAGTAGTCAACAACCTCCATAAAAACCGCTGCCCATTGGCCTCTGCATGCGGCATGCGTAATCCTGGGCTCCAACAGTGTCAGTTGGTGTTCAGAAGTGTCGTCTCCACAGAGCCAAACACATTCGTTCAAGTGTTAGTGGGGTTCAGCACTGCCAGCTGTTCCCCTGCTGTGGAGATGGCAAGTCTCCTGCTGCCTACACCTGCCAAAATCCAGTAGGCCCCAGCCTGCTCCACGCCTGATCCTGGGCTCCAACAGCGTCAGTTGGTGTTCAGAAGTGTCATCTCCACAGAGCCAAACACATTCGTTCAAGTGTTAGTGGGGTTCAGCACTGCCAGCTGTTCCCCTGCTGTGGAGATGGCAAGTCTCCTGCTGCCTACACCTGCCAAAATCCAGTAGGCCCCAGCCTGCTCCACGCCTGATCCTGGGCTCCAACAGCGTCAGTTGGTGTTCAGAAGTGTCGTCTCCACAGAGCCAAACACATTCGTTCAAGTGTTAGTGGGGTTCAGCACTGCCAGCTGTTCCCCTGCTGTGGAGATGGCAAGTCTCCTGCTGCATTCACCTGCCAAAAGCAACAGGCCCCAGCCTGCTCCTCGTCTAATCCTGGGCTCCAACAGCGTCAGTTGGTGTTCAGAAGTGTCGTCTCCACAGAGCCAAACACATTCGTTCAAGTGTTAGTGGGGTTCAGCACTGCCAGCTGTTCCCCTGCTGTGGAGATGGCAAGTCTCCTGCTGCCTTCACCTGCCAAAAGCAACAGGCCCCAGCCTGCTCCTCGCCTAATCCTGGGCTCCAACAGCGTCAGTTGGTGTTCAGAAGTGTCGTCTCCACAGAGCCAAACACATTCGTTCAAGTGTTAGTGGGGTTCAGCACTGCCAGCTGTTCCCCTGCTGTGGAGATGGCAAGTCTCCTGCTGCCTTCACCTGCCAAAAGCAACAGGCCCCAGCCTGCTCCTCGCCTAATCCTGGGCTCCAACAGCATCAGTTGGTGTTCAGAAGTGTCATCTCCACAGAGCCAAACACATTCGTTCAAGTGTTAGTGGGGTTCAGCACTGCCAGCTGTTCCCCTGCTGTGGAGATGGCAAGTCTTCTGCTGCCTTCACCTGCCAAAAGCAACAGGCCCCAGCCTGCTCTTCGCCTAATCCTGGGCTCCAACAGCGTCAGTTGGTGTTCAGAAGTGTCGTCTTCACAGAGCCAAACACATTCGTTCAAGTGTTAGTGGGGTTCAGCACTGCCAGCTGTTCCCCTGCTGTGGAGATGGCAAGTCTCCTGCTGCCTTCACCTGCCAAAAGCAACAGGCCCCAGCCTGCTCCTCGCCTAATCCTGTGCTCCAACAGCGTCAGTTGGTGTTCAGAAGTGTCGTCTCCACAGAGCCAAACACATTCGTTCATGTGTTTGTGGGGTTCAGCACTGCCAGCTGTTCCCCTGCTGTGGAGATGGCAAGTCTCCTGCTGCCTTCACCTGCCAAAAGCAACAGGCCCCAGCCTGCTCCTCGCCTAATCCTGGGCTCCAACAGCGTCAGTTGGTGTTCAGAAGTGTCATCTCCACAGAGCCAAACACATTCGTTCAAGTGTTAGTGGGGTTCAGCACTGCCAGCTGTTCCCCTGCTGTGGAGATGGCAAGTCTTCTGCTGCCTTCACCTGCCAAAAGCAACAGGCCCCAGCCTGCTCCTCGCCTAATCCTGGGCTCCAACAGCGTCAGTTGGTGTTCAGAAGTGTCGTCTCCACAGAGCCAAACACATTCGTTCAAGTGTTAGTGGGGTTCAGCACTGCCAGCTGTTCCCCTGCTGTGGAGATGGCAAGTCTCCTGCTGCCTTCACCTGCCAAAAGCAACAGGCCCCAGCCTGCTCCTCGCCTAATCCTGTGCTCCAACAGCGTCAGTTGGTGTTCAGAAGTGTCGTCTCCACAGAGCCAAACACATTCGTTCATGTGTTTGTGGGGTTCAGCACTGACAGCTGTTCCCCTGCTGTGGAGATGGCAGTCTCTCCTGCTGTCTCCACATTCCAAATACAGTAGGCCTCTGCCTACACCCTCCTATTTCCTGGGCTTCAACACAGCCAGTTGTAGCTCGGAAGTGCCGTCCACACAGAAAGAGACACTTGCTCCCGTGTCTCAGTGGGGTTCAGTAACGTCAGCTGATCCCCTGCTGTGTGGATGGCAGTCTCTCCTGCGGTCACCACATTCCAAATACAGTAGGCCTTTGCCTACACCCTCCTATTTCCTGGGCTTCAACACAGCCAGTTGTAGCTCGGAAGTGCCATCCACACGGAAAGAGACACTTGCTCCCGTGTCTCAGTGGGGTTCAGTAACGTCAGCTGATCCCCTGCTGTGTGGATGGCAGTCTCTCCTGCTGTCTCCACATTCCAAATACAGTAGGCCTCTGCCTACACCCTCCTATTTCCTGGGCTTCAACACAGCCAGTTGTAGCTCGGAAGTGCCGTCCACACGGAAAGAGACACTTGCTCCCGTGTCTCAGTGGGGTTCAGTAACGTCAGCTGATCCCCTGCTGTGTGGATGGCAGTCTATCCTGCTGTCACCACATTCCAAATACAGTAGGCCTCTGCCTACACCCTCCTATTTCTTGGGCTTCAACACAGCCAGTTGTAGCTCGGAAGTGCCATCCACACGGAAAGAGACACTTGCTCCCGTGTCTCAGTGGGGTTCAGTAACGTCAGCTGATCCCCTGCTGTGTGGATGGCAGTCTCTCCTGCTGTCTCCACATTCCAAATACAGTAGGCCTCTGCCTACACCCTCCTATTTCCTGGGCTTCAACACAGCCAGTTGTAGCTCGGAAGTGCCGTCCACACGGAAAGAGACACTTGCTCCCGTGTCTCAGTGGGGTTCAGTAACGTCAGCTGATCCCCTGCTGTGTGGATGGCAGTCTATCCTGCTGTCACCACATTCCAAATACAGTAGGCCTCTGCCTACACCCTCCTATTTCCTGGGCTTCAACACAGCCAGTTGTAGCTCGGAAGTGCCGTCCACACGGAAAGAGACACTTGCTCCCTTGTCTCAGTGGGGTTCAGTAACGTCAGCTGATCCCCTGCTGTGTGGATGGCAGTCTCTCCTGCTGTCTCCACATTCCAAATACAGTAGGCCTCTGCCTACACCCTCCTATTTCCTGGGCTTCAACACAGCCAGTTGTAGCTCGGAAGTGCCGTCCACACGGAAAGAGACACTTGCTCCCGTGTCTCAGTGGGGTTCAGTAACGTCAGCTGATCCCCTGCTGTGTGGATGGCAGTCTCTCCTGCTGTCACCACATTCCAAATACAGTAGGCCTCTGCCTACACCCTCCTATTTCCTGGGCTTCAACACAGCCAATTGTAGCTCGGAAGTGCCATCCACACGGAAAGAGACACTTGCTCCCTTGTCTCAGTGGGGTTCAGTAACGTCAGCTGATCCCCTGCTGTGTGGATGGCAGTCTCTCCTGCTGTCTCCACATTCCAAATACAGTAGGCCTCTGCCTACACCCTCCTATTTCCTGGGCTTCAACACAGCCAGTTGTAGCTCGGAAGTGCCGTCCACACGGAAAGAGACACTTGCTCCCGTGTCTCAGTGGGGTTCAGTAACGTCAGCTGATCCCCTGCTGTGTGGATGGCAAAGTCTCCTGCTGCCTACACAGTCGTACTACTACTGATTTTTAACCGTGCTCCAATTAGGCCTGTGGCTCCACTGTCTCTCGTATTTCCCCTGTCCTCCAACCCTGCCAGTTACAGCTCCGAAGTGGCGTCTGCACAATCCACACTTGTTCCTGTGTTACAGGTGTTCAGTCCGGTCAGTTAATCCCCTGATGTGTGTCCAGCAATGTCGCCTCCTAGTTATGGGAATGTGGACAGAGGAGGCGACATTGCCGGACACACATCAGGGGATTAACTGACCGGACTGAACACCTGTAACACAGGAACAAGTGTGGATTGTGCAGACGCCACTTCGGAGCTGTAACTGGCGGGGTTGGAGGACAGGGGAAGTGCCGTCCACACGGAAAGAGACACTTGCTCCCGTGTCTCAGTGGGGTTCAGTAACGTCAGCTGATCCCCTGCTGTGTGGATGGCAAAGTCTCCTGCTGCCTACACAGTCGTACTACTACTGATTTTTAACCGTGCTCCAATTAGGCCTGTGGCTCCACTGTCTCTCGTATTTCCCCTGTCCTCCAACCCTGCCAGTTACAGCTCCGAAGTGGCGTCTGCACAATCCACACTTGTTCCTGTGTTACAGGTGTTCAGTCCGGTCAGTTAATCCCCTGATGTGTGTCCGGCAATGTCGCCTCCCTAGTTATGGGAATGTGGACAGAGGAGGCGACATTGCCGGACACACATCAGGGGATTAACTGACCGGACTGAACACCTGTAACACAGGAACAAGTGTGGATTGTGCAGACGCCACTTCGGAGCTGTAACTGGCGGGGTTGGAGGACAGGGGAAATACGAATATCAGTGAAGCCACAGGCCTAAGTGGAGCTTGGTTAAAATTAGTAGAAGTCTACAACCGATCTTAAAATTTCTTCAATGCAGCCTCAGCCTGCTCCGTGCTTGTCCCTGGGCTTCAACACAGCCAGTTGTTGCTCGGAAGTGCCGTCTTCACAGAGTAAAACACTAGCTCCTGTGTTTGTGGGGTTTAGTAACGTCAGCTGTTCCCCTGCTGTTTTGATGGCAATCTGTCCTGCTGCCTCCCAATTGACAGCACATCAGGCCTCAGTCTGCTAAGTGCTTGTCCCTGTGCTCCAACATCGCCAGTTGCTGCTCATAACTGACTTTGGCACGGGTACTCCCTCCTGCCCAGCTTGGTTCCAGCCCTGCCTGCTGTTTCCGGGAAGTGTCAATGTCAGTTTGCCACCCCAAGTTGCCATGTCGTGTTGCGGTTGGGTTAGCCGAGGCTAGGGTGCCAGCAGTTTAGGTGCTTCCTATGTGGACTGCGGGTTCTGGTAAGAAAGGCTTGTTCCGTAGTGCCAGTAGGACAAGCACCCCCTGTAGGACTGTGTGATTCGGTAACTGCGGCCAGCTTGCGGCATGCCAACTTTGCTTTTCAGGGGTAACTTCAGCTGCCCCTCCGGGTTCCAGCACCGTCAGCTGGTTCTCGTCAGCCTTTGGCCTAGGTGCCTCCATCTCGGTATCCGAGTTCCGGCAACGTCTGCTGGTCCTTGGTAGTGCTTTGTAGCACAGGTACCTCCTGCTTAGTAACCGGGTTCCAGCACCGTCAGCTGGTCCTCGGTTGTGCCATTGGCTCTTATTCCTTCTGCTGCCCCTCCGGGTGCCAGCACTGTCAGCTGGTCCTCGCTATTTCCATTTGCTCTTGCAGCTTATGCTACCCCTCCGGGTTCCAGCACCGTCAGCTGGTTCTCGTCAGAGCCTTTGGCCTAGGTGCCTCCATCTCGGTATCCGAGTTCCGGCAACGTCTGCTGGTCCTTGGTAGTGCTTTGTAGCACAGGTACCTCCTGCTTAGTAACCGGGTTCCAGCACCGTCAGCTGGTCCTCGGTTGTGCCATTGGCTCTTATTCCTTCTGCTGCCCCTCCGGGTGCCAGCACTGTCAGCTGGTCCTCGCTATTTCCATTTGCTCTTGCAGCTTATGCTACCCCTCCGGGTTCCAGCACCGTCAGCTGGTTCTCGTCAGAGCCTTTGGCCTAGGTGCCTCCATCTCGGTATCCGAGTTCCGGCAACGTCTGCTGGTCCTTGGTAGTGCTTTGTAGCACAGGTACCTCCTGCTTAGTAACCGGGTTCCAGCACCGTCAGCTGGTCGTCGGTAGTGCCATTGGCTCTTGTTCCTTCTGCTGCCCCTCCGGGTGCCAGTACCGTCAGCTGGTTCAAGAGGACAAAGAACAGGAAGACAACCACCAAGATGCAGAACAACAAGAGAGAGAAGACAAAGAAGCATAAAAAAACAAAGCAGAAGAACATTAAGCATAAGACTAATACTCTGAGCAAATGATATTATCTTATTTATAAGCAGAAGAAGACTAAGCAGTGTATGGGGGTGAGTCCGTTCCTCCTCGTGGTGCCCCTGGAAAAGGCCTGCTGCTGCAGGCCAAACTGAACGCGGACAAATCCTGTTGTAAATCTTTTGTGACAGGCAGAACGGAAGGTGTAAACTTCTAACTTTTCTAGATAACAACTAAAGGAATGCCTGACACAAACAAGAATATGATGAAGAAGAATAGGAAGAAGATGAAGTTGAATATGTAGAATAATAATTGTTGAATAAGAAGAATATGAAGAATGTAAGAAAAGGAAGAAGAAGAAGAATGTAAAAAAAGGAAGTAGAAGAATTTAAAAAAAGGAAGAAGAAGAAGAATGTAAAAAAAGGAATAAGAAGAAGAATGTAAAAAAAGGAAGTAGAAGAATGTAAAAAAAGGAAGAAAAAGAAGAAGAATGTAAAAAAAGGAATAATAATAAGAAGAAGAAGGTAAAAAAAGGAAGAAGAATAAGAAAGAAGAAGAAAGAAGAAAGAAGAAGAAGACATAAATGTCTGGCAAAATATAAATGAGGCTAACATAGTCAATATCTTTGTAACTCCTAACGTCTTTAAAAAAAAAGTTTAATTCCTGCTATTCCATTTGATTGGGCTAAACCTCTATGGCTTTAATGTCTCCTCCACCTCCCACAATACATTCTACATTATTCTTAGTTGTTTTTCTTCATGTAGAATTAACCTACAAGGAAAGAAGGGTTTTTTTTTAATTCCGATATTTTGGCCCCATTGACTTGCATTGGTTCCCGGTATCGGAATTGGCGATACCGATACTTTTTTTTAAGATCGGCCGATCCATTCCAATCCGATATTTTCAAGTATCGGCTGGTATCGCTCAACTCTATTCACGAGTCTTATTTCAAACTACTTACCAGGTGGTATTACACGCCTATCAGACTCTCCCACATTAACCAGGCCCACTCGCCCCATTGTTGGAGAGGATGCGGACAAGAGGGGAATCTTTTCCACATCTTTTGGTGTTGCCCGAAACTAAAACGTCTGTGGCTCCAGGTTTCTCGTCATATTGACTCATTTACAATTTTACCCTGACTCCCCAAAAAGCATTGCTTTATTTGGACTTGGATCAATTATACCCGTTGGTGAGAAAGGTAGTTATTCACATCCTTTTGGTAGTTAAATATAACTTGGCTTACTTTTGGAAGAAGCCTGACCCTCCTAAATTTTCAGATATCCTAGACAAAATCTACCAACATAATGCTTTCGAATGGAGGTTTGCAGTTAGTAACAATAATATTCTCACCTATACTAATAAGTGGAAGGTCTGGAACAGTAAATTTAGATGAGTTTAAATTTCCCTCATGCACCTCCTTAAGTGGTTGGACTAGACTGCCTTCTTGTATCTCCTCCTTAAAGGTTCAGCATTATTGTTCCTCTTATTGACATTATTATTTTGTATACTTATTAATGTATGCTTTGTTACAAGGGTTCTCTATTTTTATGACCCTTACCCTTCCTATGTACATTTACCCTTTTCCCCTCCCTTTTTCTTGTTCCCCCTCCCTATCCACCTCCCAGCTTTATAAAAACTTTAATAAAAATATTTAAATACAAAAAAAAAAAGATGGATGCTGCTTTATAATAGGCCAGTCTCTCCATCTGCCTCATTATAGTGAGTGTTATGTTGGGGGTTCCGCCTAAATCGCATATTTCAGAGATCTACAAGGAAACTCGACACAAGGTAAATGTGATCCAATGTTTACTGCAATCTTTAGAAGGCAGTATGAAAAAATCAACAGTAGGTCAATAATTTTTATCGTTCCTTTGTTTGGCGGCTGTCACACACTAAAAGCTTTATTTAAAAAAAAAAGTTTGCATCATCATTTTTTTGAGTGGGTAATGGCATCCGCAATCCAGAACAGTCAAATCTGCGCTACGATATAGCGCTTCTTCCCTTATGAGCTTTCTACTGTGCCTGAAAAGTAGTGCGCCAATAATACCCTACATTTAATCGGGAACTAAGGAGAAATTGCACAAACGGGAGGTCCGTTTTTTCCACCATCCGCCTTTATAAAATTTACAAACTTGGTACCAAAACTAAGTTTTAGTTGTAAAAATGTAACTATTCTCTTTCTTCACCACCTAATGGTATAAAATTCTATGAGGCACATGTGGTGTCAACACGCTCATTGCACCCCTAGATGAATTCATTGAGAGGTGTAGTTTGTAAAATTGGGTCACTTTTGGAGGGGTTTTGCCTATGTAACATGGTACCCTCAAACCATTTCAGAAAAATCTGAACTCCAATATGCAACTACAAAAGCAATTTTCAACCACATATGGGGTAATTGTGTACTCAGGAGAATTTGTACAGTTCATTTTCTCCTATTATCCCTTTTGAAAATTGAAAGCTTGGGGCCAAAGCAACATTTTAGTGGGAAAAAATTAGGGATTAGTCCTACTGGTAATTATATTTCCAGGAGTACATCATGACAGCACGTTAGGACATAGTCCTACTCATCCTCTAGGGACAGGAAACACAAAAAATTAAAATTCCCACCACCCCCTCCACATCACCCTCAATGTCTTTACCAATCAACACAGCAGGATGGATGCAACTCTATTTTATTGAATTCTTACATAACAGATGTTAATCTCACATAGTTTTCTGAATTCAGGGGAGGGAACGTAATGGTGTTGTCATGATGGACTCCTGGAAATATAAATACCAATAGCACTAATTCATAATTTCCCAGGATGTCCCTCGTGAGAGTACATCAGGAGGAATACCAAATCAATGGAATCTCAGGGCAGGATAACTGCCTGAAGGACTTTCTGTCCGTAAGCTAACTGTTGACCTGATATTACGTCTAGCTTGTAATGTTTACAGAATGGTGTTATATTTGACCAAGTTGCGGCACTGCAAATTTGGTCTATGGATGCTTATGCTCTCAGCCCAGGATGCTGAAATGCTTTTCTCAGATTCAAAAGTCAGGGAAATGGCTGAAGTTATCAATCTGGCTATTGTTGATTTTGAGTCTTTCTTGCCTTTATGCTTTCCTGAATGCTGTACAAACAGATTTGAGTCTAGTCTCCAAGCCTCAGTAGTTTACGCATTATGGATCTCCTTATGTCCAGAGTATGAAAAAGTCTCTCTTTATCATTGCCAAGATGTTGACAGAACAATGGGAAGACAATCTCCTGGTTCAAGTTTGCCCTTGATACTACTTTTGACCAGAAAGAAGGGTCAAGCCTGAGTAGGAGACAATCCTCCAAGATTTGCAGATAAGTTTCTTTTACTGATAGTGTCTGGATCTCCCCTAATCGCTTTTTAGAGGTGACTGCTTTCAGGAAAACAGTTTTCATTGACAGAAACCTAATGCTAGCCTTCTCCTATAGTTCAAAGGGTGATTTACATAAGGCACTCAGCACTAGATTCAGGTCCCATGGTGGACTTGTCTTCCTGATCGTGGGTCTCAACCTGGTAACTGCTCTAATAAATCTTGTACCCCATGGGTTATTTGCTGAGCCCTTAAAGGGGTTGTCCACTAGTTTAAATTAACCCCCCAATGTATCCCCCCGGGGCCCCTAATGAATTTTTTAAATACCTCATGTTGCCTATACTACCTGTGAGCGGCGCTATCGCTGGCAGCTCACAGGCAGCATGTGACGCCCGGCTGCAGCCGGCTCTTGCTTCCGCTGACGTCCCTTCATGTTCTGGCAGCAGCCGGGGGTCCCTCTTTCTCCTTCAGTGCTGGCTGCCAGGCTGTGGGTGGGGTTATCCCGTGTCACACCCGGCATCCACCACACGCTCATTCATTGAGAAAGCGCACGGTGGATGCTGGGTGTGATGCGGGGGGTAACCCTGCCTACAACCCAGCAGCCATCGTGGGGACCCAGCTCTGAGTCACGCCTTACTTGATGTGACGTTAGTGCTGGGTCACGTGCTGCCTGTGAGCAGCGCTATCCATGGCAACATATATAGGCAACATAAGGTATTTACAAAATTCATTAGGGGTCCCAGGGGGATACATTGGGGGGTTAATTTAAAGTAGTGGACAACCCCTTTAATGTGCTGGGTTTCAAACCCATATCAAAACCTATCTGGAGTAACTCTAGGATCTGAGGAATTTATTGACAGGATGATTCTGTGATGGATTCTCCCATATATATGAGCAGAATTACTTCCATATTTTGGAATAGATGGCTGACGTTACAGTTTCCTGCTTGCTTGCATAATTGTTATTACCCTAATAACCTTAGGATCTGCCTCTCAGGATCCAGGCTGCTAGGTGTAGAAAGAGTGCATCCAGATGTAGAAGGGGACGCGGAGACGTCTGATCTGTCCGGTATGGGAACTGGATCTTTAACAGCGAAAACCAACTTTTCTTGGGGCCCCCTCCACCAATGTCACTGTGGCTTGGTCTTCTTGGATCTTTCTTAGGACTCTCGATATAAAAGGGAATGGGGAAATGCATAGAGAAGATCTGCTTCTCAACTTTGAGACAAGGTATCTACCACTTCTGAGATGTCCCTTGGGTTTATGGAAAAAAATATTGCTACTTTTGCATTCTTCCGTGTTGTGAACAGGTCTGTGCTTGGAACACCCCCATCACTTGTGTGAGCTGGAGAAATACATCTTGATTTAGTTCCCATTTGGAGGCCCAGAGCCTTTCCCTGCTGAGAAAGTCTTCCACTTTGAGCTGGAAAGACTCTCTGCCCATTTAAATATTTGTCTTGCCACAGCCTGTAGGAGTCGGCCTCTCAGACCTCCCTGGTGACACAGGAAGGACACCAGCTTGACACTGTCTGAAAATATTTTGATATGACAATTCCTAATCAGACCCTGATATTGTTGCAGAGCTTCCCATACTGCCTTCAACTCCCTGTAATTGGATGGTCTTTCTCGATCTTCCGGGAACCATGTATCCTGAAAGTATAGACCTTTCATCTTCCGTTCCCCAGGCTGTCTAGCTGGTGCCTTGAGTGGGCTTGGCTCCAGCGTACGCTGGTAATACAGGACGTCATCAGGCCTAAAATACCCATAGCTTATCTGCTGGAAACTACCCTCTTCCTCTGGAAGGTTCAGATCCTGTGCTTGACTTCCACCTGTTTTAAGGAGAGTAGGAAAGACATTCTGCGATGTGAATTGAAGAGGACTCTTGGATACACTTTCTGAGTATCTGGTCTCAAATCGGACTTCTCCGGGTTGATACACCAACCTACGGCCTTTATTGTGTTGATTGTATGGGCAAGCTGCTGCCTGAGGATGGTTGAGTCTGCTACTAACAGGATGTCGTCCAGATATGGAATAAATTCCCTTATGCCTTAGGAATACTGCCACCTCAGTCATTATCGTTGCAAAGATACGTGGTGCTGAGAAAAGGCTGAATGGTAGACACCTGTACTGGAAATGATGGACTAAACCGTGATGATCCCGCTCAAATCTCAGGAACTGCTGGTGGTTGGGCACGATAGTAAGTGTCTGAAATCTAGTGTACACATGGATGACTCTGTGCTTATTAGGGGGATACATGATTTTACTGTCTCCATTTTGAACCTCCTGTACCTGACCCATTGATTTAGGAGTATCAGATTTCTGCTGGTATGGTATTTGCCCGAAGGCTTTTTTTAATGGAAAAAAAGGGTAGAATAGTGACCCTGACCTATAATCAAATATTTTTATTAAAATTATTTTTATAATACAACAGTACAAAACAACAACCATAAATGGGTCCCAGTCCCTTTTCCATCTCCCCACAACTTGTCACCCGTTTAAACATAACATGTAAAGATAAATATTTCACAGTTCTGTCCACAGCACTGCACTATGAATAACCACTATCATAAATGGGAATTTTTAATCGTGCCAATGGCCTCACATATAATAATTCGATCCATGAAATAAATTCAGCAACCATACCAAATTTCTCCAAAACTACTCAAATATTCCCATTCAACAGAGTCAAACGCTTTAGCAGCGTCAAGCGAGCATATGACCCCATCTCCTACATTATGCACTGGTAGCTGGAGATTAAGAAATAATCTACAGATATTAATGGTTGTAGACCTATCAGGCATAAAAAGCCTGATTGATCACTACAGTTGTGCTCAAAAGTTTACATACGCCGGCAGAATTGTTTTCTTGGTCTACACTCATGGTTAGTGGTTGGGTGAAGCCATTTATTGTCAAACTACAGTGTTTTCTCCTTTTAAATCATAAAGACAACCCAAAACATACAAATGACCCTGATCAAAAGTTTACATACCCTGGTGATTTTGGCATGATAACATACACAGAAGTTGACACAAATGGGTTTGAATGGCTTCTAAAGGTAACATCCTCATCCTCACCTGTTTGCCTGTAATCAGTGTGTGTGCATAAAAACTGAGTGAGTTTCTGGGATCCAGACAGACTCTTGCACCTTTCATCCAGCCATTGGCGTTTCTGGTTTGTTAATCATGGAGAAAGCAAAACAATTGTTAGCGAATCTATGGGAAAAGGTAGTTGAATTGTATAAAACAGGAAAGGGATACAAAAATATATCCAAGGAATTGATAATGCCAGTCAGCAGCGTTCAAACTGTGATTAACAAATGGAAAATCAGGGGCTCTGTAAAAACAAAACCACGGTCAGGTAGACCAACAAAAACTTCGTCCACAACTGCCAGAAAAATTGATCGGCTGCAAAGTAAAACCCACAAATATCATCAGCTGAAATACTGGACTCTGAAAAGTCTTAGGTAACGGTATTTTTCGGAGTCCATGACAGCACCACCTGAGAGAGGGGATCCGCCCTTCAGGAACAGGAAATCCTACAGATACATAAGGGCGGCATCTCTCCCACGCATCAGTCGGTTTACAGAGCACAAAGAGGACCACCAAGGTTAATAGCATAATTTATGTACAATACTCTATTCAAATATTTATTACCAGTGTACATATAAGAGGAAGAAGTGCACACCCAAATTTAAACTAAAGCGAGGGAATATACGGGTGCTGTCTTGGACTTCGAAAAATACCATTAACTGGTGAGTAACTAAGACTTTATTCGGTCGTCCATGACAGCACCACCTGAGAGAATTACAGAGTAATAATTACTTAGGGAGGGACTACAGTCTGCAGAACCCTTACACCAAAGGAGAGGTCTGAGGAAGCACCCAGGTCTAGTCTATAATGGTTGTAAAAGGTGCTTGGAGAGGACCAAGTAGCTGCCTTACATATTTGGTCGATCGAGACTTCCGATCTCTCTGCCCATGAGGTTGCCAAGGCCCTGGTGGAATGCCCCCCCAGCTTGCCAGGAGCCGATCTGCTCTTTGAGGTGTATGCTAATGAAATGGCCTCCCTAATCCACCTCGCTAGAGAGCTTTTTGAAGCCCCAAGGCCCTTCCTAGTGCCTTGAAAAGAGATAAACAAGGCATAATCTTTTTTCCAGGGGTCGGTAACTGCCAGATACTCTAGGAGACGTCTAACGTCTAGAGTGTGTAGTTTCTTTTCCTTTTCGTTCGTTGGATTAGGGAGGAAAGATGGAAGGACTATCTCCTGTGTTCTATGGAAACTGGAGGCTACCTTAGGCAAGTATGCTGGATCGGGTGTAAGTATTACCCTGTCGTCCCTGAATTATATGTAAGGAGGAAGTCTAGATAACGCCTGGATGTCACTCTACGAGCTGATGTCAACGCTACCAGAAGAGCCACTTTGAGACAGATTTTTTTTGTAGAGGCTGATGAGATAGGCTCAAACAAGGCCTCTGTCATGGCCGTGAGGACTAGGTTTAGATCCCATGGCATAAATTTATTTCTTACTACCGGTCTGGACCTGCCTGTTGCCTTAATATATCTATTGATCGAATAGTTACTGGCGATGTTGCAGTTAAAAAGGGCCCCTAAGGCTGACACCTGTACTTTAAGGGTGCTGGTGGAAAGCCCCATGTCCAGACCTCTTTGTAAGAATTCTAGGATCTGCGCTATCGGTGTGGACTGCCCAGCTACTACCCCTGAAACCTGAAGGAATCTTTTCCAGATCCTAACGTAGATTCAGGTTGTAATTGGTTTTCTGCTCTTAAGCAGGGTGTTAATTAGGGCAGGGGAGAAACCTTTCTCCTTTAGTAGTGACCGTTCAAAATCCACGCCGTCAGATGTAGGCCAGCCACCTGAGGATGGTAAACTAGGCCCTGGGATAGGAGAACTGGGATGTCTGGTAGGACCCATGGGTCGGACACCGACATGGTCCTGAGGCATGAGAAGCATGCCCTCCTGGGCCAAAACGGGGCGATCAGTATAATCTTCGCCTTGTCCTTCCTGACTTTCCTCATCACCAAGGGTAGAAGAGACAGGGGAGGGAATGCTAGCCTGAAGTCCCATTTTATCAGAAGAGCATCTACTGCCAGAGGCCCTTCTCTGGGATTTAGAGAGCAAAACTGAGACACCTTCCTGTTCTCCCTGGTGGTGAAGAGGTCCACTTCTTGCTACCCCCATTTTTGTACAATCAGGTAGGAGATGGAGGTTTTCAAGGACCATTCCCCTTGTCTTAGAAGGTTGCGGCTTAGGAAGTCTGCTGTGGTGTTTTCTCTTCCTTTTATGAGTAGAGTTGTTAAAGACAGATGTTGCTCTGCCAATTGGAACAGCTGCTCTGCTACCTTCATCAGGGGTCTGGAACGAGTCCCACCTTGGTGATTGATGTAAGCCACTGTGACCTCATTGTCGGAGAATATTCGAACATGGTGACCCTGTAGATACTCAAGAAGGTTTTTAACTGCCTGCTCTACGGCTGTTAGCTCTTTCAGGTTGGAGGACATTTCCATCTGATGGTAATCCCATAGGTCCTGGATTAAGACCTCCCCCATGTGGGCCCCCCAACAAGTAGGGCTTGCGTCTGTGGTGACTACTCGGGTTGCGTTATATTTCCATGGCACCCCTCTGGCTAGATTGTTTTCTTCTAGCCACCAATCAAGGGATTTTATGGTATGTTAGGACAAAGTCAACTGGCCCTCTAGGTAACCCCCCAGGATTTTTTGATGAAGTAAAACCGCGCTCTGTAGAACCCTTGTATGGAACTGGGCCCACCGGACCGTGGGGATGCAGGACGAGAGAGGACCTAAGAGGGACATTGCTTTCCTAAGAGACATGGTGGGGTTATTGGAGGCGTTCAAGACCTGATGACGTAGGCAAACTAGTTTTTCGGGTGGCAGACGACACTCCTGATCCTGCGAATCTAGGATTAGGCTCAAGAACTGCTGAACTTTCATGGGCTGTAGACAGGACTTCTTAATGTTTAGTAGCCACCCTAACCGTTCCAGAGCCGATTTTGCTTTTTGCAACTGATCCTGACAATGGTCTGCTGTTTTGCCTACAATAAGGAAGTCATCCAGGCAGGGGATTACTAGGATATCTGCTTCGCGTAGATGGGCCATAACCTCCGCTATAACTTTAGTGAACACTCGGGGGGGCGACTGCAAAACCAAAAGGGAAGGGCGACATATTGGAAATGCTATACCGACCCCTCTAAATGAACCGTCACTCTGAGGAAATGCTGATGAGACGCATGGATGGGTATATGGTAGTAGGCGTCCTTTAAATCCAACACCACCATAAAGCAGTTTTCAAACAGTAACTTTATTGTGGAATTAATCGTTTCCATTTTAAATGGGCGAATGATCAGGAATTTATTGAGTGCCTTCAGGTTGATTATGGTCCTGTAAGAGCCATCCAGCTAACGGACCAGGATTAGACAGGAGTAGAAGCCTTTGTCCTTCACTGCCTCTGGTACCTTTATCTTTTTAAAGCATAGGTCACGGATTTCGGTCTTTAGGGCAGCTTGTTCCAATAGGGAAGACCTGAGCTGGGTGACCTTAAAACTGTTCTGGGGGGTACAGGAAAATTCTAGCCTTAGACCTGAGGCTACCAACCCCAGGATCCAGTTACTGATTGAAATCAGTGACCAGGCTTGGTAGAAGGCCAATAGTCTACCTCCCACTGGAGCCTCTAGTCATTGGGGAGGCTTCTTGGTCTCACGGGATGCTTCCTGGCGTCCCCCTCCAAACATAAACCCGGTACCTTTCTTCTTATCTTCCCATCTGCCTCGGTCTCTGGATGACCTTCTACGGAAAATTCTCTTCCTAGTGAAGGAACGTCTTTAGGAAGGGGCTGGCAGGGTAGGGAATTTCTTTTTATCGTCCCCGGCTTTCTCCAGAAGTTCATCTAGAACTGGACCGAAGAGATATACTCCCTCACACGGGATGGAGCAAAGCCGGGATCTAGCCTAGATATCTCCGGGCCAGCATTTCAGCAATATAGCCCTTCGGGCTGCTTTCGATAGACTTGCGGCTTTAGCCGCCATCCTTGTAGGATCTGCCGAAGCGTCGGCTAAAAAGGCTGCCACATTCTGGATGGTAGGCAGGGTCTTCAAGATAGAGGACAGACTCGAGAGAATCTAACTGTGACTCAAGCTGGTCCAGCCAGACCATCATAGATCTGGCTGTGCAGGCAACCGCTACTGCCGGCCTTAGGGCGCCAGCTGACATTTCCCATGTCCCTTTCAGGTAGGAGTCTGCCTTTTTATCTAGCGGATCTTTCAAGGAAGCCATGTCGTCAAAGGGAATAGCAGATTTTTTGGACGCTTCAGCCACTGCTGCGTTCAATTTCGGGGCTTTATCCCATCTGTTCACCAAGGGGTCCTCAAAGGGATATCGTCGCTTAAAAGGTGGTGGTAGGGAGCCTTTTCTTTCTGGTTTCTTCCATTCCCTACTGATCAGGTTTTGGACCTTGTTGTTTAATGGGAACGATTTACGTTTCCTGGGGTCTAAGCCGCCGAACATCAGGTCTTGCGCTGACCATTCTGGTTTTGCGTGTTACCCCCATGGTGGTCCTAACTGCCTTGACCAACTTATCCACCTGTTCTAGACTCAAGCAGAAACGACTGGAGTCCTCCTCTGAAAAGGACGCAGAAGAGGTTGAGGGCTCTGAGGAATCTACATTTCCTCTAGGGCCAGCTAAGGAGTCCGACCCTGAGAAACTCGCTTTCTTTTCTTAGATGATTCCCCTTGGGATATGGACATTAGAGCTTTAACTTCCGTCCTGATAATTTCCCTTAGACTCATAGCGAAGTCAGGGGTTTCTTCCGCTACCTGCAGAAGTGGGGAAAGTGTAAGGGAGTATTTATGGTAATTTTGGGACTACCCCTTTTTTTTTCCCACCCCTACGGTCTGCCGTATACATGACTGAGTTTTTAGGGTAGGCGTCTGGCAAGGGAGAACTGCAAAGGGCGCACTCCCTGTTTTTTGCTTTATCAGCGCACTTCTTCCCCTATAGGAGAAAAAAAAATATAAGGGGAACACTGCATCAGGGCACATTAATGAAGATCTCTAACCCGAGCAGTAGGAGTAGGTACCGGATCACGGGGGGGGGTGAGCTGGATCCTTCAGCCTGGAGGAACTTCTGTGGCTGGATTGTCCAGTTTGTTTTTTCTGCTGGGAGCTTGTCTGGGACCTCTCTGAGGTACATTCCTGCTCTTGGTCCAGCTGGGCCACGGGACCTTGCAGCTCATCCATTGCTGCAAATGGGCCCAAAGCAGCCCTGCAGCGTTTCTTTGGCCTTTTATGATCCTCCCCCTGGAAGTCCTCCGGACCCCACCCCCACCTGCTCCGCACACTGTTGTGGAGCCCTACCCGGACCCACCGTGGTGCTTCCAGGGACCCCGCACTGACCGAGGTAGGAGACCCCCCTGCTACCTGAGTCGGACAGCCGGCCTGGGGATTCCTCATCCATGATGATACAATCTGTAGGGAATCCTGTCCTTCAGGAACAAGAAATCAACTAATGCGTGGGAGAGGTGCCGCCCTTATGTATCTGTAGGATTTCCTGTTCCTGAAGGGCGCATCCCCTCTCTCGGGTGGTGCTGTCATGGGACGACCGAATAAAATAGTGGTGTGGCTGTATCAAGATAAACAATAAGGAGGCACTTTAAGAAAAAATGGGCTGCATGGTCGAGATGCCAGAAGAAAGCCATTACTGCGCAAATTCCACAAAGTATCATACGTGCAATATGCAAAACAGCACAGAGACAAACCTGAAAACTTCTAGAACAAGGTAATTTGGAGTAAGGAGACCAAAATTTAACTTTTTGGTCTCAACCATAAACGTTACACTTGGAGAGCGGTCAACAAGGCCTATGATGAAAGGAACACCATTCCTACTGTAATGCACGGAGGTGGATTGCTGATGTTTTGGGGATGTGTGAGCTACAAAGGCACAGGAAAATTGGTCAAAGCTGAAGTAAAGATGAATGCAGCACATTATCAGCAAATACTGGAGGCAAACTTACTATAATCAGAATAGAAGCTGCGCAATGGACGTACTTGGACTTTTCAACATGACAACGATCCAAAGCACAAGGCCAAGTTGACCAGTCATTGGCTACAGCAGACAAAAGTGAAGGTTCTGGAGTGGCCATCTCAGTCTCCTGACCTCAATATAATTGAGCCACTCTCGGGAGATCTCAAGCTCACAGTTCATGCTTGACAGCCCAGGATTTTACAGGAACTGGAGGCTTTTTGCTAAGAAGAGTGGGCAGCTTTACCATCTAAGAAAATAAAGAACCTCATCCACAACTATCACAAAAGACTTCAGGATGTCATAGATGTTAGAGGGGGCAATACATGGTATTAAGAAATGGGGTATGTAAACTTTTGAACAAGGTCACTTGGATGTTTTGGGTTGTCATTATGATTTAAAAACAGAAAACATAATAGTTTGACAATAAATGGCTTCACCTAACCACTACCCATGAGTGGAGAAAACATTTTGGTGTTATTCATATTCTGTGAAAAAAGGCCAAGAAAGCGAAAATTCTGACAGGGGTATGTAAACTATTGAGCACAACTGTATGTATGACATTAGATATGTTATTTAACCTGGAGGCCAGAACTTTTGCTATAATTTTAACATCCATAGGAAGCAAAGATATAGGCCTATAGGAATCAGGAAGCAATGGATCCTTGCCCAGTTTGGGTATAACGACAGTGACTTCTCTCATTGATAGGGGCAGATTGCCCTCCTTGGCTGCTTCCTGAAGGGTGCACAACAATTGAGGTAGTAATACATCCCCGAATTTGTTGTATATTTCCACAGGGAACCCAACCAACCCCGGTGATTTATTATTTGCCATTGATGCTGTGGCCATTTGCAACTCCTCTAATTGCAGGGGACTATTCAGGTATTTTTGATCTGCCTCAATGATAGTTGGAAGATCAATCCCCTCCAGGTAAGTCAGGATTTGTTCTCTGTTAAACTGTATTTTGGTTCCGTTTAAGTCCTGATAAAATTCCCTAAAATATTTGAGATTTGATCGGGCTAATTAACCATTGCACCTCCCTTGTCTTCTAAAGCTCCAATAAAGGATGTCCCTATTTGAGCCCTTGCGATCAAAGCCAATAAATGCCCTGCCTTTTCTTCATAGATATGTATCTGGGAAAATAATCGCTTATTCTTGGCCTTCTCCCTAAAGTGTGTTGGGTATGCCTCTTTCACCTCTTTCCAAGTCAATAGGTAGTGATCTGACAATACTCTGGGGACGTGCTCCATCTTTTCCACTAAAGGGAGAATATGTTCTGTTCCCAATGCTAATCCATGCGCGAGAGAATATTATGTGATTTAGAGTAGCAGGAGAACTGTTGTATTTTGGGATATTTAAGACACCATGTATCAGTCAAGGATAACCAACAGAAGCTCACCAAACTTGGTAATGGGGGGTGACCTCTGTTGCTGTATCTGATCTAAATCTATCCCATTATGGTTGTATAATATTGTTAAAATTTCCCATGCATAGCACAGGGACTCCGGGTATTTTGTCTATAATTGATGCAATCTCCTTCATAATGGTATTATAGGGAGGTGGGATGTAGACGTCCACAAGTAGGAATTCTTTTGCAAATATTCTACAATGAGTGTCAATGAATGTTCCCTCCCCTTCCACCTTAGTGGATATCAATTCAAAAGGGATAGATTAATGTATTAAAATACCGACACCCCTCGAGTAACTCGAAAAGGTAGAATGCAGGTTGTGACCGATTCACAAATGCTTCAGGGTCGCTATATTTTTTTTTTCTGGATGCAGGCATATTACTGCTGTTGAATTTCCTCGTATATACTCCATGCAGCCGCCCTCTTTAAGGGGTCTCCCAACCCTCTTACATTCCAAGAGATGAATTTTACTTGGTTAGCCATTAGGATATTGCACATAGGGGATGGACAGGATATGTATGGCAAGCATTATCATGACTCCAGTTCCCAAATGCAAGGCAACATTAATACCCCATTTTCCATGCAAGATTACTGTAATTCATACAAGTAGCAGAACTGAGCAGCACATTCTATAAGCATTCAACTTAAAAAAAAAAAAAAAAATTACAGATCCATCCATAAGAGCCAGATGTATGGGGGTACCAGTTCAACTCCCTTCGGTACATAATGCAAGCAAGCAACCTAGAAAAAGAGAAAAATAAACATTTCTTGGGAGCCAGTCAATATAGGATAAAGGACAAAATATCGATTTTTCCACTGGGTTCACGCGATAGGAAATATAACTCCAACAGTCACAGATATTTTCTGATGGCACATGACTTAATTTATATTTAATCTTTCAGCGCTGTAAATTCTGGTGAAGTCGCTGCTCATTCAGATCGAGAAGTGCTTCCTTAGGATTTTCAAAAAAAAAGGAGGTCCCTCCCAGGGCGGCCACTGAGTTTCACGTTGTAGAGCATAGAATATGCTATTTGTAGCTGGCATAAACGATGTTTCACATCCACAAATTGTGCTCTGCATTTTGATACTTCAATGGAGTAGTCAGCAAAGAAAGGACACCTTTTGGCCATTGACTGATATGTTCCCTTCATCATGAGCTGCCTTAAGGATGTGGTCACGGTCCTTAGAATGAATCAGCCTCATTAGGACTGGGCCGGAGGGGCTCCCGGTGGTAGTGGTTGAGTAGGTACTCTGTGCGCCCTCTCCACAGCAAAGAGGGGTCAAGTGTTCTGCCGCAAACAGGGAATGCAGCAATTTCTCAAAATAATCAGTAGGATCGCTGCTCTTAGTTTTTTCATTTCAATTACCCTTTTCAATTTTCTTTTTTTTTTGATCAAATAGATTTTTATTAATCAGAATTCAAAATACAGAATATACAGTAAATCTTCCACAAACAATAGATTTACAAATTGAACATCCCTGTCCCCCCCTCCCACCCCCCCATGTAGACAGCATAACGCTTTTCTCCATAAGATTTCTCTTACGCCGTAATTTACCATTATTCATCCTCTTTACCCATATTGTCAATCAAACCATACAAAACAGAAATGTTCCTATGTCCGGGTATTAATGGTTTATCCACAACACCAGCATTGTAAAACAGAGCACATTCCCATCAGTTAACTGTACCGTATTGTAACCAGGGATTCCACAACCTCTCATAGGTTTTAGAATTACCGGTACCTCTTTTAGTATATATCCTTTCCTCCAGCTGGGTGATACAAGACACCTGTTTCACAAACTCTCTCCCAGAAGGTGGTCCTTCCTGACCCAGTCCCTCACAATCAGCTTCCTTGCTACATATAGTAGTCTGGCTATAGCAAGCTTTGCACTATTAACTATTTCAATTTCCTCCACATATCCCAGTATGCAGACCAGTGGGTTTTTGGGTATAACACTTCCATAAGCCCCTTCTATTCTGTTAATGACATTAAACCAGAACGCAGATAGCCTGGGACAAGTCCACATCATATGAAGGATTCCGGCATCAGACCCCCCACATCTTGGGACAGTCAAAGTTGTCCCTCAGCCCCATTTTAAACATCAGAAGGGGGGTACGGTACACACGATGGATCACAAAGATGGATCAACCTAGTTGGTTCACTCATAGTGAGTTTGGGGACATATTCTAGGACGCTGTCCCATACCTCGTCAGTCATCACCCCAATCTCTCCCTCCCATTTGGATCTTGCTTTAAGTGGGAACCCCATTAAATGTGTATGCAATATATCTTTGTAGGTGTTAGAAATTACCCCTTTCGTAAGTCCAGCACCACCACATATATAGTCCAACACTATGTCAGATTGTATCTGCAGGTTTCTGGAAAGTTTTTGAGCCGTAATGGCATGCCGTACCTGACAGTAGTGGTACCATTCAGAATTCGGCAACTGAAACTCACTCTGTAATTGCACAAACGGTCTCAGCTCCCCGTTATCCATAATTTGAGACATTAATGTCAGCCCCCTACGTTTCCAGCCTTCCAAGTTTCCGAATCTCTGAGAGGTAACTATTATCCCATATAACTGTGAATCTAGTCAACCCGGTCACCCCTCTCACCCTCTTTAGTCTGTTCCACAGGTCTTGTAAGAGTCGCAGAGTGGGACACCCGTCTCCCATTACACCCATCTTCCCGGCCAAGTATCAACGGGCTTCTATTTAGTACGTATTCCAGCACTCCTCTGATGACGCCTGCCTTCTCCTGATTAGACCACCCTGAGATGTTGACTTTGGGCAGCTAAAAAATACAGTTCTGGATTCTGGTAGTGCCAGTCCCCCCTCATCCTTTGGTCTTTGCAAGGTTTCAAGCCTTATTCTAGGTTGTTTCTTACCCCATACCAAGGCCCTAAGCAGTGAATTCACCACTCCGAACCTTTTCTGCGGTATCCAGATTGGGGAGTTGTGAAATATATATATAAAAGCTTGGGCATTAAAACCATTTTAAGTAGATTAATCCTTCCCACCACCGACAAGTGTAATGTGTTCCAAGTATCCACCTTAGTTCTTAGAATTGCCAGTAGGGGTACTAGATTAGTATTAAGGTACTCAGTCACCGGTAGGGAAACCTGTATCCCCAAATATTTAAACATTTCCACACATTGTAGTGTGTTGGCCCCATGTCTTCCTGAGTCCATACCACCTCCTTGTCCACTTTAAATAGGCTTGATTTAGACCAATTTATGGTCAGTCCTGAGATATCACCGAACCCCTCAATGGTCTGCACAGCATGATCCAATGAAGCCGAGGGGTCCCCTAGGAATAACAAAAGGTCATTCGCATACAGGGCCACCTTTTCCTCCAAATCGCCATATTGAAACCCCTTTATTGCCTTGTTGAGTCTAATAGCAGCCGCCGATGGCTCTATATCGCAATAGCGAACAGAAGCGGCGACAGTGGACAGCCTTGCCTCGTTCCTCTATGCAGCTGTATTCCCGCAGACATTACCCCCTTAATCTTAACTCTAGCTGTGGGTTGAGTATACAATAGCTGAATCCACGCTGTAAATTGAGGACCAAAGCCCATACTATGCAGCACTCTCCACAGGTATGACCATTCTGCAGTCAAAGGCTTTATGGGCATCAAGTGAGGCTATCACCCTCCCACCTGGGTTATCGACTGGCAACTGCAGATTGAGATATAGTTTCCGTATATTGACTGCTGTTGATCTGTTGGGCATAAACCCCGACTGATCCATATGGATCAATGTATCAACAACACCAGTTAGTCGGTTCACCAGCACTTTAGCCAGTATTTTCACATCAGCAGTCAGCAAGGATATTGGCCTGTATGAATCTGGAATTCCTGGATTTTTACCATCCTTAGGAATCACCACTATCACCGCCTCCCGCATAGACGCAGGCAAAATCCCTTCTTTCATAGCCTTCTCAAACACTATTAATAGCTTGGGTAGCAGAATTTCTTCTGTTTGTATATTTCCGCAGGAAGACCGTCTGCTCCCGGGGCCCTCGCATTAGTCATGCTATGCAGAGCCATCTCCAACTCCTCTACTGTGATAGGAGACTCCCAACTTATCCCTATCTTCCATAGATAGTGTCGGAAGCAGTCCCACTCCTAGAAATGCCTCCGCCCCCCCTTCCCCTCCCATTCTACTCGATGAATAGAGGTTCTGGTGAAAACCTGCGAAGACCTCCAGAATTTCGGGCGTCTCAGTGACCCTTGTCCCCTTTGCAGTATCCATACTATGTATAAATGAGCTGCCTCTCTGGGCTGCAGCTATAATCGACAATAGATGACCAACTTTTTTCCCCTTCTTCGTAGAATCTAATCTTCTGAAAAGCCTGCTTCTTAGTTGCTTTATCTAGTAGTAACCTATTGACTCTTTCATGTGCCTGCCTAAGTGTCAGTTGAGTGTCGGGTGTAGCGTGCTGTGCCATTTCTATTTCCGCCCTAGTTAGGGCTTCCAGACTATCCACCTCATCTCGCTTAGTTTGTGTCTTTCTCCTACATATATCCCTGTATAGAATTCCCCGGAGATATGCCTTCATGACGTCCCATACCACCAGAGGATGAGCACTATCATCATTATGGACAAAGAATTCCCCCAATCTCCCGCATGATGCCCTGCATATTTATATGTTGTATCCAGGCCGGATGTAACTTCCACTCTCCCCTTATCCCCTCTCAAACGCTCCCGTTTAATGGACACAAGGATGGGACTGTGGTCAGAGATCACTCTCGGTAAGTACTGCACATCCCCCACCACTGCATTCATCAACTCATTAGCTAATGCCATGTCGATGCGAGATAGGGTATTATAAGAATCTGAATAGCAGGAGAAGCACTGTTTCCAGTCATTTCTTACCCTCCAAATGTCCATCAAACCCATTTCCCGAACTAAATTGCCAAATGAGGTTATAGTGTCACTCAATACTCCCAACGGCCTCCTATTCCTGTCCCAATAAGAGTCTATTACATTATTATAGTCCCCACTATCAAAAGAGGCAATACTCCCCCTCTTCCTGAGAATTCCCAAGTCTCCCTCAGCTTAGTACTCGAGTAGGGGGGTGGAATATAAATAGCACATAAGGTGGCCAAATAATTTACATTTGATGACTACACACTGCCCATCCGGGTCAATATGTACCTCTATTTCCTCATATTGTATTGAAGTATGAATTAGTACAGATACCCCCCTTGCGTAGCTAGAAAAAGTAGAGTGATAGGCCCTCTGTATCCATCGTCTATTCAAGAGTCTCGTTCTGTCCGGTAAAAGATGAATCTCCAGGAGGCATACCATCGATGGGCCCTGGTCTTGTATATATTTGAATATAGCCGCCCTCTTAGTTTTGTCAGATAAACCCCTAACATTCCAACTTAGTACCTTAATTTCCCCCCCTCCATAGTGTTGATAACGAATTATTAATCGGTGTAGTTTTCCCCTTTGCTGTCTGAACCCATCCCTCCTCCCTCACCCTCCCCTTCACCCATCCCCCCCTCCTCTCCCCTCCTCTTCTCCCCCTTCCAAGTGCATATACTCTCAAAGAGAGCTGGGTGAGCTGGGTAATCTGGTCCCTGGCCCCCCTCCCCTCCCGCCTCCCCCACCACTATGCTTCTACATTCATCTAATTGCATACGCAGAGCAACTATCTTCCCAGCTCCCCCCCCCCAGTCCTGTTGTGCAGGATAGAAGATCCCATTGTATAACATCATCAATAATATAATAAAACATATAAACAATTCAAATTTTGGAAACTATAACAATAGACACCCCCGCTGTGCCCAACATTGGGCAACCACCAAATCTCAATCATTTCGCCCCGCCAAACCCTCAATCTCAACCATATGCCAGTGGATCTAAATAAGATCATATTCAGGAGATCAAGAGGCGTATAATAAAAGGGCAAAAAAAAAAAAACACAGGAAAACCAGGAACAAGGCCGAAGCCTACCAAAAATCAGTTCTTCGACAGGAAAAAACCGGTTAAGAATTCCTTGCGAGACACTGAAAGATGTAATATGTCCTCAGCCGACCATCTCAGGCATAGTCCTCTTGACTAATCAATCAATTCCAGCTCATGTCTTCCCCCCGGAGTTTATGCGCATTAATGTCAATTAGTTTAGCCGGGAAAATCATGGCGTACTGCACTCCCAGCTCTCTAAGACGCTTCTTCACTCCTCCAAATTGCATACGCTGTTTTTGGACTGCAATAGAAAAGTCTGGGTAGATAGCTATGTCACTGGGTCCTTCTCTGGTATCACACAATCAACAGAGCAAGCGAAGAGTGAACAATTCCAAGACCTTTATTCAGGCAAAAATACAAAAAGGTCCATATTCAGTCCACCACACAAAGGATAAGATAGTCCAGAATAAGAATGCAGTCCAGTATCAGGATAAAATGTCCAGGGAAACAAGATTCCACAACTCTAGCACCAGAGGATAAAAATGGGTCCTTCTCTCTGAAATGCAGCCTTTTCACCATCTTGTCTCTACCGGAACTGACTTGTCCAGCTGCCGTTCTTCCCCCCACCCCCTTCCTTGTCCAGGGGTAGTCAAACAAGTTGCCTCCCAGAAGAGAACAAAGGGCCTTAGGGATTAATGCACTACAGGGGGTCATCAAGACACAGATACAGTGAGGCTGTAGACTTACAATGTAATAAGAAAAACACTATGAAAGTAACTGGAATTGTTAAAAATAGGAATATACAAAAAATGACATCCACATAACATATCACACCATCACAAGCTACTTTTTCATCATTCATGGCAAGATCCCCCATCGCTCTCACCCTCCTTAGAATTATGTCTCCACCCCTATAATGGAGAAGTGGAGAAGCTTAGCAAGCATAGTGTGTGGTCCCCTACCCGGTGGTTGTGGCTGCATGGGAACTCTGTGTGCACGCTCCACAGCAAAAAAAACTTGGTCAGAGTATCTGCGCCAAATTTCTCCCTGAGCCACTCTTCCATAAATTCTGTGGGGTTTCTCCCTTCGGATTTTTCCGGGAGGCCAACAATCCTTATATTGTTATGCCTAGAGCGATTCTCTAGATCATTATTTTTGCCCACTATTTCAGAGATTTGCTGAGCGAATCTTTTTTCTGCTTTCTGGAGTTTAGTGATGTGGTCCTCTGCTTGCCCCACTCTCTTTTCTACCTCTTCTGTTCTGGTATCAGCTTTTTTCATATCTTTTTTTAAACCAGCCACTTCAGATTGAATTCCCAGAACCTGCTGTGTCAGCATGGTTAAGGCATTCTTACAGGAGACCGCAGCAAATATGTCCTTCAGTGTGGGATTCTTCTCATGATCCTCCCCTGCCTTCTGGGTCTCACCTGCCCCCACCACAGCGCCTCCATTTTGTGGCTGCTCCTCTTCCTCCCCCTTCTCTCCTGGGGAATCCTCTGAATCATTCTCCTCCTCCTCCCCTTGTTTACCTCCAGATCGCAGGGAATCCTCCTCAGTTCTAGCAAACTTCTTCAGCTTAGCTGCAGCCCCCATACGTCTCTGACATTCAGTGTTGGCTCTCTCCGCCTCCTTCCTCGCCTCAGCTCCATCTTGTGAGCCGAGTACATCTCCCCTTCCTGCATCTTTGTCTCCGGCGGGTCATGGTTCCTCACCAGGGCTTCAGAATGCAGCTGCAGATAGTCTCCCCCCTTATCTATCTGATCGTCCAGCCGAGGATATCAGTGGTGTCAGCGGGGCTGCGAATTACTCCAGGCACTAGAGGGAGAAACAGACCCTGCATCCTTTCACATTGCCTGCCAGGCCACGCCCCCCACCCTTTTCAATTTCCCTTATATTATACCGCCTAAGTCTGTTCTCCAAATCGTCCGTTTTAGCCAGCAAGGCCAGGATCTGTTGATCAGGTCTGCGGTTGTTACTGATAATTTGAGGCTGTTTATCCTCCAGGTCACTAATTCTCTCTTCAGATGCTGTAGTGCGGTCCTTTACTTTTTGCAGCCCCTGCCTCATATAGGAAAGTTCTTCCTTAATCTCACCCATCTGGTTACTAAGGCTAGGTTCACATTTGCGTTCAGGAGGGCTGTGGATGGCTGCCTACTTCCTCCCTGGAGCTCCGCTGTCTTCTGTATGTGTACCTATCTTTAATGTGAAGCAAAAAAAGAATATGCAGCACTCACCAATGTAGCTGAAAAACTGTGAGTCTTTATTTCACATATTTTCCATCAAATGTGCGGACATGCAGGACGTGGAGGAATGCTAGGGGAGGGAGGTGCCGGACAACGGCCGTTTCGAGATTACTCGCTTCTACGGGTCCAGAAGCGAGTAATTGCGAAACGGCCATTGTCCGGCACCTCCCTTCCCTAGCATTCCTCCACGTCCTGCATGTCCACACATTTGATGGAAAATATGTGAAATAAAGACACAGTTTTTCAGCTACATTGGTGAGTGCTGCATATTTCTTCTTTTTTTTGCTTCACATTGAAATATTCATGTTTTTTCATGCAAGCACCTCCATTTTTTGTCTGAATCATATGCCGCAATACTTCAGATAAATAGCTCCGTCTGTTAATGTGGTGATTTGTGTGCCCTAGTTTGCCGTTCATCTGTTTGCTCTTTGCTGGTACCTATCTTTAACATTGGGAACGCAGGGGCATGCGTTGTATGAGGATGCGTTTTATGCAGATGCGTCCGCATGCGTCGATTTGACGTGTGCAGCGACCGCATGAAAACGCAAAATTTATCAGGGGCATCCTCACACTTGCAGAGAAGCAATTAGCCAGTCCTTTCATGTGTGCCTGTCCTATTACTGATGGAAGCCCCTCTGGATGTCATGGCATAACTGGCCAGTATCGGGGCGTGGCCTGGATCGCTTGTGGGGAGGACGTGTGTCGCTGTTGCTCCCGCTGCCAGCCACGAAGTGAGCCCTAATTTGACCCTATCGGGGGTGTCTGTGTGCCCCCCGGAGAGAGCAGGAACAGGAGAGAGTGGTGGAGGTCCGTGTGGAGGAAACCGCGGTCCCCTGGGAGGAGAGCGGCCGCAGGGAACGAGTCTTGGCGCCGGAGGTGGCCAGGCGCCATCTTGGCCGCATCTTCCTGCTCCTTTCTGAGCGGCGTGGGCCAGAAGACTGCGGAGAGCCGTTGGAGGAGGTGGAGGGCCGCGGTTTATGCGGGAGGGGAGACCGCCGACCGCTACAGGAGGGAAGGAGAAGGAAGAAGGTCTGCTTACCGGAGAGAGGTGAGCTGGACGCAGAAGCCTGGCTGGTGAACAGAGGGTGGCCGCAATGCTGGGTGCTCCTGGTGGCTGGGTCGGGCGCTCCTGCTGTATATAGTGACTGGGGGTTTTGGAGATACTGATTCCCCTTTCCAAAGACGCCGGGACCGACCTGATCACCTACCATAGCAGTGAGAAGCACTCTATATAGGGCACCATATCAGGGCCTTATTTACTAATGCCAGCTCTCTACCCTTCAAGACGCATGAGGTCATCTCCACCTCTGAACATGAATCAATAGACTTTCCCTAAATGCACGAGGAGTGACTTTAAATGCACGCTTTAATTCAACATTATGGTCAAATCTAATAAAGAGCGTGCAAAACCGCTGGATACTGGGGTGCGTCAGGGCGAAATGGAGAAATTTTTGAAAAATAAACCTGGGTCGGCTAGGCCCACACCAAAAAAGCTACATACAAATGCTGAGGTAGAGGAGCGGGTCGAGGACTCGGACTCAAGTGAAGATGTCTCAGGCAGTGACATTCCCCATTCAGACTCTGGGAAGTTCTCTAGATCAATATTTAAAAAACTTCTGACCCAAGCATTAAAACCTTTGGTTACAGAGATATCTGGTATGAGAGCTGATCTGTCACATATTGGTAACAGAGTGGAGTCCCTTGAGACATCTCAGTCCTCTCTCATTAGCCACTCGAATGCCATGAGGGACCATTTGGATTACCACAGAGCACAGCTTAATAACTCTCTTCTGGCCTTGGAAGATCAAGAGAACAGAAGCCGCAGAAAAAACATTAGGATTAAAGGATTGCCTGAATGTGTTTCTGCAGAAATATTGGAAAAATCCACGAAAGAAATTTTTGCCCTCCTAATTCCGCAAGAAAAATGCGACCAAATTGTGATCGAGAGGGTTCATCGATCGCTCAGACCCAGGCCTAAGCCCTCTGAACCCCCGAGGGATGTGATCTGCGGCTTGTTGAGTTATGTGGACACCAATGTTATTTTGTCTGCTTCAAGGGATATTAAAAATCTCGCTTACGAAGGATCTGCTATACAACTCTACCAGGACATTGCGCCGTCGACCCTTGCAAAGAGAAGAATCCTGAGGCCCTTATTGGAAATACTACGCTCGCGTAAAATCCTCTACAAATGGCTGTTTCCGTTTGGAATATCGGTAAATGGAGACGGCAAACAAGTAACAGTGAGAAGTCCCGAAGACTTAAGCAAAATATGGGACACTTTTGACATTGCTCCTATTGATATCCCTTCATGGCTACCTTTGGATATGGATCTTCGCACGCCTCCTCCTATCAACGCTTATACATGAGGTCAGGGGGAATGGGCTTCAGTGAAGAGACGCATGCCCCCTAAACGAGGGAAATCTGGGGCAAGAAAAGAGATGCCTCCCTGAATATTGTTTTATTGGGTCTAGTCGCATTTTCTCACGTTGGGACCCAATAGTTTTTGGTTTAACTTTGCAATGTCTTTGATCGCTTTGGTTTGCCCTGATTGGCACCTGCCTAGGTGTTGACGCTTTCTTTTAACTGCTGTATAAGCTAACATGTACTGCTCGTGTGTTGGGGATGGGATTCTCGGATTACTCATGGGGGGCATGTTAGTCCCCTGCTCCTGCCGTAGGCAGGCAGTTGGTTATTGTTTACTGTTATTTTACCTTGCATTTTGTATTTTTTGTGGTCTGTCAGCATGGGACACTTTATTATTTATTTTTTATTTATTTTTTCTTTTGCTATATCTAACTTACTATGGGTGACAAGGAAAAATTTGCCACTATAGTAGTGGCTTCGTATAATGTAAAGGGGCTACGCTCCCCGTGTAAGAGAAACCAGGTATTGAACCTTTTGCATACAAAAAAGGCTAGTGTGATCTTTCTACAGGAGACACATTTTAAAGCGGGGAGAGTGCCAGACATGTCCAGATCACGTTATCCGACCTGGTATCATAGTACAGTTGGGTCGGCATCTAGAGGAGTGAGTATTGCTATTAAAAAAAAAATGTTCCTTTTGTCTTGCACGATTGCCTTTCAGATTCTGAAGGAAGATATATTATGCTGAAGGGCCTTATTGCTAACACCAAAGTTACTTTATGTAACTTATATGCCCCAAATAAGAATCAGATTGGATGGCTATGTAGGACAATGAATACCTTAAAACTATTTACTGAAGGTTTATTGCTGATGGGGGGAGATTTTAACGTACCATTCAATCCATCTTTGGATACTTCCACGGGCAAGTCTTCCCTTTCCCAAAAGGCACTGAGAAAATTACATCTCTCTTTCCAAAAATTACACTTGATAGACCCCTGGAGGACACGCTCTCCTTCGGGCAGAGACTACACTTTTTATTCCCATCCGTTTGGCAGCTACCATAGAATTGATTATAGATTGACACAGACAACCAACCTCTCATTAGTCAAAAGTGCGACCATAGACGCTATCACACTATCGGACCATGCTCCTATTTTTCTCGATATTGGCATAGAAACCCTTCCGCGATCAGCCAGGTCCTGGTCGCTTAATGAGACATTATTAGATTCAGATTCCCACATTACGAGACTGACCGGCACTCTGGAATTCTTTTTTCAGACAAATCTGCACTCTGGCCCATCCATACCTGTGGTGTGGGAGTCACATAAAGCGGTAATGAGGGGTGAATCTATAGCTTTGAGTTCCCATCTCAAAAAAGAAAGGACAAAGCAGGTTGTGTCTATTTTGCACCAAATTAATTCCTTGGAAAGATTGCATAAGAGATCTCAAGTAAATAAGACATTAACTGAACTGACCGACCTAAGAAATTCGTTAAAAAATCTCTTAAATATCCAATCGGCCAAAACCTATATGAGATGTAAACAAAGGTTCTATCTCCATGGCAATAAAAGTAGCAAGCTTATGTCTTCATTGCTTAAAAAGCAGCAAGAAAGGACGTTCATTAGGCAGCTCAAAACTCTGGATGGCTCCTCAATTTTCGAGACCGCTGATATTGCTGAGGAGTTTAGATCCTTTTATGACGGCTTATATAATCTAAACATACCAGATAGCATGCAAGACCCAACGAAAGCTATAGAAAAAAAATGAGAGTTCCTGACCCCGTTAGTTTTACCTAAAATAACCCCGGAGGGCCAAACTTTGTTAACCGCTCCGGTTACCCCTAAAGAAATTTTGGATATTCTTTCCACTATCCCAAATGGAAAGGCCCCGGGCCCGGATGGTCTCCCTATTATATATTATAAAAAGTTTATAAAACCACTCTTACCTCAACTGGTGACCTTGTTTAATTCCTATTTGAAGGGCCAGCTTCCCCCTAAGCAATCATTAGAGGCTTATATTACGGTTCTCCCGAAGGAGGGTAAGGACCCAAACTTGTGCGCCAGCTATAGACCAATTTCATTACTTAATACGGACGTAAAGTTGTGGGCTAAAATACTAGCGGGTAGAATAAGCAATCTTTTACCCAAATTGATTCATGCAGATCAGGCGGGCTTTGTGAGGGGTAGGGAAGGGAAAGATAACTCCACTAGGGTCATACAGTCTATAATGTTTGCCAAATCCCGACGGGTCCCCTTGGTACTCTTGTCAACGGACGCCGAGAAGGCTTTTGACAGAGTGTGTTGGAGATTTATGGAACAGGTGTTAATTAAATTTGGTTTTCCCCCTCAATATATAACAGCAGTCCTCTCTCTCTACTCCCAACCGACGGCCAGGGTCAGGATAAATGGCACTCTATCAAAAAGTTTGGAGATTCACAATGGGACTAGGCAGGGATGCCCTCTGTCCCCATCTTTGTTCATTTTGGTCATAGAAACTTTGATACAAAGCATCAGACAAGAACAACGCATAGAGGGGTTGACGGTGGGACCGGGGACATTTAAAACGCTAGCTTTCGCAGATGACTTGCTTTTTCTCATATCCAATCCATCTCAGGCATCCCCGATCATCCTCCGAATTTTTCAACAGTTTGGTTCCCTCTCCAATTTTAAAATTAACTTAGCCAAATCTGAAGCGTTAAATATCACTCTCCCCCACTCCCAACTTTCCATTCTTCGTACGCAGACTCCCTTTTCTTGGGCTAATGGCTCTATCAAATACCTAGGTATATTCATAACTAGGGACCCCACTAACTTATTTCAAAGTAATTTCATACCCTTATTGAAGAAAGTTACTAATTTGATGCATAAATATAACCTACCCACTTTATCTTGGTTGGGTCGCATAAACGTGTTTAAGGCATATATCATGCCTATCATTTTGTATACCATGAATATGGTACCGATTCAGATACCCCTGACCTTTTTTGGGTCATTAAAGTCACTAATAGGAAAATTCATCTGGAAATCTAAACCGGCTAGGTTGCCTTATAGGCTTCTTACTTACCCGGTCGCCTCTGGTGGATTGGGAGTTCCAGACCCCCTGGTGTATTATAAGGCAATCCACCTTGGCAGATGGTTAAAAGTAGTGTCTTGCACTGAGGGAGGGGAGGGAGCTTGTGTCGACCTGGCTTTGCTGGGTCCGAGGGGTTTGCCTTATCTGTGGACTAGGACCAAACCACCGGCTACTCTTAGACTGGATGAGATAACATCTACTACATTACGTACCAAAAGAATGGTGTTGGGGGAATTACCGGAGGACACTTTTCCTTCGACATTAACGCCGATTAGCTCAATACCGTTTTTATTGGATTCTGATTTTCAGGATCCTTATAATCTGTGGTTTACCCTCCCTAGAGATACATTGAATAGCTTTTATGGTAATAAAATATTACAGGGAGGAGTTTGGCCATTAAATGCAATGAATCAACCAACTAATTTTCTTCAGTGCCAACATATTCGACGTACGCTTTTACAGTTTAGGAAGAAATTCCCGACCAGGTCAAACTGGTCCTGGTTAGATATCATGATCAAACTTCCGCTTCCACGGCTAAAAATCCTGTCTCGTATTTACTCACATCTGATCTCTCCGGGAATACATTTTAAGCCCTCATTTATTTATTCCTGGGAAATGAAACTTAATACTACGTTCACAGAGAAACAAATATCTAGAATGCTATCTGGTGCACGGGGATTCTCCAGGTGTGTTCTTTTGCAAGAAAATTCTTAAAAAATTTTGACCAGGTGGCATTGGACTCCCGCGAAGCTCTTTCAGAGGGGTCTTGCTGATAATGATGTTTGTTGGAGATGCCTCAACCCTGGAGGACATCACACACACATATTTTGGGATTGTCCCAAATTGAGACATTTTTGGGACGGTGTCGAGCTAGTTCGCAAGAACTTACAGCTAATAAAAGCCAATCTCAGGGCTACGGAGGTTCTTCTTTCGTGCCCTTCAAAAGATTTCTTACCAAGAAAACATGGCCTACTCCCATTGATGCTAAGTGCTGCAAAACAGCTGATAGCTGTTCATTGGAAAGATGTCGCTCCCCCTACATTGGAGGAGTGGCGTGATAAGATAAATCAGATTTCTCGTCTGGAAGAGCTGTCTAGCTGGGAGGTGTTCAACCACAAATCTTATGTGTTGACTTGGGCCCCGTGGACTAGATATTTGGGGGATAATCCTCGAGGAGAGAGATCAGTTGATGTACGAATCTCACTTAGACTTGATGGCCTGGTTTTTGGGGTAGCGGGTTCCAAGGTTACTTATAAAACTGTTCACCCATTCTATTTTTATAATACACTCATTTATTGCTAGTGTCGATGCCGACGACTGCTTTGTTTTGATGTTTTTGTGATTGCTGGTTATTATGCATCCCTCTTTTCCCTTCCTTTCTTCTTCTCCCTTTTTCCCACCCACTTCCCCCCCCCCCTTGTTTTGCCCCCCCTTTTATTATTTTTTACCACCTTGGATGGACGTTTGAGCAATCTGTACCCATCTGTATTTGTAATAAGTTGTTCTGTCTTATGGTGTGGTTGAAAATTGAAAATAAAGAATTTCTAAAAAAAAAAAAAAAAAAAAAAAAAATATAACTGGCCAGTATCTTCTCCTGTAGCTGACTCATACTGCCACCTCTCAGCTTCCCCTGCCATGGATCCCATCAGGAGCTCAGAGAGGGATGATAGTGCTGATTTTAAAGTTGTTCAGGGCCCCTGCGGAGTCTCTTATAGCTTATATGTCTGGGAGCTAATCTCTCCTGCGACTGCTATTTGTGAAAGAGGTTCTAGACAGACTGCTCTAATTTTAGGAGATCCCTTGATGTCTACACCCCCCCCCCCCCAGTGCCTTTTTGACGCAGAAAGTGACAGAGCTGGTGATGTGAAACTGTTGACTAAGGAGTGATGGCCTGCCATTGGTCAGAAAATTCCGTAGTCTACACCCCCCCCCAACCTTTTTGGCATTAGGGTCTTCCCGCTGGGTCGGAAGAAAACTGGGTTGATCTACCCGTACCTCCCTTGGGGTAACTCCACCTTCCAGTCTTCCCCTTGTTAGTCCTGTTTATGGGATTGATATGGGATATGTTGCCTACGAACGGAATATCTTTTTGATTTTCCTCTGGGAACCCTTTATCGTCAGAGGCCCTCTTTTATCCTCTCGTGTGTTTCATGTCCCAAGAAGATGAGTAGGACTACTTGCTGACGTGCTGTTACGAGGGACATCCAGAGAAAGTGACCGTTTTCCATCTACTAAACCAAATGTAATATAATCTTGTGAATTGCCTGAGTGTTCAAAAATTTATATAGGGGTGTGGTATTTTTAAGAGGTGCTGTTTCCAAAATTGGATCACTTGTAGGGATTTGTGTTTCGGCATGTCTGGGGCTCTTCAAATGTGATGTGGCAATCTATTTAAGCCAAAAATTATGCTTCAGAATTCAATTGGCGCTCCTTCACTTCCGAGTGCCGAAACAGTAGTTTTCCACCATATATGGGGTATGAGCATACTCAGAAGGGGAGGGGTGGAAGGGGAAAACACATTTTGGGGCCTATTTCCTCTTATTACCATTGTGACAGTTAAAATAAAATTAGGGCTATGGCAACATTTTTTGAGGGAAAAATTTTTTTTTCATTGTTTAACAAAATTCTGTGAAGCATCTTGGGTTGAAGTTGCTCACACATCTAAATAAGTTACTTGAGGGGTGTAATTCCAAAATGGGGTCACTTCAGGGGTTCTGCAAAAGCAACACGGCGTCTATCAAATCCAGCCAATTTTTTGTTCCAAAAGTCAAATTGTGCTCCTTCCCTCCCAAGTCCTGCCATCCCCTCAAATAGTACTTTTCCACCACATGAGGTAACTGCGTACTTAGGAGAAACTGCACAACAAATTGTATGGTCCATTTTCTGCTGCCAACCTTTTGAAAATGCAAAATTTGTACCCTATTCAACAATGTTAGGAAAAAAGTTTTCATTTTGTCCTTCCACATTGCCTTCATTACTGTGAAGCCCATAAAGAGGTTAATACATTTTAGATATGGTAGTTTTTAAAATGGTGTGAATTTTAGGTATTTTCTGTTACACAGGCCCCTCAAATGCACTTCAAGTGGTCCATACAAAAAAAAAAAAAAAAAGGATCTGTAAAAATTGCTGGAAAAAGCTGAAATTGCTGATAAACTTAACCCTTCAAACTAACAAAAAATATATATTTTTCAAAAAGAATGCTGATTTAAAGTAAAGTAGAGATGTGAGAAATGTTATTAACCATTGTGTGTTATAGCCATCTGGTTTAATTAGGCATATGGCCATCTAAGATTGTTGAAATGCATCAGTGGATTTTGTTCTCATCTGGTTTAAAAGGGCATGAAAAAAATGCTAACATTTTCATGTCACATTTCCGAGGTTTTCATAATTAAACCCAAATCATAACGACCAAAATTTTCCACTAACATGAACACCACATCATGAAAAAAAAAATATTTCAGAATCACTGGGATATGTTGAAGCGTTCGAGTTATTGCCTCAAAGTGAAGCTTGTCAGAACCAGGGTTGTGGAGTTGGAGTCCATTTTGGTTTAGTCGGTATATAATGGACTGACTCCGAAAATATAATAAATTGGTACAGTATTACAATTTTGTATGTGATGTAAATTGTTTCATAAGCATTTGGGAAAGTTATGAAATGTCTGTTCTGTCCCTGATCTCGGCTTTTAGTTGAGATGAATCTCTGCTGCACTTTATGTACTTGCTCAGTAGTGATGTTGGAGTCTGAAGTCAGGAAAACTGACAAGCCAGAGGTTTGACTTACCAACTCCACAGCCCTGGTCAGGATTTAAAAAAAAAAAAAATTTGGCCTGGTCAGGAAAGTGAAAACCGGGCCTAACCTGACATTTTACGATTCATATAAATGCATCACCATATTTATTTTATCATTATTCTCTAACATTTGAAATTGTAAAGTAAGACACTGGCACAAGTTTTACACGTAACTTATGTTTTTATTTTCCTTTTTTGGGATATCAAAAAAAAACCCTCACAAAATAAAAGTGATTTACTCAAAAATGCTGTCTCTGGCTGATCTGATCTATGGCTCTGATGCTTGTGTCAGACTTAGTTATCAAATGTTAAAAAGGAACATAAAAAGCTAACATGCATACACATGTACATTTTGTGTTTCCTCTTTTCAGAGGTCTGTGTGAACCATGGTCAGAAGTACTGCCCAATAGTTACATACACATGTAAATCACATGTAAGGGAGTGCTTCTCTGTAGGATCCCAAGAGGGGAAGTAATGGCTAATTTAAATAAGCTCATCCAGAGAGCATTCTACCTCATTGTAGCTCATGTCCTATGAAATAGGTAAGGGAGGACAAAGAAAGGCAAAATAGAAGCTTTGCTGGTTATGAGTAAGAACAAATATATAGGTAAGGCCGAGTTTCCTGGATATCCCTTGGTAGTTGCAAATGAAAGGGAGAAAAGCCTATGCCTCCAATTCTAGACCTAATCCCAGTTTGTGACCACCAGCATTTATGTTCTTCCCATCTACCAATGCAGATAGTGTGAGTTTCACTCCTGAGGGGAAAAAACAAAAACACCAAATTTAACACAGTAGTTAAATAAATCAGTACAGTTACTGCAAGTTCTACAAAAAAAAGAAAAAAAAAAAAATATATGCCTGGCCAAAAAAACAATTGTTGCACATGCAAATTGAAAAGCATCATTATGAGGTATTTTACTCAATAAAAGGACTCCTTTAAAGGGGTGGTCCCAAAGTAAAACCTATTTTAATCCTTTATGCTATCCTATTGTAATTTATCTAAATCACTTTTCTAATACACTTTTTAAAAACATTTCCTCTGATGACGTTTTGTGACTCCCAGTTTATGCTGGGATAGTCAAATGAGTCATCTGGGGGCAGAGGCTGAGTCACTGACCAGGTCACCATTCCTTCCCTCCATGTCTGGAATGCTGTTACTGACAGCTCAGTCATCCAGTCTGGTGGAGGGGCGTGCTTAGCGGTCAGTGTTGATTGACAGCTTGGCCATCCAATCTGAGACTGGGAGTCACTGGCTGTCTCCAAGTGTTCATTATCCCAGGTGATTACCAGGCTACTTAACTGGGCTGTTATTCCAAGACCTGTGCCTTAAGGCCCCGTCACACATAGCGATCTCGCTAGTGAGATCGCTGCCGAGTCACAAGTTTTGTGACACAACAGCGATCTCACCAGCGAGATCGCGGTGTGTGACAGCGATCAGCGACCGGCCCCCGGTATCGCTGATCGCTGCAGGAAAGGCCAGGACTTTTTTTTTTTGGTCGCTGGTCTCCCGCTGGCCACCACGCATCGCTGCGTGACAGGTGGGAGACCAGCAATCTGCTGGTAACTAACGTACACATCGGGTATCTAGGGACGCACGTCCCTTGGATACCCGATGTGTACGTTAGTTACCAGCTTCCTGCATCAGCGCGCTGGTTACCAACGTGCACAGCGACGCCGGGCGTCGCTGTGCTGATTGCTGGTGAAGCTGTCTGTTTGACAGCTCACCAGCGATCACATAGCGATTCACCAGCGATCCTGGCACATTGATATCGTTGTCAGGATCGCTGGTGAGTCGCTATGTGTGACTCCAGCCTTACCTTCTGTTTGAAGATCTTTTGTTGCCTGACCTTGGACTTCATTCTGACCATTCATCTGTCTGTTTAACATCAGAATGCTGCCTAACTACACCTCTGTCTCGTCCTTTTGTTTATGACGAACTTTCTTGGCAACCTATTGGGTGGAGACGGCGGATGTCTCTATAGAGGAGATCTGCAAGGTTGCTACCTGGTCCTCTCCATCTACATTCAGATTAGAGATGGGTGTTTCTGCTGATCTCAACTTTGGAAGAAGGGTGCTTCAGAGGCTGTAGTCCCTTTCAAGATTATAATTTGTTTTGGCCTCTGTAATTTTCTTGTGGTGCTGTTGTGAGTGATCGAATAAAGTCCTTACTTACCAATAATGGGATTTTTCGAAACCCATGACAGCACTCTTCTTTTCCCTCCTGTCATATTTGGGCGAGCACTGCCTTTTATAAAAGTTCTTATAGTGCCATCTATAATTTCCTGCGAAGGCTGGGGGTACTGTCATGGTTCCAGCCCTAAGTGTGTCTAGGATGCCGAGCTGACCATGTGTTGATTGACAGCTCGGCCAGCCAATCTAAAGGCCCTGTCACACTTAGCGATGCACCAGCGATCCTGACCAGCGATATGACGCGGTCAGGATCGCTAGTGCATCGCTAAGTGGTCGCTAGTGAGCTGCCACACAGGCAGATCTCACCAGCAACATAGCGGCGGTCGCTACTTGCCTGTCAGACGAGGCGATCCTGACGTCCTCCCGCCCGCGTCCACGCGTCGCTCGTCGGCGCCACAGGAAGCAGACAACGAGAAACTGCCCAGGCCGTTCTCACGCGATCAGCGATAACCAGCGGGGGAGCCGGTCGGAGGTAAGTATCAGACATAGCGATATCGCTAGCAATATCGCTATAACGTCACAAAACCAGTGACGCTATAGCGATATTGCTAGCGATATCGCTTAGTGTGACAGTGCCTTAAGACTGGAAGCCACTGGCTGTCTGCAGGTGTTCATTGTCTCCGGTGATTGCCAGGCCACTTATCTAGGTTGTTAGTCCCAGCCTCTGCCAGACATACATTCAGCTATTGTGTGGTTTGCCTCTCTGGCCTTTGCATTCTGTTTGTAGATCTTTCGTTGCCTGACCTTGTTCTGACCATCCGTCTGTTTAACTACTTCTGCTCTGATCCTCCATCTTCCTGGTATTCTGAACGTGGAACATTACGCAACTACGCCTCTGTCTCTTCCTTCTGTTTAGGACGTACCTTCCTGGCTTTTGATCTGTGACTCCTTGACTATCCAGCCTCATGGCTTGGTCATGAGAAGTGACTCAGCATCACACAGCCTCTGCCTTCTGACTGAAATGAGTCATCAGAAACCTGTTTGAGGGGCTTGGCTAGTCTCTGCTATGAGCATGCCTTTTATCAATTCCTAAGTGTGATCAGTAGATTGTCACCTCAATTGACTTCAATTAATTTTGAATTGTTCAAGTCCTCATTCGACTTAAGGCCCCTTTACATTTAGCGATGCACCAGCGATCCGACCCGGTCAGGATCGCTGGTGCATCACTAAATGATCGCTAGTGAGCTGTCACACAGGCAGACCTCACAGCGATGCAGCAGCGACGCAGCGCACGATACTCACCTTTCACACACAGCGATCCTGACATCCTCCCGCCCGCCTCCACGCGTCGCCAGCAGGAAGCACCCGACGAGAAATGGAGCCGGACATTCTCGCGCTATCAGCGATGGACAGCGGGGGAGCCGGTCGGAAGCAAGTATCACACATAGCGATATCGCTATAACGTCACAAAATCCGTGACGTTATAGCGATATCGCTATGTGTAAAACCCCCTTTAGATTCTCCAATTCTGCCAATGTGCAATATGAACAGTGATGGCACACTCCCTGCCGACTGAGCAGAAGTAAAGAGCCAGCAAGAGACAATGGTCAATGCATGTTACAAGATTGCAGGAAAAACAGAGACCAGTGGGGGCGGTGCAAATGCAAACCGATTGAAGACAGCTGGGGTAACCGTACTAGTGGTGACCGCAGCCTGTGCTCCCTGATGACCACTCCATCTGCTGTTAAGCAGTTAAATGGCGCTTTCTATCTCCAACGGAAGCAATGCGCCACAGCCTCCACAACGCAGGGAGCCGATGGCTTTCTACGGCAGCTGAAGGTCTGCTGAAGTAGCATTAGTTTGGTATTACTGCATATAGTAAAAGCGATTCAAGTTCAAGTCCTCCAAGGGGGACCAATAAATATAGTAATAATTTAAAGAAAAAACATGCTCGTTTGGCATTTCCATAACTGTACTGACCTGACTATCATTGTCAGGTCATTTTTACTGCATAGATTAAACACTGTAAAAGGGTAACTGCAAAGAACGTCAAAAAGGCATTTGATTATATATGTGGCACTCACCTGGCCTGAGAGTCTGGGTGTAACCTACTCCAACAAGACTTGCATTGTTCACCTTTGCCTAATTGAAAGACATTTTAAAAATCAATTTCAATAATTTTTCATTACAATAAGGTTTTATTTTTACAAATGTGAAAATAGGAAAATGGTCACTGCTTCCTTGTAATATAACCTTACTAAATAGGTAAATATACAATTATGCACTATAAATAGAACCCATTTGTTATTAGCATGTTTTGGGTATATTTTAGAGAAATGAGATCTGCAGATGCTTTGATAAAAGTATACAGATGCTACACAGACCAAAAACCTGGCAGTGTGTGGTATTCAAACGTAGACTGCATTCACTCATTTATAGTTCAGAAAATCAAGTGTATCCTCCTAATGTTTGTCCAAATGTGATATTCCGTGCTAGTACAATATGACACAGTCACTGGATATCCTAGGCAGACGGCCAGAGTTTCAGGATTATTGGCATTCACAGATGGTGAACAACATGGTGCACAAACAGCCAGCGGTGATTATTCCATACTCACAGAGAGAGATGCATTAGAGTCCAACTGGTACTTAGCAGCAATGCCAAAGCGGGTACTGTTGTTTCCAGATGTCCAAGCAAGGTTAACTGCTGTCTCCAATTTATCACTAACTTTCTGATAGATGGAGCCAGCAAATTCAGATCCATCATTGCTGACAAAAAAAAAAAAAGTAAAGAGTACGGTTCAATCAACACACAAATACCATTTAAGGCTGGTTTCACATTTGCGTTTTTTTTCGCGGTATTTTAGCGCTAAATAGCGCATGCGTTTTTTTTCCTATACTTTGCATGGGATGCGCTTATGTGCGCATACACATGCGTTTGTACGCGTTTTACCGCGCATGCGTTTTTTTGCGGTATGCGCTCGGGCGCACAAAATGCAACCTGTTGCATTTTTTGAGCGTCCGACTTGCCTCAAAAAAACGCATGCGCGCAATGCGTTTTTTTACAGCAAGACACCCATTATAAGTCTATGGTGAGCATATGTGCGCATTGGCATGCTTATGTATGCGTTTTTTTGCACATGCGTTTTTTTTTTTACCATTAGTTTAGACAATGGAATTTAGGGGTTTGGGTTAGAGTTAGGGTTAGTTAAGGGGGGTCAGGGTCAGGGTTAGGGTCAGTAAAGTCATGGTTTGGGTTAGTGTGAGGGGCCACCTAATGTTGGAAAAAACCGCAAACGCGGTAAAAACGCACTAAAAACACATACAAACGCATAAAAACGCTGCGTTTTTTTCATGCATGCTCATAAAAATGCTTGAAAAAAACGTAGCAGTTGTATGCTTTTGTATGCGTTTTTTCAATGCGTTTTTTTGCGGGAAAAACGCGCTGCAAAAAAAAGCAAGTGTGAAACTAGCCTAAAAACATGAAAATATTAGAATATTGATTAAGCCTTGTGCTAAAAAAACCCTGTGCGCCTTTAACAATGACCAAACCAGACACGTACATTGCGGACATTTCAGCCATGCTCTAGTTTTAGGGAGTTCTATCAGTATGGTGGGTTCTCCTCTTATAGTTGCCAGTGAAACTTTCCTTACAGATCTCCTGTACATAAAATGCCCGGTGGAAAAGCATGTGACCAGATCTGTTCATCCGCCTCCTACAATAGAAAAAACAGCTTTCCCTGTGAGGCTATTTACAATTAGGGGAGGCTGATGGACAGATCTGGTGACTGCTCCTCCACCAGCAACCATTGTGTGGTCAGTGTGTGAGGAAAGCTGCACTAACATGTACAGGTGCAGAGAACCAATCATACTTCTAGAATACATTTACACAAAATCATGGCCTCTATATGTTCATTAGTTTGTATAAGAAAATTCTGCTAAATTTAACCGCGATTTGTCTTAATGAGTCCAATATTCCAACATCTGCCATACATGGACAGTATATGTAGTGTGTGGGTGTATGGGGTGGACTCAGGAGCTGAGCCTGCATCATACATGGCAGATGCCAGCTGTGTTTAGATAGCCGATATCTGCCTGCAACAGCAGCAATCAGAGGCTCCATAACCGAACCTGAGAAACCAAGGGGAGGCGATTTATCAGTTGAGAAACACTCAGACACAGAAGACATTTCTTTACCAAGCAATCATGAAATATACTCACACGTTGGTGTGGAGCTGGAAGTCTCCTGTCTTGTAACCAACTGCAAAGTTATTCTTGGTCAGCTTGGATTTGGCACTATCAAAGGTCATTTGATAACCAGCAAGCCAGCCTTCATAGCCCACAACAGCTGCTCCATGGATGGCAGGACCAGCAAAATCAAAGTCCACATCACAGCCAAGATTCACATACTCCCGCTTGTAGGCAGCTTTAACCTTACCACTCTTCTTGCTGATTAAATTAAAGCCAGAAAGAAAATTTAGGTTAACCAATATCCAACATAATTTGCACCTTTAATATTTTTGAAGGATGTTGTGCACTACACATTTTCCAGTGAGCCCCTTCTGTTTTAACTCGCAGTCATTTAAGAGCGACAACTTATTTTTTCATCCATAGCTGTGTGAGGATTTGCTTTTTGGAGGAACAAGTTGTACTTTTGAATGACACCATTTATTTTTTCATGTGGTGCACTGGAAAGCAGGAAAAAAAAAATGTAAGTGCACTGAAAGAATACAAATTTTCTCTTTTTACCATGTTCACTATATATGATAAAACTGACCTGGCAATATGACTCGTGGTCAGTACAATTATGCAAAAAGCAAACGTGCAGCATTAGGGTTTTGCTTTTTAAAAGCGATGAAAAAAAAATACGCAAATTTATTCTTTCAAGACACGCAACATTTCCAATTTCAGGATATGAGGCTGTGTGAGGGCTTTTTTTGCATCTTGAGCTGTTTTTACAGATACCATTTTGGGGAACATATACATTTTCTGAATGCATCAACATTGCAGTAAGAGACAAAAATTCTGCTGCTTTGATTTCTTCTTCCTTGTTAAGCAGTTTACCAATCAGGTTAATTTTCGAATGATAGATCGGATTTTACAAATCAGCAATTTTTTTTTTTTTTTAAAGAGGAATCTTTTATTTACTAAAAATGATAAAATGATGTATGCTTTGATTACAGCTCCTTCCAAAAGCACTCTCCTGTTAAACTGTCAAATACACACACCCTTTTGCCATAGGTCCCTCACACACATCCATTTAAACTAATGCCGCATTCACGCAGCCATGTGTCATGGGGCACAATGCATTAATTGTCATCGGGTCTCCTGGCCAGGTAAGGCGAGGCTGGGGAGCAGAAATCGTAAAGTAATCAGAGTGCTTTGCTTTCCCAATCACAGCTGCTCATGCAGAGTGCAGAAGTTATGCTGAATTTCTCTTGTGGTTGCGATTCTCAACATAGACGGCATCTGAGATCATAAAGCAATCAGTGTAATGTCATCTCGGGCCACTGCTTGTGTCCAGAGAACCAAACAGGTGTCAAACTGATCACAACTGCTGCACTTTGCTTTGTCTTCTAAATCTCTGTTGCTTTATTCAATAAAAAATTTCCCAATTCCCAAAGTTGTGGGAAGTGAGGTGGGATGAAGGTGACATTGGAAGAGATCAGCAACCAGAGAGCTGTGGAAAAAGACTGACATGAAGGAGGAGAAAGGGGAAGGTGATTCAGTAAAGCATTCAGCAAGTGCTTTGCCTTCTCAATCACTGTTGCCAAGGTAGAAAACAACAGAAGTAATGAGCTTGTCATCTGATTGCTGTGGTCGATAGAGGCAGTGAACCAGATGACAAAACCAACAAAAGCCCTTTTGTAATCTCAAATGAAGCCTATGTAGAGTGCAGCAACCAGATGAAAAACTTGTCACAATTGCTGCGCTCTGTACTAAAGGTAGTGATTGGAAGAAAAAAAAAAAAAAAAAAGGGAGGTGGGAGGTGCAATAGCGTCAGACACTTCCAGATTTCCATCTGCCAAGTGAGGCAGAAAGATCCTTCCGCATGGCCAAAAGAGCCATTTCAAAGGGAGAGGGAAGAAGGCATGTTCAGCCACTTCTAGAAAGGCTTTGATGGAATGACATTAGCTGCCATTAACACCAACAAGGTGCACGATGCTAAGCCTAACAAGGGAACCCTATAACCGGTTTTATTTTTGCTTTATAAACCATACCCCATCACCTTAAAAATACAAATGAAGTTCGCGCGCCGCTTAGTAACCCGATATTTACCTTAGAGACCAGCGTCCTCGCTGGTGCTGATCGCTGGTGTAGCTGCCTGTTCGGCAGCTCACCAGTGATCCTGACAAGGTCGTATCGTTGTCGGGATCGCTGGTGCATCTTTATGTGTGACGGGCCTTTAGTGTCGCGCCCTGAGGACGTCTGGTTCCAGAAGGGGCAATAGACACTAGAGAGAGTACAGCCCCAGCCTCCTGTGTGAGACTCATAAGAAAATGTCACAAGAAGTGAAGCAAAACACCAAAATTAGCAGGATCAGGACTTTTTTTTTGGTACTGGACCAACCCTTTAACGCTTATTAGTCAAGCTTCATCCTGGTTAATCACTTAACCACAAGAAATCAGCTCTCGTCTGAGAGAAAAGCAGTACACAAGGCATTTCAAGATTTCATTGTATTTTTAAGACTATACACTAAATACACTCACCCTGTGTTCGGTGAAAATGTTGTGTCAAATGTCAACTTCAAGCCTTTAGCTAGCTGTTTAAAAAAAAAAAAAAAAAAAAAAAAGTATCCTTTACACGATGAGAGAAATTAACCACATCAGCCTTTCATGATGTTTAAGATTTTGGTAACAATTTAAAGGGGTTAGCCAGGACTTATTTTTCCCCTATTGGCCCAGAACTTCCAGGCAGGTAGTTGCCAACTACCTGCTTGTTTTGCGCAGCAGTAATATACGGTTCTTTTGTCCTCACTTTACCGGGCATCGCCTTCTCTTCCGGTCTGCTGTGACGATTGGACATCCACTGACGACGTCATGCTGATTGACAGCTGGCTCCCCATAACTAGGCATTGGGTGCTGGCTGTCAATCAGAACAATGATGTCATCAGAAGTAGGGACATCGACGGCAGGAGCGTTCTGTGACCGATCTGAGCTGGCAGAGTTTGTAGTCAGGCAGAATAGGCAGGTTAAAGTTAGCAACTACCAGCCTGTATGCTCTTAGCCGAATAAGGAAAAATAACCAAATGTACCAGGATAACTCTTTTAAAGGGAACCTGTCAGCAGGATTGTGCTGGGTAACCAACAGAGTGTCAGGTTGGCGCCGTTATACTGATTAAAATGGTACCTAGGTTGATGAAATCCATCTTGTGGTAGTTGTTTAATCTTTCAGTTTTGAGTTAATACGCTTGTGCTCCAGGGCAGCCTGTAGGGGGTGAGGGTTTACATGTGGTGCTCCGAATAGGTATTCATTAGTATGTAGTACGGCAGCACGGTGGCTTTCCTCCGGATGGTGGGTTTTCTTCGGTTTCCTCCCACATTCCAAAGACATACTGATAGAGATTTTAGATTGTGAGCCTAATTGGGGACAGTGATGATAATGTCTGTAAAACGCTGTGAAATTAATGGCGCTGTATAAATGAGTAAGATAAAATAAATAAATATGGCTTCTGACAGGTCTCTGTTTCCTTAGTGACCTGCCCCCTATTTTATATAATGAATACCTAATCAGACCACCACATGAATACCCCCCTTCCCCCCCAGACTGCCCCGGAGCACGAGCATATTATTAATCTTTATTTTCAGTTTTGAGGTAAACAACCACAAGACACATTTCATCAACCAAGGTATCATTTTAATCAGTATAACGGCACCAACATGACACTGTCTGTAGGTTACTGAACACAATCCTGCTGAGAAGTTCCCTTTAACATTCTTGACACCGGCAATTCCACTTGTCCAGTCTGCAGACTTAAACATTCATAGCCCTTTGAGTATAGCAAGAAGTTTGTGTTATGGAATTGAATACATAGCGAGGCTTATTTGCATCAGCCTCTATGAGACTCAGGGTGCGAGAGGAGGCACAGAATAGCTCCACAACAAAACAGCCCCCCACTTAATACAGAGGGAGAAAAAAATGACATGTAAAGCAAAAGACCTAAAAAATGCAGGAACACTTCAGTCTGATCGAGATAAATTATACACATATGGCTACAGCCACCCATGAACTGATTAGCAATTGGTGAGTAAAGTTCCATGTACAGACTAAGGCTGGTTTCACATTTGCGCTTTTGTGCGCAGCGCATCATGCGCACCTATATTTAAAATGACGTGCGCATGGTCTTGCGCACACTTGCGTTTTCGTGCGCATGCGTTTTTTTGTCTTTTGCGCCAGGCGCGCCAGACGCAACATGTTGGATTTTTTGGTGCGCCCTGTCTCGTCAAAAAAACGCATGCGCACGCTTGAGCACGGAATGCGCAAAAACGACACATTGAAGTCTATGGTAACGCATGCGTGCGCATGGTCTTGCGCACGGTTGCGTTTTTTTGCGCATGCGTTTTTGAGTGAAACAAGTCTAGAATGTTCTCTAGACAATGGAAAAAATGTCACACCTAAAAACGCATGTGCATAAAAAAACGCAAACGCATGCAAAAACGCATGTAAAACGCTGCGTTTTTTTGACGCATCAGCGTGCGCATGACGTTAAAAAAACGCGCGTTTGTTTTGCGTTTATCTTTGCGTTTTTTATGCGCCCGATGCGCTGCGCAAAAAAACGCTAATGTGAAACTAGCCTAATACTATCATATAGCCCTAATGACTCGCATACATATGTTTTCTTACCTGGTCTTCAATAGTAATTTCTGTCCCCAATGTATTATCTGTGTTCCATTTCTCTGTAAAAGTCAGTCCATACTCTCCCCACTTGTATTTGGTCTCTAAGCTGCCATTCACTTTCCCAGAATCTGTGTTTGATGAACCAGATGTTGCAAATTCCTGAAAAATAAATAAAAAGAACAGAAGCTTAACCTCAATTTCTTAGGCTGAGTGCAGACGGAGTTTTGAGCCCTGCGGATTTTTCCGTGCAGAATGGAAGAAAACCGCAGGTCAAATGACCTGCATTTTTCCTGCGGATTTCTTCCATTTTTCACGCGGTTTTCCATTGCGGTCTTCCCCCTGCGGATTTGGTAACAGGGGAGATAGAAAACCGCACAAAAGAAGTAACATGCTGCGGATTTTGTACCGCAGGAAAACCGCGCGGAAAAATCCGCAGCGTCTGCACAGCGTTTTTTCCATTCATTTTAAAGGTACTGTACATCACAATGCGGATATGCAACGTTTCTGCGCGGTAAAATCCGCTGCGGAAACGCTGCAAATCTGCATCGTGTGCACATGGCCTTAACAGGCAAAGAAAACAGTCTTAGCTGATAATTACTGTGCAGTTGAAAAAGTCAACAGATTACTGCTTTTAGCCATTCCAACTCTTGGAAGGTTCTGACTTTCCTAGTTTTGCCAATATCCCCAATTAATATCAAGGCTATTTAACTCCTTATTGGTTAAGCCATTTTTCACCTGACAGTCCCATTTTTCAAATCTGACATGTGTAACTTTATGTGGTAGTAACACTGAACACTTACATATCCCTCTCAGACTTATTTTAGAACATAATGTGCTTTGTTAGTGATGAATTTAGGTCAATAAAATTTGCATTTATGAAAACATTTGAAGTTTGGGCAAAATTAGAAAAACTTAAAATTTAACCCCTTAATGTCCAATGACGGACACAGACATCTCCCCTGCTTTGATGAGGGTTCCGGTGCTGAGCCCGCATCAAAGCCGGGACATATCAATCAAATTTATTATCGCCAAGTACATATTACATATATACAAGGAATTCTTTGTGGCAAAGAGGCAACATAATATATAACAGATACAACAAGTAACATCCAACAAGACAGATACAGTATATAGTCTACACATGACGATTTAATTGAACAGAGTGGATAGAAGCTGTTCATATGGCGGTTGGTGCTGCATTTGGGGACTCTGAAGAGACGTCCTGAAGGGAGTAGTTGGAATGAGGAGTGTCCCGGGTGAGAGGGATCGGATGAAATTTTCAATGCGTGGGATCGAATACTCTTATCATAAAGATCCTGGATTTTAGGCAGGGGGGAACCTATAATTCTCTCTGCTGTTCTGAAAGTCCTTTGTAAGCGGAGTTTGTCATGCGCAGTGGCTCCCCCATACCAGACTATCAGAGAGGAACAAATCACAGATCTGATGACAGCATTAAAGAATAAGATCAGCAGATTCTTAGACAAACCATATCTTTTTAGCTGACGCAGGAACATCCTCTGTTGTGCTTTTCTTATAACAGCATCCACGTTTTTCCCCCATTTAAGATCATGAGAGATGATAACACCAAAGGAATTTGGTCTCTGTGACCATAAGAACCACTTCGTTATGGATGTAGATTGGAAGTATCTCATGTTGATCTTTCCTAAAATCCACAACCATCTCAGCAGTTTTTTTAGTGTTGAGTACAAGATTATTGGCTTTACACCAGTCACATTCTTTTCACCTCACTCCGATACAAGTCTTCAGCATTTCCCCTGATGAGACCAATCAGTGTCATATCATCGGCAAATTTCAAGATTTTTACTGAGCCTGCTGAAGAGATGCAATCATTCGTATAGAGAGAAAACAGTAACGGGGACAAAACACACCCCTGAGGTGCCCCGATGTTTGTGACCAAGGTGTCCGAAGTGAATAGTCCAACTTTTACACTCTGTATCCTGGCTGTCAGGAAGTTATAAATCCACAAGCAAAAGTTGAGAGGGACTCCAAGAGCTACCATTTTCTTATGAAGTAAATTCGGATCAATGGTATTGAACGCTGAGCTAAAGTCCATGAAAAGAATCCGGACATATGAGTGCAGTTCATCTGTATGATCCAAAATGTACTTCAGTGCCAGATTGACAGTGTCGTTTGCCGAACGATTCTCCTTATAGGCAAACTGAAGCGGGTCCCATAGCTTCTGCGTGAATTTTATCAGGTGGTACATCATAAATCTTTCGAAGACTTTCATAGCTACAGATGTGAGTGCTACTGGTCTATAGTCGTTCAACTCAGAGGATCCCACTTTCTTGGGGACAGGGATAATTGTGGAACTTTTCCAACACTGAGGTACAACGCACTCTTTCAGTGACACATTGTATATATTTGTCAGTATAGGGGCAAGCTGGGTAGCACATACTTTCAGACACATTGGAGATACACCATCAGGGCCAGGTACCTTTTTGACCTTAAGTCCCTTCAGGATGCGTATCACCTCTGCCTCGGAGATCACTACTTGGGTGTTGCACAATGAGTGATCTTTATATGAACAGACTGAGGAGCTTAGAGATGAATAGCCACTGTGTGTAGAGCTTGCCTCAAATCTGCAGTAGAATTCATTTAACTCTGCTGCCAGACTTCTGCTGGGGTTCACTATAGTGGGGTGGCTTTTATAATTGGTGACCTCTCTTAATCCTCTCCATGCAGATCTAGTATCTTTTAATGAGAACCTTTCCTCCAGAATCTTTGCATAATCGTGTTTGGCTAACTTGATCTCTTTAGATAACGAGTTCCTAAGTTTCTTGAATTCAGTAATATCGCCTGCTTTATAAGCCTCCTCTTTTCTCTTATGGATCAACCTGACTTTATTTGTAAACCACAGCTTGTTGTTTCCCCGAAAGTGGACAGATTTGGATGGAATAAACGTGACTTCACAAAAACGATTATATGAGGACACTGCATCAACCCATTCATCCAGACCCGAGCATGTTTCCTGGAATACCTCCTAGTCCGTGCATTCAAAGCATGCTTGTAGTTGCAATTTTGCCTCCTCAGACAATGTCTTCTTTGTATAAACTGTAGGTTTGGATGTTTTCAACCTTTGCCTGTAGGCTGGAATTAAATGAATTAGACAATGATCTGAAAAGCCCACTGCTGCTCTCCTCACTGCCCTGTAGGCCCCTTTTATGACTGTATAGCAGTGATCAAGCGTATTGTTCTCTCTCGTGAAGCAGTTTATATGTTGAGTAAATTTGGGGAGATCCAGGTTGAGTTTTCCTTTGTTAAAGTCCCCCATTACGATCACAAATGCTTCTGGAGATCCTTTCTCCCATTCTGATATTTTGCAAGCTAATTCACCAATAGCAGCTTTAACAGATGCTTGAGGGGGAATATATACTGCAACCAGAACCATAGATGAAAACTCTCTTGGAGAGTAAAATGGTCTACAATTGAGTGCAAGGTACTCTAGATCTTGAGAGCAACCTTTTCCCAGTATGTTAACATCACAGCACCATCTAGTGTTGATGTAGAGACATACCCCACCCCCCCTTAGTTTACCTGAAGCTACAATATCATGGTCAGCTCTGTAGATAACAAAACCAGGTAGATCCAGACTGCAATCAGGGATGGTCTCATTCAACCAGGTCTCAGTAAAACAAAGAGCAGCTGAATTGGCCATATCAGATCTCATGTTACAAAGTAAGCTCAGATCCTCCATTTTGCTAGATAAGGAACGGACATTAGCCAAGTGGAGTGAAGGAAGAGCTGTTCTGAACCCTCTCCTCCGAAGGCGTGCCAGGACGCCTCCTCTCCTGCCTCTCTTGCAGTACACCTCCACAGGTTTCACAGAAGTAATGGATTTTATGTACTCAATTGTTGAATTAGCAATCATGCTCCAAGAAGGGGAGTCAATGAGAAATTGCGGATGATTCCAGAATAATAAATCGTCCCTTGAAATCATAAGAGTAGGTTTACAGAGTGCAGTGGCCATGATTACACTCAGCTTGTAGCTATAAAGACTGAACAGTCACAGCTTAGCCGAGTTAAATGTACAACTTTCCATAAAGGGTGCTCCCAGCACTGCTGGGGGGGGAGGGCATGGATGCAACAAGACAGGGACATCAGGGGACACGCCAACAGTCAGTCCAAACCTGCCCAGCTCACCCCTTCAGCTCCACCTGGACCACAAGATCTCCAGAACATCTCCAGCACCGCACACTCCACCAGTATTCCTATCCCGGGATCATCTGCTTGCTGGAAATGGGTACAAGTTGTAGGAAAGTTGGCAGGCAGCCAGCAGCTTCACTCTCTCCGAGCTGGATCCAGGCACGGAGCTCCACGAGGACAGAAAGACACCGGTCCTAGCTGATCGCAGTCTCCACCCTACTCCCAGCTCTGCCGAATCCTGTAGCTACGCAATGGTGAGTGAACCAAAGGGAGAATTAACAATTAAACGGGGAAAAAAAAAAACTAAAAAAAAACTCAGGCGCCTCATGCCAGAGCAGCCATCTCTCGGCGCTCCTCCTCCGCCTCCTGTTTGGAACAGCTGACATGTGCCCGCAATAGGCGCGAGCGGAACCGCCGTCCGCCCGCGCCTATTAACTAGTTAAATCCCGCTGTCAAAGCTGACAGCGGGCATTTAAATAGCATTTCCGGCCGCCGGGCCGGAAGTGAGCTCATCGCCGACCCCCGTGACGTGATCGGGGGTTGGCGTCATGTTGCCTGGACAACCAGAGGTCTCACAGAGACCACTATGGTTGTTCCAGGCTGATGGCTTTTAGCGCCACCCGGTGGTCGGCGCTGAAAGCACAGGAGTAAGTCTGCTACATATGGGCGATCTGCTCGTCGCCCATATGTAGCAGAGCCAATCGAGTTGTGCATGCTTCAAGCCTCCTATGGAGGCTATTGAAGCATGCCAAAAGTAAAGAAAAAAAAAAAATAGGTATTAGACCTACCAGTAAGGAGGTTTCCAAGAGTCCATCCTGACAACACCATGGAGGACGTCCTCCTCCTTACAGGGACAGGAAAGCACACGAGAGGTTAAAAGGCCCCGTCCCACCCCTTTCCCTCAGTGATTTAACAAGTACCACAGCGTGGATAATGCCATAACTCTTTTAATGATAACCATCATATTACATCATATGACATAACAAAACAGGGAGGGAAATACTCGTGCTGTCAGGAGGGACTCCTGGAAACATCATTACTGGTAGGTCTAATACTTCTTTTTCAGGACGTCCACCTGACAGCACCATGGAGAGTACCAAAGCACCTCCTCAGGGTGGGATCACCGCCTGGCCAACATACCGCCAACTCCCAAATGCGGTATGTTGGCCTGATAGCACGTCAAGTTTGTAGTGCTTGCAAAATGTATTCAGGCTGGCCTAAGTTGCCGCTCTACAAATCTGCTCGACTGAGGCGCCTGCGCGTTCGGCCCAGGAGGCTGAAACTGCCCTAGTAGAGTGGGCCCTTAAGGTATCTGGTGGGCTGTCGTCTTCAATTACTGAGGTGATCCATCTTGCGATGGACGCCTTAGAGGCTTTTCTCCCCCTATTTTTTTACCCCCGAAGAGGATGAACAGGTTTGAGTCAATACGCCAGTCATTGGTGGCCTCTAAATAGCTTATAACTGCCTGTCTTACGTCTAGAGAGTAGAGACACTGTTCTTTCTCATTGCGGGGATTGCTGCAGAAGGATGGTAGCACTATCTCCTGATTTATATTCTGGTAAGAGGCTACCTTGGGGATAAATGCCAGATCTAATCTTAAGGTTAGATGATCATCTCTGATCTGGAGATATGGATCTTTGGTGGACAGGGCCTGGATTTCCCCTATTCTTTTGGCCGTGGTAATGGCTACCAGGAAAGCAGTCTTCCGAGAGAGAGTTGAAATGGTCTTTCACTAGGCGTGTAGGGGTCCCTACATAAGGATCTCAGTACCAGGCCGAGGTCCCAGGGCGCGGTGAGCTGCCTAATTGTGGGGCGAAGACGCTGCGTGGCCTTTATGAATCTTACCACCCAAGGATGGGAGGCTAAAGGGTAGTCGAAGAAGGCGCTCAAAGCCAAAATCTGGACCTTTAACGTGCTGGGTTTAAGGCCTTTATTATATCCTGACTGTAGGAAGTCAAGGACACTAGGGAGGTCGGGGGTACCTGCCGAGAGGTCGGACCTGCCACCTTCCAGGCAGAATGTCTTCCATATTTTTCTGTAGATTGCAGATGTTACCGGTTTCCTGCTGGCGAGTAGAGTGGATATGACCTGCTCGGATAAGCCCTTTGCTCTCAGGATGTCCCTTTCAGGATCCAGGCCGAGAGGTGTAGCCTTGCTGGGTCTGGATGGCGAATCAGACCCTGGTGGATAACGTCTCCCTTCAGGGGTAGCTCGACTGGGTTTCCTACTGCCATTGCTCCTAGCAGCGGAAACCAGCTTCTCTTTGGCCAGTATGGCACTATTAATATCACTGACGCGCGGTCCTCGCGGATCTTCCTGAGTACCGCCGGTATCAGCGCCAGTGGTGGGAATGCATACAAGAGGGGTTCCCTCCAGGCCTGGCTCAGGGCATCCACTCCGTCCAGGTGGTCCGCCGGGTTCAAGGAGTAGAATCTGGCGACCTTTGAGTTCTTCCGGTTTGCAAACAGGTCTATACTGGGGGTCCCCCAAACGCTGACATAGCTGATGGAAGATTTCTTCGTTTAGTTCCCACTCTGTTGGGCTGACCTGCTGTCTGCTTAGATAGTCTGCTACTACGTTCTGAGAACCATCCAGGTGGATTGCCGTTATGGAGAGGACCACCTCTTCTGCCCAGGCGAATATTCGTCCTGTAAGTGCCTGGAGTGGTCGATGTCTCGGACCTCCCTGGTGCCTTAGGAATGAGACTGCCGTTGTGTTGTCGGACATGTCGATTTCTCACTACCGACCGGTTCTGACGCAGGGCTTCCCAGACCGCATAGAGCTCCCTGAAGTTGGAGATCTGTTTCTGATGCTGAACGGCCATCTTCCCTGGAAAATTCTCCCTTCTACGTGAGCTCCCCATCCCCACGTACTGGCGTCTGTGGTGATTACCACGTACGGCGAGGTTGTCCATAGCACGCCCACCTGTAAGTTCTGGGGCTGTATCCACCACCGTAGGGATCTTTTTACCGTGTCTGGTAAGGATATGGGCCTGTCGAGAGAATCCTGACGCCTGTTCCATCCTGCGAGGATTTCCTTTTGCAGGGGCCTCGAATGGGACTGGGCCCATCTGATGCATGGAATGCAAGCCGTCATCAGACCCAGGACTTCCATTGCACCTCTTATGAAGGAGCGATGTTTCAGTAGTCCCCTGACTCTGTCTTGAATTATCTGCTGCTTTTTTCTCGGTAGCCGGGATATTCTGTCTCTTGAACCTAGAAGGACTCCCAGGAAGATTTTCCTGCTTTAGGTCTGACTTCTGTTCGTTGATCAGCCAGCCGAGATACTCCAGTGTTCTGATCATTCGGCTCCTGTCCTGAATGAGCCTTTCTTCTGATCCTGCGACTACGAGAAAGTCATCTAGATACGGTATTATAATGACTCCCTGATTTCTCGAGTAGGCTACCACCTCCGCTACCAGCTTTGTGAATATTCAGGGGGCCGCAGCCAGCCCGAACGGAAGGCACTGGAACTGGAAGTGGCAGGTCCGGGACGGTAGACTGATTGCGAATCTTAGTAAGCTTTGAGATGAGGGATGGATGGGGACCTGATAGTATGCACTCTTCAGGTCCAGAGTACACATGACGGCATTCCTGTCTATAAGTCTATAAGTTGAATTGCCGAACGTATTGATTCCATTCAAAACCTTTTGTATACCACCCAAGCATTTAGGGGTTTTAAGTTTGATCGTTCTGGCCTCGCCAGATGGTTTTGTAATGGAGAATAGGGAAGAGTAATGACCCTTTCCCCTCTCCTGCTGCGGAACTGGCACTATGACCTGAGCAGGTCCTGTAGATCTGCCCACATGGTAGAGTCTTCCGGGACTACGGTGGGGGCGATGTATCTGTCGGGGGGAGGGGAATAACATTCTATGCTGTACCCTTCTGTGATGGTTCCGAGGACCCACTGGTTCTGGGTTACCTGGCGCCACATTGCTGCGAATCGTCGCAGTCTTCCCCCGACACCTATGGCGTCATTGCCTTCTAGACCTGGAGGATGACGTGAAAAGAGGGGCTTTGCTTCTCCTTCCCTGGCTCTGAGTGTTTCTAAAGGAGCCCCTGTTGGATCTACCCTGGCTCCTAAAGTCGGTCTGTCGCCTGAAAAAGGACCCTCTACAAAAGGACTGGGGATGCTTGGGTTTTTCTTCTGGAAACCCCTTGTTTTTTGTCAGACACCTGCTCTAGGATGCTATCTAGAGCTGGCCTGAACACCCTTGAGCCTGAAAAGGGGATGGAGCAAAGCTTTGCCTTTGAAGCATTATCCCCAGACAAAGACTTCAGCCAAACCGCTCGCCTAGCTGCATTGGAAAGGGAGCTGTTTCTGGGTGCGAATCTTACTGACTCGGCCGACGTATCTGAAAGGAACGCAGTGGCTGATTTCATCAGAGGGAGGGAAGCTAGGATCTCAGATCTAGGGGTCTTATTGGATAAATGCTCTTCCAACTGCCCCACCCATAGGAACATGGACCTGGCCATCGAGGTGGCTGCTATGTTAACCTTAGTAAGGGCAGCTGCCGTTTCCCATGTTCGCTATAATAGAACATCCGCCTTCCGGTCCATCGGGTCTCTGAGACTTGAGTCCTCGAAGAGGATGGCAGTCTTTTTGGTCACCTTAGCTACAAGAACATTGATTTTAGGAATTTCCTCCCACAATCGTGTTTCCTCTGGGTCAAAGGGCAGTCGGCTCTTAAAGTCCCGAGACAGTACGAGTCGAAGTTCTGCCTCTTTCCATTCTTCTAGGACTAATGTGTTCGCTTACGGGGAACACCGTTTGTTTCCGAGCGACCAGTCCCCCAAACATCAGGTCCTGTCGGGACTGCGGTTTTGGAACATCCTCGATCTGCATGGTGTTCCTTACCTTACCGCCTGCACCAAGTCATCAGTGTCCTCTAACTTAAACAGGTATTTCCTGCCTTGGTCCCTCCTGTCAGTCGGGATCTCCCCCTCCTCCTCGGGATCCGAGTCCCAGGGGTCTGACCCCTCAGGCGAGCTTGTCTCCGAGGCTAGCTCCATCTCCCACCTCGGCCGCTTCCGGCTTGGCCCCGGACTAGGGGACTGCTACCGTGAGAGACTGGATCTGGAGGCCTGTACTTCCTCCTGAATCAAGGATCACATCTCGGCAAGGAGGGACGGCTGCTCTTCTCTTACAACCCTTCAAGTGCAGGGTCCGCAGAGAGTCTTGATATAGGGGTCTGGAAGCTTCACCCTGCAAACCGGGCATCTGACAGATTTAGATATGGCCTTTGCCGATTCCTTAACCTCTGTCGGGGGGGGGGCTGGGGTACCCTTCTCCTGTACGATACAGAACAGGGATAGTAAGGTCAGTTGTCCTGTGCTGCGGGGAAGGCCGTGTGGGGGTTGGATTGCGCCAGGTGCACTTACCCCTCTGTCGGCTGGCACCTCTGGGTCCATACCACCGAAGCAGCTGTTGCGTGCGGTGAGCCGCTGGCGTGCGGTGAGCCCGTTGACGTGCACTGAGCTTGCTGGCGTGCCCAGGCTGCTGGCGCGCTGATTTCAAGTCGGCGCGTGACGTCATCGCCGCGCTGCGGGTCCTCCCGCGATGACTGAGACTGCACTTCCGCTTCCTGCCCAGCTCTGAAGCCCCGCCCGCCGGGCATCCGGCTTACCGCGGCACTGCGGTCCAGCCTGGAGCCGAGAGCCTCCCACCGGGAGGAGCGGCTCCCTCCAGGAGCGTCGTCCTGCTCCTGGCTTTGGGGCAGAGGGACTCCCACAGGGAAGTGTCGGCCCTGGGCATACTGACAGGGGGAAGGATTGGACTGGCCGCCCAATCCCCCTGCGCCCTCCGGTAAGCTTCCTGCTCTTCCTCTCGTATGTCCCTCCATGCAGGGACAGGAAAGACACTGAGGGAAAGGGGTGGGACGGGGCCTTTTAACCTCTCGTGTGCTTTCCTGTCCCTGTAAGGAGGAGGACGACGTCCTCCATGGTGCTGTCAGGTGGACGTCCTGGAAAAATGTTTAAAAATAAAAAAACCTAAAAGTTCAAATAACCCCCCCTTTCGCCCCAATCAAAATAAAACAGTATTAAAAAAACCCACATACACATATTAGGTATCGCCGCGTTCAGAATCGCCTGATCAATTAAAAAAAAAAAAAAAAAGTATTACCCCGACCGCTAAACGGCGTAGCGAGAAAAAAAGTCAAAACCCCAGAATTACTTTTGATCTCTGTGACAATGCATTAAAATGCAATAACGGGCGATCAAAAGAACGTGTCTACATAAAAGTGGTATCATTAAAAACATCAGCTCGGCACACAAAAAATAAGCCCTCACCTAACCCCAGATCACGAAAAATGCTACGGGTCTCGGAAAATGGTGGTTTTTTTTTAGCAAACTTTGGAATTTTTTTTAAACCACTTAGATAAAAAAGAACCTAGACATTTTTGGTGTCTATGAACTCATAATGACCTGGCGAATCACAATGGTGGGTCAGTTTTAGCATTTAGTGAACCTAGCAAAAAAGCCAAGCAAAAAACAAGTGTGGGATTGCACTTTTTTTCGGCAATTTCACCGCACTGGGAATTTTTTTTCCCGTTTTGTAGTACACGACATGGTAAAAATCAATGGTGTTGTTCAAAAGTACAACTCGTCCCGCAAAAAATAAGCCCTCATATGGCCATATTGACAGAAAAATAAAAAAAGTTATGGCTCTGGGAAGAAAGGGAGCGAAAAACAAAACGCAAAAACGAAAATAACCCCGGTCATTAAGGGGTTAAAGGTATTGTCCGGTCTAAAATGAGAAGTCTGCAGTTACTGTGTGACTGCAGACTTTTGAATCTACCCAGCGCACAAACTGTCCAAATATTTCTGGACCTAACTGATTTTTTTTGTTTACAGAAAAGCAGTGTTTTAAGTTGCAAAACATTTTTACAAAATTATGTAATTTTTTTTTCCCACTTTCACTTGTTTGGGACCAGTGGAATTACTTCTGGGCTCAGAGAAACAACTAGGTCATCTTTTAAACACTTGGACTCCCCTCTTCTCAGAATTTATACTCTCCCCTCCTTCTTCCCTTCTTTGATGTTTGTGTTCTGTCTTTGTGTCTGTCTACAAAAGGTTATGTTCAAGACAACCTGTTTTGTGGTTTTGATTTATCAATGTTCGAAAACTGCTGGATATTTCAATGCTGGATATTTCTAATTAGGAAAGGTTGGACAATTTTCTGTTCTTGCTTTGCTCAATATAATAGGTTTTCATTGACCCATTTTAGCTCCTACATCTGAGTAATCTGTTACCCTACGGAATTCCCTCTTTTATTGTTCTCCACAATGCCTTGCCAATGTAATTCCTTTTATTTCCGGAAGCAGTAGCCAAGCCTCTAAACCAGACCCAGACAGGGTGTGAAAAGACTCACATTACTGGCAAGTAATTTTTTTTCCAGGACCCATGAGATCACCCATTGAGGTTTTGAGTCTCGGGGCTCTTTAGGGTGTGTGCACACAAGCGTTTTTTTCGCATTTATACCGACAAAAACGCTTAAAAAAAAGCATCCCATTCATTAATAAATTCTGCACTTTGTGCCTATTGATGAGTTTTTTTCCGCGAAAAAAACGCATCGCGCTCATTAATTTGCGGAAAAATCCGCATTTCTAGCTATTTTCTATGACACTGGGGATGCTCCGGAAAAAAAAAAAAAAAAAAAAAAAAAAAAAAAAAAAAAAAAAAAAAAAAAAAAAAAAAAAAAAAAAAAAAATCGCAGCAAAAACAGGCTGAAAAAAACCAAAATTCGCGTTTTCTGGGAAGGAGTTGTTTTTTTTTGTCAAGAATTTTCTGCATACGTGGGTACATAGCCTTACGTCAATAGCGGATGTAATTGCTTTAATCAGCCTGTCCATTTCTTCAACCGAAGAACATGGACATCATGCATTAATTTTTTTTCTCTTTTTTTGTAGTAAATGTCGGGGGGTGCGGGTTGCCCACTGGGGACCAGCACACTTATCCATCATTCCCACATAAGGTTCTAATTAAAGGCAATGCCTGGTTTCCTTTCCACTCCCCATACACAAGGCTGTTTTGGTAGAGTTAAGTCATTAGTAATAGTCACACTGATTGCAGACTTATGAATCCCCTCAGCGCATGTACTGTGCACTGAGAGGACTCACCGGTTTTTTGACCCAGGAATGGCGGTGATGCATATCACATGCATACTCCTGGGCAGAAACCAACTAGTGGGCGCAGCCTCGCCCCATACAAGTGTATTGGAACGGCCACGCCCACCGCCGTTCAAATTGTTTCAAATTCTTATGAAACAAGTTACAGCACATACTACATTGTACTACTGTACCCAAGTGTCCATTTTATAACGACGGGACAAAAACAGACACCGACTCAGACATCACCAGCGCACTTGTCATCAGGGCGCGCCTCCATGATTCAGTATGTCCTGGCAGGTCCTGGAAGATGCAGTGGCCTTTTAAACTCACACCAGCCATCTTCCCTCAAAGAATCATTGTTTCCAGGACAAACTTGCCCCAGCAGAACCTGATGGCTTAAAATGGTAACCAGGCCAGGGGTCTGGGCAAGTATTTGATTCAATGTCTGGAGTCAATCTTTCCTCTGGATGGACTGTGTAGGGTTCCTCTAAGTAAAGCAAACTAATTGATGCGCTGAAAAAGCTCCACCCTTTAAGTATGTAGGTTGCGTGTCCTTGAAGCGTGGATCATCTCCCTCTCTCTGAGAGCTGTCATGGGTTATAGGGAAAACAGTTTTTTTCCCCTTATTTTAAAACAAACTACGACCATGGGAAAGGGGTTTTCCGATTCATGGAAAACACTCTTAAAGGGAATCTGTCAGCAGGATCTTGCTAAGTAACCTACAGACAGGGTCAGGTTGGTGTTGTTAACACTGATTAAAAAGATACCTGTGGTGATGAAATCCATCTTGTGGTTCTTGTTTAACCAGTGTAGAGGTACTGTCACACTTAGCGAGCTGCCACACAGGCAGATCTCACCAGCGACATCGCTGGGGTCGGGGGTCGCTACTTACCTGTCACACCAGGCGATCCTGCGTCTTCCCGCCCGCGTCCACGCGTCGCTCGTCGTCACAGCTGGAAGCTGACGACGAGAAACAGTCCAGCCTGTTCTCGCGCGATCAGCGATAAGCAACGGGGGAGCGGGTTGTAGGTAAGCATCAGACACAGCGATATCGCTAGCAATATTGCTATAACGTCACAAGTTATAGCGATATTGCTAGCGATATCGCTTAGTGTGACAGTACCTTTAGAGGTTTCCAGCTAATGACATGCCTGTAGGCAGAGTCTTATCTTCCTGGTCTAAGCCATAGAATCCAAGGAAAGACCTGCCCACAGGCCGTGAAGAAGCACAAGTGTGTGTCTCTATGATGAGAACATGTTTGTGCCTTTGTGCTTCAGGGTGGCCTTTGGGCAGGTCTTTCCTTGGTTTCTCTAACCTAAAGCATCTCATTAGTTGAAAACCTGTAACACTGATTACACAAGATTGATTTCTTCACCCAGGTATCATTTGAATCAGTGTACCAGCAGCAACCTGACAATGCCTATAGTTTACTTAGCAAAATCCTGTTGACAGGTTTTCTTTAAGCATTGCCCACCCAATTCAAGGAAATAGAATGAACTGTGCTATGGAGCAAGGGTTGGGCATCTGCTTCATGTCGATAGAAAACTATAGAATGCAACATCATCCATATCAAATCACAGGCTAAGTGATGGATTGACAGGATTGCGGATGATGCAGAGCATGGTCTGGGTCCACCCATTGAACCATCTGGGGCCGATTTGCATACAACTATAAAGTGTCTATCAAGTATACTGGGCTATGGGTGTGAAATGAAGGCAGTTAAAAAGCTTTATAAAAGGAACCAACAACGCAGTGGCATGAAATATTAAAAGGAATATGTCACTGGATTTTTTTATGAAGAGAAGCTGTTCACACTACACATAAAATGCAGATATATGCTCACCACTCCACTTGCAGACTTTGTCTTAACATCAAGTTTCACCAGCCCAAAACCTGAACAAAAAAAAAATATATTTAGTTGAAGGTAATTGTCAGAAGGTTTTACTACCCCATCTGATAGCAGCATTATGTAAGGACAGAGACCCCAACTGCAGCGATGTATTATTGTCTTTCTACTACAAACCTAGCAGAACTTGGAATGCTGAGCACTGTGTAACCCTGCCTACAATACAGATTGGTAGCTTTCTGGGTACATTGAGAGAAAGCTGCCAATCTGTGATGAGGGTGGAGTTAGAATAGGAGTCAAGCGACACCTAGTCCATTGTAGTGATAATGATTGATTTTACTGAACCTACAGCAAAGAGCCTACTAAGTGATACATCACTGGAAGCAGTGTCTCAGCCCCTACAGCATGCTGCTGTCAGAATACAATGAAAAAAACTGCTGAGATTTGTTTTTTTTTTTTTAAAGGGGATGCATGCAAATATAAAATAAATTTCACCATTAAAAATATTTACATACAACTAACTTTGTAATTGCCTCTTCAATTTAATGAATTTCTGTTCTGGCATTTTCTGGTTCTCTGCAGCTACAGATTGGTGTGATAGGTGCCTCCGCACCATGTACCATGAATACTGCAGTTCATCAGTTCAGCGCAGTCAAGTTTCGAGACTACAGGAATCATGCTTTACACTACTTAAGAGTCTTACCATATCCTTTACTGAAGACGTCTCTAGAAGACTTGCCAAGGTCTGCGTAAGATGGTGGGACAGCCATTTTTACCTTAACAAAAGGGGAAAAAAAATTAAAACATCCAGAAATATTAAACATTTAAAAGGGAACCTGTCACCTCATTTTTCACATATAAGCTGCAGCCACCGCCATTTGGGGCTTATCTACAGCATTCTATAATGCTGTAGATAAGCCCCCTAATGTAACCTAAAAGATAAGAAAAACGAGTTCTATTATACTCACCCAGGGACGATCCAGGTCCAGTGCCTCCCATCTTCATGCGATGACGTCCTCTTCCTTGCTCTGTCTCGGCTGCTGCGCAGGACTACTGATCTGCCCTGTTGAGAGCAGAATAATGTACTGCAGTGCATAGGCGCTGGGCCTCTGACCTTTCCCGACGCCTGCGCACTGCAGTACTCTGCCCTCAACAGGGCAGATCTGTACGCCTGCGCAGGAGTCGCGACACAAAGCAAGGAGGAAAACATTTTCATCACATCCTGCATTGTACTACTGCACCCAATCTAATATATAAAACTGAATGTGTGTGTATGTATGTCCGGGATTGGCATCTGCACCATCGCTGCTACAGCCACAAAATTTTGCACAGTCGCATGTCTGGACCCCGAGAGCGTCATAGGCTATGTTGTGAGGCGAAATTTTAACTCCGCGCATTCCAATTCACCAAACAATTTTGCCCCTATCTACATAATGGCGAAAAAGTGAAAGAAAAAGTGTTGGAGGCAAATTGACAGCTGCCAGATGTGAACAAGGGGGACTTAAAGAATGAGAGCGATGGCGCCAAAGAGTATATACCGTACAGTTCCTAAGGTGGGGCCCTGACATGGGATACTCACCACACACGGGGATATGAACACACACACACAAAATGCGCCACACACTACCACGTGCTTCAACACATACACCAACCTCGCCACATAAAAGTCGAAACACAAAAGTCGCCACTGAAAACTCGCCACGCTGTCCCAGAGCTGTTTAAAAGATGAAAAATGAGCTGTGATTGGTTGCTATCAGCAACAGTTTTCTTTGTAGACAGTTGTGGTAACTGAGGCCCATTATTCTTACCATTTCTATGGTGTTATCGTCATTCTGTAAAGCTGGAAATAACACTTACCATGCCAACATAGACCACCCCTCTGACACAGACTGCAGGGGGAGCCCAGTATCACACAGGATAGGATTAGATACACAGCTCAGCACACAGTATCAAACAGAATAGTATTAGATACACGGCTGAGCAGTCAGTAACACCCATGCTAGGATTAGGTACACAGCTCAGCAGTCAGTATCAGACAGGATAGGGTTAGATACACGGCTCAGCAGTCAGTATCAGACAGGATAGGATTAGGTACACGGCTCAGAAACAGGATGTGCCAAAGGAGAGGACATTTTCATTCCAAGAATCCCACTCATTCCATCTGATTTGTTTTTTGATTTTAAAACGCCTCCAGTTTCCAGTTCAACTGCTATTTGCAATGTCCATTAACAATGCTCAGGGACAGTCCTTGAAAGTAGTAGGGATCGATTTGCAATCTCCATGCTTTTCTCATGGTCAACTTTACGTGATCTGTTCAAGAGTTGGAACTGCCAAAAATCTGTTCATCTTTGCACCGAAAGGAAAAACCAAAAATGTTGTTTATCAAAAGGCTCTTGAATGAGTTGAAAATAAAATACTATCAATACTTGGGTAATCGTTTAATTTGTGTTGCAAATCTGTAGTGTTGAATATATGATGTGAAATGTTTTTATGTGCAATATAATCATTATAATTTGTTATAACTAACCACAGTTGGTTAGTATGCCCAGGCAACGCCGGGCTCTTCAGCAAGTGTATTATATATTTTAGGAGTCAAAGTCACTCCATTTCATACTGACTCCAACTCCACCAAAATGGGCACCGACTCCACAGCCCTACTTAAAAAGGGGTTATCCTGGACTACTTATTTTTACATATGAGGCCAAGAACATACCAGGATTTAGTTGCTATCTACCTGTTTTCACAGCAACGATCTCTGCCAACTCAGACTGTAATTCTCCAACTCCATTTTACATCATGTTAACAGAGTGGGTATCCAAGTTTACTATTAATTGCTCTTCCAAGTAACAAAAAAAAAAAAAAAAAAAAAAAAGCAGGAGGGTCTTAAATAAAACTCTGAGACTATTATTTTTAAAAATATATACAAAACATATAGAAATAAGTTCCACATTAAACCAGGGAGTACAAGGCAAGAGGCTGAGAACAGCAGAGAATGAGAGTAAAGACACCAATCATGTAATAAGATCCATATGATACAGTAATCAGTCCACAGAGATTGTGGCGTACCTGTCTAGTATTGTCTTCCATATAAACCATACATAATTTATAGGCTAAACTTTAGTGCATCCATGGTCTCTGCTGTTTTCGGCCTCTTGCCTTGTGCTCCCTGGCGTAATATGGCACTTGTTATTTCTCTCCCCTCTGATGTTTTGCATATCTTTTTTGAAAAATAGTCTCAAAGATTGCTTTGTTTAAGATGCACCTGCTTCCTTCTCTCTTTTTTGGTTACTTGGAAGAGCAATCAATAGTACAAATTTTTTTTTTTTTTTGGATACCCACTCTGTTGACATGATGTTTTGTATATCTTTTAAAAAAAGAATTAAAGAATTGTCTGAATAAGTTCACACACGGCGTTTTTGCTGCTTTTATTTCTGCAGAAAAACCTGATTTCTTGGCAGGAAAGAAGCTGTGGCAAAAACGCAGGTTTAAGTGTGTTTTTTTCATGCGTTTTTTGTGTCTTTGTGCAAGCTAATAAAAGTTGAGTGCCCCCGGGGGGCGTGGCTAAGTAGCCGAGGAAGGAGGAAGCACGCTGTAAGAGCTCCCGATCATCCTGCTTGTTTCCTGTATCTGACGCCTTGCTACCGTGACATACTCGGCGGCGTTCGGTGCCTCTGGATACCGGGACCCCCCTGGGAGGACGCAGGACGGCTCTGGTGAGCTGGCGGCTGGAGAGGCCGGGGACGGGCGGCGGGGCCTGCACGAGGTGCCAGCCATCTTAGACGCACACTCCATCATTGAGAGCGGTGGCGTCCCGCTTCCATCGCTGCAGCGATACCGGGCGGTGATTTGCATCCTGAGGAATTGAGGGGATATGTGGTGAGTGCCCTGGAAAAATTGGGCCCCGCGTCCCCCCCTCCTATTGATAGACTCACTTTCCTGTTGGCGCCATTACTGTGTGGACTTCTGTCCCGTCACCGCTGTCGTCTCTGCGGGTGTTGTTTCTTTCAATCTGCCCCTCAAACATATGTAGTATTTTTTCAAAACAGCACACTCACTCCTCTAGAATAAGTGGAAAAAGTGGAATGAAAACATTGCTCAACCCATCGAGGACGCAAAGATTGAAGTCTATCCTTTGTCATGTGCGTTTCCTGCAAACATATCATCTCCGCCTGCGAAGATTTTGCATAATCAAGTACTGCTTTACGCTTAGTCGGCTCTTTCAGGCCACAGACATTCCACGTCAATATTTTAAGGTTTCAGGCCATAGTACCTACTTATGAGATATAAAAGCAATAGGACAGCGTGAGGAAGCCGCAATAACTCCATACATCAAGAGACAATTGACAGAGAATAGAAACATTTCCCAATACACCCACCCCCCCCTTCCCAACCAGTTCAAAACCCCATTTAAGCATAGTACTGGAGGCCGGGGGTCTTTTTCTCCGCTTAGCACGAGAGTCCAGACCATTAACCATCAGCTCTCCTGAAAAGGGGGAAAATTGTCCTCGTCATCCAGATATTTTCGCATATTCATGGACGTAATTCAAAATGAAGAGAGAAAAGGGAAATTTTTCAAACAAGAAAAGGAAGGATTAAGAGACCATCAAAAATGTAACTCTGTAGCCCGCATGTACCACCAGAACGGACTTAAAGTGTACAACAGGGGAGAAGGGGAGTTCCATCACTTCTCCGCTAACAGTTAATCCAGAGGGAGGCATCTAAAACAGACCCCCAGAAGGCATTCAGCGCAGATCCGTTATGAAGTAGTTCATGCACCGAGGATAAGCAGACTCAAGACACCGAATTACATAATGTTTTCTCATTCTTATCCAGCCAATCCTGTGCATTCCTTGGGGATTCAAAGAAATGGGTAGCTTCCATAGCAGCCACTCACAGCTTGCCCAGGTACAGCATAGAGTAAGGCACCTTTAAGGATCGCAGCCGGCGTTTAACATCTCGAAATTGCCGTCCCTTATTTTGAACTTCAATGGACAAATCCAGATACAAAGAAATTTGTTGCCCATTTATTATTAGGTCAGTCTTATCTCTAGCCTCCCTCAGGATGGCGTCTCTATCCATGTAATGAAGGATTCGGATCAAGACAGTGCGTGGCTGTGCCCCAGGCGGCTGAGGTTTAGTGGGGACCCTATGGGCTCTTTCTATTGCAAACAATGGGGACAGCACATTATTACCAAACAATTTGCGAATACAATCCTCAAAATATTCCACAGCGCCATTTCCTTCTGCCTTTTCTAGGACCCCCACTGTACGTACATTATTGCAGCGCATCCGATTTTCCAAGTCATCCTGCTTGGCTGATTGCTTCTATTACCTTTGTCGTATTGTTCAACTCGTGTTCTGACAGGCCATAATACATCTTCCACCTCACTGTCTCTCCTCCAGCTCAGTGGTTGTCATTTATGGATCTAATGTCCTGCCTCACATTCCTCAGCTCATTTTTAATGTCTTTCATCTGCAGGTCCAGCGCTGCATACCCCCTTGATACAGCATTCAGAACATCAGTGAGGGTGGGAGGATTATCAGCCCGTTCCGCAGTGGCCATGTATGAGCACAGGGTCCTGCATCTGCTCCCCAGCCTGAGACTCTATGATGTCCCCTGCGTCTCCTGGGAGCCATCTACCTCCATCTGTCCCGCATCTCTCTCTAATCCAGCCTTTACCTGCTGGCAGTGTGTATGAGAGCCAGTGGTGGGGGACCGCGCATATTTCTACAGCCTTATCCCTCCTCCTCTCATCTCCCGGCTATCAGCCCACGCTGCAGTGCGGCGCCATCTTGAATTCCTCTCTCCTCATCTCCCCCCAGCCGCGTCTTCCTCATAATGTCAGAGGTCACTGCTGTTCATCTCCCGGTCACCGCCTGTCAGCACCGCAGGTCCCAGGGGAAGACTGAGACCATCCAGACCCCACTGGGCTCAGGATAATGGATGGTAAGAGGATAAATTGACTGAAGCTCCTGGGTCCTGCTTCCTCTCACATTGCTGGCTAGCTCCGCCCCACAGGAAGCCTCATTGATATAATACCAGGCATCGCCCTCACTGATTTATGTGACCTCCTTTGTATGGAAGCTGCTCCCGGGCCACAATCACTAAATTTTATCCCTGCTGTGCTTATAATTGGAGGGGGAAGAAACCCAAGAGTTATCCTGGTGTGCCGCACTGCCATTGATTATGAATCGATCTAAAGGATCGGCAGCAGCAGAAAAATTAAGAGTTTGCCAGACCCGACCCCTCTGAAAGTGCACGGTCACTCAGAAATAACCCTTCACAAGCTCAGCGTAAAAATCGTCTCTCTGAGGGTGAGGAGAATGAGCAGGAAGAACTGACCCTTAAACAAGTGTCTGAACAGTTGATGCAGGCCATCTCCCCAACTAGGACATCCTTGACTGGGAAAATAGAGGACGTTTACCCTGAGGTGGGGAGACTTCGTCAAGATATGCAGGCCATGAGGGGACGCATTACGGAAGTGGAGACAAGAGTGTTATCAAAGGTGGCAGGCTCTATCAACGCATGGAAACAGAAGGCGGACAATCTGGAGAACAGAATGCGTCGGAATATTATCCGTGTCATAGGTCTGCCGGAACGCTCAGAAGGTCAGCATCCTGAGCAGTTTCTGGAGGGCTGGCTCAAGGCCTCTCTGGGGGATAAATTCTCCTCAGTATTCGCTGTCCGGGAGCCCCGCCTAGACCTTTCCGGACACGTCTCCTTAACTGTTAAGACAGATACCATTCTGCGTCTCGCACGACAAAAAAGTCCCATCAAGTTCGACAATGCTGTGATCTCGATTTTCCCGGATTTTTCCATGGAACTTCAGAAGCAGCTGTCACAATTCATCGAAATTAAGAAGCGGCTCAGGGAGAGGAACATTATGTATTCAATGATCTATCCGGCCCAGCTCCGGATTGTCCACGGTGGTACCTCCGTGTTTTTCACAGATCCAGCGGATGTGACTGAGCGGCTGCGGTCCCATAAGGAATCCCCTGCAAAGGAATCAGTGGTCAGCGCTGGAGTCCTGGGTTCGAATCCCACCAAGGACAACATCTGCAAGGAGTTTGTATGTTCTCCCCGTGTTTGCGTGGGTTTCCTCCGGGTACTCCAGTTTCCTCCCACATTTCAAAGACATACTGATGGGGCTCACAATCTAAATTCCCTATCGGGGACAGTGATGATAATGTGTGCAAACTGTAAAGCGCTGCGGAATATGTTAGCGCTATATAAAAATAAAGATTTGTAAAGATTATTTAATGTGCTTACTGTTAACCTGAATCCTTCAACTAAAGGCCTAATTGGGGCTCTCTCGGCAGGTATCCAGTTACCAACAATACCGGACACTGTGTTCAATGATGGTATCCCCTTGTTTGCTTTTTGATAGGGGTGTGGGACCTTGCTCCTATATTGTTAGGTTCTTATTCTCTTTTTTTCAAAAGTTTTAGTTTTATTTGTTATTTAGGTAAGAGTCGCAGGACCGGCAGTCCTGTTATCTATGTGATGTCTCTAAATTTTGCTCGAGCACTAATATGCATCATATCCAGATAAGCAAAAATGGGTTCTGAACTAATATGCATGACCTGGAATGTGAGGGGTATTAAACCCCCCCCCCGAAAGAAAATTAAGGTGTTCTCACGGATTAGGCAATATCGCCCTCATATTGTGGCCTTGGTTGGGACACACCTGACCAGAGACACAGCGTGGTGTGTGCAAAAACCGTGGGTACAATGGTTTATTCATGCATTTCATACCATCTATTCAAGGGGGGGGGGGGTTTCACTACTGATACATAAGGACATTAGGTGGGAGGCCAGGGAGGCCCGGAGGGATCCTGAGGGGCGTTCCGTATTTGTGCATGCACTAATTAACTCAAGAAAATATGCTATTTTGTGTATTTATAACTCCCCAGCTAAAATGTCAATTCTCCAAAAGACATTGAGTTTTGTCCTGAACTATCCAGATGCAGACGTCATCTGCATGGGGTATTTCAATCTGGTCATGAATAAATGTCTTGATAAACTGAGATTGGGTGATGGGATACAAGGGGGATGGGGATTCAGGGAGGGACCCCCCGCTGGCTACATCCCAACTGTCACAGTTCATGGAAGGTAGTGCATGGCTGGATCTATGGAGAACGCGACACCCCGAGACGAGGAAGTATACTTGCCATTCATCCACTAAGCTCTCCTTGTGGCGCAAAGATTATATATTTGGATCCAGCAGTCTGGCACTGTGGGTGAATATAGAACATGGTAGTAGGGGGATTTCAGATCATAGTCCGGTCATTCTTAGCCCCAAGGGTGGTTTGCACGTTCATGACCGGGCCAATTTTTACAATTCTGACCACTGTTCCTTTATGAGGTAACTCTGAAACGCTTCCATGGATCCCAGTGATTCTGACATTGTTTTCTCGTGACATATTGTACTTCATGTTAGTGGTAAAATTTCATTCAAATAACTTGCATTTATTTGTGGAAAAAAAAAAAGGAAATTTGGCGAAAATTTCGCAATTTTCCAACTTTGAATTTTTATGCCCTTAAATCAGAGATACGGCACACAAAACTTGATAAGTAACATTTCCCACATGTTTACTTTACATCAGCACAATTTTGGAACCAAAATTTTTTTTTGTTAGGAAGTTATAAGGGTTAAAAATTGACCAGCGATTTCTCATTTTTGCAACACCATTTTATTTTTACGGACCACATCACATTTGAAGCCACTTTGAGGGGTCTATATGATAGAAAATACCCAAAAGTGACACCATTCTAAAAACTGCACCCCTTAAAAGGTGCTCAAAACCACAATCAAGAAGTTTATTAACCCTTTAGGTGCGTCACAGGAATTTTTTGAATATTTAAAAAAAATGAACATGTAACTTTTTTTTTTCACAAAAAAAATACTTCAGGTTCAATTTTTTTTATTTTACCAAGGGTAACAGGAGAAATTGGACTGCAAAATTTATTGTGCAATTTGTCCTGAGTACGCTGATACCTGATATGAGGGGGGGGGGGGGGAACCACTGTTTCGGCGCATGGCAGAGCTCAGAAGGGAAGGAGCGCCGTTTGACTTTTTCAATGCAAAATTGGCTGGAATTCATATCGGACGCCATGTCACGTTTGGAGAGCCCCTGATGTACCTAAACAGTGGAAACCCCAGACAAGTGACCCCATTTCGGAAACTAGACCCCCCCCCCCCCCCCAAGGAACTTATCTAGATATGTGGTGATAGCTTTGAACCCACAAGGGCTTCACAGAAGTTCATAACGTACAGCGGTACAATTAAAAAATCATTTTTTCCACAAAAATGATCTTTTCACCCTCAATTCTTATTTTTCCAAGGGTAACAGGACCCCAAAAGTTATTGTGCAATTTGTCCTGAGTACGCTGATACCCCATATGTGGGGGTAGACCACTATTTGGGCCCATGGCAGAGCTCGGAAGGGAAGCAGCACCATTTGACGTTTTTGGCTGGAATTGAGATGGGACACCATGTCGCGTTTGGAAGCCCCTGATGTACCAAAACAGTGGAAACTCCCCACAAATTACACCATTTTGGAAACTAGACCCCCCCCAAGGAACTTCTCTAGATGTGTGGTGAGCACTTTGACCCCTCCAGTGCTTCACAGAAGTTTATAACACCCGGGCGAGAAAATAAAAAAAAAAACAAAAAACTTATTTTTTCAACAAACATGATCTTTTAGTCCCCATTTTTTTTATTTTCCCAAGGGTAACAGGAGAAATTGGACCCCAAAAGTTGTTGTCCAATTTGTCCTGAGTACGCTGACACCCCATATGTGGGAGAAAACTACTGTATGGGCACACGTCGGGGCTCGGAAGGAAAGTAGTGACGTTTTGGAATGCAGACTTTGATGGAACGGTCTGCGGGTGTCATGTTGCCTTTGGAGAGCTCCTAATGTACCTAAACAGTGGAAACCCCCCACAAATGACCCCATTTTGGAAACTAGACCCCCCACGGAACTTATCTAGATGTGTGGTGAGCACTTTGAACCCCCAAGTGCTTCACAGAAGTTTATAACGCCCGGGCGTGAAAATAAAAATATCACTCTTTTCCACAAAAATGATATTTTTGCCCCCAATTTTTTATTTTCCTAAGGGTAACAGGAGAAATTTGATCCCAAAAGTTGTTTTGCAATTTGTCCTGAGTAGGCTGATACCCCATATGTGGGGGGGGAACCACTGTTTGGGCGCATGGCAGAGCTTGGAAGGGAAGGACCACCATTTGACTTTTTCAACTCAGAATTGGCTGGAATTGAGATCAGACACCATGTTGCATTTGGAGAGCACCTGATGTGCCCAAACAGTGGAAACCCCCAATTCTAACTCCAAACCTAACCCCAACACACCCCTAACCCTAATCTCAGCCCTAACCCTAATGGGAAAATGGAAATACATTTTCTTTTAATTTTATTATTTTTCCCTAACTAAGGGGGTGATAACGGGGGGGGGGGGGGGGTTTGATTTACTATTTATAGCGGGTTTTTATTTTTGGCAGCTGTCACACGCTAAAAGAGGCTTTTTATTGTAAAAATAGTTTTTGCATAACCACATATTGAGAGCTATAATTTTTCCGTATTTTGACCCACCAAGTCATGTGAGGTCTTATTTTTTGTGCGACGAGTTGACGTTTTTATTGGTACCATTTTTGGGCACGTGACATTTTTGATCGCTTTTTAATCAGATTTTTGGGACGCAGAATGAACAAAAACCAGCGTTTCATGAATTTCTTTTAGGGGGGGGTGCGTTTACACCGTTCCGCGTGCGATAAAATTGATAAAGTGGCTTTATTCTTCGGGTCACTACGGTTACAGCGATACCTCATTTAGGGCGTTTTTTTAGGTTTTGTCGGTTTTAGGCAATGAAAACTATTTTATATAAAAAAATAATTATTTTTTCATCACTTTATTCTGTGAGCTATAACTTTTTTATTTTTTCGCTGATGATGCTGTATGGCAGCTCGTTTTTTGCAGGACAAGATGTTTTCAGCGGTACCATGGATATTTATATGCGTCTTTTTGATCGCGCGTTATTGCACTTTTTGTTCGGCGGTATGATAATAAATTATTATTTTTTGCTTCGTTTGATTTTTTTAAGGGGTTCGCTAAAGGGGTTAACTAATGGGACAGTTTTATAGGGCGGGTCGCTATGGACGCGGCGATACCAAATATGTGTACTTTTATTGTTTATTTTTATTTCCAAAAAATGAATTTATTGGGGGAATATTTTTTTTTTTTCTAGTTTATTTGGCGATTTTTTTTTAATTATTTTAACTTTTTTTTTTTTAAACTTTATTACATAGTCCCAGGTGGGACATCACTGTCCTGTGACAGATCGCTGATCTGTCACATCACAGATCACTGTGACAGATGATCACTGTGACAGATGAGCGATCTGTCACAGGCAGTGTACAGGTTTCCTCCTTGCCTGCGCTTTGCAGGCACTGAGGAAGGCGGCTCCCTGCAGGTCCCCGTCGCCATCTTGGATTCAGGGGCCTGCAGGGAAGGAGCCCCCCGCAGCAGCGCTGCACATTGCGCTGCCGTGGGGGCTCAGGGAAGCACGGAGGGAGCCCCCTCCCTGTCGATGCTTCCCTTTAACCCCCGGTACACCGCGATCGTGTTTGATCGCGGTGTGCAAGGGGTTAACGTGTCAGGGGCGGTCCGTGACCGCCCCTGACACATTATCACAGCTGACACCCGGCACAATCAGCTGACACCCGGCCGCGATCAGCGGCGCTCACCACGTGGGCGCCGCTGATCGCTATGACGTACTATCCTGTCCCTGGGAATTAAGTCCCAGGGCACATGGACGGGATAGTACATCATATGGGATTAAGGGGTTAAACTTAAATACGGACCACTAAATAATAGGATGGTATGGAAATTGAACGCTTTCTGGCTGAAGTTGGTGGACTCGCCCTATAGAACGATTGATCAGTTGCACTGCTTCATCTCGTCCCACCCTGAACCCCGGAATATTAACTTATTTAGGGATGCCCTTAAGGCATATCTGAGGGGGTGCTTATCCTCTATGATTTCTTCTATCAAACGGGTGACATCAATGGAGAATGAGGAGTTGGAGCAACGTTTGAAAGATTCGGAGGCCGCTTACGTAGCTGATCAGACTAGTGGCAACAGGGTGGAGTGGTTGTCTGCTCAAAGGTTATATACTCACTTAGACACTAAATCCAAGCGTAAATTAATTTTTGCCCGTCAATCCTATTTTGAGCTGGGGAATTAGGCAAGTAAATTCTTGGCCTATTTGGTGCGTCAACATAATACAACATTACAGATTCGCAACTTAGATGGTGTTATGGTATCCTCAACTGAAAAAATACTGAGTTGTTTTCATGATTATTATAGATCATTGTACAACTCTAAAAATGACGTTGATAGCCAGGGGTGTCTAGATTACCTGTCAGATATAACATTTCCCAGATTAAGCCCTTCCCAGCGGGCCTTTATGGACGCCGAATTCACTTTGGAGGAGATAAGAGAACGCCATAAAGGACATGGCCTCTGGGTAGGCCCCTGGACAGGATGGGTTTCCCATCGAATTGTACAGGAAATACCAGGAGATATTAGCACCACTTTTATTGATGGCGTTTCGGGGGATTTGGGGGGTGCCGGGAATTCTACGCAGGATTCCTTCCACGAGGCTAATATAATAGTGCTTAAAAAGGAAGGGAAGGATCCTTTAGACTGTGGATCTTATCGCCCCATTATCATTACTGAATGTGGACTATAAGATTTTTACGAAAATCTTGGCCACCAGGTTGAACTCAATCATACTGGAACTTATACACCCTGACCAAAACGGCTTTATGCCTGGTAAAAGCACTTCCATCAATATTAGACGATTCCAGTCAGTGGCCCAACATAGCTCTCTGGTGCCAGACAATAAATGGGCATTGGCATCGTTGGATGCGGCCAAGGCTTTTGACTCCCTCGAGTGGCCTTTCCTCTGTGCATGTTTAAAGAAATATGGATTTAGAATCTTAGAATCATAGAATCGTAGAGTTGGAAGGGACCTCCTGGGCCATCTGGTCCAACCCCCTGCTCAAAGCAGGATTCGCTAAATCATCCCAGTCAGATGTCTGTCTAGCCTCTGTTTGAAGACTTCCATTGAAGGAGAACTCACCACTTCTCGTGGCAGCTTGTTCCACTCATTGATCACTCTGTCAAAAAGTTTTTCTAATATCTAATCTGTGTCTCCTCCCATTCAGTTTCATCCCATTGCTTCTAGTCTTTCCTTGTGCAAATGCGAATAAAGTTGATCCTTCTACAATGTGACAGCCCTTTAGATATTTGTAGACAGCTATTAAGTCTCCTCTCAGTCTTCTCTTTTGCAAACTAAACATTCCCAAATCCTGCAACCTTTCCTCATAAGACAGGGTTTGCAGACCGGTCACCATTCTGGTCGCTCTTTTCTGAACTTGCTCCAGTTTGTTGATGTCTTTTTTAAAATGTGGTGCCCAAAACTGGACACAATATTCCAGATGAGGTCTGACCAAAGAGGAGTAGAGGGAAATAATGACTTCACGTGATCTAGACTATATGCTTCTGCTAATACATCCTAGAATTGCACTTGCCTTTTTTGCTGCTGCATCACACTGTTGACTCATATTCCGTCTGTGATCTATTAGTATACCCAAGTCTTTCACATGTGCTGTTGCTTAGCCCTACTCCTCCCATTCTGTATATGCTTTTTTCATTTTTATTGCCCAGATGTAGTACTTTGCATTTTTCCCTGTTAAAAACCATTCTGTTAGTTGCTGCCCACTGCTCCAGTTTATTTATATCTTTTTGAATCCTCTCTCTTCTCTAGTATTAGCTATCCCTCCTAGCTTTGTGTCATCAGCAAATTTAATCAGTTTACCCTCAATTCCTTCATCTAAATCATTGACAAAGATGTTGAACAATACAGGGCCCAGGACAGAGCCCTGTGGTACCCCACTTGAGACATTCTTCCAACTGGATGTGCAGCCATTTACGACCACTCTTTGAGTCCAATCACTAAGCCAGTTATGAATCCACCTAACAGTTGCCTTGTCCATTCCATACTTAGTCATTTTTTTCAATAAGGATTGTATGAGATACTTTGTCAAATGCTTTGCTGAAGTCAAGATATACTATATCTACAGCATTTCCTTGATCCACCCAATCAGTGATTCCATCATAGAAGGAAATTAAGTTAGTCTGACATGACTCATTAGTTACAAACCCATGCTGACTCTGTTTAATCACTTCATTGTTATCCAGGTACTGACATACATGTTGTTTAATAATTTGTTCAAAGATCTTTCCTGGTATAGAAGTCAGACTCACCGGCCTATAGTTGCCTGGGTCCACCGTCTTCCCCTTTTTGAAGATAGGAACATTTGCTCTTCTCCAGTCTTCTGGGACTTCTCCTGTTCTCCAAGAATTTTCAAAGATTATGGAGAGGGGTTAAAAAATTTCTTCTGCTATCTCCTTCAGTACTCTGGGGTGTAATTCATCTGGACCTGGAGACTTGAATTCATTTAGGTTAGCTAAGTGTTTCCTCACTATCTTTCTGTTTATAGATATCCTGGATTCTTCTATTCCCTTAAAAGGACAGTGAAGAACAGTTGATGTTACATTTCCTTTGAGAGAAAACAGATGCAAAATCCTTTTTTATTCCTTTTACATCTCTTGCAAGCCTCAATTCATTGTCAGCTTCAGTTAATCTGATTTGTGCCCTGCAGGTTCTGCAGACAGCATTATATTCTTCTTTAGAAATGCCTCCCTCTTTCCATTTTATAAACATTTTTTTCTTCCTTTTTAGCATGTGCTTAAGTTCTGTGTTCATCCATCCTGGTTTCCATAAATGCTTCCTATTCTTCCCTCTTTTCGGAATTGTTAACAATTGTGCTTTGAGAATTTCATTTTTCAAGATTTCCCATCCTTCCTGGACATTTTTGTCTTTAAGGATATCCAGCCATTGGATCCCTCCAATTCTCTTTCTGAATCCCTTAAAATCTGCCTTTCTGAAATCTAACCTTGACGTCTGAGTCTTCACAGGTCTTCCTCCTCTAGTTATCCAAAATTCTAAAATAGCATGGTCGCTACCTCCTAGGGTCCCAGCCACTTTTACCTCCTCAACCATTTCTTCCCTGTTTATAAGGATTAGATCCAAGGTAGCAGTTCCCCTTGTTTTCTCCCCTACCTTTTGGGAGATAAAGTTGTCAGCAAGAGAGGATAAGAATTTCCTTGACCTGTTAGGTTTCTAAAATCGGTTAATAAAGTTAGGTCCATATATATATTTGGACAGAGACAACATTTTTCTAATTTTGGTTCTAGACATTACCACAATGATTTTTAATCAAAACAATTCAGATGCAGTTGAAGTTCAGACTTTCAGCTTTCATTTGAGGGTATCCACATTAAAATTGGATGAAGGGTTTAGGAGTTTCAGCTCCTTAACATGTGCCACCCTGTTTTTAAAGGGACCAAAAGTAATTGGACAATTGACTCCAAGGCTATTTCATGGACAGGTGTGGGCAATCCCTTCGTTATGTCATTCTTAATTAAGCAGATAAAAGGCATGGAGTTGATTTGAGGTGTGGTGCTTGCATTTGGAAGGTTTTGCTGTGAAGGAAACTTGCAGTCAAAGGAGCTCTCCATGCAGGTGAAACAAGCCATCCTTAAGCTGCAAAAACAGAAATAACCCATCTGAGAAATTGCTACAACCTTAGGAGTGGCAAAATCTACAGTTTGGTGCATCCTGAGAAAGAAAGAAAGCACCGGTGAACTCGATGCAAAAAGACCTGGGCGCCCACGGACGACAACAGTGGTGGATGATCACAGAATAATCTCCATGGTGAAGAGAAACCCCTTCACAACAGCCAACCAAGTGAACAACACTCTCCAGGAGGTAGGCGTATCAATATCCAAATCTACCATAAAGAGAAGACTGCATGAAAGTAAATACAGAGGGTTCACTGCACGGTGCAAGTCACTCATAAGCATCAAGAATCAAAAGGCTAGACTGGACTTTGCTAAAAAAACATCTAAAAAAGCCAGCACAGTTCTGGAAGAACATTCTTTGGACAGATGAAACCAAGATCAACCTCTACCAGCATGAAGGAAAGAGAAAAGTATGGCGAAGGCGTGGTACAGCTCATGATCCAAAGCATACCACATCATCTGTAAAACACGGCAGAGGCAGAGTGATAGCTTGGGCATGCATGGCTGCCAGTGGCACTGGGTCACTAGTGTTTATTGATGATGTGACAGGACAGAAGCAGCCAAGTGAATTCTGAGGTATTCAGAGCCATACTGTGTGCTCAGATCCAGCCAAACTGATTGGTTGTCGTTTCATACTACAGATGGACAATGACCCAAATCAAAGCAACCCAGGAGTTTATTAAAGCAAAGTGGAATATTCTTGAATGACCAAGTCAGTCACCTGATCTCAACCCAATTGAGCATGCATTTAACTTGTTAAAGACTAAACTTCAGAAAGGCCCACAAACAGCAACTGAAAACCACCGCAGTGAAGGCCTGGCAGAGCATCAAAAAGGAGGAAACACACCGTCTGGTGATGTCCATTAGTTCAAGACTTCAGGCAGTCATTTCCAACAAAGGGTGTTCAACCAAGTACTAGAAATGAACATTAACAATTATTTAATCTGTCCAATTACTTTTGGTCCCTTTAAAAACAGGGTGGCACATGTTAAGGAGCTGAAACTCCTAAACCCTTCATCCAATTTTAATGTGGATACCCTCAAATGAAAGCTGAAAGTCTGAACTTCAACTGCATCTGAATTGTTTTGTTTAAAAATCATTGTGGTAATGTCTAGAACCAAAATTAGAAAAGTGTTGTATCTGTCCAAATATATATGGACCTAACTGTATATATCATATGAAGCCCAAAGCCCGTGTAATTGTAAATAGTTCCATATCTGAGTCCTTTTCATTACACAGGGGAACCAGTCAGGGGTGTCCCCTTTCCCCAGCCCTTTTTGCTCTTGCGATCGAGGCATTGGAAATTCGCATAAGATCTTCCCCTAATATTGTGGGCATAGAAATAGTGGATCGGATAGACACCATAGGCTTATATGCTGTTAATATGGTGATACTTATGAATAGAGCGGAGGAAACACTGACAAGAGTGATTGCCACTATAAATAAATTCAGTAAATATTAAGGCTTGTATATAAATTGGGAGAAATCTGCCCTGATGCCTCTCTCCCATGCCCCGACTCGAGACTCTCTCCTCATTGCCCATTGTACCCAGTTTTAACCCCTTCCTGACATGAGACGTACTATCCCGTCCACGGTACCCGGGCCCGTATGACCGGGGACGGGATAGTACGTCTACCGCGATCAGCGGCGCCCACGTGGTGAGCGCCGCTGATCGCGGCCGGGTGTCAGCTGATTATCACAGCTGACACCCGGCACAATGTGTCAGGGGCGGTCACGGACCGCCCCCGACACGTTAACCCCTTGCACACCGCGATCAAACGCGATCGCGGTGTACCGGGAGTTAAAGGGAAGCATCGGCAGGGAGGGGGCTCCCTCCGTGCTTCCCTGAGCCCCCCACGGCAGCGCAATGTGCAGCGCTGCTGCGGGGGGCTCCTATCCTCCAGGCCCCCGAATCCAAGATGGCGACGGGGGCCTTCGGGGGCCTGGGGAAGCTGGCTTCCTCAGTGCCTGCAAAGCGCAGGCATGAGGAAGCCTTGTGCACTGCCTGTGACAGATTGCTGATCTGTCACAGTGATCTGTGATGTGACAGATCAGCGATCTGTCACAGGACAGTGATGTCCCACCTGGGACTATGTAATAAAGTAAAAAAAATTAAAAAAAAAAAGTGTAAAAATAAATGAAAAAAAATCGCCAAATAAATTAGTAAAAAAAAAAAAAAAATATTCCCCAATAAATTCATTTTTTTAAAATAATAAAAAAAAAAAAAACAATAAATGTACACATATTAGGTATCGCCGCGTCCGTAACGACCTGCCCTATAAAACTGTCCCATTAGTTAACCCCTTTAGCGAACCCCTTAAAAAATAAAAATAAAAAACGAAGCAAAAAATAATGATTTATTATCATACCGCCAAACAAAAAGTGCAATAACGCGCGATCAAAAAGACGCATATAAATATCCATGGTACCGCTGAAAACGTCATCTTGTCCCGCAAAAAACAAGCCGCCACACAGCATCAGCGAAAAAATAAAAAAGTTATAACTCGCAGAATAAAGCGATGCAAAAATAATTATTTTTTATATAAAATAGTTTTCATTGCATAAAACCGACAAAAACATAAAAAAACGACCTAAATGAGGTATCGCTGTAACCGTACTGACCCGAAGAATAAAACCGCTTTATCAATTTTACCGCACGCGGAACGGTGTAAACGCACCCCCCCCAAAAGAAATTCATGAAACGCTGGTTTTTGTTCATTCTGCGTCCCAAAAATCGGAATAAAAAGCGATCAAAAAATTTCACATGCCCGAAAATGGTACCAATAAAAACGTCAACTCGTCCCGCAAAAAATAAGACCTCACATGACTCGGTGAGTCAAAATACGGAAAAATTATAGCTCTCAATATGTGGTGATGCAAAAACTATTTTTACAATAAAAAGCGTCTTTTAGCGTGCGACAGCCGCCAAACATAAAAACCGCCATAAATAGTAAATCAAACCCCCCGTTATCACCCCTTTAGTTAGGGAAAAATAATACAATAAAAAAAATGTATTTATTTCCATTTTTCCATTAGGGTTAGGGCTAGGGTTAGGGCTAGGGGTGTGTTGGGGTAGGGCTAGGGTTAGGGTTAGGGCTAGGGTTAGGGCTAGGGTTAGGGCTAGGGCTAGGGTTAGGGCTAGGGTTAGGGCTAGGGTTAGGGGCGTGTTGGGGTTCGGGTTGGAGTTAGAATTGGGGGTTTCCACTGTTTGGGCACATCAGGGGCTCTCCAAATGCAACATGGCGTCTGATCTCAATTCCAGCCAATTCTGAGTTGAAAAAGTCAAATGGTGCTCCTTCCCTTCCAAGCTCTGCTATGCGCCCAAACAGTGTTTTACCCCCTCATGTAGGGTATCAGCCTACTCAGGACAAATTGCAAAACAATTTTTGGGGTCCAATTTCTCCTGTTACCCTTAGGAAAATAAAAAATTGGGGGCAAAAATATCATTTTTGTGGAAAAAAATGATTTTTTTATTTTCACGTCCGAGTGTTATAAACTTCTGTGAAGCACTTGGGGGTTCAAAGTGCTCACCACACATCTAGATAAGTTCCGTGGGGGGTCTAGTGTCCAAAATGGGGTCACTTGTGGGGAGTTTCAGTAGTTTAGGTACATCAGGGGCTCTCCAAACGCACATGACACCTGCAGACCATTCCATCAAAGTCTGCATTCCAAAACGTCACTGCTTCCCTTCCGAGCCCCGACGTGTGTCCATACAGTAGTTTTCTCCCACATATGGGGTGTCAGCGTACTCAGGACAAATTGGACAACAACTTTTGGGGTCCAATTTATCCTGGTACCCTTGGGAAAATAAAAAAATGGTGACTAAAAGATCATGTTTGTGGAAAAAATACGAATTTTTTATTTTCACGCCCGGGCGTTGTAAACTTCTGTGAAGCACTGGGGGGGTCAAAGTGCTCACCACACATCTAGATAAGTTCCTTTGGGGGTCTAGTTTACAAAATGGTGTCATTTGTGGGGGGTTTCCACTGTTTAGGTACATTAGGGGCTCTCCAAAGGCAACATGACACCCGCAGACCATTCCATCAAAGTCTGCATTCCAAAACGTCACTACTTCCCTTCCGAGCCCCGACGTGTGCCCATACAGTAGTTTTCTCCCACATATGGGGTATCAGCATACTCAGGACAAATTGGACAACAACTTTTGGGGTCCAATTTCTCCTGGTACCCTTGGGAAAATAAAAAAATGGTGACTAAAAGATCATGTTTGTGGAAAAAATACGAATTTTTTATTTTCACGCCCGGGCGTTGTAAACTTCTGTGAAGCACTGGGGGGGTCAAAGTGCTCACCACACATCTAGATAAGTTCCTTAGGGGGTCTAGTTTCCAAAATGGTGTCATTTGTGGGGGGTTCCACTGTTTTGGTACATCAGGAGTTTTCCAAACGCGACATGGTGTCCGATCTCAATTCCAGCCAAAAACGTCAAATGGCGCTGCTTCCCTTCCGAGCTCTGCCATGCCCCCAAATAGTGGTTTACCCCCACATGTGGGGTATCAGCGTACTCAGGACAAATTGCACAATACATTTTAGGGTCCTGTTACCCTTGGAAAAATAAGAATTGAGGGTGAAAAGATCATTTTTGTTGAAAAAATATGATTTTTTAATTGTATGGCTTTATGTTATAAACTTCTGTGAAGCCCATGGGGGTTCAAAGTTCTCACCACACATCTAGATAAGTTCCTTAGGGGGTCTAGTTTCCAAAATGGTGTCATTTGTGGGGGGTTTCCACTGTTTTGGTACATCAGGGGTTTTCCAAACGCGACATGGTGTCCGATCTCAATTCCAGCCAAAAACGTCAAATGGCGCTGCTTCCCTTCCGAGCTCTGCCATGCGCCCAAATAGTGGTTTACCCCCACATGTGGGGTATCAGCGTACTCAGGACAAATTGCACAATAACTTTTAGGGTCCTGTTACCCTTGGGAAAATAAAAATTGGGGTGAAAAGATCATTTTTGTGGAAAAAATATGATTTTTTAATTGTACCGCTGTACGTTATAAACTTCTGTAAAGCCCTTGTGGGTTCAAAGTTCTCACCACATATCTAGATAAGTTCCTTGGGGGGTCTAGTTTCCAAAATGGGGTCACTTGTAGGGGGTTTCCACTGTTTAGGTACATCAGGGACTCTCCAAACGTGACATGGCGTCCAATCTGAATTCCAGCCAATTTTGCATTGAAAAAGTCAAACGGCGCTCCTTCCATTCTGAGCTCTGCCATGCGCCGAAACAGTCGTTCCCCCCCACATATCAGGTATCTGCGTACTCAGGACAAATTGCACAATAACTTTTGCAGTTCAATTTCTCCTGTTACCCTTGGTAAAATAAAAAAAATTGAACCTGAAGTATTTTTTTTATGAAAAAAAGTTAGATGTTCATTTTTTTTTAAATATTCAAAAAAATTCCTGTGACGCACCTAAAGGGTTAATAAACTTCTTGAATGTGGTTTTGAGCACCTTAAGGGGTGCAGTTTTTAGAATGGTGTCACTTTTGGGTATTTTCTATCATATAGACCCCTCAAAGTGGCTTCAAATGTGATGTGGTCCTAAAAATAAAATGGTGTTGTAAAAATGAGAAATCGCTGGTCAACTTTTAACCCTTATAACTTCCTAACAAAAAAAAAATTTTGGTTCCAAAATTGTGCTGATGTAAAGTAAACATGTGGGAAATGTTAGTTATGAAGTTTTTTGTGTGCCGTATCTCTGTGATTTAAGGGCATAAAAATTCAAAGTTGGAAAATTGCGAAATTTTCAAAATTTTCGCCAAATTTCCGTTTTTCTCACAAATAAACGCAAGTTATTTGAATGAAATTTTACCACTAACATGAAGTACAATATGTCACGAGAAAACAATGTCAGAATCACCGGGATCCATGGAAGCGTTCGAGAGTTATGACCTCATAAAGGTACAGTGGTCAGAATTGTAAAAATTGGCCCGGTCATGAACGTGCAAGCCACCCTTGGGGGTGAAGGGGTTAAATATCTGGGTGTTCATATTTCTCAAAGCAGCACGCTTGATTTGCAGCTTAACATACACCCATTGCTAGAGAGGGTTAAAGTTAAATTCACAATTTGGGGGTAAACTCCTGTTATCTATAGCCAGACGCATTAACTTAATCAAAATGATATTACTCCCTAAGCTCAGCTATTCACTTCAACACAGTGCTGTGGTGGTGCCCAGGTCCTTCAATGCGAATTTGAACTCCCAAATTACGTCTTTTATATGGGGAAAAACTAGGCCCAAACTCAAGCTGTCCACTGTTGTGAGTTCATTTTCCCCTTCACCATTGAGGTCTGATGAACTCCCTCTTCTGGTGAAGGAAGGTAGTGAGGCTGATTACAAAGCACCTGAGCAAAATGATGATGACTGGGTGACTGGGATTGCTGACTGGATATAAGGCAGCCGACGCCCTTCTGCCTTGCGGGTGATTACTCTGAGGGATTTTTGGAGACCAGTCTGATTCCTGCTCCTCAAAAGCTAAGTTTTCTGCATTTGTGCTTTGGTTTTGTTTTGCCTTGTTTTTCTGCCTTTCCCTGCTGGGTGAGCTGAATTCCGTTTTGCTCTGTCTTCAGATAATACCCGAGTACTGATATAGTCTTTTTGAAGCCTAGCGTCTTCAGGGCTTTTTTCCCTATCAGACTGTTGGCTCTTGTTTTTGAGAGGGTTTTGGCAGATTGCAGACAGCAGCTTTTCTATTCTGTCCTATTTAGTTAGCTTGGGCCCCATCATTTGCTCAGCCTATCTTTCTGTCTGTGTGTTTTTTCATCTTGCTTCACCGTCATTATATGTTGGGGTCTGCTCTGGGGCAGTTTAGATTTCCCTTTCTGTCTTTAGGCTATGTAGTTCTCCGGCTGTGATCGAGGGGCCTAGGGCACCGTAGGAACCCCCCACGGCTACTGCTAGTTGTTGTTAGGTTCAGGGGTCTGCAATACGATAGCTGCCAACTTCTCTGGTTTTCTGGACTTAGCTAGTATTTCTGTTTTTGCCTCCTACAGTGACTCATTCATAACAGTCCACCCTGCAAAGACTTAAAGGGGGGGGGCAGCATTACCAGACTTTTTTCTGTATTATCTGGCTGGACAGGTCAGAGCTATAAGTGGATGCCCGGTAATTATCTCCCTAAGGGTTCTGTTACATTTAGCGATGCACCAGCGATCCCGACAACGATCAGGATCGCTGGTGCATCGTTAAATGGTCGCTAGTGAGCTGCCAAACAGGCAGATCTCACCAGCGACGCAGCAGCGATCCAGCGATGCTCGGCGGTCGCTCCTCCCTGTCCCACGACAGCGATGATGACGTCTTCTGCCTGCGTCCATGCATCGCTAGTCGGCGCCAGTGGGACGCCAACAAGGAAGAAATGGCCCGGGACGTTCGCGCGTAATAAGCGATATCCAGCGGAGGGGCCGGTCAGAGATGTCACATGTAGCGAGATCGCTAGCGATATCGCTGTTGCATCACAAAAATCAGTGACGCTTTAGCAATAGCTAGCAATCTCGCTATGTGTAAAAGGCACTTACTCTGAAAATCACCTGCTTCATGCCGCACGTGCTAATTGCCCACTGGGCTTTCTGGAATTGGGAAAAATAAGTGTCCCCCGTTTGTTGCCCCTGCTTCGTCTGGCACGATCGGTGTGGAAACAGATTAAGAGGGTGATTGTATTTGGGGACATAATAGCTGAAATGCCCTTATGGAATAATGGTTATCTTCAGGTACTAGTTGAACACCCATCCGCCGATTTCTGGACTCAACACAAAGTCTCCTTGATAGGTGATGTGCATGATCATGGAACCCTATTGTCTTTTGAACAATTACAGGTTAAATGTGATGTCCCGAGATCCCATTTATTCAGCTATTAGCAATTAAGGTCAGCCTTTCAGTCACACATGAGATGTGTGGGTGTAAACAATGCTATTTCGTCTCTACCCTTGATAGGAATCCTTAAATCGCAGGGTCTCATCTCCTCTCTGTATACATATATGCTGTCAGTAGGGGCCGAATCCGCCATAAACTCTGTTAAAGGGAAATGCTCATGCCTGATATACAGGGAGAGGAGTGGGAAGAAATTCTGCAGTCTCTGATTAGGGTGTCTCTGTCTATTAATAACAGAATGATGCAGCTATATATCATAAACCAATCATATCTGACTCCATCTCGACTCTTTAAGATGGGACAATTCCAGTCATAGGAATGTTTGAGATTTCATTCATTAGATGCAGACTTTATTCACATGATCTGGCAGTGTCCTACTATCGCACAATAATGGAAGGAGGTGACGTCATTAACTTCCCTGGTACAAGTTCCTGTTCCCCTTGAGCCACTGGTTTCTTTGTTTGGGGTATGGGATGAGGAGACATGGGGTCACTATGCTGGGATTTATTTGCAGAAGACGCTATTTATGGCACGAAAGGTACTGGCACTGCGGTGGATGGGAGGCTCATGTCCCTCCCTTAGGATCTGGATTAATCTGGTTAACTCGATTATCCCATATGAGCGCACGCTGTATTGAAACAGAGGATGCCTGGGTAAATTTGGCAAAATCTAGGAGAGGTGGATTTCCTCTCATCTTACTCTGTAGAGTGGAGACGTCGCATGATAAATAGTTGATTGTGTAGAATCGGGCTGCGATATAGTTTTGTAGCTTTAGTTAAGGTATAGGCCTGTTTCACACTTTCGTTTGTGACCATCAGTCAAGATCCGCCGATTTCGAAAAAAACGGACCCGCCATTTTTCTTGGCGGATCCGTTTTTTTCCTCATAGACGTGCATTATCAGCGGATCTTGACGGATGGTCTGTTTGATCCGTTTTTGTACGGATCCGCCAAGATTTTGGCGTCCGATAAGCGGCCTGGACGGAGCATGCAACTTTTTTTCGTGTCCGGATCCACTATTTGCAGATTTAACCCGCGTTTCTGTCTGGCTGCTGGACAAAATTTTCTCTCCCCCCTTTTCCCCAGGCGCGGTTCCTTTAAATTTTTACCTTCGGCGGATCCGCACATCCGCTGACCCCCGTTTGTCAGTCCGCCTGCGGATCCGTTTTTCCGCTATTTTGGCGGATTTTAACTGAACGAAAAAACTGAAGTGTGAAACAGGCCTTAGAAGTTAGATACAGTAGGTTTCATCACTTGAGCAATAATATGAAGACTAGTGTAATTTAATTGACATTAGGTTTAATTCTGTATGTAAACCGGTATGCACATATTGCTCTGTATTTAATGCTATGTGAAATATATAAACTCTATACAGTATTTGTCACCATGTGCAAGTATGTATGCTGTATAACCTGTTTGTGGTTTAATAAACTAATTTTAAAAAAGTTGCGTGCCCCCAGAGGGGAAAAAAAAAAAAAAAAAATATAGCTTCCTGTATAACCGAACC